>NC_134401.1:121140435-121870800 GCF_050003625.1 Haematobia irritans
ATATATATTATATATATATATATATATATATATATATATATATACACAGTCTCACATAAATTTACGTACCTTTGAGGTTTTTACCTTATAACTAAACATGTTTCTTGTTGTTGTTTATAATCCAGACTAAAAAAATCTTCTTGAAAATTGACAAATACTTTGTTTTTCAAATTAATTTACAAAATCTAAAGCATATATATGCATATTATATTATATTTTATTAATTAAAGAAAATACAATTTCTTAAACCGTATGTAAACTTGTGTAAGACTGTGTATATATATATATATATATATATATATATATATATATATATATATATATATATATATATATATATATATATATATATATATATATATATATATATATATATATATATATATATATATATATATATATATATATATATATATATATATATATATATATATATTCTTGATCAGGGAGAAATTCTGGGTAGTGGTGAAATTCTGAGTCGATCTAAGCATGTCCGTCCGTCCGAAAGAAACAATCCTGAAATCCGGCTGAAATTTCGTACATGGTGTTGGTATATGGTCTCTAACAACCATGTAAAAATTGGTCCACATCGAGCCATAATTATATATAGCTCCCATATTAACCTTCCCATTCTGAGTCGATCTAAGCATGTCCGTCCGTCCGAAAGAAACAATCCTGAAATCCGGCTGAAATTTCGTACATGGTGTTGGTATATGGTCTCTAACAACCATGTAAAAATTGGTCCACATCGATCCATAATTATATATAGCTCCCATATTAACCGATCCCCAGATTTGGCTTGCGAAGTCTCAAAGAGAAGCAAATTTCATTCGATCCGCCTGAAATTTGGTACTTGATGTTAGTATATGATCTTTAACATCCATGCAAAAATTGGTCCACATCGGTTCACAATTATATATATCCCCCATATAAATCTATCCCCCGATTTGGCTTGCGGAGTCTCTAAGAGAAGCAAAATTCGTCCGATCCGGTTCAAATGTGGAACGTGGTGTTAGTATATGATCTCTAACATCCATGCAAAAATTGGTCCACATCGGTTCACAATTATATATAGCCCCCATATAAACCCATCCCCAGATTTGGCTTGCAGGCCCTCTAAGAGAAACAAATGTCATCCAATCCGGTTGTAATTTGGAACATGGTGTTAGTATATTATCTTTAACAACCTTGCCAGAATTGGTCCATATCGGTCCATAATTATATATAGCCCCCGTTATAAACCGTTCTCCAGATTTGACCTCCGGAGCCTCATGGAGGAGCAAAATTCATCCGATCCGGTTCAAATGTTGAACGTGGTGTTAGTATATGGTCTCTAACATACATGCAGACATTGGTCCATATCGGTCTATAGTTATATATAGCCGATCTCCGCTCACACAAAAATTGGTCCATATCGGTTCATAATCATGGTTGCCACTCGAGCCAAAAATAATCTACCAACATTTTATTTCAATAGAAAATTTTATCAAATTTTTATTTATATAGCAAATTTTGTCAAAATTTTATTTCGTTTTGTTATCGTTGGTTTTTGTTCTTTAATCATTGTTGTTGTTTTTTTATCTCAGCTCAAGTGTAGCTTAACCAACAGAGGAAAAGAATGTTTGTCAAATTTATTTGGGCAAAGCCCTATAGACTACAAGATGGTTGGATGGACGCACGTTTCGGAATTACCACATTCCTCATCATCATCCTCTACTTGCAGCAAAACTATCAACCAATTATCAGAATAAATTCAGGCAGTTCATTAAACCCAACAATAAACCACACTTGAACCTTCCGATGATTTGATGGTGCAAATTTTATTTCTATAGAAAATTTTGTTAAAATTTTATTCGGTTCATAATCATGGTTACCACTCGAGCCAAAAATAATCTTTCAAAATTTTATTTCTATAGACAATTTTGTCAAAATTTTATTTTTATAGAAAATTTTGTTAAAATTTTATTTCTATAGAAAATTTTGTTAAAATTTTATTTCTGTAGAAAATTTTGTCAAAATTTGATTTCTATAGAAAATTTTGTCAAAATTTTATGTCTATAGAAAATTTTGTCAAAATTTGATTTCTATAGAAAATTTTGTTAAAATTTTATTTCTATAGAAAATTTTGTCAAAATTTTATTCTATAGAAAATTTTGTTAAAATGTTATTTCTATAGAAAATTTTGTTAAAATTTTATTTCTGTAGAAAATTTTGTCAAAATTTGATTTCTATAGAAAATTTTGTCAAAATTTTATTCTATAGAAAATTTTGTCAAACTTTTATTTCTATAGAAAAGTTTGTTAAAATTTTATGTCTATAGGAAATTTTGTGAAAATTTTATTTCTAAGAAAATTTTGTCAAAATTTTATGTCTATAGCAAATTTTGTCAAACTGAATTATATACGTATTTGATCGATCTTTTTTGATTTAATATATACCACGTATGGACTTACATCCAATTTAGAAGACGGTGTTAGGAGGTTTTAAGATACCTTGACATCGGCAAGCGTTACCGCAGCTTAAGTAATTCGATTGTGGATGGCAGTGTTTAGAACAAGTTTTTACGCAATCCATGGTGGAGGGTACATAAGCTTCGGCCTGGCCGAACTTACGGCCGTATATACTTGTTTTTATTGCACTTAAATTTTATTTATTTTAGTTAAAATTCTTCACACATTTGCATATGTATGAAAATGCTATTGTTTTATTAATAAAAGTGTGATTACAATGTAAATGCATAGTCTACCTTTATCTGTCACAACCGTCATTTTAATGATGAAATTCGCTACCACATTAATCTATTTTCGCGAAAGGGTTGCTATAGGACCGTTTTCGTCAACGTTTAACAACAAACTAGTCCAAATGAATGAATAGAACTTAATAGTTGTTTTTTTTTTTTTTTTTTGCTAACTTCTATTGGTCATAAATACAAAATTAACTGTAATACTCAAACAAATACGTCAAATTAAAATCTATATATTAGTTTGTTGCTATTTTAAATGCCAATAATCTCCTACTCCATACGACTCTTCAACGAAAACTATGCAGTTCTGCAGTTCACCGTCACTATCGTTTGACAATTCAGTCAATCAGTAACCATTAGCTATAAATCAATTGATAACATTTTATTATTGGACAATATATGCAGTTTTTTATTATCTTCGTGACTACTAACAAAACAAGAAGTTCAGTAACGGTGAGTTTTAATTAAATACCCCATAAATGAATGAGAATCAAACAAAAAAAAAAAAATAGTTTGAATACCGAATAGATCATCTAAATTTTACATAGGCTTCCAATAGGTTGGAAGTGCTAAATTTCGCATATCTATCGTTGCGTCGGTAGTTATTTCACACTAACGAAGAAAACAGATTAACTAAATTCGGGTCTCCCACAAAATAGTTAAGAATTTTTTAAAATTTTTAAGATTTTTATCTTCGTATGGTATTAAAGGAAAAAAAATTATTTTCTTAAATTTTTATATAGTACTATCCATTGCCACAAATCCCATTTATATCCTCCCAAAACGGTACGAAAATTTTTGGAATATATTGAAAATTTTCATTATATCCGTTTTTTTTTCTACCCAAATGTTTTATCAAGCTAAGGTTGTTTATTTTCTTTAAATGCGCTCTGTGCACCCTCAAAAAATCGCTTCTGTAACATATGTGCACCCCAAACAAATTTTGCTTCAAGCATATATATTTTCAGGATTGGTCCAAACAAAATATTGTTTGTATTATTCAAACATATTATGTTTCACCTTAGAACATATACTGGTAGTAAAAAATTTTAATGAAATTTTCTTTGTGTGGATATATTTGTAAGGCGCCAATTGGTTACCTCCATTATTCTACTTGCAGCATACTCTCTAGGTCTTTCTTTCTAAACACATATATGTTTATAAGCTATTTCAAAATTAATATATGTTTGCATCTAAGCATATTATATTTACAAACATTTTATGTCCCAAACATAATATGTTCTAACATATATGTCCCAAACATGTTATGCTTGTTTATGAACATTATATGCTTGCAGTTAAAAATATTGTGTTAAAAAACATATAATTTTTACACCCAAACATATGAAAAACAGATATTTTTTCGTCCGTGTGTGTGCATTATACACTGGTCTATAAATAGATCTGTTTGGCTGTATGCATTACTTGTGTATCGATGACTTTAGGAATATTTGTTTGTTGATGACTATAAGAGCTACATGGTCCAGAGGATTGTGTGTTGGCATAGAAAAAGAATATTCCGTAGTTCGATTCTTTGTTCGGGGAAAAAGTAAAATTAAACAAGTATATACAGTATTAAGTTCGGCCGGGCCGAATCTTAAATACCCACCACCATGAATCAAATAGTTTCCTTTGATAATTTCAGGGGGGTTTGATGACAGGCAGATCAATTCAACCAGTACGATTTTACCTATGAAGACTAGATCAGATTCTGAATTTACAAGAACCATTTTTTGTTTGAGATTTAAAGGAATCATAAACATCTCTTGTAAGTGTGCAAGAAAATGAGGAACTAACGCCTTGCTTGAAATCTAAAATCTGAAGATTTTCATCCCAATTATTTAAATGATTACGAGAAGTAAAATCATTTTTGCATTCAGTTTCAAGCAATTTTCATGATCAGTGCGCCTTCTATACCCTCAATAAGTGAAATCGGTCCTTACCGAATGGACCGATAAAACTAAATCATATACACTTTGTTACGGGTCTAAAATGCCAGTATATTTTCAATTTTTGGCAAATCGGATAAAAACTACAATTTACCTCTAGATTTCCAATTTCGGGCAAATTGGATTAAAACTACGGATTCTAGAAGCCCAAGAAGTAAATCTGGAGATCGGTCTATATGGGGGCTATATCGAAACATGGTCCGATAATAACCATTTTCTGCAGATCTCTTTATTTTCCTAGAATACCTCTAGATTTCCGATTTGAGGCAAATTGGATAAAAACTACGGAATCTACAAGCCCAAGAAGTAAAATCGGGAGATCGGTCTATATGGGCGATATATCAAAACATGGACAGATACCATTTTCAGCACATCTCTTTATTTTCCTGGAATACCTCTAGATTTCCGAGTTGAGGCAAATTGGGTAAAAATTACGGATTATAGAAGACCAAGAAGTAACATCGGGAGATCGGTCTATGTGGTGGCTATATAAAAACATGGACCGGTATTCACCATTTTCGGCACACGTCTTTAGGGTCCTAGAGTACCTCTGGATTTCAAATTTAAGGTAAATTGGATTAAAACTACGAATTCTAGAAGTCCAAGAAGTAAATCTGGAGATCGGTCTATATGGGGGCTATATCAAAACATGAACCGATTTTCCGCACACCTCTTAATGATCCTAGAATACCTCTAGATTTCCAATTTTAGGCAAATCGGATAGAAAATACACTTTCTAGACGCTCAAGCAGCAAAATCGGTCCATATGGGGTTATACCAAAACATGGACCGATAGGCACCATTTTCGGTACACTTTTTGATGGTCCTAAAATACCTCTAGATTTCCAATTTCAGGCAAATTGGATAAAAACTGCAGTTTTTATAAGCTCAAAACCCAAAATCGGGAGGTCGGTTTATATGGGGACTATATCAAAACTTAGACCGATATAGCCCATCTTGGAACTTGACCTACCTGCAAACAAAAGACGACTCTGTGCCAAATTTCAGGACGATAGCGCCATTATTGAAGGCTGTATCGTGATTACAACAGACAGACAGACGGACATGCTTATATCGTCTTAGAATTTCTCCCTGATCAAGAATATATACTTTATATAGTCGGAAATCGATATTTCGATGTGTTACAAACAGAATGACAAACTTAGTTTTTATACCCCCGTCACCATTCTATGTTATGTTGGTGGGTATAAAAATAATTGATGAAAACGAATCTTAAATACTCACCATCATAAATCAAATACAATAGTTTCCTCCTGAAAACTCTTCGTCTTAACGTGTTGCTTTTTTATACCCTGCGCCACACTGTGGAACAGGGTATTATAAGTTAGTGCATATGTTTGCAACACCCAGAAGAAGATGAGATAGACACATGGTGTCCTTGGCAAAAATGCTCAGGATGGGCTCCTGAGTCGATATAGCCATGTCCGTCTGTCCACATTTTTGTAATTAAACTCTAGGTCGCAGTTTTAGTCCAATCGACTTCAAATTTAACAAAAGTATGTGTTTTGGCTCTGAATAGAACCCTATTGATTTTGAAAGAAATCGGTTCAGATTTAGATATATCTCCCCTATATATATTTCGCCCGATATGGACTTATATGGCCCCAGAAGCCAGAGTTTTACCCTAATTTGCTTAAAATTTTGCACAAGAAGAACAATTAGTACTATAGTCAAGTGTGACAAATTTAATTGAAATCGGTTCAGATTTAGATATAGCTCCCATATATAACTTTCGCCCGATATGGACTAATGCGGTCCCAGAAGCCAGAGTTTTGCCCCAATTTGCTCAAATTTTAATGAAATCTGTTCAGCCCATAAACCGCACCAAACAGTCACTCTTTGTGAGTGCATTGGTTTTTCGACAATCACTCTTGTATTCTCATTCGCCCAAATGCGGCAATTTTGTTTATTGACGAATCAACTGAGGTGAAAATGTGCCTCATCACTGAAGATGATTTTCTTCGAAAATTGATCATCCACTGTTGCGATTTCTTGGAACCATTCTGCCCATTCACGACGTCCATGGTTCAAATTGAGTAAGTCTGAAATAGAGAAATGTCAAATAAAATTCGGAAAAAACTTGGCGTTTAGGCGCGGTTCACATTCAACATCGGCCCTTACAATTTAACCACCCTTTATAAATACAATGTTTAAAAAAATTATATAAATAAAATTTTTAAAAAATTTGCCATAGGCATAAAATTTTGACAAAATTTCTATAGAAATAAAATTTTGACAAAATTTTCTATGGAAATAAAATTTTGACAAAATTTTCTATAGAAATAAAATTTTGACAAAATTGTCTATAGAAATAAAATTTTGACAAAATTTTCTATAGAAATAAAATTTTGACAAAATTTTCTATAGAAATAAAATTTTCACAAAATTTTCTATACAAATAAAATTTTGTACAGAAATACAATTTTAAAAAAATTTTCTATAGAAATAAAATTTTGACAAAATTTTCTATAGAAATAAAATTTTGACAAAATTTTCTATAGAAATAAAACTGTGACAAAATTTTCTATAGAAATAAAATTTTGACAAAATTTTCTATAGAAATAAAATTTTGATAGAATTTTCTATAGAAATAAAATGTTGACAAAATTTTCTATAGAAATAAAATTTTGATAGAATTTTCTATAGAAATAAAATGTTGACCAAATTTTCTATAAAAATAAAATGTTGACAAAATTTTCTATAGAAATAAAATTTCGACAAAATTTTCGATAGAAATAAAATTTTGACAACATTTTCTATAGAAATACTATTTTTACCTAATTTTCTATAGAAATTAAATTTTGACAAAATTTCCTATAGCAATAAAATATTGACAAAATTTTCTATAAAAATAAAATTTCCTATAGCAATAAAATTTTGACAGAATTTTCTGTAGAAATAAAATTTTGACAAAATTTTCTATAGAAATAAAATGTTGACAAAATTTTCTGTAGAAATAAAATTTTGACAAAATTTTCTATAGAAACACAATTTTTATAAAATTTTCTATAGAAATAAAATTTTGATAGAATTTTCTATAGGAATAAAATGTTGACAAAATTTTCTATAGAAATAAAATTTTGAGAAAATTTTCTATAGAAATAAAATTTTGATAGAATTTTCTATAGAAATAAAATGCTGACCAAATTTTCTATAAAAATAAAATTTTGACAAAATTTTCTATAGAAATAAAATTTTGACAAAATTTTGTATAGAAATAAAATGTTGACCAAATTTTCTATAAGAATAAAATTTTGACAAAATTTTCTACAGAAATAAAGTTTTGACAAAATTTTTTATAGAAATAAAACGTTGACCAAATTTTCTATAAAAATAAAATTTTGACAAAATTTTCTATAGAAATTAAATTTTGACAAAATTTTGTATAGAAATAAAATGTTGACCAAATTTTCTATAGAAACAAAATGTTGACAAAATTTTCTGTAGAAATAAAATTTTGACAAAATTTTCTATAGAAACACAATTTTTATAAAATTTTCTATAGAAATAAAATTTTGACAAAATTTTCTATAGAAATGAAATGCTGACAAAATTTTCTATAGAAATAAAATTTTGACAAAATGTTCTATAGAAATAAAATTTTGACAAAATGTTCTATAGAAATAAAATTTTGACAAAATTTTCTATAGAAATAAAATTTTGATAGAATTTTCTATATAAATAAAATTTTGACAAAATTTTCTATATAAATAAAATTTTGACAAAATTTTCTATAGAAATAAAATTTTGACAAAATTTTCTATAAAAAAATTTTTTGGCAAAATTTTCCATAGAAATAAAATGTTGACAAAATTTTATATAGAAATAAAATTTTGACAAAGAAATACCATTTTTCTGGCATTCACCCTTTTGTTCCACCAAATAATATAATTTTTAGATATTTGCGCAACCTTTTTAACCAATTCTTCCAATTTTGAAATTTCGTGAAAAAATCACTTAATTTGTAATTTTTGCTTTATAAAAATTGTGCCACTTTTTTAAAATAAGTATTTTATTGATGGTGACACTTTTTAAGTCACTTTCAATAAATTCTGAACCGTATATACTTGTTTTGTAATAAAGTAGAAAGGTATACTCGCTTCTCATTTTATTTCGTCAATTCATAGAGTTCTTCACAGAAAGAGTACCCCTACGATCTCGTAGTCGTCTAACGTTATTTAATATTTTTTAATTGGGTATTTAGCGTTAATTTTTTGTTATGTCTTTTCTTTGAATCCACGTATTGTTGATTCTCATTCCTGTAGCTTTTTGGAACCGAATATAATGGGCGCCGAGTAAAAAGTTCCTGCAAAGTTAATGTCCACAGTTTGTCAAAATTTTAAGAAACCCGAAAAATCGACTTTTCCAAATTTGCAGAAGCTCAAAATTTCGACTTTTGCTAAAGCATATTAGTTAACTGTTTGATTGTAAATTAAACAAAGAGGACTAAAAAGGTATATTCCATTTTCGTTTTATTTCGTCATTTCGTAGAGGTCTCCTTCACAGAAGGAGTACCTCTACGATCGTTTATCTATCTAACATTTTTCGATTGACTGTTTAGCGTTCAATTTTTCGTTTTGCCTCTTTTTCGTTTCCATATATTGTGGATCATCCCATTCCTGTAACTCTGTGGAACCGAATGTGATGTAAATTAAATTTCCAAAGAAGACAACACTTGCTATAATGGCAAATACAATTTGCCATTGCAAACGATTACTCTGAAATAAAAACAAAGGCGATGTGTAGAATGAAATATAATCCATGAAGTTCTCTAGGTGTTCAAACTTACTCTATCGGTTACTATAGCTCCCACCGAAATAGGGGCCACTATAGGCCATAAACAAGCCGATGCATGTGTAAGGCTCATCAAAACTCCAGCATGATTAGGTGAGAGATCAATGGTATTCAAACCACTACCAATCATATTACCCGCATTAATACCCACACTGATGATCATTAGAACAACGGCAATGGTTTGATTTTCGGCATCTATGAAACCCAAGGCAATTAATCCCATGGAGGGTATCCAATAGGCCAATGAGTTGAAGAGTTTCCTCACCACATTTAGAGAAAGTATTTTGTGAGTTAACAGAACATCAGCCATTATGAGATAGAAGTAGGCCATAAACCACAAGGCTATAAAGGGTAACGCTGAATACAGAGCATTACTTCTCATGTCCATGCCAAATACTCCATTCATATATAGAGGCAGTTGGCCTTGTATTGTATCAATACACAATATTTCAGCACATCTTGCTACCAATAAGGCCCAAAATGGCTTAGACGATAATATAGCCCTCCAGGGAACAGGAATATTTCTCGAGGATATCTTGTCAGATTGTTTCATTTGTTTCGAAACATTTTTCGAAGATTCAATGTAATTACATTCAGCTTCTGTTATGAATGTGGACTCGTTGGGAGTGTTGGCAGCAAAAAGTATCCAAAAAATACACCATATTACTCCAACACCGCAAAATATATAGAAAATTCCTGGCCATCCCAGGCTTGATGTTGCTATCGATCCACCAACCAATACAGCCAATACAGTTCCACATTCAATACCAGAGCTGGCTAAGGCACCCAAACGATTTCTTTCCTCTACCGGGCACCATGCAGCCAAATGAGCATGGAGGCAAGCTAAAGTGAGACCCTGGAACATACCCTGTATAACACGGGTGGTACAGTATATCTTCCAACCACCCCAGTCTACGGTGAGTGGTACCACAAGACTTATCAAGGACGAACCTAGGGTGGCAACCAGCAATGTTACCTTAACACCAAAGCGACTGCAAATATTACCGGCGGGAAATTGTGTTAAGACAAGACCCCAATAGAAACTCGAAAATATGTAGGATTTTTCCATTTGATTCCAATTATATTCCTGTTAAAAAAAAAAAAAATAGTAATTTAAAAATTTATAAGTACAAACACAATCAATATTAAATTTTAATTAATTTTGTAAAATTAAAATTAAATTTAAATTTTCGTTTTGATTGTAATATTTATTTTACATTGTAATATTTTTTTTTTTTTAATTTTCTTTTTATTCTAATATTCGTTTTGATTTTAAATTTTCATTTAATTATACCCACCACCATAGAATGGTGACGGGGGTATAATAAGTTTGTCATTCCGTGTGTAACACATCGAAATATCGATTTCCGACTATATAAAGTATATATATATATTCTTGATCAGGGAGAAATTCTAAGACGATAAAACGATGTCCGTCTGTCCGTCCGTCCGTGCTGAAATTATGCACAAACTCGTCTTTTGTCTGCAGGCAGGTCAAGTTCGAAGATGGGCTATGTCGGTCCATGTTTTGATATAGCCCCATATAAACCGACCTCCCGATTTGGGGTCTTGGGCTTATAGAAATCGTAGTTTTTATCCAATTTGCCTGAAATTTGAAATCTAGAGGCAAAGAGGTGTGCCAAAAATGGTGAGTATCGGTCCATGTTTTGATATAGCCCCCATATAGACCGATCTCCCGATTTTATTTCTTAGGCTTATAGAAACCGCAGTTTTTATTCAATTTACCTGAAATTGGAAATCTAGAGGTATTGTAGGACCACAAATACGTGTGCCAAAAATTGTGAGTATCGGTCCATGTTTTGGTATGGTCCCCATATAAAACGACCTCCCGATTTGGGGTCTTGGGCTGATAGAAACCGTAGTATTTATCCAATTTGTCTGAAATTGGAAATCTAGAGGTATTTTAGGACCATAAAGAGGTGTGCCGCAAATGGTGAGTATCGGTCCATATTTTGGTATAGCCCCCATATAGGCCGATCTTCCGATTTTATTTCTTGGGCTTCTAGAATTTGAAGTTTTTATGAAATTGGAAATCTAGAGGTATTTTCGGGTCATAAATAGGTGTGCCGAAAACGGTGAGTATCGGTCCATATTTTAGCATAGCACCCATAAGAACGATCTCCCGATCTAACTCCTTGGGTTTCTAGAAACCGTAGTTTTTATCTGATTTGCCTGAAATTGTAAATATTCTGGTATTTTAGGCTCACAAAAACGTGTATCGGATTAAGTTTTTATCGGTCCATTTGGTAATGCCTCCATATAGACCGACTTCACTTCTTGAGGGTGTAGAAGGCGCACTGATCATGAAAATTGCTTGAAACTCAATGTAAAATTTCCAGATTTTACTTCTACAGATTTAAGATTTCAAATCAAGACGTTATTTTATAATTTTCTTGCACACTTACAAGAGATGTTAATGATTCCTCTAAAACTCAAACAAACATGGTTCTTATAAATCCAGAATCTGATATAGTCCTCATAGGTGAAATCTTTAAATTTATCTTCGGGAAGTGTCCTCAAGCCCTCCTGAAATATCAAAGGAAACCCTAATATTTGGTTCATGGTGGTGGGTATTTAAGATTCGGCCCGGACGAACTTAGTGCTGTATATACTTGTTTTAATTTTTAAAAGTAAAAAAATCGAAATAAAATATTATTTAATTTTGTAAATTTTAGTTTTGACTTTAGTTTTTAATTTTAATATTCATTTGAATTTTATATTTAAAAACTAAACTTTAAAAATAAAATGTAAATACTGGTTATACGGCCGTAAGTTCGGCCAGGCCGAAGCTTATGTACCCTCCACCATGGATTGCGTAGAAGACTGTCATCTACTGAAGACATACTCCATACGTGGTATATATTAAACTAAAAAGGCCGATTAATTACGTATATAATTAAGTTTAAAGTTTCTATAGAAATAAAATTTTGACAAAATAAAATTTTGACAACATTTTCTATAGAAGTAAAATTTGAAAAAAATTTTCTATAGAAATAAAATTTTAACAAAATTTTCTATAGAAATAAAATTTTGACAAAATTTTCTTTAGAAATAAAATTTTGGTAGATTATTTTTGGCTCGAGTGGTAACCATGATTATGAACCAATATGGACCAATTTTTGTGTGATTGGGGATCGGCTATATATAACTATGGACCGATATGGACCAATTTTGGCATGGTTATTAGCGGCCTTATAACACCACGTTGCAAATTTCAACCGGAACGGATAAATTTTGCTTCTCCAAAAGGCACCGGAGGTTAAATCTGAGGATCGGTTTATATAAGGGCTATATATAATTAGGGACCGATATGGACCAATTCTTGAGTGTTTGTTAGAGACCACATTCTAACACCACGTTCCAAATTTCAACCGGATCGGATGAATTTTGCTCCTCCAAGAGGCCCCGTAGGACAAACCCGGGGAACGATTTATATGGGAGCTATATATAATTATGGACCGATATGGACCAATTCTTGCATGGTTGTTAGAGACCATATACCAACACCACGTACCAAATTTCAATCGGATCGGATGAATTTTGCTCCTCTCCGGAGGTCAAATCTGGGGATCGGTTTATATGGGGCTATATATAATTATTCACCGATATGGACCAATTTTTGCATGGTTGTTAGAGACCATATACTTACACCATGTACCAAATTTCAGCCGGATCGGATGAAATATGCTACTCTTATAGGTTCCGCAAGCCCAATTTGGGGGTTAGTTTAAATGGGGGCTATAGGTAAAAGTGGACCGATATGGCCCATTTGCTATACTATCCGACCTACATCAATAACAACTACCTGTGCCAAGTTTCAAGTCGTTCGGAAGTTAGCGTGATTTCAACAGACGGACGGACGGACGGACATGCTCAGATCGACTCAGAATTTCACCACGACCCAGAATATATAGTTTATGGGGTCTTAGAGCAATTTCGATGTGTTACAAACGGAATGACAAAGTTAATATACCCCAATCCTATGGTGGAGGGTATAAAAATAAAAATTTAAAAGTAAAATGTAAATAGTAAAAGTAAAAATTCGAAATTAATTTTTGATTAATTTTGTGAACTTAAATTTTAATCTTATTTTTGATTTTAATTTTAATTTAATTTTTAATTATAATAATAATTTCATATTATATTTAAATTTTAATTATTTTTTTTATTTTCATTTTAAACTTAATTTATTTTAATGTAACCTCATTTTAGAATTTAAAAGCAAAAAAACAAAATAAAATTATATTTAAATTTAAAGATTTAAATTTTAATTTGTTTTGTAAATTTAAATCTGAATTTTAGTTTTCGTTTTAAATTTCGTTTATTTGAATGAAGGTTAGGTTGGGTTAGGTAAAGTGACAGCCCAATATTTCAGACTCACTTAGACTAACATATTAGTCCATTGTGATACCACAGTGGTGAACTTCTCTCTTATCACTGAGTGGTTTCCGATTCCATGTTAAGCTCAATGACAAGGGACCTCCTTTTTATAGCCGAGTCCAAACGGCGTACCACATTGCAGTGAAACCACTTAGAGAAGCTTGAAACACTCAGAAATGTCAGCAGCATTACTGAGTTGGGATAATCCACCACTAAAAAAACTTTTTGGTGTTTGGCCGAAACTGGGTTTGAACTACCCCGTGTATGCAAGACGGGCATGCTAACCATTGCACCACAATGCCTCCCTCAATCTAGATCTCAAGCTCGAAAAACATAGAATTTTCTTTTGAAAAATTAAGATAAAACAAGTAAGGAATGTCTAAAGTCGGGCGGGGCCGACTATATTATACCCTGCACCACTTTGTAGATTTAAATTTTCGATACCATATCACATCCTTCAAATGTGTGGGGGGCTATATATAAAGGTTTGTCCCAAATACATACATTTAAATATCACTCGATCTGGACAGAATTTGATAGACTTCTACAAAATCTATAGACTCAAAATTTAAGTCAGCTAATGCACTAGGATGGAACACAATGCTAATTCTACTCCCTGTGCAAAATTTCAACTAAATCGGAGCAAAAAATTGGCCTCTGTGGTCATATGAGTGTAAATCGGGCGAAAGATATATATGGGAGCTATATCTAAATCTGAACCGATTTCAATAAAATTTGCAACACTTGACTATAGTACTAATTGTTATTGTGCAAAATTTTAAGCAAATTAGGGTAAAACTCTGGCTTCTGGGGCCATATAAGTTCATATTGGGCGAAATATATATATGGGAGCAATATCTAAATCTGAACCGATTTCTTCCAAAATCAATAGGGTTCTATTCTGAGCCAAAACACATACTTTTGCCAAATTTGAAGTCGATTGGACTAAAACTGCGACCTAGACTTTCATTACAAAAATGTGTTCACGGACAGACGGACATGGCTATATCGACTCAGGGACTCACCCTGAGCATTATTGCCAACGACACCATGTGTCTATCGCGTCTCCTTCTGGGTGTCGCAAACATATGCACTAACTTATAATACCCTGTTCCACAGTGTGGCGCAGGGTATAAAAAGCACAAAAAACATAAAATTTTAATATTTAAGTTGATTTTAAAATTAAAAAAATCGAAACTAAATTTTAATTAATTTTGCAAATTTTAAATTTTAAATTTTAATTTATTTTAGTTTTTGTTTTATTTTTATTTTTGATTTTAATTTTAATATTCATTTTAATTTGATCGAAAAAGCACAAAAATCATATTAAAATTTAAAAAAAAAAAATTAATTAATTTTGCAAATTTTAAATTTTAATTTATTTTAGTTTTTGTTTTTGTTTTATTTTAATTTTTATTTTTGATTTTGATTTTTTTAATTTGATCGAAAAAGCACAAAAATCATAAAATTTTAATATTTATTTTAATTTAATTTTAAAATTTAAAGAAGATCGAGACTAAATTTTAATTACGTTTCTAAATTTAAGAATATTTTTTTATTTTAATATTCATTTTAATTTAAAATTTTAATTTAAATTCTAATTTAAATTTTATTTTTTATTTTAACTTTAATTGTTATATCAAGTATAGTTGTACATTTAAATTTAAATTTAAACTTTAGTTTTAATTTTAGCTTTAATTTTTATATATAAATTTAATTATATTTTAATATTAAATAGTTTTAAATCTAATTTTTGTTTTTATCTCACATTCTTTACAACTTACCGCAAAATTAGGATTTGTCGTTGCTGCATTTGTCATAGCCACTATACTGACGCCGGCATTGAATTTTATCATAAAATTCGCCACTAGACCAGTAAACAGTAGTAAAGTTTGTATATGCCGTTGTCCTAAGAATGGTCCTAAGTAGAAAAGAAAAATGTATTCTTATATTTCTGTACAAACAATTTAATCCTTCCATTCTGTTTTCTTATTTCCTTGTGAATATTATCATTAGTAATTATTTGTAAAAATAGTATACATTTTTTATTATATGTATACATGGAAATGTTTTTTTTTTTGTATTTCTTTTGCCTTTAAAAATACCCTTTAATGAAAAATACAATTTTTTTAGAAACAATATATTTCTGTGATAGTCATAAATTTAGTTTCATTTGTCTCCGAAGGAAATTTTTGGTTCACATTCATTTGAAAAAACCGATGTAACCAATTTTCATACTACGCAAATGTGTTTTAATAATATCACTAAACACTTTTTCTTCATTGCTTATTAGAAATTAAAAACACTTCGATTCTACCTTTAATAATTTCTGTTGTCATTTGTTTATAACTGATTCGAAATAACTTAATTGTAGTTTTTTTTGTGGCTAGCGAACTTGTTACCGCCACCGCTGGATGTCAACAGCATTCTTCAAAGCTCAATGATTTATCTTTATAAACGAAAGCGAAAATATCAATTTTTTTTGTTTGCTATGCCCTACATCAACAATATTTGGTTTAAGTCAGCTAAGCTGTTTAAGCATTTTGACCCGATTTCTACTTTTAACGTGATCTCTGTAAAATTTTTATTAACTAAACTGAAAATATATCGTAAATATTTTTCCAACTAAAATTTTAATTTCAACAAAAATATAATTCCAAAACAAGTAAGGAAAGTCTAAAGTCGGGCGTGGCCGACTATATTGTACTCTGCACCACTTTGTGATCTACATTTTCGATACCATCTGAAATCCTTCACGTTGTTGTTGTTGGGTGCTATATATAAAGGTTTATATTCCCATATACATACGTTTACATCTGAACCGACAATATATTTAAGACTTCTTAGAATGTCTTAGAAGTATAGGAAAATTGGAGTCATTTTTACAAGTTTTCGACAAAGCAGTGGCGATTTTACAAGGAAAATGTTGGTATTTTGACCATTCTTGTCGAAATCAGAAAAACATATATATGGGAGCTATATCTAAATCTGAACCGATTTCAAGCAAATTTGGCACACATAGCAACAAAGCTAATTCTACTCTCTGTGCAAAATTTCAACTAAATCAGAGTAAAACAAGTAAGGAAAGTCTAAAGTCGGGCGGGGCCGACTATATTATACCCTGCACCACTTTGTAGATCTAAATTTTCGATACCATATCATATCCGTCAAATGTGTTGGGTGCTATATATAAAGGTTTGTCCCAAATACATACATTTAAATATCACTCGATTTGGACAGAATTTTATAGACTTTTACAAAATCTATAGACTCAAAATTTAAGTTGGCTAATGCACTAGGGTGGAACACAATTTTAGTACAAAACAAGTAAGGAAAGTCTTAAGTCGGGCGGGGCCGACTATATTATACCCTGCACCACTTTGTAGATCTTTTTCGATACCATATCACATCCGTCAAATGTGTTGGGGGCTATATATAAAGGTTTGTCCCAAATACATACATTTAAATATCACTCGATCTGGACAGAATTTGATAGACTTCTACAAAATCTATAGACTCAAAATTTAAGTCGGCTAATGTTCCACCCTATACATTAGCCGACACAATGTTTGTAAAAAAATATGGGAAACATTTAAATCTGAAGCAATTTTAAGGAAACATCGCAAAAGTTTATTTATGATTTATCGCTCGATATATATGTATTAGAAGTTTAGGAAAATTAGAGTCATTTTTACAACTTTTCGACTAAGCAGCGGCGATTTAACAAGGAAAATGTTGGTATTTTGACCATTTTTGTCGAAAACAGAAAAACATATATATGGGAGCTATATCTAAATCTGAACCGATTTCAATCAAATTTGGCACACATGACTATATTACTAATTGTACTCCTAGCGCAAAATTTCAACCAAATTGGGCCAAAACTCTGGCTTCTGGGGCCATATAAATCCATATCCGGCGAAAAAAATATATGGAAGCTATGTCTAAATCTGAACCGATTTTAATCAAATTTGGCACACATGACTATACTACAATTGTACTCCTTGTGCAAAATTTCAAGCTAATCGGGATAAAACTCTGGCTTCTGGGTCCATATAAGTGCATATCGGGCGAAAGATATATATGGGAGCTATATCTAAATCTAAATCGATTTCAACCAAATTAGGCACACATAGCTACAATGCTAAATCTACTCCCTGTGCAAAATTTCAACCAAATTGGGCCAAAACTCTGGCTTTTAGGACCATATTAGTCCATATCGGGCGAAAGATATATATGGAAGCTATATCTAAATCTGAACCGATTTCAATGAAATTTTGCACACTTGACTATACTACTAATTGTACGCCTAGTGCAAAATTTCAACCAAATTCGGTCAAAAATCTGGCTTCTGGGGCCATATAAGTCCATATCGGGCGAAAGATATATATGGGAGCTATATCTAAATCTGAACCGATTTCAATCAAATTTTGCACACTTGATTATACGACTAAGTGTTACGTTTGTACAAAATTTTGATGGCGATTGGACTTAAATTGCGACCTAGACTTTGATCACAAAAATGTGTTCACAGACAGACGGACGGACGGACGGTCATGGTTATATCGACTCAAAGACACCATGTGTCTATCTCGTCTCCTTCTGGGTGTTACAAACATATGCACTAACTTATAATACCCTGTTCCACAGTGTGGCGCAGGGTATAAAAATTGGCCTCTATGGTCATATGAGTGTAAACTGGGCAAAAGCTATATACCCAGTAAAAAAAGCTTCGCCAAAAAAGTAGTGAAAATGTCCACCATTTCAATACCCGTTGCACTGAATTTGCATCTCTTCTTACTCTGTGAATCATATTCAGTGTTTTGGATGTGAATTAAAACATCTTGTCATATTTTGACAAATAAATATTTTTTATAATTTTTTTATGATTTTTAATGCATTCCAACGCTTGTCCGAAACGTTTGAATTAAAATATTTTGAAAAATTCGCAATATTTCTTGAATGGATTTTGAATTTTTTTTTTTGACAAATTTGCAATAATTTGCACCCTTTTATTAAATCTTACTCTGTTTTTAACCTTTTTGAAACAAAAAAAAAAATAAATTTGCATATTAAAAATAAGAAAAAATCGAGTTATAAATAATTAAATTAAAAGAACTTGCTGTGTAGTTGAAATAAAGAACATCTTTGGGAGTCCATTTTTGGAAATGCTTTTAAAGTTGTGCCTTTGGAAGAACTTCCAAATTTTTTTGCTGGGATATGGGAGCTATATCTAAATCTGAACAATCAAATTTGACACACTAGACTATAGTACTAATTGTTCTTCTTGTGCAAAATTTCAAGCAAATAAGGCTAAAACTCTGGCTTCCCAGCAAAAAATTTTGGAAGTTCTTCCAAAGGCACAACTTTAAAAGCACTTCCAGAAGATGCACTCTCAATGATGTTCTTTATTTTAACTACCCAGGTAGTTCTTTTAATTCAATTTTTATAACTTGGTTTTTCATACTTTTAATGGATAATTTTAACTTTTTTTATTTCAAATAGGTTAAAAACAGAGTAAGAATTCATAAAATGGTACAAATTATTTAAATTTTGTCGAAAAAATGCTAAATCCAATCTGAAAAAATTGTGAATTTTTGAAAATATTTAAGGTCAAACTTTTTCGAGATGCGTTAGAATCCATTAAAAATTATAAAAAATTATAAAAACTATTTATTTCACAAAATATCACAGAATTTTTTAATTTACATCCAAAACATTGAATTCGGATCACACCTAAAGAAGTGATGCTAATTCAGTGCAACGGCTGTTGAAATGGAGGACTTTCGTCCTATGACAAGTCCATGTTATATTCATCGCTTCTGCGTCAATTTTGCACCACTTCCGGATCCAAAAATAACATTTTCATTACTTTTTTGGCGACGCTTTTTTGCTGGGTTCTGGTGCCATATAAGTCCATATCGGGCGAAAGATATATATGGGAGCTATATCTAAATCTAAACCGATTTCAATCAAATTTTGCATTTTTTATGTGTGCAAAAAAAAATGTCTTAATTTCACATTAGATGCCAATTAAACTCTATATTTCAAATTTAGAGCAATGTTTAATAAATAAAATAATGCTATAAATATCCATCATAATATGAGAAGATACCAAAAGTATATGTATTTGTGACCAAAATTATTGATACTATCTCAAATCCTTTAAATTTGTTGCGAGCTATATAAAGGTTTATATTCCCATATGCATGAATTTGAATCTGAATCGATTTAGACAAAATTGTATATACTTCTACAAAATCTATGTACTTTAAATTTAAATCTAACGTTATGGGACGTAACACAATTTTAACTAAAAATAAAAATGCAAAGAAAGTCTAATCAAATCAGACTTCTACAAAATCTCGGGCAATATTTGGGAAATATTTATAACTGTTTAGACAATTTCGCAAAAATGCATGTATGATTCATTCATTGAAAAATTTGAAAATTTGTGTCATTTCTACAAGTTTTCGACTTATAAATTTCGACAAATAAATTTTGAATAAAAGTTTTATAGAAATAAAATTTGGCAAAATTTTTTATAGAAATAAAAGTTTGAAAAAATTATCAATAGAAATACAATTTAAAAAAATGTGTAGCAAACAAAATTTTGCAAAATTTTCTATAGAAATAAAATTTTGCAAAATAGCGTATTCTATAGAAACAAAATTTTGACTAAATATTCTATAGAAATAAAATTTTGACTAATTTTTATATAGAAAAAAAATATTTCTATAGTAATAAAATTTCGAATACATTTTTTATAGCAGTGAGCATCAGTAAGAAAAAAATTTTGAAAAAATTTACTATGGAAATAAAATTTGACAATTTTTTCTTATAGAAATAAAATTTTGAAAAACTTATCAATAAAAATACAATTTTAGAAAAATTTTTGTGTAGCAAACAAAATTCTGCAAAATATTCTACAGAAACAACATTTTGACTAAATTTTCTATTGAAATAAAATTTTGACAAAATTTTCTATAGAAATAAAATGTTGACCAAATTTTCTAATAAAAAATCTATTATTATAAAATTTTGGCAAAATTTTCTATAGAAATAAAATGTTGACTTAAATTTTTATAGAAATAAAGTTATCAATAGAAATAAAATTTAAAAAAAAAATTGTGTAACAAACTTTTGCAAAATTTTCTATAGAAATAAAATTTGGCAAAATATTCTATAGAAACAAAATATTCTATAGAAATAAAATGTTGACTAAATTTCTATAGAAAAAATATTTCTATAGTAATAAAATTTTGAATAAATTTTTTATAGAAATAAAATTTTGACAAAATTTGCTATAGAAATAAAATTTTGTCAAAACTTTTTATAGAAATAACATTTTGACAAAATTTTCTATAAAAAACAACTTTGAAAAAATTTTCTGTCAATATTCCACATATGTATATGGCCTTAAAATAAAATTAAAAAAAAATAATTTTGGGCATTAAAATGGATCGATCAAAACATCAAAAGATAGCCGTAATTGGAAGTTGATTTTCATTTACAATCATGCTGTACATTGATCGAATGAATAACGCAATGGAAACTAATTTGCGTAAAAATTGCTTAGTTACAAAAATGTGAAGTGTATTAAAAAATTTGGTTTAGCCGGAGTCGGAGTCGAGCAAAATTTTCACGACTCCGACTCCGACTCCAGCAAAATCTTCAGACTCCGACTCCAAGACTCCGACTCCGACTCCGGCTCCACAGCCCTGATTAAAACCACATATTTAAATCCCTGTCAACTTTTTTTTTGGGTATCTGTAGGGTATCACGAATTCGGTCTCATTAATTTAGCATATACATAATTGGCATTTGAAACGTTTTATTTTCATATTACCAATAATGCGAAATCTAAATTCCCGCGTTGTTTTGAGAACATTGACTTCGGAAATTAAATTTTATACACTACTGCTAATTAGAATAGAACTGTATACAATTGTTTTGTAAATGCTCAGTAGTATTGAGTCTCTAATGAACCCAAAATAAAAATGATCACAGAGAATAAAACAAAACGAACAATCAGATTTAGTCGTTTAAATGTTATTGTATTTTAGAAGAGTATGAAAAAATAATCATTTCAATTAAAATTATGCAAAAACGACTGTGTACTATGTAGCCCTATACATATAACACGGAGTGTAAATTAAAACCTAAGTATGTCTTAAATTAGCAAACAGTCACGTAAAATAAGTGTAAATCAAGGCGAATTACCGGTGCCCTTTGAGAAATGGTCCATTATTAGAACTTTAATATTTATCGTAGTTAGCAATTTTCTTCTGTAGTAATTCATTCATTCAGATGTTGTAAAATTCTACAGATGCTTCGTATAAAAATGTTAACAATTTGAAAAAAAAAAAAAAAATTAACACGTTTGTTTTATGGAAATTGCATCTTTTCCTTCCTATCATCCAAATTATTGGGTGTTGAAAAAATGATGAAATCTACATATGAATTATTTAATTCATATTCTATATAAACTGGAAAAGTATAAATATAGTTGGTTAAGCTACTCCGGTAATTAAGTCGAGAAATGATTTTATCTTGAAATTGAAGCGTATTTGAAATATTTAAATAAAATTTTGAAAGACATGGCCAAATTTTGAATGTGTTTTAGATTGAGATTCGTTGGGAAAAGTTGGCAAATTTTGGGTAAACTCAGTTTTTGTCTACAGGCAGACCAAGTTCAAAGATTGGCTACATCGGTCTATGTTTCGATATAGCCCCCATATAAACTGATCCCACGATTTGACTTCTTGAGCCTATATCGAATTTGCCCGAAATTGAAAACATAGAGATATTTAAGTCCGTGTTTTGAACCCGATTTGACTTCTTGAAAATATTTATTTTATTTGGAATTTGATATCTCGACTTATTTGTCTGTCCATCTGCCTGCCTGTCTATTGTAATCACGCTATTGACTTCAATCGAAGATGTCCCAAAGCACAACTTTAAAAGCGCTTCCAAAAATGTCCTCCCAAAGATGTTCTTTATTTTAACTACAGAGGAAGTTCTTTTAATTCAAGTTTTTTATAACACGCTTTTTTCATATTTATACCCTAAACCACATAGTGGTCAGGGTATAATAAGTTTGATCGGTCAAAAAATGTGCCTACCAGAAATATTGATTTTAGACCCCATAAAATATATACCGATCGACTCAGAATCACCTACTGAGTCGATCTAGCGCTTGGTGTCCGTCCGTCCGTCTGTCCATGTATTTGTTGTTCACAGGATTCCGGTCGCAATTATTAACCGATTTGGATGAAATTTGGTACAGGGTGTTTTTTGGGCACATGGACGAACGCTATTGAATTTGGAGGAAATCGGATCAAATTTAGATATAGCTCCCATATATATGTATCGCCCGATTTCGACAAATGGAGTCACGTTGAGCTTTTTTACATCCCGATCGTCATCAAATTTTGCACATATTAAACTTTTTCATCACCCTTTAAGTCTGCAAAATTTAATCGAAATCGGTTCAGATTTAGATATAGCTCCCATATATATGTATGGCCCGATTTTCCCAAATTTGGCCATAAAAACCTTATTTATGAAGCGATCTTACTCAAACTTGGCTTACTCTAATCTTTTATGGTACTGACAATATGTGCCAAAAATAATCGAAATCGGTTCAAATATAGATATAGCTCCCATATATATGTATCGCCCGATTTGGTCAAATTTGGCCGTAAACCCCTTATTTATCAACCGATCGTACTCAAAGTTGGCTAAATATAATCTTGTATATATCTTACTGTATGTGCGCAATTTCATCGAAATCGGTTCAAATTTAGATATAGCTCCCATATATATGTATCGCCCGATTTGGTCAAATTTGGCCGTAAAGCCCTTATTTATCAACCGATCGTACTCAAAGTTGGCTTCTATAGCACTAACAGTATGTGCAAAATTTCATCGTAATCGGTTCAAATTTAGATATAGCTCCCATGTATATGTATCGCCCGATTTTGAAAAATTTGCCCTTAATAACCTTATTTTTGACCATAGGGGCCTCATTTACTAACTGATCGTACTCAAATTTTACACAAAGTGACCTTCTGTGGTATCAATCATACCTGCAGAATATTATACAAATTGGTTCAGATTTAGATATAGGTCCCATATATATGCATCGCTCGATTTTGTCATATTTGGCCATAATACTCTTATTTATTAACCTATGTTATTCAAATTTCACATTTTGATGTACTAGCTGATCGTATTTAAACTTACATGTAGCTCTTACATAAATCTATTGCCCTATTTGCAGAAATTTGGATTTATTACCCACAACTAATTGACCGATTTCCTCTTTTTTTAATAATGAACTCAATATTAGTGGCAAACTAACTCCTTTGGTGCAAAATAAACTATAGCTCCTAATATTAGGCATTTCTGCTCAGATTGTGACAAGACACCCATAAACATAAACACATGTACCCCCCTTTATGTTCTCCAATTCCTATACCAATGATACCCCACAAATGCTTATGTTTACTAATTCAGTAGGGGTGGTTTAGGGTATGATATAGTCGGCCCCGCCCGACTTTCTACTTTACTCATTTGTTTTAATGATTAATTTTAACTTCTTTTGTTTCCAATGGGTTAAAAACAGAGAAAGAATTAATAAAATGACACAAATTATCAAAATGTCGTCGAAAAAAATGCTAAATTCATTCTAGAAAGGATTACGAATGTTTGAAAATATTTGAAGTCAAACGTTTCAGACAAGCGTTAGAATACATTAAAAATCATAAAAAAATTATAAAAAATATTTATTTGACAACATATAAAAAAAAATTTTAATCACATCCAAAACACTGAATTCGAATCACACCTTAAGAAGTGATGCCAATTCAGTGGAAAGGTTGTTGAAATTGTGGACATCCGTCGTATGACAAGCCCATGTTAAATTCATCGCCAATTTTGAACCACTTCCGGTTCTAAAAAGAATATTTTCACTACTTTTTTGGCGACGCTTTTTTTGCTGGGTATGCCATTTTTAAGATATATCGGGTCATGTTCTTGAATACCCCCTTGCCACCGTGGTGCAATGATTAGCATGCCCACCTTGCATACACAGGGTCGTCCGTTCGAAACCAGTTTCGCCGTTCGGACTCGGCCATAAAAAAGGAGGTCCCTTGTCATTGAGATTAACATAGAATCGGGCAGCACTCAGTGATAAGAGAGAAGTTCACCACTGTGATATCACAATGGACTGAATAGTCTAAGTGAGCCTGAAATATCGGGCTGCAACTATACCAAACCTAACCTACATGCTCGATGTTTTGGAAAACTCTTTTCGCCGCAAAAAAAATTAAAAAAATAACTGGTCTCGAAAAAATTTACATGGTCTTTAGAACCATGTAATGGTCTAGACATATCTATACTTAACCCATAAAAAAAAAAAAAACGTTTTTCCCACAAAAAAAGTCAAAAACAATTGAATGGCCAGCGAAAACATGTACATGATATTCCCGACCATGTAATGGTTTCAAATTCTATAATGTAAATAATAGAACATGTTTGCCGCGTTTGAAAACCATTTAAATGCTTATTGCCAGCATATATTTTTTCCCATTAAAGTCTTAATAGAGTTATAAAAAATATTCAATTAAAAATTAAATTGATCCAATTTTTTTTTTTATTGAAGCAAAATTCAATTACAAAAACATGTAAGGAAAGTCTAAAGTCGGGCGGGGCCGACTATATTATACCCTTCACCACTATGTACACAAACATTTGTGTTACCATCTCAACTACTTCAAATTTTCTGCGAGCTGTATAAAGGTTTGTGTTTCCAGATACAAATACTTTTAATGGAGACAATTTTTTGTATTTCTACAAAATCTCTAAAATTTAAATCGGATAACGCCTTGGGATGAAACACAATGTTACTAAAATATGGGACATATGAAGCGAGAGAAATTTTAATGCAATTGTACAAAAGAGCTTTTATGATTAATCAGGTGATTCGAGATATATGTCAATTTTAGTAATATTTACAATTTTTGCAACTCATCAGTGGCGATTTTACAAGGATATTGGTTAGATCTCGCCAAGATATGTGGTCAAGGGTGGGTCGTGATATATTATTTGGTCAAGTCGGGCGACTTGGAGCCTTATTTAAAGCTCAACCGTTCTGTGGAAATTCTGGCATTACAGTGTATAGGATATGACTAAGATATGGGGAATCATCACAGAATTTTGTATAAAGTCAGGGAATTTTGGCCATATTTGTATAAACCGTAAAAACGAATATATAGAGGCTTTATCTAAATCTGAACCAAATTAGATCAAACTTGACACACTTAAATATCATATTAAATATATTCTCTGTGGAAACTATCCAGTCAATTGGAGGAAAATCCCATTGAAAACGGATTTAAAATATGAAAAAGTCTACAATATTTCCCCAACTCTGGTGTACGTATATATGAGAGCTATATATAATCTGAACCGATTTTGACTAAATTTGACGTGCATAGTTAGAATAATAATTCTGCAATCTCTGCAAAATTTCACGTAAATGGGAGTATAACTTTGGCCCCCGTGGCCAAATAAGTCCAAATCGGACGAAAGATATATATGGGAGCTATATCTCAATCTGAACCGATTTCAACCAAATTTGGCACACTTACCAATACTATTAAACGTACTCCTGTACGTGCAAAATTTGAAGCAAGTCAGGGCAAAACTCTGGCTTTTGAGGCCATATAAGTCCAAATCGGACGAAAGATATATATGGGAGCTATATCTAAATCTGAACCGATTTTAACCAAATTTGGCACACATAACGACACCATTAAACCTACCTCTCGTGTAAATCGGACGAAATATTGCACATATAAGTGCAAATCGGACGAAAGATTTATGTGGGAGCTATATCTAAATGTGAACCGATTTCAATCAAATTTACCAAGCATTGGTAGAATGTTAACTCTACTCTCTGCGCAAAATTTCACGAAAATCGGTGGTAAACTTTGGCCTCTGTTGTCATATGAGTCTAAATCGGAAGAAAGACATATATGGCTAAATCTGAACCGATTTTGATAATATTTTGCATGTCTTTCGATGCTCATAAAATATTCGGATGTACGGAATTTGAAGAACATCGGTTGATAAATACTCCAAATATAACCAGATCGGGGATAAATATATATGACAGCTATATCTAAATCTGAACCGATTTTTTCCAAAATCAAAAGCGATCGTCTTTGTTCCCCAAAACGACCCTGTGTCAAATTTGAGGACGATCGGACTTAAACTGCGACCTGTACTTTGCGCACAAAAATACACAAAAAACAGACAGATAGACAGACAGACGGACAGACAGACAGAAGGACATCGCTAAATCGACTCAGAATTTAATTCTAAGACGATCGGTATACTAAACGATGGGTCTCAGACTTTTCCTTCTTGGCGTTATATACAAATATACAAACTTATTATACCCTGTACCACAGTAGTGGTGAAGGGTATAATTAATAGTATCAATTAATTTTTAATGCGACCAATTATTTTTTTAATTTATTGGATCAAATAATTTTTTAATTTTTTAATTGATACTATCATTTCTGTGATTGAAGACATTCCAATTAAAAACTAATTGAAGATAAACAAGTATATACGGCCGTAAGTTCGGCCAGGCCGAATCTTATGTACCCTCCACCATGGATTGCGTAGAAACTTCTACGAAAGACTGTCATCCACAAATTTCAACTCACTCGGATGAAATTTGCTCCTCCAAGAGGCTCCATAACCAAATTTCTGTATCGGTTTATATGGGGGCCACAAATGATTATGGACTGATATGGACCACTTTTGGCATGGTTGTTAAATATCATATACTACCACCACGTACCAAATTTCAACCAGATCGGATGAAGTTTGCTTCTCCAAAAGGCACCGGAGGTCAAATCTGGCGATCGGTTTATATGGGGCCTATATATAATTATGGACCGATATCGACCAATTTTTGCATGGGTGTTTGAGGCCATTTATTAACATCACGTACCAAATTTCAAATGAATCAGATGAATTTTGGTCTTCCAAGAGGCTCCGGAGGTCAAATCTGGTGATCGGTTTATATGGGGGCTATATATAATTATGGACCGATATGGACCAATTTTTGCATGGTCATTAGAGACCATATACTAACATCATGTACCAAATTTCAGCCGGATCGGATGAAATTTGCTTCTCTTAGAGGTTCCGCAAGCCAAATCGGGGGATCGGTTTATATGGGGGCTATATATAATTATGGACCGATGTGGACCAATTTTTGCATGGTTGTTAGAGACCATATACTAACACCTTGTACCAAATTTCAGCCGGATCGGATGAAATTTGCTTCTCTTAGAGGCCTCGCAAGCCAAATTTGGGGGTCCGTTTATATGGGGGCTATGCGTAAAAGTGGACCGATATGGCCAATTTGCAATACCATCCGACCTACATCAATAACAACTACTTGTGCCAAGTTTCAAGTCGATAGCTTGTTTCGTTGGGAAGTTAGCGTGATTTCAACAGACGGACGGACGGACATGCTCAGATCGACTCAGAATTTCACCACGACCCAGAATATATTTACTTTATGGGGTCTTAGAGCAATATTTCCATGTGTTACAAATGGAATGACAAAGTTAATATACTCCCCATCCTATGGTGGAGGGTATAAAAATATTTTTTTGTGTGTGGAAGATACGAAAATACTTTCCATTCTAATGCTTTTGGTATACATATGCAAAATAATTAAAAAGACTATTAATATTCCTTAATTATTCCATTTAATCGTTTTTGGACAAAGTTACATTTTTGATTATTCGAATATTTACGATTATTACGATCCAGCAATGTTATAAAATATCCCTCCAATTATATTCCACCTTTCCATTAAATCAAATCACTTTGGTTTCCTTAGACTATATATATTTTTTTAAATAATAATATTTGGCATGGTACACCTAAGCATATCACATGATCCAGCAATAGATATGCACCTAAGATAAGGCTTAGACTAGACGGTTTCACAGATACAGAATCCTAAAATTTCTCCTGTTCATTCTCTATGGATTTAGGAGTTTCGGTGGAGTCTTCGTTTTGTACATCTTTTGATTTAAGAAAATTCTCATCATCCCATGGTTGAAGTTCAGTTGATCCAAAGACAATGTAGAACAAATTGCCCAAACCAAAGACAATGGCTGAAATGGCAAAAACAATTTGCCATTCGGTACGATCACCCTGGAAAAAAATGAATAAGACACAAATCATATTAAGTATTTTTGTTTTTTGCAAATTGTATCTCATACTTACATCACTTTTCACTATCAGACCCACTAGAAGTGGTGTTAGAATTGGTATAAAATTCGCTGATGTATTCACAATACCCATGAGAATACCAGCATGATTGGGTGACAAGTCAATGGTATTTAGAGCACTGCCTATTGTAGATCCTGAATTAATACCCACATTCGCTGTCATCAGAACAATGGCCAAAGTTTTTTGATCTTCACCTACGAAGCCCACAGCAATCAGGCCTATGGCCGGAACCCAAAAGGCCAATGAATTGAATGTTCTCCTAACTCCACTCAACGTTAAGATTTTGCGTGTCAACAAAATATCCGAGAGTATCAAATAGACATAGGACATACACCACATGGTAAAATAGGGAAGAGCTGAGAACATGGCATTACTCTTCATGTCCATACCGAGGACACCATTCATATAGGAGGGAATTTCAGCTTGCAGTGTGGAAAAACCCCATGATTGAGCTGATCTAGCTACCATCAAAGCCCAGAATGGCCATGAGGTCATAATGGCATGCCAAGGTACAGGAATTTTTTTCGGTGCCTCATTAACTTCCTTCTCATTCCTCTGAGCATTCTTCGATGCCTCAATGTAATTCAATTCCACTTCTTTTATTAGTTTCGATTCTCTGGGTGTATTGGCAGCAAATATCAACCATAAAATACACCAGAAAACTCCAACACCACAGGATACATAAGATATGCCAGGCCATCCCAAACTGGAAGCTGCAATGATTCCACCCAAAAACATGGCCAATACTGTACCACATTCTATGCCCGTATTTGCCAGGGCACCCAAACGATTTCTCTCTTCCACAGGACACCAAGCTGCTAAATGAGCATGAATGCAGGGGAACAATAGACCCTGGAAAAGGCCTTGCACCACACGAATACCACAATAAATTTGCCAACCACCCCAGTCCACAGTGAATGGTATTAACAGGGCCGCCAGTGCTGAGCCAATGGTCGATACGAACATTGTCCACTTGGCTCCAAAACGCCGGCAAAGGTAGCCACCAGGAAATTGTGTTATAAAATAGCCCCAAAAAAAGCTGGATAGAATGAACGACTTCTGCATTTCATCCCAATCGTATTCCTGAAAAAACATAAAGAATAACGATGTATTTATTTTTTTTTTTACAATTAGTACAGAAAAAATAAATGGCCGAATATCAATTTATCATCATTTATCAGCGGGAAAGTTCTTCCACTTGGGTCCAAAGTAAAGGGTGATTCTTTTGAGGTTAGGATTTTCATGCATTAGTATTTGACAGACCACGTGGGATTTCAGACATGGTGTCAAAGAGAAAGATGCTAAGTATGCTTTGACATTTCATCATGAATAGACTTACGATCTGCCACAACGTCGAATTTTCAGTGAATGGGCCCTAGAAAAGTTGGCAGAAAATCCGCTTTTTTATCGACAAATTTTGTTCAGCGATGAGGCTCATTTCTGGTTGAATGGCTACGTAAATAAGCAAAATTGCCGCATTTGGAGTGAAGAGCAACCAGAAGCCGTTCAAGAACTGCCCATGCATCCCGAAAAATGCACTGTTTGGTGTGGTTTGTACGCTGGTGGAATCATTGGACCGTATTTTTTCAAAGATGCTGTTGGACGCAACGTTACGGTGAATGGCGATCGCTATCGTTCGATGCTAACAAACTTTTTGTTGCCAAAAATGGAAGAACTGAACTTGGTTGACATGTGGTTTCAACAAGATGGCGCTACATGCCACACAGCTCGCGATTCTATGGCCATTTTGAGGGAAAACTTCGGAGAACAATTCATCTCAAGAAATGGACCGGTAAGTTGGCCACCAAGATCATGCGATTTGACGCCTTTAGACTATTTTTTGTGGGGCTACGTCAAGTCTAAAGTCTACAGAAATAAGCCAGCAACTATTCCAGCTTTGGAAGACAACATTTCCGAAGAAATTCGGGCTATTCCGGCCGAAATGCTCGAAAAAGTTGCCCAAAATTGGACTTTCCGAATGGACCACCTAAGACGCAGCCGCGGTCAACATTTAAATGAAATTATCTTCAAAAAGTAAATGTCATGGACCAATCTAACGTTTCAAATAAAGAACCGATGAGATTTTGCAAATTTTATGCGTTTTTTTTTTTTTTTTAAAGTTATCAAGCTCTTAACAAATCACCCTTTATTTCCGGCCGTTACTTAATTGGCCCGTTTTAAGACTCTGGAGAGACTCGTAGATATCAGCTCGTGTTGGTTGAAGTTTGTTTTCAAAACGGTAGTATATTTTATCTAGGACCGCAATACACTGAGATTATACTGCATGAACTAGTCGACTTTATTGAAGTATCATTCAATAACATACAACGAAATTCTATAATAAGGTCACTGTCCACTTCAAATAGCTGCAGATTCAGTTCAACACCGCCAAAAAGATTTCAGGATTTAGATTAGAATACACAGCAGTTTTTAGACATAGAATTTAATACGACAAACAGTAATAGAATGTTTCACAAAGATAGTCTTTTTGTACCAAACTCGGTTACCACAGTTGGTAGAATTCTACGAGAAACGCTAGATTTTTTTACTTTTTGGTAGATTGATAGAGTTCTTGACGTATTATTAGATTCTGCAACACATTCCTCTCCATTTGAGATGTACTTCAATTTTCTAAGATATAAAATTTTGACAAAATTTTCTATAGAAATAAAATTTTTAAAAATTTCCTATAGAAATGAAATTTTGACTAACTTTCTTATAGAAATGAAATTTTGACTAAATTTCTTATAAAAATGAAATTTTGACAAAAATTTCTTATAAAAATGAAATTTTGACAAAAATTTCTTATAGAAATGAAATTTTGACAAAATTTCCATAGTTATTAAATTTCGGCAAAATTTTCTATAGAAATGAAATTTTGATCAAATTTCCTATCGAAATAAAATTTTGACAAAATTTTCTATAGAAATAATATTTTGACAAAATTTTTTATAGAAATAAAATTTTGACAACATTTTCTATAGAAATTAAATTTTGACAAAATTTTATATAGAAATAAAATGTTCACAAACAAAATTGTCTAAAGAAATAAAATTTTGACAAAATTTTATATAGAAATAAAATTATGACAAAATTGTATATAGAAATGAAATTGTTGTTGTTTTTTGATTTCAGCTTAAAACCATGCATTGACTAAACTACAAGTGTAAACCCAGCCAACTGCACTCAAATCGATGATTTGACAGTTGCATAGGGAAAGAGATATGTTTCACAAACAAAATTGTCTAAAGAAATGAAATTGTGACAATATTTCCTATAGAAATGAAATTTCGACAAAATTTTGACAAAATTTTCTATATAAATAAAATTTTGACAAAATTTTCTATAGAAATAAAATTTTGACAAAATTTTCTATAAAAACGAAATCTTGACACAACTTCTTAAAAAAATGAAATTTTGAGAAAATTTTCTATAGAAATGAAATTTTGACAAAATTTCTTATAGAAATAATATTTTGACAAAATTTTCTATAGAAGTAAAATTTTGGACAACATTTTCTATAGTAATAAAATTTTTGACTACTTTGTCTATAGAAATAAAATTCTGACAAATTTTTCTATAGAAATAAAATTTTGAAAAATTTTTCTACAGAAATAAAATTTTGACAAAATGTTATATAGAAATAAAATTTTCACAAACAAAATTGTCTAAAGAAATAAAATTTTGACAAAATTTTCTATAGAAATAAAATTTTGACAAAATTTTCTATAAAAATAAAATTTTGACAAAATTTTCTATAGAAATAAAATTTTGACAAAATTTTCTATAGAAATAGTATTTTGACAACTTTTCTATAGAAATAAAATTTTTACAAACAAAATTGCCTAAAGAAATGAAATTGTGACAATATTTCCTATAGAAATGAAATTTTGACAAAATTTCTTATAAAAATGAAATCTTGAAAACGTTTCTTACAAAAATAAAATTTTGACAAAATTTCTTATAGAAATGAAATTTTGTTAAAATTTCCTATAGTTATTAAATTTTGATAAAATTTCCTATAGAAATAAAATTTTGACAAAATTTTCTATAGAAATAATATTTTTAACAAAATTATCTATAGAAATAAAATTTTTACAAAATTTTCTATAGAAGTAAAATTTTTGACAAAATTTTCTATAGTAACAAAATTTGACAAGATTTGTTTATAGAAATAAAATGTTGACAAAATTTTCTATAGAAAAAATTGTTGACAAAATTTTTATAGAAATTAAATTTTTACAAAATTTTCTATAAAAATAAAATTTTAACAAAATTTTCAATAGAAATAAAATTTTAATAAAATTTTCTATAAAAAGTAAAATTTTGACAAAAATTTTTTATAGAAATAAAATTTTGACAAAATTTTCTATAAAAGTAAAATTTGGACAAAATTTTTCTATAGAAATAAAATTTTGACAAAATTTTCTATAAAAGTAAAATTTTGACAAAACTCTTTATAGAAATAAAATTTTGACAAAATTTTCTATAGAAATAAAATTTTGACAAAATTTTATATAGAAATAAAATTTTCACAAACAAAATTGTCTAAAGAAATAAAATTTTGACAAAATTTTCTATAGAAATAACATTTTTGACAAACTTTTCTATAAAAATAAAATTTTGACAACAATTTTTATAGAAATAAAATTTTGACAAAATTTTCTATAAAAGTAAAATTTTGACAAAATTTTTCTATAGAAATAAAATATTGACAAAATTTTGACAAAATTCTTTATAGAAATAAAATTTTGACAAAATTTTCTATAGAAATAAAATTTTGACAAAATTTTATATAGAAATAAAATTTTCACAAACAAAATTGTCTAAAGAAATAAAATTTTGACAAAATTTTCTATAGAAATAACATTTTTGACAAACTTTTCTATAAAAATAAAATTTTGACAACAACTTTTATAGAAATAAAATTTTGACAAAATTTTCTATAAAAGTAAAATTTTGACAAAATTTTTCTATAGAAATAAAATATTGACAAAATTCTCTATGGAAATAAAATTTTGACAAAATTTTCTACAGAAATAAAATTTTGACAAAATTTTCTATAGACATAAAATTTTGACAAAATTTTATATAGAAATAAAATTTTCACAAACAAAATTGTCTAAAGAAATAAAATTTTGACAAAATTTTCTATAGAAATAAAATGTTTGACAAACTTTTCAATAAAAATAAAATTTTGACAAAATTTTCTATAAAAATAAAATTTTGACAAAATTTTCTATAGAAATAAAATTTTGATAATATTTTGTATGGAAATAAAATTTTGACAAAATTTTATATAGAAATAAAATTTTCACAAACAAAATTGTCTAAAGAAATGAATATTTGACAATATTTCCTATAGAAATTAAATTTTGACAAATTTTCTATATAAATAAAATTTTGGCAAAATTTTCGATAGATATAAAATTTTGACAAAATCGTTGTTGTTTTTTTTTTTATTTCAGCTTAAAACCATGCTTAACCATGTAGCTTAAACAACAGAGGAAAAGAATGTTTGTCAAATTTATTTGGGCAAAGCCCTATAGACTGCAAGATGGTTGGATGGACGCACGTTTCGGAATTACCACATTCCTCATCAGCATCCTCCGAAACGTGCGTCCATCCAACCATATTGCAGTCTATAGGGCTTTGTCCAAATAAATTTGACAAACATTCTTTTCCTCTGTTGGTTATTGCATGGTTTTAAGCTGAAATAAAAAAAACAAAAAAACGACAATGATTAAAGAAAAAACCAACAATAACAAAACAAAACGAATTTTGACAAAATTTCTTATAGAAATCAAATTTTGACAAAACATCTTACAGAAATTAAATTTTCACAAAATTTTCTATAGAAATGCAATTTTGACAAAATTTTTTATAGAAATGAAATTTTTACAAAATTTCTTATAGAAATGAAATTTTGATAAAATTTCCTATAGTTATTACATTTCGGCAAAATTTTCTATAGAAATAATATTTTGACAACATTTTCTATGGAAATAAAATTTTGACGAAATTATCTATAGAAATAGGGAGCCACCGTGGTGCAATGGTTAGCATGCCCGCCTTGCATACACAAGGTCGTGGTTTCGATTCCTGCTTCGACCGAACACCAAAAAGTTTTTCAGCGGTGGATTATCCCACTTCAGTAATGCTGGTGACATTTCTGAGGGTTTCAAAGCTTCTCTAAGTGGTTTCACGGCAATGTGGATCGCCGTTCGGACTCGGCTATAAAAAGGAGGTCCCTTGTCATTGAGCTTAACATGGAATCGGGCAGCACTCAGTGATATCAGTGATAAGAGAGAAGTTCACCATTGTGGTATCACAATGGACTGAATAGTCTAAGTGAGCCTGATACATCGGGCTGCCACCTAACCTAACCTAACCTATCTATAGAAATAAAAGTTTGACAAAATTATCTATAGAAATAAAATTTTGACAAAATTATCTATAGAAATAAAAATTGACAAAATTTTCTATATAAATAATATTTTGACAAAATTATCTATAGAAATAAAAGTTTGATAAAATTTTACATAGAAAGAAAATTTTCACAAATTGTCTAAAGAAACAAAATTTTGACAAAAATTTCCAATTTTCTAAAATTTTACAAAATTGTCTAAAGAAATAATGTTTTGACAAAACCAACTTCTTTAAAAATTTTAATTTTCGTTTTGGTGCATGCTAAAATCTCTAAAACATTTAAAATTCGACACATTTATAATTCAAGGGATATTTATAAACCCAAAAGAATATAGCTAATAGGAAGGATTATTAATTTATTCGAAGAAACAATTTTTTTTAACTAACCAAAAACTTCAAAAAAATATTAATTTGTGGTAAAAATTTCTTCAAATTATTTTTGGCACCAGTGGCAACCATGGTACCAAATCAATTTGAATAGTCCCTGGCATGACACATACACCTATAAGATTTAGATCCATTCATTTCTCAGCTAATTCGTATTTATAGGAGTCAACCCATTTTGAGTGAAACAAGTTTCGTGAAATTTAATTGTGAAGCGGAAAATATATCTTGAAGCAAAAAAAAAATCATTTTATTTATAACTAGTCTTCTGTACGCTAGTTATAAATTAAATTTCATTTATTTCTTTCCGAAAGTTAGTTATTTGTAGTTGGAATTCAAATGACATTGATTAATTGCTTTATATTTGGCTGGAGCCACAAATGGCTATCGTTAGAGCCAACCACATTTTTTTTAGAACTAATGAAACTGATTAGAGACAAACATTGCACACTTTGTCATAAAATCAGGATTATTGTCTACTACAGAAATTAATTTGCAATAAAGGTTAAGTTAGGCAAAGTGGCAGCCCGATATTTCGGGCTCACTCAGATCACAGTTGTGAACTTCTCTTATCACTGAGTGCCGATGTTAAGCTCAAAGAAAGGGGACCTCCTTTTGTTAAAGCCGAATCCAAAAAATCCTCAAAAGCAAAGCTCATCTGTACCTGTTTTGATTCTGCCAGTGTTCGCTGAACTTTTTATAGTATCGCCCGACAATTGTATTGTCATAGTAAAAATTATGCAACATTATGTTAATAAACTTACCGGAAAATCTGGATTAGTAGTTTCTGCATTTGTCATGGCCACCACTGCTACACCGGCATTAAATTTGGCAATGTAGTTTACGGTGATGGATAGGAAGAGGAGGAAAATCTGTAAATGCCTTTGGCCCAAGATAGGCCCTTTTGAGAAGAAAAAAAAAAAACAAAGACAACGGAATTATGAAAATTTTCTGAGAATAGAACACATTCACAAAAAATAAACTTTTTGATTTTAATAAATTTTTTAAGTAAACTTTCCAAAATCGTAAAGATGACTCTTTTAACACAATTTTAGTTTCATTATAAAGGTTCCCACTAATTTGATAAAAAAAAAACAAAAACTTCGTTTATACTTTGAATATTGTATCACATTTGATATACTTGTGCATATTTATCTTAAGACATTTTTCTTCCAAACATAGTATTTTTCTCAAATGAATTTTATGGATTTAATATTAATCCGCATATTTCAGAAAATGAAATTTATTATTATCCTTTTCAAATGACGAATAAATTCGTTCTATTTTGCATTTGCATAGCAATGTTTAATCCCAATTATTGGTGGTTTACCCTTTGGTATATCCGCGGTCATTTTTCAAAAAAAACATTCACTAATCCTTCCTTCGACTCAACCGTAACCACTACCGCTTGGGTAAACGTTCGATAATCGACTCGATTATAAGGCTCATTATCCATTAAAATGAAAACTTTGACCACCATGGGACCGTATGACTGGTCGGTACATATACAATCACTGTCAATTTTTTTTTCGTAGAAAACAAAAAACGCAAATCAAAGCCAATAGAAAGAACATCGATAATGGTTTGATAACCACGAAACATTAGTGATAGGGCTAAACCTGAAAGATACCACAAGGAAAATCCTCAATAAATTTTACCAATATGATTGAATACCCAACATAAAACAATATAATTCAATGAGAAATTAGATTTCAGTTATCATTTAATAAAAAATAATAATAAATTAGCAATGCTTTGGGAGCATATAATACTTTAAAATGGGTTAAAGAAAAACAAGACGTTGGGGAAGAATATCTAAAATACTCAATACTGATGGCCATTGGTATTAGTTTAGAAGCAAGCGGTAGTATAGTAACTTAAACCATCAAAACATCAATGGGTACCAGTCCAAATGCCGGAAAAAATAAGGCAAACTATCACGGATATTGTAGAACATAACTTGGCCATTGGATTGAGAGAGCCTTTGAGAGAACGTATGGTACCCCACAATTTTAGAAGAGAAACTCTCTTTTTCGAAAGAAACTAGACCATTGGTATGTAGGCCTTGTTTTTTGGGTAAGTGTAAAAAATTTGTTTAGAAGAATATTATATTATTTTACGCTTTGCATGTGCTTTGCACGATGGTGTATACAGGACGGTCCACATGGAACGCAATAAAGTAAAGCGTTATATTTTTTTCGAAAATAACATCAAAATTTAGAATAGTTGAGATTGGTTCAAATTGGCTAACTTTGGCCGACAAAGCCAACACACGATGCAGGAAAATGTATCTGCAATATTTCTGCCCATTCCCGGCGAAATGTCATCTTGTGATTGAGACACTGCTATTTTTGGTACCAACTGTACTCCCCACAATGCCTCAAGGGCAACAGTCGAGCGGTTTGAGATCTTGGACATTTTGCGGTAGAAATGTTTAAGTTTTCAATCAAGTCCCCAGGTAAATAACTCATACAATTCTAGCAATTTTCCCTTTATCTAATAAAGAATATCACATTATTCTCATCGACGAAGATTTTTCAACTCTTATTCGCACTTACACACTCTCAAAAGTAAACTTCAATCGTAACATACGACTCAACGGTGAGTCACTAAAATTTTCTTGAATGGGGAAATTTTTCGTGAGGCACGAGATATATCGTGCGTCACGAGATTTTTGTAAATGTGTGAGCCTTTGACCATTTTCTTATCGTGAGTGTGCGTGAGTCCTATAAAAAATTTCGTTCACCCCCTCTAATTCTTGGTTGATGCTGAGTGCGTTGGTGCCGAGTTCTGTTGGAATGTCCATGGACTGCTACCGAAATATTTGTATGCCCAGGGCTAGTTTTTTTTAGCAATGCCTTGGGAGCATATAATATCTAAAAATGGGTTAAAGAAAAACAAGACGTTGGGGAAGAATATCAAAAATACTCAATACTGATAGCCATTGGTTTTAGTTTAGAAGCATGCGGTAGTATAGTAACTTAAACCATCAAAATATCAATGCCGGAAAAAATAAGGGAAAGGCTATCACGGATATTGTTGAACATAACTTGGTCATTGGATTGAGAGAGCCTTTGAGAGAACGTATGGATATTGTGGTCTTCCGCTACTTTAGGCTCGCTTAAAACAATTTTTTTTTTCGAAAGAAACTAGACCATTGGCATGTAGGCCTTGTTTTTTGGGTAAGTGTAAAAAATTTGTTTAGAAGAATATTATATTATTTTACGTTTTGTTTGTGCATTACACGATGGTATAAGGGCGGTCCACATGGAACGCAATAAAGTAAATAACATCAAAATTTAGAATAGTTGAGATTGGTTCAAATTGGCTAACTTTGTCCGACAGAGCCAACACACGATGCAGCAAAATGTATCTACAATATTTCTGCCCATTCCCGGCGAAATGTCATCTTGTGATTGAGACACTGGTATTTTTGGTGCCAACTGTACTCCCCAAAATGCCTCAGGGGCAACAGTCGAGCGGTTTGAGATCTTGGTGGACATTCTGCGGTAGAAATGTTCAAGTTTTCAATCAGGTCCCAGGTAAATAACTCATACATGTCTAAGAATTTCCCTTTTGTTACACCCCTTCAACCTGGTGGCTATCATAGCCCACTTGTTTGTACAAGATCATATCAGACCACTTATAGATTAAATCTAAATATAAGACCACTTTAGCAAATTTATATCGATCCAGTTAACATTTGGTGTACGATGCCTCCTCTAACTACTATGCCAAAATTGGTCCATATCGGTTCACACCCTTCAGGATATGGTTCAAACCCAGGACCGGTACAGAACTAGTCCCTGGTGTGTATGGACCAGTCCCACTACTGGTCAAAACGTATGCAAGGTTCACTTAAAGTTGGGTTTTTCATTGGCGTAAATTAATTTCATTAGGGTAAATTTACACTTTATCACCTCGGTTGCCACAGTTGGTAGAATTCTACCAAAACTGGTAGATTTTTTACTGTTTGGTAGATTGGTAGAATTGTTTACATTTTGGTAGATTTTGCAAAATATTCCTCTCCAACTAAAGGCAATTCACAAATTCACTTTAGAAATTAAGTTTTTATAAAAGATTCCATAGAAATAAATTTTGACATTTTCTATAAAAATAAAATTTTGACAAAATGTTCTATAACAAGTATATACAGCATTCGGCCGAGCCGAATCTTAAATATCCACCATCATGAATCAAATATACTAGTTTCCTTTGAAATTTTCAGGGGGATTTGGTGACAGATATTTTCCCAAGCAGATCAGTTCAACCAGTACGCTTCCCACAGATAAATATAAAGATTTTACCCACGAAGACTAGATCAGATTCTGAATTTATAAGAAACATTTCTTGTTTGAGTTTTAGAGGAATCATAAACATCTCTTGTAAGTGTTCAAGAAAATGATGAAATAATTTGAAATCTAAAATCTGTAGGTTTTCATCCCAATTATTTAAATGATTACGAGAAGTAAAATGTGGTAATTTTGCATACAGTTTCAAGCAATTTTCATGATCAGTGCGCCTTCTATACCCTCAATAAGTTAAATTGGTCTATATGGAGGCCTTACCAAATGGACCGAAAAAACTAAATCATATACACTTTGTTATGGGTCTAAAATGCCAGTATATTTTCAAAATGTGGCAAATCGGATAAACACTAAAATTTTTAGAAACCCTAGGAGATAAATCGGAAGTTTGGTGTAATGGTGGATATACCAAAACATGGAAGGATACGCACAGTATTCAGCACATTTAATTGTAGTTCTAGAATCTAGACCCCAAAGGTCCGGTTTATAAGGAGGCTATATCACAAATTGTACCGATACTCACACACCTCTTTATGGTCCTAGAATACCTCTAGATTTCCGATTTGAGGCAAATTGGGTAAAAATTACGGATTCTAGAAGACCAAGAAGTAAAATCGGGAGATCGGTCTATATGGTTGCTATATCAAAACATGGACCCATTTTCGGCACACCTCTTTATGGTCCTAGAATACCTTTAGATTTCCAATTTTAGGCAAATCGGATAGAAAATACATTTTCTAGAAGCCCAAGAAATAAAATCGGGAATCGGTCCATATAGGGGCTATACCAACACATGGACCGATAGACACCATTTTCGGTATACTTTTTGATGGTCCTAAAATACCTCTAGATTTATAGAAATAAACTTTTGGCAAAATTGTCTATAGAAATTTTTTTTATAGAAATAAAATGTTGAGAAAATTTTTCTATACAAATCAAATGTTCTAAGAAATAAAATTTTGTCAAAATTTTTTAATAGAAATAAAATTTTGAGAAAACTTTTCTATACAAATAAAACTTTCTAAGAAATAACATTTTGACAGAATTTTCTAAGAAATAAATATTTCAAAAAATTTTCTAGGAAATAAAATTTTCACAAATAAAATATAAAAACAAGTAAGTAAAGTCTAAAGTCGGGCGGGACCGACTATAATATACCCTTCACCCCTATGTAGGCCAAAATTTGTGTTACCATCTCAACTACTTCACATTTGCTGGAAGCTATATAAAGGAGACAATTTTTTGACTTCTACAAAATCTCTAGAATTAAAATTTTAGTTGGCGAACGCCATCCAGTTAATTGGAGGAAACTTCCATTGAAAATGGGTCTAAAATCTGTAACAGTCTACCATATTTCCCCAACTCTGGTGGACGTATATATGGGAGCTACGTATAATCTGAACCGATTTTGACTAAATTTGACATGTACACGCAAAAAAATAATTCTTTCCTCCCAAACGAAATTTTAGACAAACAAAGTTCGTTTCTCATTTGCTTTTCGCTGTAAGGAAGTGTATTTGGAAGAAAAGTATATACTTTTTGTGATAAACGTTTATTCTTTTCCAGGATGTAAAAACAATTTCATAAAGACTAACTCAAAAAAAAAAAATTCTGGCTAATTGCATTTTCCCTCACATCTTTCTCACTTCCACGAAGATTTTTAGTTCTTAGCACCTTTTTCTGTAATACAAACAATGTAGAAGAAATTATACGATTTTATAAATTTTTAAAATTTTTTTACCTTTCGCCTGGACGGAGAATCGAACCGCGGACCATGCACTTTGTAAGCCAACACACTAACCACTGAGCTATGTACCTGTTATGGTCATCAATAGATAAATATCCATATAAGTTATATTTATATAGCATAGCTTGCGGCGCCCACGAACCGAATAAACAAAGTTTATTTAACAGAAACAAACATTTAGTTTGGCACCGTGGAGCAGTGGTTGCTACGTCTGACTCTCATGCCAAGGGTCGTGGGTTCGATCCCTGCTTCGACCAAAGTTTTTTTTTTTTTTTTACATACATTCTACATATGTTCGGAAGATTCCGAAAAAAATGTTCAACATTACATTGTACTATATTAAATTTTGAACTGTAAAATGTGTTTTATTAAAGACCAAAAGTCAGAAAAGAACAGTGTTTGATATAAACGAAATGGACTCTGTTGTTGTTTCAAAAATAACTTTTTTTTATTGAAAAAATAAAAACTTTGTAACAAACGAATTTTTTTGGTGATAAAAGTTTAAAATTTTCGAAGCAATTCAAAAAACTCTAACAAACGAAAAACGTTTTCGGTACACGTTTTCCAAACGTTTTTTTCTTTGCGTGTATAATTAGAATAATAATTCTGCTATCTATGCGAAATTTCTCGTAAATGGGAGTATAACTTTGGCCCCCTGGTCATATGAGTGCAAATCGGACGGAAGATATATATGGGAGCCATATCTAAATCTGAACCGATTTCAACCAAATTTGGCACAATTACCGATACTACTAAATATACTCATTGTGCGAAATTTGAAGCACATCGCGGCAAAACCCTGGATTTTGAGACCATATAAGTTCAAATCGGACGAAAGATATATATGTGAGCTATATCTAAATCTTAATCGATTTTGACCATATTTGGCACATATAATAGTATCGTTAAAAGTACCGCTTGTGCAAAATTTGAAGTAAGTCAGGGCAAAACTCTGGCTTTTGAGAGCATATGAGTCCAAATCGGGCGAAAGATATATATGTGAGCTATATCTAAATCTGAACCGATTTTAACAAAATTTGACACACTTAACGATACTATTAAATACACCCCTTGTGCAAAATTTGAAGCAAATCACGGCAAAAATCTGGCTTTTGTGGCCATATAAGTTCAAATCGGACGAAAGATATATATGGGAGCTATATCTAAATTTGAACCGACTTCAATCAAATTTACCAAGCATTGGTAGAATATCAATTCTACCCTCTGTGCAAAATTTCACGAAGATTGGTAGTAAACTTTGGCCTCTGTGGTCATATGAGTCTAAATGGGAGCTATATCTAAATCTGAACCGATTTGGCTGATATTTTGCAAGTTTTTGGAGACTCATAAAATATTCGGATGTACTGAATTTGAAGAACATCGGTTGATAAACACGCTAACTATGACCACATCGGGGATAAATATATATGGCAGCTATATCTAAATCTGAACCGATTTTTTCCAAAACCAATAGCGATTGTCTCTGTCCCAAGAAACGGCCCTATGCCAAATTTGAGGACGATCGGACTTAAATTGCGAGCTATACTTTGTGCACAAAATTACATATACAGACAGACAGACAGACGGACATCGCTAAATCGACTCAGAATTTAATTCTAAGCCGATCGGTATACTAAAAGATGGGTCTATGACCACTATTTCTTGGCGTTACATACAAATGCACAAACTTATTATACCCTGTACCACAGTAGTGGTGAAGGGTATAAATATGGGAAACATTTAAATCTGAAGCAATTTTAAGGAAACTTCGCAAAAGTTTATTTATGATTTATCGCTCGATATATATGTATTAGAAGTTTAGGAAAATTAGAGTCATTTTTACAACTTTTCGACTAAGGTATTTTGACAATTTTTGTCGAAATCAGAAAAACATATATATGGGAGCTATATCTAAATCTGAACCGATTTCAATCAAATTTGGCACACATGACTATATTACTAATTGTACTTCTAGTGCAAAATTTCAACCAAATTCGGCCAAAACTCTGGCTTCTGGGGCCATATAAGTCCATATCGGGCGAAAAATATATATGGAAGCTATATCTAAATCTGAACCGATTTCAATCAAATTTGGCACGCATAGCTACAATGCTAAATCTACTCCCTGTGCAAAATTTCAACCAAATTGGGCCAAAACTCTGGCCTTTAGGACCATATTAGTCCATATCGGACGAAAGATATATATGGGAGCTATATCTAAATCTGAACCGATTTGGCTGATATTTTGCAAGATTTTCGAGATTCATAAAATATTTGGATGTACGGTATTTCAAGAAAATCGGTTGATAAACACGCTAACTATGACCACATCGGTGATAAATATATATGGCAGCTATATCTAAATCTGAACCGATTTTTTCCAAAACCAATAGCGATTGTCTCTGTCCCAAGAAACGGCCCCCTGCCAAATTTGAGGACGATCGGACTTAAATTGCGAGCTGTACCGATCGGCTTAGAATTTAATTCTAAGCCGATCGGTATACTAACAGATGGGTCTATGACCACTATTTCTTGGCGTTACATACAAATGCACAAACTTATTATACCCTGTACCACAGTAGTGGTGAAGGGTATAATAAAATTTTTACAAAATATTCTATAGAAATAAAATTTTTACAACATTTTCTATAGAAATATAATTTTGAGAAAATATTCTGTACAAATAAAATTTTGAGAAAATTTTCTGTAGAAATAAAATTTTTGAAAACATTCAACAGAAAAAAATTACAAAATTTTTCTATCGAAAAAAAATTTGCAAAATTTTTCTATAGAAAGAAAATTTGACAAAAAATTTTTATAGATATTAAATTTGACAAAAATTGTTTTAATTGTAAAATTAGATTTGTTTATAGACATACAATTTTGAGAAGATTTCTCTATAGAAATAATATAATATATTTTTGTATGGTAGTTTTTGGTAACAATTTCTCTAAATTTTGGTACATTATTTTTGGCTCGAGTGGCAACCGTGTTGGGGACACGACTTGGACTCATTCCGAAAGACATATCCAAGGACAATTTAGTAGGACGGCCCCATAGATGGATCCTCGTGAACCAGTTTGGGATAAATTCTTAGGAACCTGATTCATTTTAAGCATCTGATTGTTGTATTTTAGTAAGTTGTAGATGCAATAAAATTTGAATACCAAAAGAGTTCTATACTCTCAATAAATTATATGACAACAAACTGGAGCACCAATTTCCCCTAGGGTAATTATAGATATACTCTTCTATATAGACTGATCAGGAACTAATTTGGCTTAAATGATATTTAATCTGTCATTTTTTCATTTTCATATAAACAAATTTATAATTTAGAAGAGTGTTGAGTGCTTTAAAGATACTTTGCCATCGTTCGATTGTGCATAACTCTTTAGAAGAACTATGCATGCAATTTATGAGGGATTCTACATAAGATTCGGCCGAACTTTCATCCGTATATACTTGTGCTTTAGTGATTTACAAAGATTTATTTCCACCAACGATTGAATGACAATCAATAAAAACTTAAATCACTTGCAATGACATATACAACGACAAATCTTATCGTAGAGTTCCGGATTATTTTACACGATCGTATCACTATCGCCGTTGCTTAGAATAACACTATTAAGCAGATATTGGCTTATTAACTATTAAATGCTTCGTGTTGGGAATTTCCTCCCGAAACATATATACCATCAATAATCTTATCAAATTATTATTATGTCTCATTAGGTAAACAAGGATTATAAATCACAGAGAACAACTTGGAGAAATCAAAGAACGTCATTGTCGTTGAACCTCATTCTAACAAAATGATAGAAATGTTAGTCTTATATCTTTCTTTCTACTTTACAAATGGTTATGCTATCGCTGTAATAACCGAAGGTATGATTTTCGCTTATCGTTCTGTTTGTGTCGATGGTCAATTTTAGCAATGCTCAATTTTTGGCAGTGTCATTAGCCACTTATGACAGTGCTCTCACCCCAAATGACTCAATGACTTTTCTTATCTACAATCACATCTATGCCACTCCAATTTCTTTCTCGTGATTTAAATTTAATTGAATAGTTTCACTAATCTGCAGAGGCGAAGATAAGCTATAAAGTATACGGGATGAGTGTCGACCAAATTGTAATCAATTTTAGATTATGTCTGTTATAGTTAGTGACAGTTGATAATTGTTTTTATGAAAATTAATTTTGTGTAAATAATGGCACTTCAATTTCGCTCCTAATCAAGGACAACATGAGGTCGAATCTTGATAAAAAAAAAAAGTTTTAATTCAACGACATGGGTAAAAACTCGATTACAGTCTAAATAAGTGAGTAGCTTGCCTAAATTGTTTAGTAAGCTCTTGAGATGTTATACGTGTAGGCGGAATTTTGCAGTGTGCTAGAATTCTTGGCAGAGACTTTAAGTCAAAGGACCTCGGACTATCCCCGAATTTAGACTTCTATTTATTGAAGGATTGGTTATCATTAACATAGAGTAGGCCTCGTGAGAAGCTTCTCAAACTCTTGTAGCTCCCACATGGGAAGCAACGTAATGACATAGAAGATACCGTACCTGCATTGCGTGATGTCTTGAGCTATGGGCTGAATCCCTAACTGGAACAAAAATACCAAAATTTATTTGCATTTAACGAAGTTTGTTTAAAGGCAAAAGGGAACTTTGCTTATCTTAAATTTCGTTTCGGAGAAAAGACTAAAAAGTCTAAAGACTACTCTCAATCGCACTCATTGCATTCTCACTTGCATTTTCTATCTTTAATCCCAACTCTACCACTCTAATACCATTGAAATGAGTTGGTTTTTAGCGGCTAGTTCTATTAATATAGGAAAGTGAAGATAAGGCATGAGATTATTGCGAACGAAAACAAAATCACATTAAGATTATACCTGTTAAACTAATTGACAAATTTATACAAATTTAATTAAAGAATGCCACTCAACTTATTGCCTGTGATTTAAAATCAATATTATTCAAGCAGTCGAACAGTGGAACCTTTCTAAACGATTCCTCAAAGTGCAACAATAATAATATTCATTTACAGCCTTTAGTTTTCTTCAATTAATATATGAAATTATTTATGCTGGTGAACTTCTCTTTTATCAATTATCAACCTTTTTGTGATAGCTAAGTTCGAACAGAGTATCATAAAAAAATGCTCTATGTTGTTATACCCTTCACCACTACTGTGGTACAGGGTATAATAAGTTTGTGCATTTGTGTGTAACGCCACGAAGGAAAAGTCTGAGACCCATCGTTTAGTATAACGATCGTCTTATGTCCATATTCATAATAATTTACTGACAGTTTATCGAACGAATTTGTATGGTAATAGTAGGTTTAAAGTTCATGTTAACTTTTATGAATATGGGGGTTAGAATTTACTTCTGAGTCGACTTAGCGATGTCCGTTTGTCTGTCTATCTGTCCGTCTGTCTGTTCATGTATTTTTGTGAGCAAAGTACAGGTCGCAGTTTAAGTCCGATCGTCCTCAAATTTGGCATAGGGTCGTTTTTTGGAACAAAGACAATCGCTATTGATTTGGGAAAAAATCGGTTCAGATTTGGATATAGTTGTCATATATATTTATCCCCGATCTTGTCATAATTGGCGTGTTTATCAACCGATGTTCTTCAAATTCCGTACATCCAAACATTTTATAAGTCTCGAAAAACTTGCAAAGTAACAGGTTGGCTGATAAGTCCCCGGTCTGACACATAGATGGCGTCGCTAAAGGGTATTACGGCCAAAATTTGGTCAATATAAACTTGACGTATTTCTTTCAATTTTGCATTTAAAAAACATGAAGACCCCTCATTTTGAAGGTGTGTGTGTGTAGAATGTTGCTCCCATTTTGATTTTGGAATTCACTCTTCAGTTGTCAAAATGCCGTCCAAGCAAGAAGAGTAGCGTATCAAACTTTTGCTCGCGCATCGCGAAAATCCAAGCTACTCGCACGCAAAGCTGGCAAAATCGCTAAAAGTTGCCAAATCAACCGTTACAAATGCAATTAAAGTGTTTGGGGAACGTTTGTCGACAGCCAGGAAGTCTGTATCGGGGGGAAATCGAAAACCGGAAGCCGCTGAGACGACAAAGAGAGTTGCCGGTAGTTTCAAGCGAAACCCTAACCTCTCTCTCCGAGATGCCGTAAATAAGCTGGGTGTATCGTCTACAACCGTGCATCGAGCCAAAAAACGAGCCGATTTACAAGAAGGTGGTGACTCCAAATCGCGATGATAAACAAAATACGACAGCCAAAGCGCGATCCCGGAGGCTGTACACGACGATGCTGACGAAGTTTGACTGCGTGGTAATGGACGACGAAACCTACGTCAAAGGTTTCGTCGTCCACCGTGGTGCAATGGTTAGCATGCCCGCCTTGCATACACAAGGTCGTGGGTTCGATTCCTGCTTCGACCGAACACCAAAAAGTTTTTCAGCGGTGGATTATCCCACCTCAGTAATGCTGGTGACATTTCTGAGGGTTTCAAAGCTTCTCTAAGTGGTTTCGCTGCAATGTGGAACGCCGTTCGGACTCGGCTATAAAAAGGAGGTCCCTTGTCATTGAGCTTAACATGGAATCGGGCAGCACTCAGTGATAAGAGAGAAGTTCACCAATGTGGTATCACAATGGACTGAATAGTCTAAGTGAGCCTGATACATCGGGCTGCCACCTAACCTAACCTAACCTAACCTACGTCAAAGCCGACTACAAGCAGCTTCCGGGACAGGAGTTTTATACGGCAAAAGGAAGGGGAAGGTAGCAGATATTTTCAAGCACATAAAACTGTCAAAGTTCGCAAAGAAATATCTGGTTTGGCAAGCCATCTGTACCTGTGGCTTGAAAAGCAGCATTTTTATAGCTTCCGGGATTGTAAACCAAGAAATTTACGTGAAAGAGTGTTTGAATAAACGTCTGCTGCCTTTCCTGAAGAAACACGGTTGTTCCGTACTGTTTTGGCCGGATTTGGCATCTTGCCATTACGGTAAAAAGGCCATGGAGTGGTACGCCGCCAACAACGTGCAGGTGGTTCCCAAGGACAAGAACCCTCCCAACACGCCAGAGCTCCGCCCAATTGAGAAATACTGGGCTATTGTCAAGCGGAACCTAAAGAAGACCAAAAAAACTGCTAAGGACGAGCAGCAGTTCAAGGTAAACTGGCTTTCTGCGGCGTAGAAGGTGAATTTGGAGAAAAGCGAAAGCCTAACTGAATATTTTTCCTGAATTTTATACTAATTGAACATGAAAAAGAAATTTAATTTGATTTTTTAAATAAACGATTTCACCGATTTACACGCGTTTTCTCTTGGCCAAATTTTGACCGTATCACCCTTTAGTATATAGTAAATGCATATTATTTTTATATAGTACCAACCTTCAAATGATTCGTGTCAAAATTTGACGTCTGTAAGTCAATTAGTTTGTGAGATAAAGCATCTTTTGTGAAGCAACTTTTGTTATTGTGAAAAAAAATTGTTTTGATAAAATACTGCTTCTGAAGGGAAAAAATACGGTGGAAGCAAAAACTTGGCTTGATGAGTTTCCGGACTCTGTCCCAGGGATATCAACAATAATTGATTGGTATGCAAAATTCAAGCGTGGTGAAATGAGCACGGAGGACGGTGAACGCCCGAAAGAGGTGGTTAACGACGAAAACATCAAAAAAATCCACAAAATGATTTTGAACGACCGTAAAATGAAGTTGATCGAGAAAGCAGAGGCCTTAAAGATATCAAAGGAACGTGTTGGTTATATCATTCATCAATATTTGGATATGCGGAAGCTCTGTGCAAAATGGGTGCCGCGCGAGCTCTCATTTGACCAAAAACAACAGCGTTGTTGATAATTCTGAGCGGCGTTTGCAGCTGTTAACTCGTAATACACCCGAGTTTTTCCGTCGATATGTGACAATGGATGAAACATGGCTCCATCACTACACTCCTAAGTCCAATCGACAGTCGGCTGAGTGAACAGCGACCGGTGAACCGTCTCCACATCGGTCCCTAATTATATATAGCCCCCATATAAACCGATCCCCAGGGTTCACTTGCGGAGCCTCTAAGAGAAGCAAATTTCATCCGATCCGGTTGAAATAAGGTACATGGTGTCACCATATGATCTCTAACAACCATGCAAAAATTGGTCCACATCGGTCCATAATTATATATATAGCCCCATATAAACCGATCCCCCGATTTGGCTTTCGGAGCCTCTAAGAGAAGCAAATTTCATTCGATACGGCTGAAATTTGGTACACGTCTGTAATGACCATGCAAAAATTGTTCCACATCGGTCCATAATTATATATAGCTCCCATATAAACCGATCCCCAGATTTGACCCCCGGTGCCTTATGGAGAAGCAAAATTCATCCGATCTGGTGGAAATTTTGTACGTGATGTTAGTATATAGTAGTCAACAACCATGCAGGAATTGGTTCCTATCAGTCCATAATTATATATAGCCCCCATATAAACGGATCCCCAGATTTGACCCCCGGTGTCTTTTGGAGAAGCAAAATTCATCCGATCTGCTTGAAATTTGGTACGTGGTGATCGTATATGATATTTAACAACCATGCCAAAAGTGGTCCATATCAGTCCATAATCATTTATAGCCCCCATATAAACCGATCCCGAGATTTGGTTTTGGAGCCACTTGGAGGAGCAAATTTCATACGAGTATATGGCTAGTATATGGCCGTTAGCAACCATACCTAACTAGGTCCATATCGGTCTTTAGTTATATATAGCCCTCAGATAAATCGATCCCCAATCACACAAAAATTGGTCCATATCAAGTTCATAATTGTATATAGCCTACATATAAGCGACCCCCATATTTCAATACTGGTTCTCTACGTACCGTGCAAAAGTCCATATCGATTCGTAATTATTTGTAGACTTACGTATACATACCTTTTTTGTCTAATATATCACACGTATGGACTAACTAACAATTTAGAAAACGATGTTAAGAAGTTTTAAGATACCACAACCCAATTAATTCGATTGTGGATGACAGTCTTTCGTAGAAGTTTCTACGCAATCCATGGTGAAGGGTACATAAGATTCGGCCTGGCCGAACTTACGGCCGTATATACTTGTTCCCCTTATGTTTTTGGTTTGGGGCAATGAAAATGGGCCCCGGCAAAATGAGCCCTAAAACCCAAATGAAACAGCTCAACAAATGTGGGGTGACGCTTCATAATAAGTATGAGCCGCAACAAAATGTAACTGTATCATGGAAATTTGTCCTAAAATAAAATTAGGGCTCATTTTCGGCAACGCTACCAGTACAACAATAACGATTTATCGCCCTATCATACAGAGTTTATCTTGGCCCGATTTCCTTACCATAGCCTCCGGAGTAGCCTAACTTTTATTTAAACTTAAAATCTCCGTATATCACTTTCATAGTTGTAATAGTATTGACATATAGTAAAATTTTCACAATATCTTTCTTTTATTTATTTATTATAGATTTTAAAACAAAACATCTTAAGGGGTATTTGTTTTTTTACATATAAATTTTTAAAAACTAGTATTCCAAACTTTAGTAAATAAGTAAATTCGTTTTGAATTTCATATGTGTACGTGTATGTGGTTGATGAATACCACTAAATCATAGGCGATGTTGTAGTTGTATTTTAAGACGCTTAATATCTAGAGAGGCCGCATTATGTAGATAGACCCCATTTTAAAATTTTGAATAGGCACTTAATTTAGAAATTTAATTCTTATAGAAACCATGACATAAATAAGTGCATTTTCTTTTTCATTTCACTTTTTGCTATTCTTAATATTAAACATTTGACACACTACATTGGGTTTCGGTTAAATAATCTTTTTTTAAAAATAATACTCGTCATTTCCACTCGATTTTTGTTTTTTTGTTTTTTTACTAAAAATAGGCAACAATTTTTGATTAGAGCAAGTTGTATGCTTTCAGGCGGAGAGAACAATAGGAGGGTGATTTTCATAATGAATTTCAGGTGGTTTATGAGTGTAGGAGGAATACTGAGGATTTGAGCTAAGTGTTTTTCGTTTTAACGACTTTCATCTTCTTCCTCTTGTAATCGTAGAATATCTGCTTTATTCATGAAATAATAACTCGGTTGGCGGCCTTTCAAATCTTTATTCGTTCGCTTGGCTCCATTTTGAATAAGGATACGACTCAAGGCCTCAACGATACTAGTACCCATGGCATAGTGCAGAGGAGAACGTTCCAACTGTAATGAATATACAAAATAGGCAGTAGTTTAGATTTTTGTTACCATATAAATATTGTTTTTTTGCTAGGTCCTTACATTATCTCCTATTTTTAATGCTTCTGGACACATTTTAACAAAATGTTCCACCAAATCCTCATTTTCTTTCAATATTGCTATATGAAGTGCAGTGCGTCCTTAAAGAGAACATAGTATTTATTATTATATTTTTTTTTATTTTATTTTATTTTATTTTTCTTGTCTTACCATAATAGTTTTTAGCCATAACAAGCCATTTGCCTTCTTCACCAGCAACAATTTCCTTAACCCTTTCGTCTTTGTGATCTCTTATCATTTGGTGGAGTTCTTCTCGCATTTCCTAAAATATTTCATAGAAAAATTAAATTACCTTATAAATTAAATTTAACAAAATTATGTATGCTCCAATAAAACCATAATATATATTTGTAATAAAACACTTAATTGAGTATGTTATGGAGTTCTTCTCGCATTTCCTAAAATATTTCATAGACAAATTAAATCACCTTATAAATTACATTTAACAAAATTATGTATGCTCCAATAAAAACCATAATATATATTTTTAATAAAACACTTAATTGAGTATGATAACCTGTTCAAATAAAAATTTAATTGATACAATTAACTAGTAAATTAAAACAAGTGTATACAGCAGTAAGTTCGGCCGGGCTGAATCTTAAATACCCACCACCATGAATCAAATATTATAGTTTCCTTTGAAATTTCAGAGGGGTTTGATGGCAGATATTCTCCCACTTCCCAAAGATAAATTTAAAGATTTTAACAGGTTGGCTGGGTTGGGAGCCACCGTGGTGCAATGGTTAGCATGCCCGCCTTGCATACACAAGGTCGTGGGTTCGATTCCTGCTACGACCGAACACCAAAAAGTTTTTCAGCGGTGGATTATCCCACCTCAGTAATGCTGGTGACATTTCTGAGGGTTTCAAAGCTTCTCTAAGTGGTTTCACTGGAATGTGGAACGCCGTTCGGACTCGGCTATAAAAAGGAAGTCCCTTGTCATTGAGCTTAACATGGAATCGGGCAGCACTCAGTGATAAGAGAGAAGTTCACCACTGTGGTATCACAATGGACTGAATAGTCTAAGTGAGCCTGATACATCGGGCTGCCACATAACCTAACCTAACAGGTTGGCTGATAAGTCCCCGGTCTGATACATAGATGGCGTTTCTAGTATTAAATGCATATTATTTTTATATAGTACCAACCTTCAAATGATTCATGTCAAAATTTTACGTCTGTAAGTCAATTAGTTTGTGAGATAGAGCGCCTTTTGTGAAGCAACTTTTGTTATTGTGAAAAAAAAAATGGAAAAAAGGAATTTCGTGTTCAGTAAAATACTGTTTTCTGAAGGGAAAAAATACGGTGGAAGCAAAAACTTGGCTTGATAATGGGTTTCCGGACTTTGCCCCAGGGAAATCAACAATAATGGATATGCAAAATACAAGCGTGGTGAAATGAGCACCGAGGACGGTGAACGCAGGGGACGCCCGAAAGAAGTGGTTACCGACGAAACATCAAAAAAATCCACAAAATTATTTTGAATGACCGTAAAATGAAGTTGATCGAGATAGCAGAGGCCTTAAATATATCAAAGGAACGTGTTGGTCATATCATTCATCAATATTTGGATATGCGGAAGCTCTGTGCAAAATGGGTGCCGCGCGAGCTCACATTTGACCAAAGACAACAACGTGCTGATGATTCTGAGCTGTGTTTGCAACTGTTAACTCGTAATACACCCGAGTTTTTCCGTCGATATGTGACAATGGATGAAACATGGCTCCATCACTACACTACTGAGTCCAATCGACAGTCGGCTTAGTGGACAGCGACCGGTGAATCGTCTCCGAAGCGTGGAAAGACTCAAAAGTCCGCTGGCAAAGTAATGGCCTCTGTTTTTTTGGGATGCGCATGGAATAATTTTTATCGATTATCTTGAGAAGGGAAAACCCATCAACAGTGACTATTATATGGCGTTATTGGAGCGTTTGAAGGTCGCAATCGCGGCAAAGCGGCCCCATATGAAGAAGAAAAAAGTGTTGTTCCACCAAGACAACGCACCGTGCCACAAGTCATTGAGAACGATGGCAAAAATTCATGAATTGGGTTTCGAATTGCTTCCCCACCCACCGTATTCTCCAGATCTGGCCCCCAACGACTTTTTCTTGTTCTCAGACCTCAAAAGGATGCTCGCAGGAAAAAAATTGGCTGCAATGAAGAGGTGATCGCCGAAACTGAGGCCTATTTTGAGGCAAAATCTAAGAAGTACTACCAAAATGGTATCAAAAAACTGGAAGGTCGTTATAATCGTTGCATCGCTCTTGAAGGGAACTATGTTGAATAATAAAAACGAATTTTGACAAAAAAATGTGTTTTTCTTTGTTAGACCGGAGACTTATTAGCCAACCTGTTACAAACGGAATGACAATCTTGTTATACCCCTGTCACCATTCTATGGTGGCGGGTATAAAAAAGTCTCAAGTAAGAATTTTTACGATTTTATTTTTAAGTGTTCGCTCCCCCTTCATATTAATCGACCGTGCGGTCGATTAATATGAATCCCTGGGCAGACACACATTTTAGCCGCACGCCATAGACAGTGTTACCGTTGTGCGACTTTAGTCGCATTTTGCAACCTTTTTGACGTCATGCGACTTTTTGTGCGACTTTTTTAAAATATGTAAAATGTGTGGATTAGTCGCACACATGCGACTAAAGTCGCACAAAAGGGAAGTGCTTTAATTTTAAGATTGGCTCATTTTTACCACACAATGGCAGCAATTTGGAAAGTAATGATGGTGGCGCTATGAATATGGGCCCAATGAAAATTAGCCCCAAAACCTAAATGAAGTAGGACCGCAAAAAATATATGGGAAACAAACATACCAAATTTTTATGATTTTTGCGGAATAAGTTCATTTTATTTTTGAGATCCGTTTGCATTATGATCATAAAACTCAATATTTCAAATGAAAATAAACCCCAATTTCATATTTGGGATTATGCTTCGTTATAAAGTAGGGCCCATTTTCGCATTCTGATGACTTTTTGTTGTTCCGAATAACATATACATATACATCAGCATCAGAATTTCTTTTAAATCAAAAGTGAAAAAGAGCCCTAATTTAATTTTTGGGGTCGATTTTCAAACTTGAGTTACATATTGTTGGGGCTCATAAACATTATAAAACGTCGCTCCACATTTGGGGCAATGTTACATTTGGGCTTTGGAGCTCATTTTCCTGGGGCCCATTTTCAAGCCGCCAATGTTGGCACGAACAAATACCAAAGTGTCGATTATCTCAAGACGGCGCTTTGTCGGGAACGTACCAAAATACCACAGAGTCACTTTTTATTGCATCTTGTGAGGGCTATTCTTGCTTTTGAACAGTAAATTTTAAAACAAGTATATACGGCTGTATGTTCGGCCAGGCCGAAACTTATGTACCCTCCACCATGGATTGCGTAGAAACTCCTTCTAAACACTGCCATCCACAATCGAATTACTTAAGTTGCGGTAGCGCTTGCCGTTGGTAACGTATCTTAAAACCTCCTAACACCGTCTTCTAAATTGTATGTAAGTCCATATGTGGTATATATTAAATCAAAAAAGATCGATTAAATATGTATATAATTCAGTTTGACAAAATTTTCTATAGAAATAAAATTTTAACAAAATTTTCTATAGAAATAAAATTTTCATAAAATTTTCTATAGAAATAAAATTTTGACAAAGTTTTTTATAAAAAAAAAAAAAAGTTTTAAAAAAATTTTCTATAGAAATAAAATTTTAACAAAATTTTCTATAGAAATAAAATTTTAACAAAATTTTCTATAGAAATAAAATTTTGACATATTTTCTACAGAAATAAAATCTTGACAAAATTTTCTATAGAAATAAAATTTTGGTAGATCATTTTTGGCTCGAGTGGCAACCATGATTATGAACCGATATGGACCAATTTTTGTGTGATTGGAGATCGGCTATATATAACTATAGACCGATATGGACCAATATCGGCCATACACTAACACCACGTTCCAAATTTGAACCGGATCGGATGAATTTTGCTCTTCCAAGAGGCTCGGAAGGTTAAATCTGGAGAACGGTTTATATGGGGGCTATATAAAATTATGGACCGATATGGACCAATTCTGGCACGGTTGTTAGAGATCATATACTAACACCATGTTCCAAATTTCAACCGGATCGGATGAAATATGCTTCTTTTAGGGGCTCCGCCAGCCAAATCTGGGGATCGATTTATATGGGGGCTATATATAATTACGGACCGATGTGGACCAATTTTTGCGTAGTTGTTAGAGACCATTCACCACGTACCAAATTTCAGCCGGATCGGATGAAATATGCTTCTGTTAGGGGCTTCGCAAGCCAAATCTGAGGGTCCGTTTATATGGGGGCTATACGTAAAGGTGGACCGATATGGCCCATTTGCAATACCATCCGACCTACATCAATAATAACTACTTGTGCCAAGTTTCAAGTCGATAGCTTGTTTCGTTCGGAAGTTAGCGTGATTTCAACAGACGGACGGACGGACGGACATGCTTAGATCGACTCAGAATTTCACCACGACCCAGAATATATATATATATATATATATATATATATATATATATATATATATATATATATATATATATATATATATATATATATATATATATATATATATATATATATATATATATATATATATATATATATATATATATATACTTTATGGGGTCTTAGAGCAATATTTCGATGTGTTACAAACGGAATGGCAAAGTTAATATACCCCCATCCTACGGTGGAGGGTATAAAAATGTAGACAATATAGTGTTTTACTTTTTTGCATTATATAACAGCTACCCTTTACTAAAACGTTCTTGGTTCACTTTTAAGACAAAGGGCCCACTACAAATGCAATAGTGGATGTCAAAGTATTTCAATTTATATTATATGAATTTTTATTTCATTGCCTTTTCATTCATTTTTGGTCTAATCGTTCGCAATTAACCTAGGTCAGCAATCCACCATAAAAAACTATTTTTAATATTATTATGCTTTTCCATTTGTAAGTGTATTTTAGCGTTGGATTCAAATAATTCAAAGTGAATTCAGCCAAATCAGCATTTCACATTTCCATACTTAATATATCTTGTTTAGCATGGGCACTGGCACATAGTGGGGGCATTCACAAGATAACAAGCAGAAACAAGTAAGGAAAGTCTAAAGTCGAGCGGGGCCGACCATATTATACCCTGCCTCACTTTGTAGATTTACATTTTCGATACAATCTCAAATAGTTACGCTATGTTTGGTGCCATATACAAAGAAAAATATATTGAAGTCTTAACCAATTTGAACAATATTTTTAGACTTCTGCAAAATCTCTAACTTTAAAATTTATATTCATAAGATGGAGCACAATGTTAATAAAAAGTGGGAAAATTTATGCAATTTCCAAAATTGCAATTATAATTTATAGGTCGATAGATATGTATTAGAGGTGTGGGAAAATTTGAGTAATGTTTACTAGTTTTCGACTTAGCGTTGCGATTAAAAATGTGTGAATGTTGACCATATTTGCTCAAAACGGAAAACATACATATGGGGGCTTTCTGTGAAACTAAACCTCTTGGCCTAAAATTGCGACTTAGACTTTGATTACCAAAATGTGATCACAGACTTAGGGGCACGGATGCCACAGTTGGTAGGATTCTATCAAAAAAGGTAGATTTTATATTGTTTTGTAGATTGGTAGAATTCATGTAGTTTGGTAGATTTTGCAAAATATTGTTTTGAGATAAGAAGTAATTCACAAATTTCTATTGAAGTAAACCTCTGACACAATTTTCTAGAAATAAAATTTTGAGAAAATTTTCTATAGAAATAAAATATTGAGAAAATTTTCTATAGAACTAAAATTTTGACAAAATTTTCTATAGAAATAAAAAATTGACAAAATTTTTTATAGAAATAAAATTTTGACAAAATTTTCTATACATATAAAATTTTAGACAGAATTTTCTATAGAAATAAAATTTTGACAAAATTTTCTATAGAAATAAAAATTTTACAAAATTTTTTATAGAAATAAAATTTTGACAAAATTTTCTATAGAAATAAAATGTTGACAAAATCTTCTATGCATATAAAATTTTAGACACAATTTTCTATAGAAATAAAATTTTGACAAAATTTTCTATAGACATAACATGTTTACAAAATTTTCTATAGAAATAAAATTTTGACAAAATTTTCTATAGAAATAATATTTTGATAAAATTTTTTATAGAAGTAAAATTTTGACAAAATTTTCTATAGAAATAAAATTTTGACAAAATTTTCTATAGAAATAATATTTTGATAAAATTTTTTATAGAAGTAAAATTTCGACAAAATTTTCTATAGAAATACAATTTTGACAAAATTTTCTATAGAAATAAAATTTTGACAAAATTTTCTATAGAAATAAAGTTTTGACAAAATTTTCTATAGAAATAAAGTCTTGACAAAAATTTCTATAGAAATAAAATTTTGACAAAATTTTTTATAGAAATAAAATTTTGACAAAATATTCTATAGATATAAAATGTTGATAAAATTTTCTATAGAAATAAAATTTTGACAAAACCTTCTATAGAAATAAGCTTTTGACAAAGTTTTCTATAGAAATAAAATTTTGACAAAATTTTCTATTAAAATAAAACTTTGACCAAATTTTCTATAGAAATACAATTTTGACCAAATTTTCTATTGAAATATAATTTCGAACAAATTTTCTATAGAAATAAAATGTAGATAACATTTTCTATATAAATAAAATTTTGAACAAATTTTCTATCAAAATATAACTTTGACCAAATTTTCTATAGAGAAAAAATTTTGATCAAATTTTCTATATAAATAAATTTTGACAAAATTTTTGATATCAATAAAATATAGATATAGAATTTGGAAAAAATTTTTTGAGAAAATTTTCTATAGAAACAGAATTTTGAGAAAATTTTCTATAGAAATAAAGTTTTGACAAAAGTTTCTATAGAAATAAAAGTTTGACCAAATTTTCTATAGAAATACAATATTTATCAAATGTTCTATATAAATAAAATGTTGACCAAATTTTCTGTCGAAATATAATTTTGACAAAATTTTTGATATCAATAAAATATAGATAAATTAATAAAATTTTGAACAATTTAAATTTCGATAGATTTCTATCAAAATATAATTTTGAAGAAATTTTTTATAGAAATAAAATTTTGACCAAATTTACTATTAATATAAAATTTTAGGCACAATTTTCTATAGAAATAAACTTTTGACAAAGTTTTCTATAGAAATAAAATTTTACAAAATTTTCTATAGAAATAAAACTTTGACAAAATTTTCTATAGAAATAAAGTTTTTACAAAATATTCTATGGAAATAAAATTTTGATCAAATTTTCTATATAAATAAAATTTTGAAAAAAAATTTTCTATCAAAATAAAAGTTTGACCAAATTTTTTATAGAAATAAAATTTTAGGCACAATTTTCTATAGAAATAAAATTTTGGCAAAATTTTCTATAGAAATAAAATCTTGATAAAATTTTCTATTAAAATAAAATTTTGACAAAATTTTCTACAGAAATAAAGTTTTGACAAAAATTTCTATAGAAATAAAGTTTTGACAAAAATTTTTATAGAAATAAAATTTTTACAAAATATTGTATAGAAATAAATTTTTGACAAAATTTTCTATAGAAATAAAACTTTGACCAAATTTTCTATAAAAATAAAATTTTGACCAAATTTTCTATATAAATAAAATTTTGAACAAATTTTCTATCGATATATAATTTTGACCAAATTTTCTATAGAAATAAAATTTTGACCAAATTTTTTTAGAAATAAAATTTTGTTGCAATTTTCTTTAGAAATAAAAATTTGAATAAATTTTCTATCGAAATTTAATTTTGACCAAATTTTTTATAGAAATAAAATGTTGACCAAATCTTCTATAGAAATAAAATTTTGACAAAATTTTTGATATCAATAAACTATAGATATAGAATTTTGACAAAATTTTGTACAGAAATAGGATTTTGAGAAATTTTTCTATAGAAATAGAATTTTGAGAAAATTTTGACAAAATTTTCTATAGAAATAAAAAATTCTCTATAGAAGTAAAGGGTGATTCTTTTGAGGTTAGGATTTTCATGCATTAGTATTTGACAGATCACGTGGGATTTCAGACATGGTGTCAAAGAGAAAGATGCTCAGTATGCTTTGACATTTCATCATGAATAGCCGAACGATCTGCCACAACGTCGAATTTTCAGTGAATGGGCCCTAGAAAAGTTGGCAGAAAATCCGCTTTTTTATCGACAAATTTTGTTCAGCAATGAGGCTCATTTCTGGTTGAATGGCTACGTAAATAAGCAAAATTGCCGCATTTGGAGTGAAGAGCAACCAGAAGCCGTTCAAGAACTGCCCATGCATCCCGAAAAATGCACTGTTTGGTGTGGTTTGTACGCTGGTGGAATCATTGGACCGTATTTTTTCAAAGATGCTGTTGGACGCAACGTTACGGTGAATGGCGATCGCTATCGTTCGATGCTAACAAACTTTTTGTTGCCAAAAATGGAAGAACTGAACTTGGTTGACATGTGGTTTCAACAATATGGCGCTACATGCCACACAGCTCGCGATTCTATGGCCATTTTGAGGGAAAACTTCGGAGAACAATTCATCTCAAGAAATGGACCGGTAAGTTGGCCACCAAGATCATGCGATTTGACGCCTTTAGACTATTTTTTGTGGGGCTACGTCAAGTCTAAAGTCTACGGAAATAAGCCAGCAACTATTCCAGCTTTGGAAGACAACATTTCCGAAGAAATTCGGGCTATTCCGGCCGAAATGCTCGAAAAAGTTGCCCAAAATTGGACTTTCCGAATGGACCACCTAAGACGCAGCCGCGGTCAACATTTAAATGAAATTATCTTCAAAAAGTAAATGTCATGGACCAATCTAACGTTTCAAATAAAGAACCGATGAGATTTTGCAAATTTTATGCGTTTTTTTTTTTTAAAAAAAGTTATCAAGCTCTTAACAAATCACCCTTTACAATGTTGACAACATTTTTATAAGATTAAAATTTTTGTATGCGTCTGCGTCTTATTTTTTGAGAACCATTTCTGGGTATTTTTGCAAAAAAAGAAGCATGAGCCTTGGGGGTTCTTAGATGTAATCATGTCCTATTGACGCTTCACTTATTCAGTCCACGGCGTGAAAATTGTCCCTTTCGATTTGGGAACATAACGTTTCAGATTCTAGTTTGATGTTAAGGCACCAATCATATATGTATATACGAGACCCCCAGATGTTTTGCTGATTTCATAACATTCTATTTTCTAAGATCTGATATTTCAAGGGTTTTTGGAGATGTACCTTGGGTCAATACTAGTTATAAGATAATTATCAAAATAATTGCCCAGTGGTCTTTTTGTGTTCTCGTGTATCCAAGAATGGAATGAGAAGTCATTGGTGCAGACCAACTCTTCTCAGAGGTTATTCGATCCTCCCCTAATTTCTCGTAAACTTTGTCCTGTTAATTCTTTTTCTGTAGAATCCCCTTACATTAGATTATTCTTTGGATTACGATAATCGAGTTATCCCCCAAATTTTACTCATTCTACTTAAGTAAGACGTTTACAGCTTTTGTGACCACTCCACACCTCTTTGGATACCCTTTACAGTACTCATTTTCAATTTGAATCTTCTACCATACTATCATATCGAATGATTCCCTATACTTATTCTAATCCCCTTTCCACACATTTGTCGAGAATTATATTTTGGAAGTATGTTAACCTCTCGACACTTTTACTTACCTCCATGGGTCGTATGCCTCTCAAATAGGCTGCCAATTCGGAATGACCTTTCGCTTCAGCAACATCGATAATGGATTTCTCGGTATCACCCATAACATCAATAATATGATCATAACCGGAAATTGCAAAATATTCAAAAGGCTTGACATCTCCTGCAAATACAACGAATGAGAAAAAATAAGATATAACTCTACAGTAGGGATTGTAATCAGAATCAAAAAATCGTCCCTTCGACTTTTTGAAAATATGGAAAACGTTGACTTTTCGTAAAATTAGAAAAATCTACTTTTCTAATTTTTTTTTTAACAATTTGTACATAAAAACCAGCCTGAATTTCGAATGTCGATTTCGACCTTTTCATTTAAGTTTTGGCCAATTCAAAAGTCGATGAGTCGATTTTGAAAAATATCTAAAGCCGATAAGTCGAATTTGAATATTTCAAAAAGTAGACATCGATTTTTTTCTGTTTTTGCATAAAAGTCGAATAGTCGAATTTTGATTTTTCTATCCCTACTATAAAGTCCCATATAAAAAAATTCCTCTCATACTTACCCACCACCGCCAGGGACATTAAATAGCGATCAATATCTTTGGCATTAATCACTTGACTGGCCTGCAGAGCTACATCCCTCGCTGTTCGATACAATTCATCACGATAGGTTATATCCGTATTGGATTCTTCAATCAATTGCATAATACCACCACGACGATGAGATCTGGCACAGGCAAAGTGTAGCATACTTTGACCATGCTCATCCCTTTCTTCCAATCTCTTGGAGAGCATGGCATCCGATTCATCAGAATATTCATCGTCAAGCTGTTGAGTCATGGCATCCGATTCAATATCATCTGTATTGTCATACTTCACATGACCATTCATGCGGGATGTTGGAATAGTTTGACGTGTCGCAGGGGATTGAATTGAATTGACCGGGGCCGTTGAATTGGTATGACTACTTCCCGAATGGACAGCTGCTTGGACTATTGTTCGGCCATTTGTATTGCGTGTTGCTACAAAATTTTGCAAATAATTGGTCAAATATTGAAGGGGATCATTTGGACGTTTCTGTGCGACTTGTGTTAAAGCTTTAATCAGAGGATCAGCAAGATCTATCGAATGACAAAGAAAAATTAGACTCGATTATTGTCCGGTTTAGGAGAATACATGTTTATCAACTTACTATCTGCTAAGTATTTGCCTTGTTCTGTTTTAAATATGGGATTTTCTTGAAAACTATGATTTTCAACTTCACCTAAAAATAGAAAAATTGCATTGCATTATTGAGAGTTATGAGAAGACTTTTCGAATATTTATTTTTACTACCACTATGTTAGTAATCTCTAGATAATAAAGCATTAAAAAGCTTCTGATGTTTTGCTTAAACTATAATTGTGTGGACTTTTGGATGTACTACAAAATTCAGTGGAAAATAAATGAAAAAGTAAGTGCGGGCCACTCGGTCTCACCCTAACCCTACACCATCTATACTGCATATTCGTATTTACTTGTATAACAAAATATATTTTTATTGTGGAACAAATCGTTTCTAAAATATCCGAGATTAAAACTCTTAGATGTTTGGTGTAAAATCCCCCTAAAATCAGCGTTGAGTTCGGTCAGGCCGAAGCTCATATATCGTCCGTCTTGGATATGAAGTGGAAAACTGTTACAGACAAAAGTTTGAAGTTCTAAATTGGACTTAAAAATCTGATAAAGAGTTAGAGTTTAAGAGGAATTACATGTTTGCTGACAACCATAAAAAGGCAGCATTTTATCCCAATCAAAAAATTTAGAAGTTCTTCCTGAGTCATTACTCTTAAAGTACATCCAAAAATGCTCTTCCGGTTATGGACCTAATTTTCACTTCACAAGTAGTTATTTTGAGGTGATATATTAAAATCCGTTGTTTTATGTAATTTTACCAATAAATTAAAATTTTCTGAATTTTACTGTACCTGAAACTACAGCAAGGACCAACAAAATAGTAGAAATTTCCAAAGAAATATTTGAAAAGTGTACCGATCCATATCTCGGTAGACTTAGAATTTGCGTTAATATATTGGCTATTATTATTCTAAAACAAGTATATACAGCAGTAAGTTCGGCCGGACCGAATCTTAAATACCCACCACCATGAACCAAATATTAGGGTTTCCTTTGAAATTTCAGGAGGGCTTGAGGACTTGAGGACACTTCCCGAAGATAAATTTAAAGATTTCACCTTTAGTCCTCATAGGATCAGATTCTGGATTTATAAGAACCATTTTTGTTTGAGTTTTAGAGGAATCATTAACATCTCTTGTAAGTGTGCAAGAAAATTATAAAATAACACCTTGATTTGAAATCTTAAGTCAGTAGATTTTCACCCGAGAAGTAAAATCTGGAAATTTTACATTGAGCTTCAAGCAATTTTCATGATCAGTGCGTGTTTCTATACCCTCAAGAAGTTAAGTCGGTCTATATGGAGGCATTACCAAATTAACCGATAAAAACTTAATCCGATACAGGTTTTTGTGAGCCTAAAATACCAGAATATTTACAATTTCAGGCAAATCGGCTAAAAACTACGGTTTCTAGAAACCCAAGGAGTTAAATCGGGAGATCGTTCTTATGGGGGCTATACTAAAATATGGAGCGATACTCACCGTTTTCGGCACACCTCTTTATGGCCCGAAAATACCTCTAGATTTCCAATTTCAGGCAAATTGGATAAAAACTTCGGATTCTAGAAGCCCAAGAAGTAAAATTGGGATATCGGTCTATATGGGGGCTATACCACAACATGGACCCATACTCACCATTTGTGGCACACCTCTTTATGGTCCTAAAATACCTATAAATCTCCAATTTCAGGCAAATTGTATATAAACTACGGATTCTATAAACCCAAGATGTAAAATCGGGAGATCGGTCTATGTTATATAGGGGCTATACCAAAACATGAAACGATACGAACCATTTTCGGCACAGCTTTTGATGGTCCTCAAGTACCCCTAGATTTTCAATTTCAGGCAAATTGGATAAAAACTACGATTTCTATAAGCCCAAGACCCCAAATCGGGAGGTCGGTTTATATGGGGACTATATCAAAACCTGGACCGATATAGCCCATCTTCGAACTTGACCTGCCTGCAGACAAAAGACGAGTTTGTGCAAAATTTCAGCACGATTGCTTCATTATTGAAGACTGTAGCGTGATTACAACAGACTGACAGGCAGCCAGACAGACAGGCAGACAGACGGACATCGTTATATCGTCTTAGAATTTCTCCCTGATCAAGAATATATATACTTTATATAGTCGAAAATCGATATTTCGATGTGTTATAAACAGAATGACAAACTTATTATACCCCCGTCACCATTTTATGGTGGTGGGTATACAAATCTTTACGTAGATATAGAAAAGTTTAGATTTTTTGTATACCCTCCACCATAGGATGGGGGTATATTAACTTTGTCATTCCGTTTGTAACACATCGAAATATTGCTCTAAGACCCCCATAAAGTATATATATTCTGGGTCGTGGTGAAATTCTGAGTCGATTTTAGCATGTCCGTCCGTCCGCCTGTTGAAATCACGCTAACTTCCAAACGAAATAAGCTATCGACTTGAGATTTGGCACAAGTAGTTGTTATTGATGTAGGTCGGAAGGTATTGCAAATGGGCCATATCGCTCTACTTCTACGTATAGCCCCCTTATAACCGGACCCCAAAATTTGGCTTGCGGATCCTCTAAGAGAAGCAAATTTCATCCGATCTGGCTGAAATTTGGTACATGGTCTCTAACAACCATGCAAGAATTGGTCCACATCGGTTCATAATTATATATAGCCCCCATATAAACCGATCCTCCGAAATTTTGTACGTGGCGATCCGGCTGAAATTTGGTACGTGGTGTCAGTATATGTTCACTAACAATCATGCAAAAATTGGTCCATATCGGTCCATAATTATATATAGCCTCCATATAAACCGATCCCCAGATTTTAATTACAGAGCCTCTAAGAGAAGCAAATTTCATCCGATCCAGCTAATTTGGTACATGGTGTTAGTATATGTTCTCTAACAACTACGCAAAAATTGGTCTATATCGGTTCATAATTATATATAGCCCCCATTTAAACCGATTCCCCGATTTGGCTTGCGGAGCCCCTTGGAAGAGCAAAATTCACCCGATTCGGTTGAAATTTGTAACGTAGTGTTAGTATATGGTCTCTAACAACCATGCTGGAATTGGTACATATCGGTCCATAATTATATGTAGCCCCCTATAAACCGATCCCCAGATTTAACCTTCGGAGCTCTTGGAGGAGCAAAATTCATCCGATCCGGTTGAAATTTGATACGTGGTGAAATTTGGTACATTGCGCTAGTATATGTCCCATATCGTCCATTGGTCCATATCGGTCTATAGTTATATATAGCCGATCCCCAAAAAATAGTCTACCAAAATTTTATTTCTATAGAAAATTTTGTCAAAATTATATTTCTATAGAAAATTGTGTCAAAATTATATTTCTATAGAAAATTGTGTCAAAATCTTATTTCTATAGAAAATTTTGTCACGATTTTACTTCTATAGAAAATTTTGTCAAAATTTTGTTGCTATAGAGAGTTTTGTCAAAATTTTATTTCTATAGAAAATTTTGTCAAAATTTTATTTCTATAGAAAATTTTGTCAAAATTTTATTACTATACAAAATTTTGTCAAGATTTTATTTCTATAGAAAATTTGGTCAAAATTTTATTTCTATAGAAAATTATTATACAAAATTTTATCAAGATTTTATTTCTATAAACAATTTTGTCAAAATTTTATTTCTGTAGAAAATTTTTGCCAAACTGGATTATATATATATATATATATATATATATATATATATATATATATATATATATATATATATATATATATATATATATATATATATATATATATATATATATATATATATATATATATATATATATATATATATATATATATATATATATATTTGTTTTTGTGATACATTTCGACTGCCAAAAGCACCGTGGCACGACCGCGAGCCATTTGGTACTTTTTCATCACAATTGCTCTATATAGAGTTATTCTGCCCTAAATGTGAACGCTTCTCAGATATCAACACAAGTCTACAAATTTTCTTGATTTTGGTAGATTTTGCAAAGATAAGAATTTCTATAAATAAAATTTGTTCTGATAGTTGATAGTTTTGCTGCAAGTACAGGATGCTGATGAGGAATGTGGTAATTCCGAAACAGCTGTACATCCAAACATCTTGCAGTCTATAGGGCTTTGCCCAAATAAATTTGACAAGCATACTTTTCCTCTGTTGGTTAAGCTACATTTGTAGTTTAGTCAATACATGGTTTTAAGCTGAGATCAAAAACAACAATAACGAAATAAAATTTTGTCAAAATTTTCAACACAAAAAATTTTTGACAAAATTTTCTATAGAAATAAAATTTTTTCTATAGAAATAAAATGTTGACAAAATTTTCTATAGAGATAACATTTTGACAAAATTTTGTATAGAAATAAAATTCTGACAAAATTTTCTATAGAAATTGTCTATAGAAATAAAATTTTGACAAAATTTTCTTTAGTAATAAAATTTTGACAAAATTTTCTATAGAAATAAAATTTTGACAAAATTTTCTATAAAAATAAAGTGTTTACAAAATTTTCGCAAAAATAAAATTTTGACAAAATTTTCTATAGAAATAAAATGTTGACAAAATTGTCTATAGAAAAAAATTTTGACAAGATTTTCTATAGAAATAAAATTTTAACAAAATTTTCTATAGAAATAAAATTTTGACAAAATTTTCTATAAAAATAAAGTGTTTACAAAATTTTCGCAAAAATAAAATTTTGACAAAATTTTCTATAGAAATAAAATGTGGACAAAATTTTCTATAGAAATAAAATTTTGACAAAATTTTCTATAGAAATAAATTGTTGACGAAACTTTCTATAGAAATAAATTGTTGACAAAGTTTTCTATAAAAATAAATTTTTTCCTATAAAAAAAAATTTACAGAATTTCCTATAGAATAAAAATTGGAAAGGTTTTCTATGGAAATAAAATTTTGACAAAATTGTCTAGGAAATAAAATTGTTGACAAATTTTTCTATGGAAATAAAATTTTGTAAAAATTTTCTATAGAAATAAATTGTTGACAAAATTTTCTATGGAAATATAATAATGGAAAGTTTTGACCAGATTTTCTATAAAATAAAATTTTGACAAAATTTACTGCAGAAATGCAATTTTGAACAAATTTTCTATAGGAATAAAATTTTGACAAATTTTTCTATAGAAATAAATTGTTGACTAAGTTTTATATAAAAATAAAATTGTTCCTATTAAAAAAAATTTTGACAAAATTTCCTAGAGAATAAAAATTGGAAAGTTTTCTATTGAAATAGAATGTTTACAAAATTTTCTATAGAATAAAAAGTGAAAAAGTTTTCTATGGAAATAAAATGTTTTCAAAATAAAATTTTGACAAAATTTTCTATAGAAATAACTTGTTGACAAAATCTACTATAGAAATAAAATTTTCCATAGAACTAAAATTTTGACAAAAGTTTCTATAGAAATAAAATTGTAACAAAATTTTCTGTAGAAATAAAAATTTGAAAAAATTTACTAAAGAAATAAAATTTTGACAAAATTTTCTATGAAAATAAAATTTTGCCAAATTTTCTACAGAAATAAAATTTTGACAAAATTTTCTATAGAAATAAAATTTTTACAAAATTTTCTATAAAAGTAAAATGTTTACAAAATTTTCGCAAAAATAAAATTTTGACAAAATTTTTTATAGAAATGAAATGTGGACAAAATTTTCTATAGAAATAAAATTTAGAAAAATTATCTATAGAAATAAAATTTTGACAAAATTTTCTATAGAAATAAATTGTTGACAAAGTTTTCTAAAAAAATAAAATTTTTCCCAAAAATTTTTTTTTTGACAAAATTTCCTATAGAATAAACATTGGAAAAGTTTTCTATGGAAATAAAATTTTGACAAAATTTTCTATGGAAGTAAAATTGTTGACAAAGTTTTCTATGGAAATAAAATATTGACAAAATTGCCTATAGAAATAAAATTTTAAATAAAATTTTGATAAAATTTTCTATGGAAATAAAATTGTTGACAAAATTTTCTATGGAAATAAAATTTTATCAAAATTTTCTATAGAAATAAAATTTTATCAAAATTTTCTATAGAAATACATTGTTGACAAAATTTTCTATGGAAATATAATAATGGAAATACAATAAAAAAATTGTCTATATCACAAAAGTTTTGACCAGATTTTCTATAAAATAAAATTTTGACAAAATTTACAACAGAAATGCAATTTTGAACAAATTTTCTATAGGAATAAAATTTTGACAAAATTTTCTATAGAAATAAATTGTTGACTAAGTTTTCTATAAAAATAAAATTTTTCCTATTAAAAAAAATTTGACAAAATTTCCTAGAGAATAAAAATATGAAAGTTTTGTATTGAAATAAAATGTTTACAAAATTTTCTATAGAATAAAAATTGGAAAAGTTTTCTATGGAAATAAAATGTTGACAAAATTTTCAAAATAAAATTTTGACAAAATTTTCTATAGAAATAACTTGTGGACAAAATTTACTATAGAAATAAAATTTTCCATAGAAATAAAATTTTGACAAAAGTTTCTATAGAAATAAAATTTTAACAAAATTTTCTATAGAAATAAAATTTTCGCAAAAATAAAATTTTGACAAAATTTTCTATAGAAATATAATGTGGACAAAATTTTCTATAAAAATAAAATTTTGAAAAATTATCTATAGAAATAAAATTTTGACAAAATTTTCTATAGAAATAACTTGTTGACAAAGTTTTCTAAAAAAAATAAAATTTTTCCTATATTTTTTTTTTTTTGACAAAATTTCCTATAGAATAAACATTGGAAAAGTTTTCTATGGAAATGAAATTTTGACATAATTTTCTATGGAAGTAAAATTGTTGACAAAGTTTTCTATTGAAATAAAATATTGACAAAATTGACTATAGAAATAAAATTTTAAATAAAATTTTCTATAAAATAAAATTTTGACAAAATTTGCTATGGAAATAAAATTTTTACAAAATTTTCTATGGAAAGAAAATTTTGACAAAATTTTCTATGAAAATAAAATTTTGACAAAATTTTCTATGAAAATAAAATTTTTACAAAATTTTCTATAAAAGTAAAATGTTTACAAAATTTTCGCAAAAATAAAATTTTCGCAAAAATAAAATTTTGACAAAATTTTCTATAGAAATATAATGTGGACAAAATTTTCTATGGAAATAAAATTTTGACAAAATTTTCTATAGAAATAAATTGTTGACAAAGTTTTCTAAAAAAAATAAAATTTTTCCTATAATTTTTTTTTTTTTGGTTTTGACAAAATTTCCTATAGAATAAACATTGGAAAAGTTTTCTATGGAAATAAAATTTTGACATAATTTTCTATGGAAGTAAAACTGTTGACAAAGTTTTCTATTGAAATAAAATATTGACAAAATTGACTATAGAAATAAAATTTTAAATAAAATTTTCTATAAAATAAAATTTTGACAAAATTTTCTATAGAAATAAAATTTTGACAAAATTTTCTATGGAAATAAAATTTTTACAAAATTTTCTATGGAAAGAAAATTTTGACAAAATTTCCTATATATATGAAATTTTGACAAAATTTTCTATAGAAAGAAAATTTTGACAAAATTTCCTATATAAATGAAATTTTGACAAACTTTTCTATAAAATAATAAATTTTTGACAAAATTTTCGCAAAAATAAAATTTTGACAAAATTTTCTATAGAAATAAAATTTCTCAAAATAAGATTATTTTTAGAAAAGTAAAAAGAAAATTGTCCAAATCGGTCTAGATTTAAATATACATATACTTTTACAATATTCTTTAAATTTGATATTATGCAATTTTAGCACCTTTTGGATTCGAAAAGTACATCGAAAGTACGAAAAGTACCTTTCTAATACTTTTTCGTCGACATCATTTATCATCCCTGACATGCACTACAAATTGGTCAATCAGTCTTCCTCCCAATTTTTTCCAGAGCTGGGTGACTCCTGAATGATAATACCCTGTTGCAAGTAATTGGCATTGCTTTCTCTCTTTATCTCTCTCCTTTTTATATCAAAATATCTGAATAATAATAATTAAAACTATATAGAGAAAAATCGATGTGGAAGTAGCAGTCTGATATCAACTGTGTGCCCAATAATATTGACCACGTCAGCTAAAACAAAGATAATATATGACATAATTTTGAAAAAATGGAAGAAAAAGAAACTACTTGGCAGCAAATAAAAATTAAAAATTCAGACAAGACAAAAAAAGAAAAATCAAAACTCAAAAAAAAAATAGTTTCTACATAACATCAATTAATGAAATCAAATGAAACTTACGAGCTCGAAACCATAGCTTTAAACCATGTTATAAATTTTTATACAAAAGTTCGGGACCATAAGCAAGGGGATTTATGGAACTAACAGTACTGTTTTAATGTTGGACTTTTGGGGGAAGATTTAAAGGTTGCTCTTTGTATAATACAGTTGCCTACGAGACGTATGCGAGTTGGGATGGAGTTTTTTTTTTCTATTTACAATCTTTGAGGATCTTCAATACAATTTGGCTTCAAAGGTGATAGTATTTGGAAAGTGGCTATGGAAATTGATGAAAAAAAGGTGGTGGTGGTGGTGGTAGATGGTGTGAATAACCACAAATTATGCAGGCATGCCGGGTCGATCCACTAAACTATTTTTCTTACGACGAAATATTTTCACCAACATTGAGGCTATGTGCTTGGAATTCGTCAAAGACATATCCTTCTCCAGCGATAGAATATTGGTAACGGCTGTACAATAGTCCTGGAAGAGTACATGTTCCACAGAGCCCATTGACTGCATATTGGTTAGACGAACACTAAGTCTCGAGTGGCCATTGGTGGTGAGAACTAGACCACGCACTGAGCATAGATGACGTAGATTATCCATTTCCTTCATGAGATTTGGCAAACGTAAAATGGTGGTCATCTTTAGACCTGTGCCCAAGAATGAGGGCCGCGATTGTAGATAACCAAGTAGATAGCTTTCCTTAAAATGTAACTGTTGCTCCAAGAAAGATATGGCCCTTCCCACTCTCGTGTAGGCTATACCAATGTCGGCGGCCTCTTTAGAGTTACTGGTCGATATGATGCGTAAATGTTCTTGACAATTCAACCATAAGGCCACCGTATTCGAGGCACTCACATATACTCCACGACCATAAGGCCATAGGGTACCATTGAAGGCTGCCGACTCGGCTTGTTGTATGGGATCCTTTTGATCCAACAATGGTATTAGCAAACCATATTCATTGAGCATATCATAGACCTCGGAATTTTCTTCCAAAACTTCGGTCAATGTATAATAACTTCCAGGCTCATCTTCTTCAATGGCCTCTATGAATGAGGGAGTAAAAATCTTTGCCATCATTAGACGTTCGGCCTGCTCAATTTGTCCTATGGTCAGATTCAAGGGTAACTCAAACGAATCCAAATTTCTAGAGCATTCCACCATACATCGTACCACCAGATTGGAGTCATCATCGAATACAAAATAGGCCGTATTAAGACGTTCGGCATTTTCCATGGGGAAATAGGCTATACGGGGATGAGGTTTAAAGTCTGCCGTAACACTCATACAATGCATATCCTTTATCAGGGGCACCAGGAATTCCTGAAATACCACATAGACATCAAAGTCTGGGGCTATAATGCCACTATTTATATCCTCCTCCAAATGTCTATCCTTCGAGGTCTTTCTCAAGGCCGGCCACAGGACATCGAATAGGGAGTGATCCAGGCGTGTTTGTCTCCTCTTTATTTTCTCATATACCGAAGGCTTTAGAAAACGACTCAAATAGGCTGTGACCGCCAATTGCAAGGAACTTGTGGCCGATAGAGGTTTCTTGTGATTAACAGCTGAGGCGGTGGTGCCACTCCATACTTTACTCGATTCCTGAATGACACTAAAGCAACGATCCAGGGTACGTTGCACATCGCCATCTTGTAATACGCGTCGGGAACTATGCAAATCATCGGGAACTAAGGGGTTGTCAAAGAAAATGATGGATGGATGATGATTGGTAGCAGGTTATGTTCAAAGGAGGTCAAAACACAGGTCACAGATGTTGTTGTAGTTGTGTGTGTGTATGCGTGTGCGTGCGCCCGAGCAGAAGACAAAACGTTAGCATAAGGCATAGAAGAATTGTAGAACAATAGATGTCACTTTAAATCACTTATAGGGAACACATTAACTTTAACTCATACAAGGCCATCTATATCTTAAACTCACACACACATACACCCACACCCACACGCAAACAGCATAACATGAATGTATTTACAAAACAGAAGGAAAAAACACAAAGAAACATAACATCTATTGTTGAGACCCTGGGGAAAAGAAAATATTGTAACACAAAATCGTATAGAAAAATATATTTTTGTTCATATATACGTATATAAAAACAAGAAAAAAAAAGTTTTTTTTTTTATTACTTCACACATTTACACAAAACTGAAAATAAAAATTAGTGTATCCACTGTAAAAAGCAGCTGTGTGTAAAAATTTTAGCACAACATATCTTCATATATACAATAACAACCATGTAATGCAATAATAAACTTATTAAACATAAACATTAAATACATATATTATAATTATTGTATAGCTTTAATACATGAGTTAAAAACGTTAATGAATTACAGTGAAACTGGGCACTCACGGTGGGCCAATATTTACATATGTATGTGATACACTAATACAAAAAATTACGTTCCAAAATCGTGAACGTACGGTTACAAAATGAAACGGAAACGTTCACGAAAAATCAAAACGGTATGATCACGGGTTCATCAAGGGCTTTTGTTTTTATACCCTCCACCTCCAGGATGGGGGGTATATTAACATTGTCATTCCGTTTGTAACACATTGAAATATTGCTCTGAGACACCATAATATATTCTGGGTCGTGGTGAATTTCTGATTCGATCGTGAATGGACGGTAAAAAAATGAAACGGAAACGTTCACGGAAAATAAAAACGGTATGTTCACGGTTTCTTCTACGCGCGTTCATGATTTCATCAAGGGCTTTTATTTTTATACCCTCCACCATAGGATGAGGGGTATATTAACATTGTCATTCCGTTTGTAACACATCGAAATATTGCTCTAAGACCCCATAATATGTTCTGGGTCGTGGTGAAATTCTGATTCGATGTAAGCATGTCCGTCCGTCTGTTGAAATCACGCTAACTTCCGAACGCAATAAGCTATCGACTTGAAATTTGGCGCAAGTAGTTGCTATTGATGTAGGTCGGATGGTATTGCAAATGGGCCATATCGGTCCACTTTTACGTATAGCCCCCATATAAACGGACCCCCAAATTTGGCGTGAGGAGCCTCAAAGAGAAGCAAATTTCATCCGATCCGGCTAAAATTTTGTACATGTGGTTGGCATATGGTCTCTAACAACCACACAAAAATTGGTCCACATCGGTCGATAATTATATATAGCCCCAATATAAACCGATCCGCAGATTTGGATTGCGGATCCTCTAAGAGAACCAAATTACATCCGACCCGGCTGAAATTTGGTACATGGTGTTAGTATATGATCTCTACCAACCATGCCAAAATTGATTCATATCGGTCTATAATTATATATAGCCCCCATATAAACCGATCCCCCGATTTGGTGTGCGGATTCTCTAAGAGAAGCAAATTTCATCCTATCCGGTTGAAATTTGGTACATTGTGTTAGTATAGGCTCTCTAACAACCACGCAAAAACCGATCACCAGATTTGATCTCCGAAGCCTCTTGGAGGAGCAAAATTCACCCGATCCTGTTGAAATTTGGTACGTGGTGTTAGGATATGGTCTCTAACAATCATGCAAGAATTGGTCCATATCGGTCCATAATTATATGTAGCCCCCATATAAACCGATCCCCAGATTTGACCTTCGGAGCTCTTGGAGGAGCAAAATTTATCCGATCCGGTTGAAATTTGATACGTGGTGAAATTTGGTACATTGCGCTAGTATATGTTCGCTAATAACCATGCCAAAATTGGTCCATATCGATCTATAGTTATATAAAGGGTGATTCTTTTTAGGTTAGGATTTTCATGCATTAGTATTTGACAGATCACGTGGGATTTCAGACATGGTGTCAAAGAGAAAGATGCTCAGTATGCTTTGACATTTCATCATGAATAGACTTACTAACGAGCAACGCTTGCAAATCATTGAATTTTATTACCAAAATCAGTGGCAGAAAATCCGCTTTTTTATCGACAAATTTTGTTCAGCGATGAGGCTCATTTCTGGTTGAATGGCTACACTGAAAAAACAGTGAACCCACCAGGGAGAAAACTTTCGGTTAATTTTAGAAAATTTTTAATATTTATAGAAAATTTTAACTAAACAGTATTACAAACGTTGGCATCATGCCGATGTCATAAAAATTAGGAAATATTTTTCGACAAATTCAAGAAAGTTTATTAGACAACTAAGTTTTTTCACTTGTTAAAGAAAATTTTGTAGTTTCAAGGAAAAACTTGGAGTTCAAAATTGCAAGAATGTCTTTAGTGACATACGAAGTTCATGATGGACGCATTTTTAGTAAAATTTACCAATTTAAAGAAATTCTGAACTATTTTGTGGAAGACACGAATTTAGTTAATCTTTATGCTTCATTCGAGTATATTTTTTCCCTCTGTTTTAGTTAATTTAACTAACGTACACAAAAAATTATTAGAGTAAAGGAAACTTTCTCCAAACATAATAATTCCAAGAACTAAAATACAGTTAAATTGGCTTTAGTGAAATAGAGAGTTCACTTTTTTTTGAGTGTACGTAAATAAGCAAAATTGCCGCATTTGGAGTGAAGAGCAACCAGAAGCCGTTCAAGAACTGCCCATGCATCCCGAAAAATGCACTGTTTGGTGTGGTTTGTACGCTGGTGGAATCATTGGACCGTATTTTTTCAAAGATGCTGTTGGACGCAACGTTACGGTGAATGGCGATCGCTATCGTTCGATGCTAACAAACTTTTTGTTGCCAAAAATGGAAGAACTGAACTTGGTTGACATGTGGTTTCAACAAGATGGCGCTACATGCCACACAGCTCGCGATTCTATGGCCATTTTGAGGGAAAACTTCGGAGAACAATTCATCTCAAGAAATGGACCGGTAAGTTGGCCACCAAGATCATGCGATTTGACGCCTTTAGACTATTTTTTGTGGGGCTACGTCAAGTCTAAAGTCTACAGAAATAAGCCAGCAACTATTCCAGCTTTGGAAGACAACATTTCCGAAGAAATTCGGGCTATTCCGGCCGAAATGCTCGAAAAAGTTGCCCAAAATTGGACTTTCCGAATGGACCACCTAAGACGCAGCCGCGGTCAACATTTAAATGAAATTATCTTCAAAAAGTAAATGTCATGGACCAATCTAACGTTTCAAATAAAGAACCGATGAGATTTTGCAAATTTTATGCGTTTTTTTTTTAAAAAAAGTTATCAAGCTCTTAACAAATCACCCTTTATATAGCCGATACCCAAAAATAATCTACCAAAATTTTATTTCTATAGAAAATTTTGTTAAAATTTTATTTCTATAGAAAATATTGTCAAAATTCTATTTCTATAGAAAATTTTGTCAAAATTTTATTTCTATAGAAAATTTTGTCAAAATTTTATTACAATACAAAATTTTGTCACGATTTTATTTCTATAGAAAATTTTGTCAAAATTTTATTGCTATAGAAAGTTTTGTCAAAATTTTATTTCTATAGAAAATTTTGTCAAAATGTTATTTTTATAGAAAATTTTGTCAAAATTTTATTTCTATAGAAAATTTTGTCAAAATGTTATTTCTGTAGAAAATTTTGTCAAAATTTTATTTCTATAGAAAATTTTGTCAAAATTTTATTACTATACAAAATTTTGTCAAAATTTTATTTCTATAGAAAATTTTGTCAAAATTTTATTTCTATAGAAAATTTTGTCAAAATTTTATTTCTGTAGAAAATTTTGTCAAAATTGTATTTCTTTAGAAAATTTTGTCAAAATTTTATTACTATACAAAATTTTGTCAAAATTTTATTTCTATAGATAATTTTGTCAAAATTTTATTTCTATAGAAAATTTTGTCAAACTGAATTATTATATACGTATTTAATCGGCCTTTTTTATTTTTGTTTATATATACCCCGTATGGACTAACTTACAATTGAGAAGACGGTGTTAGGAAGTTTTCAAATACCTTGCCATCGGCAAGTGTTACCACAACCCAAGTAATTCGATTGGGGATGATAGTCTTTAGTACAAGTTTCTATGCAATCCATGGTGGAGGGTACATAAGATTCGGCATGGCCGAACTTTCGGCCGTATATACTTGTTTATTTTGGTTTTTCTTCGGCTTTTACTTTGGTAGAAATATATATTTTTCCTATTGAAACTCCATAAAAAATTGAAAAATCTAGTAATATGCAAAAATTTCCAAAAAACCCTTCCATGGAAGTGAAAAAGTCAACATGCACAGGTTCACATCCCCGCGGGAGTGATTTTTTAAATTTAATTTTTTTTTTTTACTTTTTCGTTGATTTTCAATTCTTTTTTGCGACATTTAATTGTCCAAAATTAAAATTTTGATTTTAAACTGCCAAATAGCATATTCTAAAATTGGTCCAAAAAAAATCCATCGGAAGTGGAAACAAATGAAAATTTTCATTATATTTATGAAATTGTTTCTATGACTCCGTTTTCTGTCTGTGTAGAGGATATTTTCCAAAAATTTCGACAGCTCTACAAGGAGTCCTCGAAGAAATTTGTTTACTCAGATGAATACATTTGCTCCAAAATGAACCTTACATGAAAGCGGACATTTGCAAAACAGAGAATAATGTTCGAAGGCTCTACCGAATATTCTCACGCATATTATAGTTCCGGATGAGAGGCCTTTGAAAATGTTAGTTTTTCGAAAATTATATATCTGATTTCAGCACCCATGTATATGCTTGCCGAGAAAAGATAATTTTTGCGACAAAAATAACATTTTACACTTGAAACATTATTGATGTGATCATATTTCTTCTCTGCGTGTAGTGCCCATTTTGGAGAGTAAGGTTGGCACTAAAAAATACCAAAGTGTCGATCATCTCACAAACGCCGCATCGCCTGAAATAAACCGCAGAACAACTTTCGTGCAGCCTGCAATGGCTCTGTCGGCCGTTTAAAGGTCATAATTCGTGCCATTCATTTCGAACAAATCTAAACTGATTCTATTTCCGATATTTTTCCGAGATTTTTTGCTCTTGAAGAGTAAACTTAAAAAAAAATTAAAATCTCTTTACCTGTAAAGTCTAAAAGTCTTGTCTGATGTTAACACATTATTTATTTAACTTACCAAAAATATCATCAATATTTCTGATGATATGATTGAAAAATTGACGATTTTCCATGTTGCCTAGGACAACTTCATGGGAAAAACCAAACAGTCACATTAACAAATTTGCAAAATTCACTATTTAAACACCCACTGCACGAGAAAAAATCGAAGCGTCAACCGAAATAAATCGATGATGAGAACACCAGGTCTATTGTGTTTTTGTCGTTTTAGTCGATAGACAACAAAACAAATACAGTTGTTTTCTAACCCGATAGAAAGCTACCTTTGCCGACGGCTTTAAAACAAAGACTAAATTAAGGGATTTAAAAACAATAAAAATCCACTATCTATCCCACTATTTTGCTTGAAATACGAATTGCAGTGAAATCGATCCACTACTCAATCAACCTCCTTTAATTATGAACACCCACCAACCATACGACCATTGTTAAGTTCTCAAGTTTAAGGTTGACCCAGTTGGTTGTGCCCTGTGCATGGTGGCGAGGAAGTGGAATCAAATCAAACATTATTTATAATTTAAAACATGCACGATGGCCGCCATGAACGAAATTAAATGCTTTACAAAAATAAATTAGACCAGTAACTAAATAGGATTAAACAAGCAATACGCCAAGGGTTTGGTAAAAACAAAAGTGTAAAAAAGAATGTGGAGGTCAAAACGACACCTAATAGAAAAACCCTAAATTTAATTGAAAACCCTCATTGAATATTAAATTTATTACGCTTTAATTTTTCTCGAACACGAATCTATGTGGCTTCTAGATTGTTCATAAAACACTGAAGAAATGCTATGAAATATATTGCAATACAGGTGCTATGAAATATATTGCAACCTCCATCGTACAAACAATAATTAGACGGATGGATTTGTACAGATGATTATGAGTTGAAAACGAGTTAGTTTCCAACGTTTTTCCAATGTCTATTTCTATTCTAAGATTTTGAATATACAATTTACTCATGACAAAAGTTTATTAACAATTAAATTTTCTAAAAATTCTTAAAAATCTATGATATTAAAAAAACAAGTATAAGTTCGCCCGGGCCAAATCTTAAACATCCACCACCATGAATCAAATATAATAGTTTCCTTTGAAAATTTCAGGGGGGTTTGATGACTGATGTTTTCCCAAGCAGATCAGTTCAACCAGTATGCTTCCCACAGATAAATGTAAAGATTTTACCTATGAAGACTAGATCAGATTCTGAATTTATAAGAACTAATTATAATAAGTTTGATCGGCCAAAAAATGTGACTACCAGAAATATTGATTTTAGACCCCATAAAATATATACCGATCGACTAAGAATCACCTCCTGAGTCGATCTAGCGCTTGGTGTCCGTCCGTCCTTCCGTCTGTCCATGTATTTGTTGTTAACAGGATTCCGGTCGCAATTATTAACCGATTTTGATGAAATTTGGTACAGGGAGTTTTTTGGGAATAAGGACGAACGCTATTGAATTTGGAAGAAATCGGATCAAATTTAGATATAGCTCCCATATATATGTATCGCCCGATTTCGACAAATGGGGTCACGTTGCTTTTGTTTTCAAACGGATCGTCACCAAATTTGGCAAAAGGTAATCTTTTTTATCGTTCTTCAAGTCTGCAAAATTGCATCTAAATCGGTTCAGATTTAGATATAGCTCCCATATATATATATATCGCCCGATTTTCCCAAATTTGGCCATAAAAACCTTATTTATTAAGCGATCTTACTAAAACTAAACCAAGTTTTAGTAAGATCTAATCTTTCTCTAATCTTTTATGGTACTGACAATATGTTCCAAAAATAATCGAAATCGGTTCAGATTTAGATATAGCTCCCATATATATGTATCGCTCGATCTTGTCAAATTTGGCCGTAAAACCCTTATTTACCAACCGATAGTGCTCAAAGTTGGCTAAATATAATCTTCTATACCTCTAACTGTATGTGCGCAATTTCATCAAAATCGGTTCAGATTTAGATATAGCTCCCATAAATATGTATCGCTCGCTTTGGTCAAATTTGGTCGTAAAACCCTTATTTATCAACCGATCGTACTCAAAGTTGGCTAAATGTAATCTTCTATAGCTCTTACTGTATGTGCGAAATTTCATCGAAATCGGTTCAGATTTAGATATAGCTCTTATATATATGTATCGCCCGATTTTGCCACATTTGGCCCTAAAACCCTTATTTATCAACCGATCGTAACCAAGGTTGGCTAAATGTAATCTTCTATAGCACTAACTGTATGTGCGAAATTTCATCGAAATCGGTTTAAATTTAGATATATCTCCCATATATATTTATCGCCCGATTTTGAAAAATTTGCCCCTAATAACCTTATTTTTGACCATAGGGGCCTCATTTATTAACTGATCGTACTCAAATTTTACACAAAGTGACCTTCTGTGGTATCAATCATACCTGCAAAATATTATGTATACAAATTGGTTCAGATTTAGATATAGGTCCCATATATATGCATCGCTCGATTTTGTCATATTTGGCCATAATACTCTTATTATTAACCTATGTTATTCAAATTTCAAATTTTGATGTACTAGCTTGGATTTATTACCCACAACTTATTGACCGATTTCCTCTTTTTTAATAATGGACTCAATATTAGTGACAGACTAGCTCTTTTGGTGCAAAATAAACTATAGCTCCTAATATTAGACATTTCTGCTCAGATTGTGACCAGACACCCATAAACATGTACCCCCCTTTATGTTCTCCAAAACCTATACCAATGATACCCCACAAATGTTTATGTTTACTAATTCAGTAGCGGTGGTTTAGGGTATGATATAGTCGGCCCCGCCCGACTTTCTACTTTACTCACTTGTTTTTGTTTGAGTTTTAGTGGAATCATAAACATCTCTTGTAAGTGTGCAAGAAAATGATGAAATAACGCCTTGATTTGAAATCTAAAATCTGTGGATTTTCATTTCAATTATTTAAATGCTTACGAGAAGTAAGATCTGGAAATTGTGCATTCAGTTTCAAGCAATTTTCATGATCAGTGCGCCTTCTATACCCTCAATAAGTGAAATCGGTCTATATGGAGGCCTTACACTGAAAAAAAGCATACCCGGTTCCAAAGATTTTGTCTTTACTTTAAAAAATTTGGTATTGATTCCGAGCCAAAGAAGCGGAGAATACAAGTAAGGATACTTTTAAGACACAATTCTCTTTTAAATTCGGGTTTTGTGTACTTGCTTCTAGGAAGCAAATTTAAATTTTTCGCTTTTTCAGCTTTTTTTCTTCGTATGCTATCAAAGTCCTTTAAAAACGAAATAACGACAACTTTATTTTCCAAATTCAGACTCGACTTCCAGTAGAAACATGCTATGTTTCAAGTAAAAAACGTCTTTAAAATAAAGTGTTGAAAAACATGTCCTATATTTGAACGATTTTTTGCTTTGCAAAAAGACAACAAATTTAAAGACAATTTCATTAAATTTAAAGATTTTGTCTGAATTATTAAAGTTAAGTTGACCTTAGCCCAAACATTTTTTCTTTCATGTTATGATATCAATTTTTAAATCAAATCACTTAATTATAAGGACAATACGACTTCATTGGAAAGTTTATCGACTTTTGGCAAGGAAAAAACTTTATACTAGAGAAATCCGTCTTCTATGCTAAGCAAAATTTGCATTCGTATTTTAAAGACATGAAATCTTTGACCTCACGACAATATTTTTTTCAGTGTACCAAATGGACCAATAAAACTAAATCATATACACTTTGTTATGGGTCTAAAATGCCAGTATATTTTCAATTTGTGGTAAATCGGATAAAAACTACAGTTTCTAGAAATCCTAGGAGTTAAATTGGGAGTTCGGTGTAATGGGGGCTATACCAAAACATGCAAGGATATACACAGTATTCAGCACTTTTAATTGTCGTTCTAGAATATAGACCCCAAATCGGAGGGCCGGTTTATAAGGGGGCTATATCAAAAACTGTACCGATACTCAATATATTCGGCACACCTCTTTATGGTCCTGGAATACCTCTAGATTTCCAATTTCAGGCAAATTGGATAAAAACTACGGATTCTAGAAGTCCAAGAAGTAAAATCGGGAGATCGGTCTATTTGGAGGTTATATCGAAACATGGTCCGATAATCACCATTTTCGGCACATATCTTTATTTTCCTAGAATACCTCTACATTTCCAATTTCAGGTAAAGTGGATAAAAACTACGGATTCTAGAAGCCCAAGAAGTAAATCTAGAGATCGATCTATATGGGGGCTATATCGAAACATGGACCGGTGCTCACCATTTTCGGCACACCTCTTTATGGTCCTAAAATACCTCTAGATTTCAAATTTCAGGCAAATTGGTTAAAAACTACGGAAGTCCAAGAACTAAAATCGGGAGATCGGTCTATATGGTGGCTATATCAAAACATGGACCGGTACTCACCATTTTCGGCACACCTCGTTGAGGTCCTAAAATATCTCTAGATTTGCGATTTGAGTTAAATTGGGTAAAAATTACGGATTCTAGAAGAGCAAGAAGTAAAATCGGGAGATCGGTCTATATGGTGGCTATATCAAAACATGGACCGGTACTCACCATTTTCGGCATACCTTTTTATGGTCCTAGAATACCTCTAGATTTCCAATTTCAGACAAATCGGATAAAAAATACACTTTCTACACGCCCAAGAAGCAAAAATCGGGAAATCGGTCCATATGGGGGCTATACCAAACCATCGACCGATAGGCACCATTTTCGATACACTTTTTTATGGTCCTAAAATACCTCTAGATTACCAATTTCATGCAAATTGGATAAAAACTACAGTTTTTATAAGTCCAAGACCCCAAATCGGGAGGTCGGTTTATATGGGGACTATATCAAAACTTGGACCGATATAGCTTATCTTCGAACTTGACCTGCCTGCAAACAAAAGACGAATCTGTGCGAAATTTCAGGACGATAGCGCCATTATTGAAGGCTGTAGCGTGATTACAACAGACAGACAGACAGACTTGCATGCTTATATCGTCTTAGAATTTCTCCCTGATCAAGAATATATATACTTTATATAGTCGGAAATCGATATTTCGATGTGTTACAAACGGAATTACAAACTTAAAGGTGATACGGTCAACATTTGGTCAATATAAACTTGACGTATTTCTTTCAATTTTGCATTTAAAAAACCTGAACACCCCTCATTTTGAAGGTGTGTGTGTGTGTAAAATGTTGCTCCTATTTTCATTTTGGAATTCACTCTTCAGTTGTCAAAATGCCGTCCACGCAAGAAGAGCAGCGTATAAAAATTTTGCTCGCGCATCGCGAAAATCCGAGCTACTCGCACGCAAAGCTGGCAAAATCGCTCAAAGTTGCTAAATCAACCGTTACAAATGTAATTAAAGTGTTTGGGGAACGTTTGTCGACAGCCAGGAAGTCTGGATCGGGGAGAAATCGAAAACCTGAAGCCGCTGAGACGAAAAAGAGAGTTGCCGGTAGTTTCAAACGAAACCCTAACCTTTCTCTCCGAGATGCCGCAAATAAGCTGGGTGTATCATCTACAACCGTGCATCGAGCCAAAAAACGAGCCGGACTATCGACTTACAAGAAGGTAGTGACTCCAAATCGCGATGATAAACAAAATACGACGGCCAAAGCGCGATCCCGGAGGCTGTACACGACGATGCTGACGAAGTTTGACTGCGTGGTAATGGACTACGAAACCTACGTCAAAGCCGACTACAAGCAGCTTCCGGGACAGGAAGGAGAAAGGTAGCAGATATTTTCAAGCACATAAAACTGTCAAAGTTCGCAAAGAAATATCTGGTTTGGCAAGCCATCTGTACCTGTGGCTTGAAAAGCAGCATTTTCATAGCTTCCGGGACTGTCAACCAAGAAATTTACGTGAAAGAGTGTTTGAACAAACGTCTACTGCCTTTCCTGAAGAAACACGGTTGTTCCGTACTGTTTTGGTCGGATTTGGCATCTTGCCATTACGGTAAAAAGGCCATGGAGTGGTACGCCGCCAACAACGTGCAGGTGGTTCCCAAGGACAAGAACCCTCCCAACACGCCAGAGCTCCGCCCAATTGAGAAATACTGGGCTATTGTCAAGCGGAACCTAAAGAAGACCAAAAAACTGCTAAGGACGAGCAGCAGTTCAAGGCAAACTGGCTTTCTGCGGCGAAGAAGGTGGACAAGGTGGCTGTACAAAATCTGATGGCAGGTGTCAAGCGTGAGGCTCGGCAATTCGGATTTGGAAAAACGAAAGCCTAACTGAATATTTTTCCTGAATTTTGTACTAATTGAACTTGAAAAAGAAATTTAATTCAATTTTTTAAATAAACGATTTCACCGATTTACACGCGTTTTCCCTTGACCAAATTGTGACCGTATCACCCTTTATTATACCCCCGTCAGCATTCTATGGTGGTGTAATCTAAGAGTCTTATCGTTATTGTTATCGACAGCTAAAAACCGAGAAAAAAATACCACTCGGATCATTTCTGAATAAAATAAAAACGTTCGTCTTAGTGTAATATATATTGCAACGTACAGTGACAATAATAAAGCATATGAAAATTTTATTATAAAATACAAATTTCAAAAGTAGACTTGATCAGCAGGAAAATAAATGGAACATGCGCCAACAAGATACACCCCATTATCAGGCAATTAAAATTAGAACGCTTTGTGAACAAATCCTTTAGCACACAGACATACATACATAAACAAAGCACAGAGGTATTCATATACACGCACACACATTTAAATGAAAATCAAACAAAAATCTATTGAAAATATAAAAAAAAATCCCAACCCTAAACCAAATAAAGGAAAACTAACACAAATCAAATTTGGAACAATTTTCTTCGGGCACTTACCTTGGTCGCTTAGCAATTGAGATTCTATGTCTTCGGCACCGAAATTTTTTAAAAGTAGACCATAGTTGAACTCATTCTTGAGGTCATCATCTGCCAAATATTGTTCAGGTGTTTTTCCCATCTAGGATACAGACATAGAGGGTGAGAGTAAGTAAATGGAAATTTCTTCAAATATTTACTAAGAATATACAAAAGTAGTTTTGAACATTTTTTTTATAATTTTATAGTTAATAAAATCGATATTTTCTTCAACGTGTATATGACACATTTTCTTTCTCCTTGAGTCACACGGACTTTCGGCCATATGCTTTTTTCTCAGCCTAAGCCTTGGCTTCCAGCGATAAAAAAAACTTTTATAATATTTTGAAATTTTATGTAGCATCAAACATATTTAATTGACACAAACATGAAGCTAATCTCACATAGACTACATATGAAATATTTTTCTTCGTTTTTATGAAGATTCCTGTTATCAAACAAAAAAAAAATGTGAATACACTACACCACAAAAAAAAAAATACTTTTATCCAAAGAATAAGGACATTTTTTAGGGAGCTATCTAACATGAACTACATGTTCGTGGAATTTTCGTTCGCCTCGAGACGAACGATTCGTCAACCAGAGTCTGTGGAATCCTAATTGTTTCGGTTTTCGATAGTAAATTATAAATAATGAGTTCATGACAACTTTCAGGATTTTCTAGCAAATGTGTCTAAAGTTATTTTAGTTTCAATCTAGACGAACGATTTCTCCTTATTAAAATGTCTTTACTTTAAAGAAAATTGTCCTTAATGATGCGTATATTGCGTCTCCAAAAATTTAGGCTACATAATCTTTTCATATTTGGTCCTGCATAACCCATCTCTTACCTTATCAACTGCTTTGGGATTTGCACCCAATTGCAGGAGGACATTGTAAAAATGACCATTGTCCTTGATAACAGCGGCATAATGAAGAGCAGTGCGACCATCAACATCTACAATGGTTGTAGTCTCGGGGAAACGGGCAGCCAAGTAACGAACAATATCTGAAAATAAATAAAAAATTTAAATTTCTACACAGACAAAATTGAAGCAAAATAAAAGACAAGGATTGTAATCCATAGACTTAGTAAATAAATAAATAAATTATTGGCATAATTGAATGATAAAATTGAATCCAATATAAATATATTTAGGTATCAGAAAAAAAGTGTACTTTATGGCATTAGCGTAGTTAGAAAATTTTCCTAGGGGTGATATAGCCCCCCTAGCTAAACAATAATAGACTGAAAGTATAGGTTCAATTAATGTTTTATTTTATAAAAATATAAAACTGGGAATTAATTTATAATAAATCAGCTAAAAGTATTTCCACGCTGTTTCCCAGAAAAAAATGGGGAGTTGTTCTAAACGCCCATAATGGGCTGAATAGTCTAAGAGAGCCTGAATCAATACGATTTTAACCTAAGCTAAAGTCCCAACTTTAAGCTTGCAAAAAACTTTATTATTTTTACTATACCGGATGTTTTTTAATAAAAATGTTTATAATTCTTCTTTTTTTCATTTTTTAGTAGGTAATTTTTTTTTTTTAAATAGGTTAGAAAAGAGTTAACAAAATGGTACAAATTATCAAAATTTTGCCGCAATAATGCTAAATCCATTCTAGATTCATAAGTTTTGAAAATATTCGAGGTCAAACGCTTCAGGCAAGCGTAAGAATGCATTAAAAATCATAAAAAAAGTATAAAAATTATTTATTTTGGAAGATATCACAATTTTTTTATACCCTCAACCAATGGTTAGCATGCCCGCCTTGCATACACAAGGTCGTGGGTTCGATTCCTGCCTCGACCGAACACCAAAAAGTTTTTCAGCGGTGGATTATCCCACCTCAGTAATTATGAGGGTTTCAAAGCTTCTCTAAGTGGTTTCACTGCAATGTGTAACGCCGTTCGGACTCGGAGGTCCCTTGTCATTGAGCTTAACATGGAATCGGGTAGCACACAGTGATAAGAGAGAAGTTCACCAATGTGGTATCACAATGGACTGAATAGTGATCCTGATACATCGGGTTGCCATCTAACCCAACCCAACCCTATACCATCCACCATAGGATTAACTTTGTCATTCCGTTTGCAACACATCGAAATATTACTCTAAGACCCCATAAAGTATATATATATATATATATATATATATATATATATATATATATATATATATATATATATATATATATATATATATATATATATATATATATATATATATATATATATATATATATATATATATATATATATATATATATATATATATATATATATATATATATATATATATATATATATATATATATATATATATATATATATATATATATATATATATATATATATATATATATATATATATATATATATATATATATATATATATATATATATATATATATATATATATATATATATATATATATATATATATATATATATATATATTCTGGGTCGTAGTAAACTCTGAGTCGATCTAAGCATGTCCGTCCGTCTGTTGAAATCACGATAGCTTGTTTCATTCGTTATCGAACTTGGCATAAGTAGCTGTTATTGATGTAGGTCGGATGGTATTGCAAATGGGCCATATCGGATCACTTTTACGTATAGGCCCCATATAAACAGATCCCCAGATTTCAAATTTCATCCGATCCGGCTGAAATTTGGTACATGATGTTGGTGTATGGTCTCCAACAACTATGCAAAAATTGGTCCACATCGTTTCACAATTATATATAGCCCCCATATAAACCCAGCCCGAGATTTGGCTTTCGGAGCTTCTAAGAGAAGCCAATTTCATCCAATCCGGTTGTCATTTGGAACATGGTGTTAGTATATGATCTTTAACAACCGTGCCAGAATTGGTCCATATCGGTCCATAATTATATATAGCCCCCATATAAACCGTTCTCCAGATTTGACCTCCGGAGCCTATTGGAGGAGCAAAATTCATCCGATCCGGTTCAAATTTGAAACGTGGTGTTAGTATATGGCCGATAACAACCATACCAAAATTGGTCCATATCGGTCCATAGTTATATACAGCCGATCTCCAATCACACAAAAATTGGTCCATATCGGTTCATAATCATGGTTGCCACTCGAGCCAAAAAAAAATCTACCAAAATTTTATTTCTATAGAAAATTTTGTCAAATTTTCTATAGAAAATTTTGTTAAAATTTTATTTCTATAGAAAATTTTTGTTAAAATTTTATTTCTATAGATAATTTTGTAAAAATTTTATTCCTATAGAAAATTTTGTAAATTTTTTGTCTATAGATAATTTTGTCAAAATTTTATTTCTATAGAATATTTTGATACAATTTTATTTCTATAGAAAATTTTGTTAAAATTTTATTTCTGTAGAAAATTTTGTCAACATTTTATTTCTTTAGAAAATTTTGTCAAAATTTTATTTCTATAGAAAATTTTTTGAAAATTTTATTTCTATAGAAAATTTTGTTAAAATTTTATTTCTATAGAAAATTTTGTTAAAATTTTATTTCTATAGAAAATTTTGTTAAAATTTTTACAAAATTTTATGTCTATAGAAAATGTTGTCAAATTGAATTATATACCTATTTGATCGATCTTTTTTGATATAATATATACCACGTATGGACTTACATACAATGTATACTGAAAAAAAGCATACTCGGTTCCAAAGATTTTGTCTTTACTTTAAAAAAATTTGGTATTGATTCCGAGCCAAAGAAGCGGAGACTACAAGTAAGGATACTTTTAAGACACAATTCTCTTTTAAATTTAGGTTTTGTGTACTTGCTTCTAGGAAGCAAATTTTAATTTTTCGCTTTCTCAGCTTTTTTCTTCATATGCTATCAAAGTCCTTTAAAAACGAGTTAACGGCAACTTTATTTTCCAATTTAGGACTCGACTTCCAGTAGAAATTATGCTATGTTTGAAGTAAAAAACTTCTTTAAAATAAAGTTTTGAAAAACATGTCCTATATTTGAACGGATTTGAAAAGACAACAAATTTAAAGACAATTTCATTAAATTTAAAGAATTTTTCTGAATTATTAAAATCAAGTTGACCTTAGCCTATAAATTTTTTCTTTCATGTTATGATACCCATTTTTAAGTCAAATCACTTAATTATAAGGACAATACGACTTCATTGAAAACTTTATCAACTTTTGGACAAGGAAAATAACTTTATATTAGAGAAATGCGTCTTCTATGCTAAGCTTAATTTGTATTCGTATTTTAAAGACATGAAATCTTTGACATCACGACAATATTTTTTTCAGTGTATGGCAGTGTTTAGAAGAAGTTTCGACCCAATCCATGGTGGAGGGTACATAAGCTTCGGCCTGGTCGAACTTACGGCCGTATATACTTGTTGAGCTATGGGATATAAGGAAAATAGAAGTACATTGCAAAAAACTCCTCAAAATCGAATTGGGCGAAAAACTATAGAGGCTCATAAAAAAACAGCAACCGACCCATCAAATCCCAGAAATCACTTTTCTCCTCGCATCGAGTTCTTTCGGCTGAAATTATTTTTTTGTTTGGAAAGATACGCGGTGTGTCGCTGGTATGCCAAGGTCGAAAATCGTATTTGGCAATCAATAGTTGAAAATTCGAAGCCGCCTTTTTGTAATCTTCAATTTCGACTACACGGACGAAAATGACTGTTTTTCATATGTTTGGTTATAAAAATTATATGTTTTTAACTCAAATTTGTTAACACAATATTTTTAAATGCAAGCATATAATGTTCAGAAACTAGCATAACATATTTGGGACATGTATGTTAATATGTAAGAACATATTATGTTTGGGACATAAAATGTTTGTAAATATAATATGCATGGATGCAAACATATATTAATTTAAAAATAGCCTATAAACATATATGTGTTTAGAAAAAGAGAATTACAGAGTATGCTGCAAGTAAAAGAATGGAAGTAACCAATTGGCGCCTTAAAAATATATATAAACAAAGAAAATTTCATTAAAATTTTGTTCTACCAGCGCATGCCTTATGTGAAAAATAATATGTTTGAACGATACAAATAATATTTTGTTTGGACCAATCCTGAAAATATATATGCTTGAAGCAAAATGTGTTTGCAGCATATGTTATAGAAGCGATTTTTTTGAGGGTAGTTTAGTAGTTTATGTTAACCGCAGCTTCGAAATTGTAAAAAGTTGTACAGTCGAAAAGACGATTTTTCGAAATTTTCACAATGGCGAAAAGTCAAATTTTCAAATTTTTCAAAAAAAAAAAAAAATTGAGAGATTGAAAAATTCTTTTAAAAGGAATACATACACCAAAAAAAAATACACAGAAAATTTTTTCGCGAAAATTAAAAAAATATTCAATTAAAAGTTTAATTGATTCAACAAATTTTTTAATTAAAACACAAACTCAATTAAACAAACAAGTAAGGAAAGTCTAAAGTCGGACGGGGCCGACTATATTATACCCTGCACCACTTTATAGATCTAAATTTTCGATACCATATCACATCCGTCAAATGTGTTGGGGGCTATATATAAAGGTTTGTCCCAAATACATACATTTAAATATCACTCGATTTGGACAGAATTTGATACACTTTTACAAAATCTATAGACTCGAAATTTAAGTTGGCTAATGCACTAGGGTGGAACACAATTTTAGTAAAAAAACAAGTAAGGAAAGTCTAAAGTCGGGCGGGGCCGACTATATTATACCCTGCACCACTTTATAGATCTAAATGTTCGATACCATATCACATCCGTCAAATATGTTGGGTGCTATATATAAAGGTTTGTCCCAAATACATACATTTAAATATCACTCGATTTGGACAGAATTTGATAGACTTTTACAAAATCTATCGACTCAAAATTTAAGTCGGCTAATGGACTAAGGTGGAACACAATGTTAGTAAAAAAATATGGGAAACATTTAAATCTGAAGCAATTTAAAGGAAACTTCGCAAAAGTTTATTTATGATTTATCGCTCGATATATATGTATTAGAAGTTTAGGAAAATTAGAGTCATTTTTACAACTTTTCGACTAAGCAGTGGCGATTTTACAAGGAAAATGTTGGCATTTTGACCATTTTTGTCGAAATCAGAAAAACATATATATGTGAGCTATATTTAAATCTGAACCGATTTCAACCAAATTTGGCACGCATAGCTACAATGCTAATTCTACTCCCTGTGCAAAATTTCAACTAAATCGGAGTTAAAAATTGGCCTCTGTGGTCATATGAGTGTAAATCGGGCAAAAACTATATATGGGAGATATATCTAAATCTGAGCCGATTTCAACTAAATTTGCCACGCATAGCTACAATGCTAATTCTACTCCCTGTGCAAAATTTCAATTAAATGGGAGTAAAAGATTGGCCACTGTGGTCATATGAGTGTAAATCGGGCGAACGATATATATGGGAGCTATATCTAAATCTGAACCGATTTCAATAAAATTTGGCACATTTGACTACACTACTAATTGTACTCCTAGTGCAAAATTTTAACTAAATTGGGGTAAAACTCTGGCTTCTGGGACCATATTAGTCCATATCGGGCGAAAGATATATATGGGAGCTATATCTAAATCTTCAACGAAATTTTGCACGCATAGCTACAATGCTAATTCTACTCCCTGTGCAAAATTTCAACGAAATCGGAGTTAAAAATTGGCCTCTGTGGTCATATGAGTGTAAATCGGGCGAAAGCTATATATGGGAGATATATCTAAATCTGATCCGATTTCAAACAAATTTGGCATGCATAGCTACAATGTTAATTCTACTCCCTGTGCGAAATTTCAATTAAATCGGAGTAAAAGATTGGCCACTGTGGTCATATGAGTGTAAATCGGGCGAACGATATATATGAGAGCTATATCTAAATCTGAACCGATTTCAATAAAATTTGACACACTTGACTACACTACTAATTGTACTCCTAGTGCAAAATTTTTACTAAATTGGGGTAAAACTCTGGCTTCTGGGACCATATTAGTCCATATCGGGCGAAAGATATATATATGGGAGCTATATCTAAATCTGAACCGATTTCAATAAAATTTGGCACACTTGACTGTAGTACTAATTGTTCTTCTTGGGCAAAATTTTAGGCAAATTAGGGTAAAACCCTGCTTCTGGGGCCATATAAGTCCATATCGGGCGAAATATATATATGGGAGCTATATCTAAATCTGAACCGATTTCTTCCAAAATCAATAGGGTTCTATTCTGAGCCAAAACACATACTTGGGCCAAGTTTGAAGTCGATTGGACTAAAACTGCGACCTAGACTTTGATTACAAAAATGTGTTCACGGACAGACGGACATGGCTATATCGACTCAGGAGCGCACCCTGAGCATTTTTGCCATAGACACCATGTGTCTATATCGTCTCCTTCTGGGTGTTGCAAACATATGCACTAACTTATAATACCCTGTTCCACAGTGTGGCTCAGGGTATAAAAATATTCAATTAAAAGTTTAATCAATTAACAAATTTTTCAATTGAAACACAAAATCAATCTCACAAATTAATAGTATCAATTCTGTGATTGAAGACATTTCAATTAAGAATTAATTGGATCAATTAATTTCGTGATTGAATCAGAAAAAAAAAATTTGTGTTAACCTTCCTCCAGAACGAAATTTTAGACTGCAAGATGGTTAGATGGACGATTGTTTCAGAATAAGTCACATTGGGTTTATTGAATTATCCGAATTTACGATAGTTTATATAGATGAGTAATGTGGCAATTCCGAAACGATCGTACATCCAACCAAGTAATATCCACGTGCTAAGACTTTACCGCTTAAGTGATAAAAGCAAGTTTAGTCTCCTATTATGAGCCGAAAATATATGTTAACTCGGGATCTCAGTGCTGATAGCTGCTTTCCATAGAAATTCCACCAGGTTCTGAAAACTTCAAATGTCATTAAATTTAGCGATGCCCTCATTCCAGAGTACGCTAAGTCGACTTAGCATGTTTTGATAGAGTTCGCTGTTTTTTATGCGGATTGATGTTAATTGCATCCTGTCAAAAGTTCGAATTTATTGGACATTTCCTACAAAAGTTATGGTTAATATTGTACTTAGCCTGTGTCTCTAAAGTTTAAAAAAAATGTCCTATCCAAAAAAGGCAAAAAGCTTTGTTCAGTCTAAAGTGGTCTAAGTCATTTTTAGCCATGTTCTATTATCACTATTTTGAGTTCGTACATACTAAAAAAAATTATAAAAAAATGTGATTTTAAGAACGAAAATAAGGCAATTTCTATCTTATTCGGGTTTTGAGAAATTTCAAAAAAAAACAAAACTTGTTACTTGTTTCCTGAAAAAATCACTTTTCAGACTTAGTGCACTTTGGAATTTAGACATCGATATGTGAAATGACTTAGAGAAGCTTTGTAGTACCCAGAAATATCACAAGTATTTGTGAGAGAATATAAACCACCTACCAAGGCTTTCAGAGAAAATATAAAGCACCTTACATGGCTTTGAGAGGATTTGGCTAGCATTTAATCGTGGGCTCCCCCCTTAAGGTGGGCATTAAGTTCGAGTATAGCCGCTAAAATCGTCATTTTTTCACCATAACTTTTCGTTAATAATCCATTTTAAGGAATACAAACTTTGTGGAAATTTGCTTTGGGCCTTTCCCCATCAAGTTATAATAAAATTTGCAACAAATATGTATAATTTTATGCCTTTTTTTACTGATTTAGTTTTCACTTTAGCGGCTAAACTCGAGCTTAGTACTCACCTTAAGGGATTATTTCACCATTACTTACCGCTATGACCGAACAATACGGCTACATGTAAAGGTGTAGCCCCATTGGGAGATATTTCATCCTTGGCAATGGCAAACTTCCGCCTATCCAAAGCCTGTTGTAGATTTAATAAACTACCATTACGAGCAGCCTCGTGCACACGACGAATTTTATCCTGCGAAAAAAAGAAATGAAAATATTAAACTGACCTACTGGTTAAACCCGTTCGACCATCACTTACCATATAATTGGGTACATTTTTCAGAAATGCTTGAATTTCCGGTTCCGTTGCATTGACATCCAATAATTTTTGACCATCTCCATTTAAAACGATTTGAGCCAATTGTTCCATATCGCCAGAGGCTATGATCCTCTTAATGCGTGTCTCCTTTTCGGGTTTTAGTTTGGTTTTAAGATGTTTGTTTGATATTTGCAAAAAAGTTATGGAGTAGGAGGATGGAGTAATTTGCGATGATAAAATATGGCAGGATTAGGCAAATGTATTTTAAATTAAATATAATACAATTTTATTTATAAACACATAAATGAGAAAAAATAAATAAAATTTATGATCAAATCAAATGCACGAAGACAAAAAAGAACAAGGATTCATTCAGGATATGTGCGGCAAAGGTGATAGAAAGAATAGGATATAACCAGAGAGCCAAATAGAGATATTGAAGCTATATAGAAAGAATCAATTGGGAAAGAAAGCTTTCAGAGAAAGACAGAGCAAGAGAGTGGGGCGGAGCTAGGAAAACGGGAGTATACTACTTCATCTACAGAGAAAGAGAGGAAGGAAACTAGGGAATTTCTAAAAACACAATGGGAAATCTAAAAAATGGATGACAATTGACTATCGAAAGATGTGTGTATGTGTGTGTGTTTATGTATGCAGATGAGATAGAGAGCTAAGGAAGGACTGAGTTGTAGAGTTAGAACTCATAAGAAATGAAAATATCGAATGTTGAGGCAGCAGCATCGTAATGATTTGTATGCTGAGAGGAAAAAAAACGAAACGAAACAGGACAACAATAGGAGTTTTTGAAAAGTTATACTTCATCATTAGCATTATCATCGTTATCATCATTAACATAAGCAGCAGTTTGAGACTGAACTGTATTATCTTCTGCATCGCCTTGGATGTAACCCTCAATGGCCAGCGATGAAGTGGGAGAGTCCATATCACCATCACCATTATCTTCATCATCATCGTCATCTCCATTATCCTCTACACCGTCTTCACCTTGCTCGATTTCAACTTCATCATCATCATCGTCATCATCGCGTTTACCATTTAGCTCTTCATTGGCAGCATCACCATCGGCTTCTCCTCGCTCATTATTTTTCTCATTCTCATTTTCTTGTGTATCATCATTTGCCACCTCAAGCTCCTAGGAAAACACATACAAGGATGGAGGGAAAAAAGATTTTTTTGGAAAGCAACAATATTATGTACTTTTGGCCAATTAAGCTAAAATGCATCAAATCTACGATATAAAAAATCTACAAACTTCATGCACTGCTTTAACATTAAATGCGAATGTATCTTTTATACTCTCATAATTTTACTACAAATTATTCTTAAAATTAATTAATTGTCCTCTTAAATTAAATGACGGTGTGGATAAATAAAATTTCTTAAGTCCTACATTGTAACGTCAGATATTGGGTTCGAAAAAGGATTAAGAACACCCAGAGAAGGAATATGATCACCTCAAACATGTTTCCAGAGCACCATGTTACTTTTTCACAACGACCATGTAGCACTTTTATAGCAAAAATATTCTTTTCTCGGCAAACATAACATGCTTTCCGAAATCAGACACATAATTTCCGAGAAAAGAACATGGTTTCGACAAACATGCTACATGTTTTCCGTGAAAAAGTAATATTTTGTTCTTGGAACATGGTTGGGTTGATCATATTCCTTCTCTGCGTGAACTCTGAAGCTAATTCATCCACTTTATTATATATTAAATCACAGAGTGGTCAGGGCACATTCAGAAAACAAGTTTGCTTGGATCCAAAGATTTAAACTTTGTTTCAAGAATTTGTGTATTGATTGCGAGCTTCATTATGTTAAAATAAGGACGTTTCTATGGAGCTATCTGGCTTTAAATTTAGGCTCTATAAAATAAAAAAATTTCATTCTTGTTTTGCGATATAGGAATAAAGCTATTCATGTACAAATAAATATCACTGTGAAATTCCAAATTATAACAGTTGAAGTAGCTGTAAATATGTGTTCTTAATATTTCTTAATTTCGAAAAAGATGAAGGAATGTTTTCCTAATTTCTAAAATGGTAATGGAATCTCAAAATAAGTCTTAACCCTATTTGAAGCATATTTTTAATTCAAAAATTCGATATTTCAGTTATTTTTCTTTATTTTAAGAAAAAGTGGTCTTACTTCAAAGATATACGACTTTAAAGGAGGGATGCGAATTTCAAAATGTCGTGTCCTAAAGTTTACATATTATTATATTATTTTATTATCATCTTTCTTATAATTATACCCTGCGCCACACTGTGGAACAGGGTATTATAAGTTAGTGCATATGTTTGTAACACCCAGAAGGAGACGAGATAGACACATGGTGTCTTTGGCAATAATGCTCAGGGTGGTTCCCTGAGCCGATATAACCATGTCCGTCTGTCCGTCCGTCCGTCCGTCTGTCTGTGAACACATTTTTGTGATCAAAGTCTAGGTCGCAATTTAAGTCCAATCGCCTTCAAATTTGGCACATGTTCCTAATTTGGGTCAGAATAGAACCCTATTGATTTTGGAAGAAATCGGTTCAGATTTAGATATAGCTCCCATATATATCTTTCGCCCGATATGCACTAATATGGACCCAGCAGCCAGAGTTTTATACCGATTTGCTTGAAATTTTGTACAAACATAACACTTAGTCGTATAGTCTAGTGTTCAAAATTTGATTGAAATCGGTTCAGATTTAGATATAACTCCCATATATATCTTTCGCCCAATATGGACTTATATGGCCCCAGAAGCCAGAGTTTTGGCCGAATTTGGTTGAAATTTTGCACTAGGAGTACAATTAGTAGTATAGTCAAGTGTGCAAAATTTGATTGAAATCGGTTCAGATTTAGATATAGCTCCCATATATATCTTTCGCCCGATATGGACTAATATGGTCCCTCAAGCCAGAGTTTTGGCCCAATTTGGTTGAAATTTTGCACAGGGAGTAGATTTAGCATTGTAGCTATGCGTGCCAAATTTGGTTGAAATCGATTCAGATTTAGATATAGCTCCCATATATATCTTTCGCCCGATATGCTCTTATATGAACCCAGAAGCCAGAGTTTTATCCCGATTAGTTTGAAATTTTGCACAAGTAGTACAATTGGTAGTATAGTCATGTGTGCCAAATTTGATTGAAATCGGTTCAGATTTAGATATAGCTTCCATATATATTTTTCGCCCTATATGGACTTATATGGCCCCAGAAGCCAGAGTTTTGGCCCAATTTGGTTGAAATTTTGCATTAGGAGTACAATTAGTAATATAGTCATGTGTGCCAAATTTGATTGAAATCGGTTCTGATTTAGATATAGCTGCCATATATATGTTTTTCTGATTTCGACAAAAATGGTCAAAATACCAACATTTTCCTTGTTAAATCGCCACTGCTTAGTCGAAAAGTTGTAAAAATGACTCTAATTTTCCTAGACTTCTAATACATATATATCGAGCGATAAATCATAAATAAACTTTTGCGAAGTTTCCTTAAAATTGCTTCAGATTTAAATGTTTCTCATATTTTTTTACTAAAATTGTGTTCCACCCTAGTGCATTAGCCAACTTAAATTTTGAGTCTATAGATTTTGTAAAAGTCTGTCAAATTCTGTCCAGATCGAGTGATATTTAAATGTATGTATTTGGGACAAACCTTTATATATAGCACCCAGCATATTTGACGGATCTGATATGGTATCGAAAATTTAGATCTACAATGTGGTGCAGGGTATAATATAGTCGGCCCCGCCCGACTTTAGACTTTCCTTACTTGTTAAAATTTCATTATTTGAAAGAAATTTTTCCTTTGTATTGTGTAAATGGCGTGCCCCAAAATTAATTATATATAGCCCCCATATAAACCGATCCCCCGATGTTGATTACGGAGCCTCTAAGAGAAGCAAATTTCATCCGATCAGGGTCAAATTTGGTATTTGGTGTTAGTATATGGTCTCTAACGACCATGCAAAAATAGGTCCACATCGGTCCATAATAATATGTAGCTCCCATATATACCGATCCACGGATTTGGCTTGCGGAACCTATAAGAGAAGCAAATTTCATCCAATCCGGCTGAAATTTGGTACATGGTGTTAGTATATGGTCTCTAACAACCATGCAAAAATTGGTCCACATCGGTCAATAATTATATATAGCCCCCATATAAACCGATCCCCAGATTTGACCTCCGGAGACTCATGGATGAGCAAAATTCATCCCATTTGGTTGAAATTTGGTACATGGTGTTAATATACGGTCTCTAACAACCATGCGGGAATTGGTCCATATCGGTCCATAATTATATGTAGCCCCCATATAAACCGATCCCCAGATTTGACCTTCGGAGCTCTTGGAGGAGCAAAATTCATCCGATCCGGTTGAAATACGTGGTGAAATTTGGTACATTGCGCTAGTATATGTTCGCTAACAACAATAACAATATATAGCCGATCCCTAAAAATAATCTACCAAAAATTTATTTCTATAGCAAATTTTTTCAAAATTTTATTACTATAGAAAATTGTGTCAAAATTTTATTTCTATAGAAAATTTTGTCAAAATTTTATTTCTATAGAAAATTTTGTCAAAATTTTATTTCAATAGAAAATTTTGTCAAAATTTTATTACTATACAAAATTTTGTCACGAGTTTGTTTCTATAGAAAATTTTGTCAAAATTTTATTGCTATAGAAAGTTTTGTCAAAATTTCTATAGAAAATTTTTTCAAAATTTTTTTTCTATAGAAAATTTTGTCAAACGGAATTATATACGAATTTAATCGGCCTTTTTTATTTTTGTTTAATATATACCCCGTATGGACTAACTTACAATTGAGAAGACGGTGTTAGGAAGTTTTAAGATACCTTGCCATCGGCAAGTGTTACCACAGCCCAAGTAATTCGATTTGCGATGACAGTCTTTAGTACAAGTTTCTATACCATGGTGGAGGGTACATAAAATTCGGCCTGGCCGAATACTTGTTAATGTGTAATTTAATTTTTGTTTGTATCAAAGATGTTAAAAATAGAGTAAGAATTAATAAAATGGTACAAATTATAAAAATTTTGTCGAAAAAAATACTTAATCCATTCTAAAAATTTTTGAAAATATTAGAGATCAAAAATTTCCGACAAGCGGTAGGATGCTTGGAAAATCATAATAAAAATATAAAAATTATATATTTGGCAAAATAGGACAACATTTGTTTAGTTCACATCCAAAACAATGAATTAGGATCACACATTAAAAGGTGATGCAACTTCAGTACAACAGCTGTTAAAATGGTGGACTTCCGTCCTATGACAAGCCCATGTTAAATTCATCGCTTCTGCACCAATTTTGCACCACTTCTGGATCCAAAAGAAACATTTTCACTACGTTTTTGGCTTCGCTTTTTCAGCTGGGACGCTATTGAATTTTGACTTTCGTACTTTGCCAATCTTTATAATATTTGATTTCGCAATTGGCAATATTTTTACAATTTTGTATATTGTATATTTTATTTGTATAAAAACTTTTGTCAACATTTTATTTCGTTATGTTTGTTATTGTTGGTTTTTCTTCAATCGTTATTGTTGTTTTTGATCTCAGCTTAACACCATGCATTGACTAAACTACAAGTGTAGCTTAACCAACAGAGGAAAAGTATCAAATTTATTTGGGCAAAGCCCTATAGACTGCAAGATGGTTGGATGTACAGATGTTTCAGAATTACCACATTCCTCATCAGCATTCTCTACTTGCAGCAAAACTATCAACCCAAAGTGAACTACACTTGAACCTTCCGAAAAAAGGTTTGATAGTCGGCTACTGCCTAAACCAATTTGCAAGCATATCTCTTTTCTTTGCCAAACTCAAATCATCGATTTGAATGTAGTTGAATGTAATTTTGTTTCTATTTTGTCAAGATTTTATTTCTATAGATAATTTTGTTTAAATGTTATTTCTATAGAAAATTTTGTCAAAATTTTATTACTATTGAAAATTTTGTCAAAATTTTATTTCTATAGAAAATTTTGTTAAAATTTTATTTCTATAGAAAATTTTGTCAAAATTTTATTTCTATTGAAAATTTCCGCTGGTAAAGTAATGGCCTCTGTTTTTTGGGATGCACATGGAATATTTTTTATCGATTATCTTGAGAAGGGAAAAAACATCAACAGTGACTATTATATGTCGTTATTGGAGCGTTTGAAGGTCGAAATTGCGGCAAAACGGCCCCATATGAAGAGGAACAAGTAAATACGGCCGTAAGTTCGGCCAGGCCGAATCTTATATACCCTCCACCATGAATTGCGTAGAAACTTATACGAAAGACTGTCATCCACAAATTTCAACTCACTCGGATGAAATTTGCTCCTCAAAGAGGCTCCAAAACCAAATCTCGGGATCGGCTTATATGGGGGCTATAAATGATTATGGACTGATATGGACCACTTTTGGCATGGTTGTTAAATATCATATACTACCACCATGTACCAAATTTCAACCAGATCGAATAAATTTTGCTTCTCCAAAAGGCACCGGAGGTCAAATCTGGGGATCGTTTTATATGGGAGCTATATATAGTTATGGACTGATAGGAACCAATTCCTGCATGGTTGTTGGATACCATATGCTAACATCACGTACCAAATTTCAACCGAATGGGAAGAATTTTGCTCTTCCAAGGTGCTCCGGATGTCAAATCTGGGGATCGGTTTATATGGGGGCTATATACAATTATGGACCGATATCGACCAATTTTTGCATGGGTGTTTGGGGCCATATATTAACATCACGTACCAAATTTCAACTGAATCCGATGAATTTTGGCCTTCCAAGAGGCTCCGGAGTTCAAGTGATCGGTTTATATGGGGGCTATATATAATTATGGACCTATATGGACCAATTTTTGCATGGTCATTAGATACCATATACTAACATCATGTACCAAATTTCAGCCGGATCGGATGAAATTTGTTTCTCTTAGAGGCTCTGCTAGCCAAATCGGGGGATCGGTTTATATGGATGCTATATATAATTATGGGCCGAAGTGGACCAATTTTTGCATGGTTGTTATATACCATATATCAACACCATGTACCAAATTTCAGCCGGATCGGATGAAATTTGCTTCTCTTAGAGGCCTCGCAAGCCAAATCGGGGGATAGGTTTATATAGGGACCAATTTTTGCATGGTTGTTAGAGACCATATACTAACACCATGTTCAAAATTTCAGCCGGATCGGATGAAATTTGCTTCTTTGGGGTCCGTTTATATGGGGGCTATACGTAAAAGTGAACCGATATGGCCCATTTGCAATACCAACCGACCTACATCAATAGCAACTACACGCAGAGAAGGAATATGATCACCTCAAACATGTTTCAAGAGCAAAATGTTATTTTTGTATGGTGACCATGTAACATGTTTGTCACTAAAATGTTATTTTCTCGTCAAATATAACCTGCTTGCCGAAATCAGATACATGATTTCCGAGAAAATAACATGGTTGCGAAAACCATGTTACATCGTCACCACGCAAAAATAACATTTTGCTCTTAAAACATGTTTGAGGTGATCATATTCCTTCTCTGGGTGTACTTGTGCCAAGTTTCAAGTCGATAGCTTGTTTCGTTCGGAAGTTAGCGTGATTTCAACAGACGGACGGATGGACGACTCAGAATTTCACCACGACCCAGAATATATATACTTTATGGGGTCTTAGAGCAATATTTCGATGTGTTATAAACGGAATGACAAAGTTAATATACCCCGCATCCTATGGTGGAGAGTATAAAAAAAGTGTTGTTCCACCAAGACAACGCACCGTGTCACAAGTCATTGAGAATGATGACAAAAATTCATGAATTGGGCTTCGAATTGCTTCCCCTCCCACCGTATTCCCCAGATCTGGCCCCCAGCGACTTTTTCTTGTTCTCAGACCTCAAAAGGATGGCTGCAATGAGGAGGTGATCGCCGAAACTGAGGCCTATTTTGAGGCAAAACCGAAGGAGTACTACCAAAATGGTATCAAAAAATTGGAAGGTCGTTATAATCGTTGTATCGCTCTTGAAGGGAACTATGTTGAATAATAAAAGCGAATAAAAATTTTATTTCTATAAAAAATTTGTCAAGATTTTATTTCTATAGAAATTTTAACAAAATGTTATTTCTATAAAAAAATATGTAAACATTTTATTACTATAGAAAATTTTCTCAAAATTTTATTTCTATAGAAAATTTTCCCAAAATTTAATTTCTATAGAAATTTTGACAAAATTTTATTTCTATAGAAAATTTTCTCAAAATTTAATTTCTATAGAAATTTTGACAAAATTTTATTTCTATAGAAAATTTTGACAAAATTTAATTTCTATAAAAAAATATGTAAACATTTTATTACTATAGAAAATTTTGTCAAAATTTTATTTCTATAGAAAATTTTCTCAAAATTTAATTTCTATAGAAATTTTGACAAAATTTTATTTCTATAGAAAATTTTGACAAAATTTTATTTCTATAGAAAATTTTGACAAAATTTTATTACTATAGAAAATTTCGTCACAATTTTATTTCTATAGAAAATTTTGTCAAAATTTTACTTCTATAGAAAATTTTGTCAAAATTTTATTTCTATAGAAAAGTTTGTCAAAATTTTATTTCTATAGAAAAGTTTGTCAAAATTTTAGTTCTACAAAAAATTTTGCCGAAAATTTTTTCGGAGGGTTCAAGTGTGGTTCACTTTGGGTTTGGTAAACTGGCAGAATTAGCTCTGATTATTGGTTGATAGTTTTGCTGCAAGTAGAGGATGCTAATGAGGAATGTGGTAATTCCGAAACGTGCGCCCATCCAACCATATTGCAGTCTATAGGGCTTTGCCCAAATAAATTTGACATACATTCTTTTCCTCTGTCGGTTAAGCTACTCTTGTAGTTTAGTCAACGGAATGGTTTCTAAGCTGAGATCGAAACAACAAATATGAATGAAGTACAAACCAACAAAACAAAACGACTGAAACTTTATTTCTATAGAAATTTTAGTCAATATTTTATTTCTATAGAAAATTTTGCCGAAATTTTATTTCTATAGAAATTTTAGTCAACATTTTATTTCTATAGAAAATTTTGCCGAAATTTTATTTCTATAAAAAATTTTCTCAAAATTTTATTTCTGTAAAAATTTTCGCAATATTTTATTTCTATAGAAAATTTTCTCAAACTTTATTTCTTTAGAAAATTTTCTCAAAATTTTATTTCTATAGAAAATTTTCTCAACATTTTATTTCTATAGAAAATTTATGAAGTTTCTTTACAAAGTCTATCAAAACATCAAGAATTCTACCAATCTACCAAACAATAAAAAAAAATCTGCCATTTTGGTAGAATTCTAGATGTGTATACACAGAAAAAAATTTCACGAAAAATTTTCCAATTAAAATTTTAATTGAGTTTTAAAAAATTTTCAATTAAAAATTTAATTGAGTCAACAAATTTTTTAATTGAAATAAAAATCAATCACACAAATTAATAGTATCAATTAAATATTTAATTGGATCAATTAATTTTTTAATTGACTGTCAATTAATTTTTTAATTGATACTATCATTTCTGTGATTGAAGACATTTCAATTAAAAAATTAATTGGATCAATTAATTTCGTGATTGAATCAGAAAAAATTTTTTTTGTGTGTAGTATAAAGTTTTCATATAAAATGCTGTGATTGCTCCATCAGTAGCAATTTCCAAAAATTTTCCTTAGGGTGGCTACAGATATGTTAAGCCCCAACGATAGAAAGACTAGACGTTGGAAATTCTGGGGAATTGTAACATTGAGCAACTAATAACCTTCAATACACACAAAAAAAAATTTCCTGATTCAATCACAAAATTAATTGATTCAATAAATGTTTTAATTGAAATGTCTTCAATCACAGAAATTATAGTATCAATTAAAAAATTAATTGAAAGTCAATTAAAAAGTTACTTGATACTATTAATTTTTGTGATTGATTTTTGTTTCAATTAAAAAATTTGTTGAATCAATTAAATTTTTAATTGAATATTTTTTAAAACTCAATTGAGACTTTAATTGGAAAAATATTCGTGATTTTTTTTCTGTGTACTATCTATGAATTTACTGGGAAGACATTCACATACTGTTTCCCAAGTGAGAATTTGGTTTTTGCCTTTTGTTTTATCTCAATCTGACACCAAAAGCCTTCAAATAATAATTTACTTTTTGTAATATTACTAAAATAAATTATTCAAACCCTCATGGTTCAAGACCCATTTATGGTGTTTGCATTTTATTAAAAAAAGACGCAATTCATGTTCATATGCTTTTCTCATGCATTTTAAAAAACCGTCGATAGTAATCTACTATAAAGTTAGCTTGTCAGAGTGTCATATCTCTCTATGTTACAACTGACGTTATATTAGAAAATTAAAAAAAAAAAAAACAAAGGACTCGTACAAATTATCTCAAACATCTCTAGTACTCATATTGCATGATTAGTCACCATTTCGGATAGTTTTTACAGGGAACACCACGGTGAACGACTTTTTGACAGTTGCAATAGAATAACAAAATTAAAACAATAACAGCCATAGCAAATGATAGATGGTTCATTTAAACTATTTCTATATTTCTAGGTTAAAGTCAATTTACATGTATGAAAGCATAACTTTTCAATTTTAGGTTTTTTTTTTATGGAGAACTATTCAGGCAAATTGGCTTTGAAACAGATATGTCAATGAATAATCCAAAATTGTTGATATTACCAACATGCAAATTTATTTTGAAGATATGACAAAATATCTTTACTTACACTTTCACTGGGAAAGCAATATTCCTCCTTGGATATTGATTGATATCAATTTGTAAAACGGGGTCTCTTAAAACAGAACTCATTTAGTCGAACACAAGTAATGCAGAGAAAATTGATTTTTTTACATGATTATGAAATAAGAATGCTTAACATGGACAAATTTACAATTTCCCGGGGAGGGTGGCAGTAAACCATTCTTATATATTTTTCAGTATAAAATCATAATGAGAACCTAAGCCTATTTAACCATATCCGTTTGCTAGAATCGCCTTATCCTGCACAGAAAAAAAGTACATCATTAGACTGTTGTTACAACTTTCTATTAACAAATATTCAAAGTTTTCCTCACCCCAATGAAATATTCTTTATTCCAAGTATGTTTCAAAAATTTAATAAACCAACGTATGCTTTTGTGCCCCAAAAAAAAATTTTTTTTTTGATCCTAGTCCTCACGGACTGAATAGTCTAAGTGAGCGTGAAAATAAATCGGGCGGGCTGCCACTTTAATTTAGTCCTCACAAAACTATTTCACAATTCTAAAAATATGTCTTATGTCGTTTTCTTTTGTGAACAAATTGCTTTGGTTTCATTTTGTCTGTAGAGAATGCGAATTTTTAAAATGTTGCCAGCAACCTATAAAAATTCTGTAATTTCAGCGGGTAGAAAGGAATTCAAAGGAACAAACAAGTTAATCGCAGCACTCTTGTTTGTCGGCAGTGCTGAAAACGCCCGTACTTTGCCTTTAGGGAGCCACCGTGGTGCAATGGTTAGCATGCCCGCCTTGCATACACAAGGTCGTAAGTTCGATTCCTGCTTCGACCGAACACCAAAAAGTTTTTCAGCGGTGGATTATCCCACCTCAGTAATGCTGGTGACATTTCTGAGGGTTTCAAAACTTCTCTAAGTGGTTTCACTGCAATGTGGAACGCCGTTCGGACTCGGCTATAAAAAGGAGGTCCCTTGTCATTGAGCTTAACATGGAATCGGGCAGCACTCAGTGATAAGAGAGAAGTTCACCAATGTGGTATCACAATGGACTGAATAGTTTAAGTGAGCCTGATACATCGGGCTGCCACCTAACCTAACCTAACCTAACCTTGCCTTTATAAGTGGCACTATTTTCACAACAGATTTCGAAGCTTTTTCGCACTTTTGCCACTTTTTTCTTTAAAAAAACAAGTATATACAGTAGTAAGTTCGGCTGGGCCGAATCTTAAATACCCACCACCATGAATCAAATATATAATAGTTTCCTTTGAAAATTTCAGGGGTTTGATGACAGATATTTTCCCAAGCAGATCAGTTCAACCAGTACGCTTCCCACAGATAAATGTAAAGATTTTACCTATGAAGACTAGATCAGATTCTGAATTTATAAGAACAATTTTTTGAATGAGTTTTACAGGAATCATAAACATATCTTGTAAGTGTGCAAGAAAATGATGAAATAAGTAAAATCTGGAAATTTTGCATTCAGTTTCAAGCAATTTTCATGATCAGTGCGCCTTCTACACCCTCTATAAGTGAAATCGGTCTATATAGAGGCCTTACCAAATGGGCCAATAAAACTAAATCAAAAACACTTTGGTATGGGTCTAAAATGCCAGTATATTTTCAATTTTGGCAAATCGGATAAAAACTACAATTTCTAGAAAACCTAGGAGTTAAATCGGGAGTTCGGTGTAATGGCAGCTATACCAAAACATGGATGGATACACACAGTATTCAGCACATCTAATTGTAGTTCTAGAATCTATACACCAAATCAGAGGGCCGGTTTATAAGGGGGCTATATCAAAAACTGTACCGATACACAATATATTCGGCACACCTCTTTATGGTCCTAGAATACCTCCAGATTTCCAATTTCAGGCAAATTGGATAAAAACTACGGATTCTAGAAGCCCAAGAAGTAAAATCGGAAGATCGGTCTATATGGAGGTTATATCGAAACATGGTCCGATAATCACCATTTTTGGTACATATCTTTATTTTCCTATAATACCTCTAGATTTCCAATTTTAGGCAAATTGGGTAAAAACTACGGATTCTAGAAGCCCAAGAAGTAAAATCGGGAGATCGGTCTATACGGAGGCTCTACATGGGGGCTATATGAAAACATGGACCGGTACTCACCATTTTCGGCACATCTCTTTATTTTCCTGGAATACCTCTAGATTTCCAATTTTTAGGCAAAGTGGAAAAAATCTACGGATTCTAGAAGCCCAAGAAGTAAAATCGGGAGATTGGTCTATATGGGGGCTACATCAAAACATAGACCGATGATAACATTTTCGGCACATCTCTTTATTTTCCTAGAATACCTCTAGATTTCCAATTTTTGGCAAATTGGAAAAAAACTACGGATTCCAGAAGCCCAAGAAGTAAAATCGGAAGATCGGTCTATATGGGGGCTACATTAAAACATAGACCGATGATCACATTTTCGGCACAGCTCTTTATTTTCCTAGAATACCTCTAGATTTCCAATTTTTAGGTAAATTGGAAAAAAACTACGGATTCCAGAAGCCCAAGAAGTAAAATCGGAAGATCGGCCTATATGTAGGCTATATCGAAACATGGTCCGATCTCCGTTTTCGGCACATCTCTTTATTTTCCTATAATACCTCCAGATATCCAATTTCAAGCAAATTGAGTAAAAACTACGGATTCTAGAAGCCCAAGAAGTAAAATCGGGAGATCGTTCTATATGGGGGCTACATGAAAACATGGACCGGTACTCACCATTTTCGACACATGTCTTTATGGTCCTAGAATACCTCTAAATTTAAAATTTCAGGCAAATTGGGTAAAAACTACGGATTCCAGAAGCCCAAGAAGTAAAATCAGGAGATCGGTCTATATGGGAGCTATACCAAAACATGGACTGATACCCCCCATTTTCGACACACCAATTTGTGGTCTTAAAATACCTCTAGATTTTCAATTTCAGGCAAATCGGATAGAAAATACACTTTCTAGACGACCGAAGAAGCAAAATCTGGAAATCGGTCCATATGGTGGCTATACCAAAATATGGACCGATAGGCACCATTTTCAGTACAACTTTTGATGGTCCTAAAATATCTCTAGATTTCCAATTTCAGGTAAATTGGATAAAAACTACGGTTTTTATAAGCCCAAGACCCCAAATCGGGAGGTCGGTTTATATGGGGACTATATTAAAACTTGGACCGATATAGTCCATCTTCGAACTTGACCTGCCTACAACCAAAAAACGAATCTGTGCCAAATTTCAGGACGCTAGCGCCATTATTGAAGGCTGTAGCTTATATCGCCTTAGAATTTCTCCCTGATCAAGAATATATATACTTTATATAGTCGGAAATCGATATTTCAATGTTACACACGGAATGACAACTTATTATACCCCCGTCACCATTCTATGATGGTGGGTATAAAAATAGAAATAAAATAAAATATTTTGAGGTAAAAATTAATTTTCAATTCCGTTAAGGTTCTAGTAGAGTTGGGTGATACAACCAAATGAAGAAGGGAGCAACGACCAATTTCATTGTCTAATACAACCAACTCTATATATATTATTAGTTGGATTTCCCAACTAATACTATATATAGAGTTGGTTGTATATCGATTGAGTCGACCGAATTTATCGGGTATCACAACTGCCAGCAGATAGTTGTTGTAACTGCCAAAAGGAAGTTGGCAATAAATTCGATTATCACAACCAATCTGTACTCTCTGTGCAGTAGGATACTTATGCTTCTCTAAAATATATATGTACAACTACGAATCTCATCCATTGGCTATTATCTATACTTGTGATTATTTTATATGTTTTATTCCATAGTTCAATAATTAGATTAACCCCCATTTTCTTGAAGCCCCGTTAGTGCTTCGTTAGCTAACGAACTTTTAAACCGTACTATGGGCATATCTGTCATCTACTCAATATATTACATATGCCAGTTAGAAACTTTATTGCTGAACATTTTTCAGTTAAAGTTAACCGGAGAGAAGATATTTCCATTTTGTTTTGTGTTAACTGGCAGTTAAAGTCTAACGGAGCTATATAAAAATGGTCGTAAATATATTTTTGGGAAATTCATCTGATAATGTCTTTCTCAGCTATGCTAAAGATTACTAGATAACTAGTGTAAATTTGACTTATATACTCTTACTGATATAAAATGTATATTATAATTCTTAAACCACATATTTTATATGGCTACAGTTAAACAAATTACCATTAGTTCCGTGATAGACCATCAAATTATTTTTTCCCTATTTATATAATTTTCCAACTCCCTTCCCCTCAATCTACATTTTAGCTTTTGATATGAAATTTGGAAAAGTAATCGATCCTCCATATAGATGCACAAAAAAAAATTTAAACAAAACAAAAATTTCAATTTCAAATAATATATATATTTTTTTATTAATAATAATTGATATATTTGTTTCTTTTTGTTATCATAGTTTATGAAGTTTCAAACAATTACACTATAGTTATAGGAATCTTGATTATTTCACTTGTATTACAAATAACAAAGGATATAAATTTATGATTGCAATTGAATCCAATATTAGATTGAAAAGAAAACTACTACAAGGTGCACTAAAGAGATTACACATACAAAATTTCATAGAGAAAACTACTACAGCAAATAGGAAACATTTTTAGTTATATTTTACTAAGACAATATATGATTTTTTTTTTTTTTGATTTCTAATCTAACATTGTTTTTTTATTTTTTTTTTTTTTTTTTTTTTTTTTTTAATTTTAATTCGTTTGCTCTCGTTTACTTCTAAACAAATCCACAGTGCAACAATGGGTTTGAGAAGAGTGTTTGCTTTTGTTTTACGTGAGTGAGGTAAGTGGAGGGTGTATAAGAAATTTGTGGAATTTTGATCTTGCAATATTCCAATTACTTATAAGAAGTAGTTTTGAGATAGGTAGAAATATCGATTTGATTGAAAGATTTAGAGAGTGCCAAATTGTACCTCATCTTCATCATCGGCCATATCATCATCACCACTACTCTCACCATTACCACGTTTGGCACCTTTTGTAGGGCTTCGTTGTCGTTTGCCATTTGTCTGGAGTCCCTTGTTGTTGGGAGTGATAGCTGGCTTACCACCTAAGATCACATCATTTGTTTCAGTTTCTTCATCGCCTATGGCGTCTTTGTTTTTGCCATTATCATCTGAAGTGGTAAAAATATTTGTGATTTTATTAGACAATTCTTGAAGATTATCATTGAAATTTTCAGAGATTTCTTGGAATTTTTCATTAAGGCCATCACGAAAATCTTGAAGAAGACTTGGTGGTTCAGTTTCGGAATTATTATCGTCAATGTCGACGGCTAACTCTTTAGTTTCATTGGAGTTTATAGATTCTTCGCTTTCATTATGACCATATTTAGAGGTATTATTGTTTTCATCTTCATCTGCAAGGCCTTTGACATTTATAGGTAATGCAGCGGTTTTAGTTTTGGAAACAATGATTTCTTTTTTTATTGCAGATTCATTAACTTCATGTTCCTCTGGGTCAACTGTTACAACATCATCAACTTCACTGTCATCTTCTTCATATGAGTCGTCATATATTTTATTATCTGATTTGTCTTTATCAGTATCTTCTTTATTAGCTTTATTCGTTTCGTCAACGTCATTATCATTAGGGTCTTGTTGGTTATTATTTTCGTGACCATTTTCTTCAACTTCTTCGGTTTCTTCAACATCTTTGTTCTCCGCAACTTCATTGTTATCTTCACCTTCTTTGGTTTCTTCATTTTCATCGTCTTCTTTAACTTCTTTGTTTTCTTCAACTTCTTTGTTTTCTTCCACTTCATTATTTTCTTCCACTTCATTGTTTTCTTCAGCAGTTTCAGTTTCTTCAACAGTTTCAGTTTCTTCAACAGTTTCAGTTTCTTCAGCAGTTTCAGTTTCTTCAGCTTCCTCTGGATTTTCTTTATTAGCTTTTGGTTCTTCATCGTCTTCTACATTTTCGTTTGAAGAATCTTCTTTGTCTCCACCATTTGATTTTTGGTTCTCTCCAGTTTCTTCTTTATCATCTATTTGATTATGTTCCTCTTCAGTTTCATTGGTTACTTCTCTATTATCTTCATCCGTTTCTTCAGATTCTTTTTCCTTATTTTTTTGCTTACCTTCCCCATTAGTTTTGGCAATATCGTCCTCTATCTGCTCTTGATCTTCAACACCATTATCCTGATCTTTGCTTGTATTTCCAGTTTCCTCATCTTCTTTGGCATCAACTTGTGAAGTTTCTTCATTTTCCTTTTCGTCGGATTTTGAGTCTTCGGGCTCATTGACTTCTTCATCTTCTGCTTTATCTTTATCTGTATTTTCTTTGTCTTTATTTTCATCATTGTGCTTCGAATCTCCATTCTGTTCTTCGATACTATCATTTGTTCCTGTAATATCTTCTTTGTCATCTTCTTCAATATTTCCTTCACCATCATTTTCATTCCTTGATTTTGTATCACTTTCTTCATTTTCTTGAGTTTGATCCTCTTCCAACGTTTCATTCTCATCATTTGTTGAAATTTCCTCTGCTCCATTTGCAATATTGGAATTATCTTCATTAGGTTTACTCTCAACATCCGGTTCCTCATTTTCTTTCGATGCTTCAGTGTTGTCATTAGATTCACTTACAGATTCAGTATGTTGCTGTAAAAAGTAAACAATTGTCGACTGATTTCTTTCGTAATAGTTTTTAAGTCAACTGCTGTTTGCAACTTTTAAGTAAAATGCTTTAATCAAAGTTTTGTTATTGTTGTCTTTGGTCTTAAAGCTTTTCATAAACTCATAAACTAGAGAAAAGGCAACTAGGGGACAAGAAGAAACAATCGAAAATTGAGGATAGGATTAAGGAATAGGGTATGAAATTCAGGCCGACAATGGCTTACTTTTAACAGACATTTTGTTACTATCTCTTTTTTTTTTTTGGTTTGTTTGTTTGTCAGTAAAACATTGTGGTCGATAAGAGAGAAAAAAGAGAAGCTTAGACTTTCAGTACTTGTTTGTCTTAGAAGAGAATATATGCATAAAGCTTTTTAAGCATTCACCATTCAGCTTGAGCTTGTTTCAAAAGCTTTTAGAGTTTTTTTTAAGCTTAAAGTCGCATGTAATATTAATAATTAAAAAAAATCCTTTTTATTCCAATTTGATGAAATAAAATTTCCTTAAACTTATATACATTACAATCCCAATTGTTTCTTTCACACAAAACTTAAAACGAAAAATTCTTAAAAAATAATTTCAAATAAATAAAGCTAACAGCCTAGCAGCTTTTGTTATTGAGCCAAATGTTAATGTGTTTTGAAGCTTTTTTATATGATTTTGTATATACATATTCAAATTGTAGCGTTATATTGTAGGTGCATTAGATATTGCAGATTTTTTTGCATGTTTTATAATCAAATGTGTACTTACTTTATCTTGAGGTTCTTCTGTATCTTCAGGAGCGGCAGCTTCTTCAGGCTCATCTTCTGCTACTGCAGTTTCTTCTTCTCCGCCTTCTTCTTCCTCTGCTTTGGGTTCTTCTTCTTCTTCGGCGGGTTCGTTTGGTTCATCTTCTTGTGGTTGCTCTTCTTCTTGCTCAGCAGCTTCCTCTTTTGCTGGCTCTTCTACTAATGCTTCATCATCTGCACCATCTTCGTCATCAGCCGCACTAACCCTTGAAAATGAAGAACTTATGTAAGTAGTATTAAATAAACATGGAGCTATACGTAGAGAAAATATATGTTTGGATATATTCTCCGAAGTCAAATAAAATTTATATTCCGTTATATTTCCACGAGAAAAGTTCTGCGAAAGTCAAATTTATGTTTGTAATGTATATGTGAGCCTTCGAAGCAACTATTATATCAGATATTAAATTAAAATTTCCTTATCGTTGCGATTATTTATTCTTTTGACACTTTGGCGACGCAAAGTTATTGATATTGTTGGGATCATTATTCGGGAATAACGCGACGGGCTTGAATTGTTTTGAAACCCCTTTTTATGCCGGAGTAGTTTCATCTTTTTTAGACTCCTATGTTTTCTTTTGGTCCAAATCACTTTAGGAGAGAACTCTGTTTGGTTGACTGTGTCCAATTAGGCTACACCGGTCGACTTTAGGACGATTATCATTGAAGCATTTTCGAAAGATGGATCAGTTATGAATTTTATTTGCGTATCGTTCTCATATTTGTCAGCATTGACACATCTACCAATTTTATAATCTCTGAACTCTATACGTTCGCATTTCCAAAGCGATGGCTTCAAGGATAATATCAATTTTCGCTTCAAAGAGCTATCAACAAATATACAACACATGATCAAAGCAGTTGCCGATCGATTCATATAAGTTGCTTGAATCCCCCAGATAAAGCATAAATTCGCAGGAAAAGAAACAGACATGCTTGACGAAATCCCTCGCACTAGCCCTGCTGATCAGTAAAGAAGGGGAATTTAACTGGAGTTCTATGAGAGAGTGCCAACAAGCATAAGCGGGGCGTTTGGGTAGAACCCCTAAAACAATGTATTCCCGACGTGAGTATAGGTAGACTTTGAGGAAGTAGCCATTTCGAACGTGAGTATAGGTAGGAGTCATTTCGAACCCAGGATCAAAAGGTGCCGTATTTGACAACGAGACTCACTGATCCCATGATGTGCACGAGGTTTTTCAAACGAGGACTTATAAAACATCCCGGGAGTGAGAGAGCGAAAGGAAAAAAACACTAAGAGCTTTCGAGGCTTCCAGGCCTTTAAAAAGCCACCGACTATACCTCTATGGCAGTAATCCCCCCATAGAAATGCTCATATTAAACCTTCTTAAGCAACCGTGGTGCAATGGTTAGCCAGCTCGCCTTGCATAGAAAGGGTCATGGATCAATCCCAGTTTCGACCAAACTGCAAAAAGGTTTTCAACGGTGGATTATCCTCTCTCAGTATTGCTAGTGACATTTTTGTGTTTCAAAACTCCTCTAAGTGGTTTCACCGCAATGTGGAACGCAGTTAGAAATCGGCTATAAAAAAACTCCCTTGTTATTGAGCTAAACATAGAATCGGGCAGCACTCAGTGACAAGGGATAAGCTCACCGCTGTGGTATCACAATGGACTAAATAGACTTAAGTGATCCTGAAATAAATATATCTAACCATATCTGATAGTTAAGTACTTGTATCGAAACGTCCATGCAACCAGCCATGGAACTATCTGCCAGGACATCGTCATCAAATGTCCCTATGCAAAGTCGAAAGTCTCATGTGGAATTTAGAGCTCCCTAGGACGGGTTTTAAAAACTACACCCAGAGAAGGACTACGATCTCGTCAAACATGTTCCATTTCAAAATGTTATTTTTGTTTGGGGAACATGTAACCTGTTTTTCGCAATCATGTTATTTTTGTATCGAGAATTATAAAACTGATACCAGCAAGCATTTTATGTTTGCCGAGAAAACAACATTTTTGTTCCATGGTCCCAATCCAAAAATAACGTTTTGCTCTTAACATTTGCGAAAGAGAATTTTCATGACATCCCATTCACAGAAAAAAAATTCACGAAAATTTTTCCAATTAAAATCTTAATTGAGTTTTAAAAAATATTCAATTAAAAATTTAATTGATTCAACAAATTTTTTAATTGAAATAAAAATCAGTCACACAAATTAATAGTATCAATTAAATATTTAATTGGATCAATTAATTTTTTAATTGACTGTCAATTAATTTTTTAATTGATACTATCATTTCTGTGATTGGAGACATTTCAATTAAAAAATTAATTGGGTCAATTAATTTCTTGATTGAATCAGAAAATTTTTTTTTGTGTGTAGAGAAGCTTTGAAACTTTGAGGTGGGCTAATCCACCGCTGAAAAGATTTTTGGTGTTCGGTCGAAGCAGGAATCAAACCCACGACCTTGTGTATGCAAGGCGGTCATGCTAACCATTGCACCACGGTGGCTCCCATCCATATAATAGTCACTGTTGATGGTTTTTCCCTTCTCAAGATAATCGATAAAAATTATTCCATGAGCATCCCAGAAAACAGAGAGAGTCTTTCCACGCTTCGGAGACGGTTCACCGGTCGCTGTCCACTCAGCCGACAGTCGATTGGACTCAGGAGTGTAGTGATGGAGCCATGTTTCATCCATTGTCACATATCGACGGAAAAACTCGGGTGTATTACGAGTTAACAGCTGCAAACACCGCTCAGAATCATCAACACGTTGTTGTTTTTGGTCAAATGTAAGCTCGCGCGGCACCCATTTTGCACAGGGCTTCCGCATATCCAAATATTGATGAATGATATGACCAACACGTTCCTTTGATATCTTTAAGGCCTCTGCTATCTCGATCAACTTCATTTTACGGTCATTCAAAATCATTTTGTGGATTTTTTTGATGTTTTCCTCGGTAACCACCTTTTTCGGGCGCCCACTGCGTTCACCGTCCTCCGTGCTCATTTCTCCACACAGAAAAAAATATCACCAAAATATTTCCAATTAAAAAGTTAATTGAAGTTGAAAATTTTTTCAATTAATAAATTAATTGATACAATTAACTTTTTAATCATGATAGAAACATTAAGTTAATTAAGTCAATGATTGAAAATTTTAAAATTTGTAATTAAAAAATTAATTGATACAATTAACTTTTTAATCTAATTCGGAAGACTAATTCAGTTAAAAAAGTGCTGATTTGTTTTAAATTTTTAATTAAAAATGTATTTCAAACAATCATTTGTTAATCCAAATAAAAACTCTAAGCCAATTCAGAAAGTAATTAAAAATAGTTACCTTTTTTAATTAATAAATTAATTGAGTTTTGCAATCAACATCAATTAAATTTTTAATTGAATCAATTAAAAAATTAATTGAAATTTGCTGAAAAAAATCAATTAATTTTTTAATCAAGAATTTTTTCTATGTCCAATTAAAACTGTGATTGATACTATCATTTTCGTGATTGAAGACATTTCAATTAAAAAATTAATTGGATCAATTAATTTGGTGATTGAATCAGAAAAAAAAATTTTTTGTGTGTTCTGATATATGCGGTACATTAAATATATCGCTTTCCAGTTATTTAGGTGCAAGGAATTCGCAAGCAAATCCTAAGACACACTTTTCACTATGTGGACGCCAGAATTATGCAGGCAGTTGAATATCAAAGTCTATGAAGATGCTTTATCTGTATGTACTGAAGAGACCAACGACACGGAGTTGCAAATAGAACTACAACAGCACATCACTGCAGTATTCCATTTGATCATCTTCTATATCATCTCCTGGATACCAAGATGGAGTTGAATAACAAGGACTATGTCCTTGTTGTCAATGCTGCACTCCCTAAGTTGTTTTGGCAGTAACCTATACTATAGATAGCACCTTATTTACGGGTAAGATTTCTCTGGCTAATTCACAAGCCATCTTATATCCCATTAGATATTATAGAGAGAGCCCTACGGATGACTGAGAAATGGGTAAATCCTGCAAAGACAGAACTAGTCATGTACTGCAAAGATCGCAAAACTCCAACGATTAAGCCCATTTCCGTAGGGGGTATTGAAATTCCCTTTGGTGAGTGTGCAAAATACCTTGGCGTTATTTTGGACGGGAAGCTGAACTTTAAGCTTAATATTGAAGAAAGGGCGAGAAAAGCCACGGTAGGTTAGGTTAGGTGGCAGCCCGATGTATCAGGCTCACTTAGACTATTCAGTCCATTGTGATACCACATTGGTAAACTTCTCTCTTATCACTGAGTGCTGCCCGATTCCATGTTAAGCTCAATGACAAGGGATCTCCTTTTTATATCCGAGTCCGAACGGCGTTCCACATTGTAGTGATACCACTTGGAGAAGCTTTGAAACCCTCAGAAATGTCACCAGCATTACTGAGGTGGGATAATCCACCGCTGAAAAACTTTTTGGTGTTCGGTCGAAGCAGGAATCGAACCCACGAACTTGTGTATGCAAGGCGGGCATGCTAACCATTGTACCACGGTGGCTCCCAAAAAAAAGCCACAGTAGCTTTGTACTCGTCCAAAAAGGCAATAAGAAAAAAGTGGGGACTACAACCGAAAATTGTGCATTGGCTATACACGGCAGTGACTAGACCTATAATGCTATATAGTGTTGTAGTCTGGTGGCCGGCACTTCAGCAGCCGATAAGTTTAGACAAAGTTCAGCGTAAGGCGTGCTTGTGTATCTCAGGTGCATTCAGTAAGACAGGAACAAATTCCCTTAATTCCATGCTACATCTATTGCCTTTAGACATTTTAGCCAAACAGTCAGCTGCAATAAAGGCTGTGCGGTTGCGCGAGCTATCGCTGTGGTACGACCACAGTTCGGTCCTCAAAACAATGCCTGATGTGCCTAACATAGTGGATTACACTTCGGCGAGACCACTCTTCGACAAAAAGTTTGAAACTCTAATTCCCAACAGTGAGGCGTGGTGCACACAGACCCCGGGGAATAAAGGATATATAGATTTCTACACTGATTGCTCCAAATTGGATGGATAAGTGGGTTTCGGAGTATATTCGAAAGATCTGGAACTTCGAATAGCGAAAAGATTACCTAATCACTGTAGTATTTTCAGGCTGAAATATTAGCAATAAGAGAGGTGGCGAATTGGCTGAGAAGTATTGTTCCATTATGTCGGCATTAATATATACTCAGACAGTCAACCTGCAATAATATCCTTGGACTCTGTGTTCCTTAACTCGAAAACGGTCATCGACTGCCCCAAATCTCTCAATGATATGGCTGAGCAGCACAATATTCACCTAATATGGGTGCCTGGCCATAGGTTTAGGTTAGGTTATGTGGCAGTCCGATGTATCAGGCAATATGTATTAAAAATCAATGGGATATGACAATGGACTTAATAATCTAAGTGAACCTTAGGTAACGGTCCTAACTTTACAAAGTAAATATCGAAAAGCAAGTATATTCGGTCGAACTTTCTTCAAGGCCTAATCTTATATGCCCTTCTCCATGGTTTGTGTACAAAATTCCAATAAAGGTTGTCATCCACAATCGAATTACTAAGGGTAGGCAAATATTTGACCAAACTGAGTGAATATGTGGATACCGTTTATGGAAACTGCTCCTATCGTGAGGTTATGTATCCAATATGTGCTAATAATGTTTGCTGGTTTCGCTGTGGTGACTTATTCTTATTTTGTTGTGACCGTACCTTAAAGTTATGAAGGACTCTGTGTTACATAAAAAAGGTCTGATTAAATACCTATATAAGCCACTTTATAATTATGGATCCATATAGACCAAGGTTGTTAGAAGGAATAAGTACCAAATTTCAATTGAATAGGATGAATAAAGGTTGCTTCTCCATGAGGTGGAAGATTTTGCATCTGAAGACCGATTCATATGCTGCCTATTTATAATTGTGGACCAATTTGTACATGAACATTCAGGAGCATGTCTGACATCAAGTACCAAATTTAAACCGGATCGGATGAAATTTGCACCTCTAAGTTGCTCATAAATTCAAATCTGGGGAGTTGGTTTATATGGGGGTTATATAATTAGAGACCGATGTGTACCAATTCGGTTGTGATGTCAGCATCTACTGACATCACAACCGAATTTCCGGTTCTTATTAAATGTGTCCATCCAGGAGTCTCCAGAAGTCAAATCTGCATGAACGGCGTACACGTTTCAAAACGATCCGAAAACGTATTGGTTACGAATTTATAAAAAAAAAACATCCGCTACCGTGACTAGAACCTGGATTATCTGTTCCATACACGTTAACAGCCCTAGACATTGCACCACCGATGGAGATGCCATAAGAGCGTCTAACGAATATTTTAAGATTTTTCATGGCCAAAGAAAAACGAAAGCCGTTCATGAAATCGTGAATATTCCGTTTTGATTTTTCGTGAACTTTTTTTTTTTCAATTTTGTTACCGTTCGTTCACGATTTTTTAACGTTCATATTAAATGTGTCCATCCAGGAGTCTCCAGAAGTCAAATCTGCATGAACGGCGTGCACGTTTCAAAATGATCCGAAAACGTATTGGTTATGAATTTATAAAAAAAAAATCCGCTACCGTGACTCGAACCTGGATTATCTGTTCCATACGCGTTAACAGCCTTAGGACATTGCACCACCGATGGAGTTGCCATAAGAACGTCTAACGAATATTTCAAGACTTTTCATGGCCCAAGAAAAACGAAAGCCGCTCATGAAATCGTGAACATTCCATTTTGATTTTTCGTGAACTTTTTTTTTCAATTTTGTTACCGTTCGTTCACGATTTTTGAATGAATTTTTTTTTATTAGTGTGAGGATCGCTTTGTATACCTAAAAGTGATCCGATATTTCCCATTTTCAATGCCATCTGATCGACGTCAATACTAACTACTTGTGCCAAGTTTCAAGCCGATAGTTTGTTTTGTTCGGAAGTTACCGTGATTTCAAGAGACCGATATTGCTAGATCGACTTAGAATTTCACCACGACAATGAATATATATACTTTAAGGGATGAGAGGCCAGTATTTCAAATGCCTTATAGACGGAACAACAAGTTTAGTATGCTCCCATCATATGGCGGAGGTATAAAATTTAATTAACCAAAAGTGGAACAAAATTTAAAAAAATAGCCATTTAGTGGCACACAAATATAAAATGTGTCCATGTTGTCATTAGTGTGACACAGCGGCAACACTGGCATTTGTTGTATACTTACCCTTCAGTCATTTCTGCTTCTGAAGTATTTTCATTGCTTTCGGTATTTGAATGTCGGCCAAATCCATTCATTTCTGGAATTCTTATATCGAGTTTCTGTAAATAATAAAATTCCCAAATAAATAGGAAATGCAATGAATGTAAAATTGTTTTTTTTTTTTGCATTAAAGATTTACTATATATTCTCTTAAAATTATAACATAGACTAGTCCAGTCTTTACTTTAAGAGTTTTCTTTGTGAAAGGATTTCCCAAGAGAAATAGCCAATTTTCCATTATTTCACCTTGAAATACCAACTAACCTTGCCATCACCACTATCATCGCTTAACGCATCCCAGTCGGTGGCAATATCCGGTGAGACACGCGGTGCTTCTGGAACATACGTCAAAAATGCTCGCTCGATTTCATTTGGTTTATGGCGATAAAATGAAGGTGTTTTCATTTTCTGCGGCATTGGTGGTGGTGGTGTCATTGAAAATAGAAGTGACAAAATTAAAATTAAATTCCAAAAAAAAAACGTAACGAAAAATAAATTAAATTTTATATTTAGTTGATGATATTTTCGTTAGCATTTCAATCAATCACAAATAAAACTTATTTCCCACAAACTCACATAATCAACGACTTCTTCGTCACAGCCAGCTTGCGTGAGCAGCGTATAACAGCGCATATTATTTTTGGCACTGGCAGCCCAATGTAATGGAGTCTTGCCGGTTATATCGCACTCATTGACACCATCGGGCCAGGTGGAGATCAGATATTCCAAAATGGTGGCATGGCCAAGGCCTGCCGCTTTATGGATTAGATTTAAGCCATTGGCATCGCGACACGTCACCAAGGCTGGCGGTACGGGTGGTTCCAGACTTGATTGTAGATTTTCCAAATTATTATCTATAACAGCCTGATGGACATCTCTAATGGAGTTCTGTAAGGATAATGCACATGAAGGAGGAAGTAAAATGACAACAAACAGAAAAACAAAATTTTTAATGGATATTCCTTTACCATAACATAAGGCACTGCTGATAGAAATCTCTTGACACGTGGATTTGTGCTGGCCTGTTGCCTTAGGCGGTTTCCCTGGCCAGCCCATAATATGCGGGTTAATTTGCCAATTTCCTTTTCGTGCATCCATATTCGTATGGTTGATAATTTAACTGAAAAATCTGTTTGAAAAAAATTTAAATTAGTTTCCTTGTGTTTTTTTTTACGTTTCAGCCTAGTGAAGTGTGAAAATTAATTTAAAGTTTTTCTTTTGGAATTTTCTCCAATTATTTAAGCTGTAGGCAAAGCTTTTTCAATTGCTTGATTTTATTTGGTGTTTTTTTTTTTTTTTTTGCTTCGTATGTCTTGAGTTTGCATGTCAATCATGGTGGCATTTTTCCTATTTTTTGTCAGGTGCAAATGCAGTTCTTTTTCTGTGATTTGTGATTTCTATCACACGACACCGTATTTAAATAACGAAAAGAACTCATTTCGAAAAGTTTCCCTTTTTTCGCTTAAAATGTTCTGATAAAACTTTCAAGGAACTTGATTTCAAGTGCATTCCATGGTAGCAATAAAATGTTTATTACTTTGTGAATTTTCAAAGTTACAAGTAAGTGGATATTGATAGTGAAAGTTTTTGTTTTTTGTATGGAAATAGTTGAATGTTATTATAATTTAATATTGTTTTTTACAAAAAATTTAAAAATTCAATATATAAAGATTTCAAAGAAACGGCCATGCTTTATTCTAGGACCTTTAATTGTTTGAATATACTCAGACCATCAATATTACTGTTGTGCTGAAATGTGTGGCACGAAAAGTGTCACCGCAACAGAAGGTTGATTTTGGGAGGTTCCAGTGTCTGTTTGGGAAAATAATGTACACCCATAGAAAAAATCATGAACGGCGTGGTCATTTCGAAACGATCCGTTCATGGAAGTGAATCAACACACATGTGTTGTCAAACTGAGAACAGATCAATCAGGTCAATCTGACAACGTAAAAATCACACCATACGTTGTCGAAACAACAACCAGCGTTCATGGTCTGAAAACGTAATGGTTACGAATTTATAAACAAAATTAAAAAAATATTTCCGCTACCGTGACTCGAACCTGTCTTGCATGTACGATACGCGTTAACAGTCGCCTTAGCACATTGCTATAACGGCGGAGTTGGTATAACAACGTCTAACGATTATTTTAAGACTTCGTGGCCAAAGAACAACGAATGCCGTTCATGAAATCGTCAACGCCCGTGGACGAAATCATGAACATTCCGTTTTGATTTTTTGTGAACGTTTCCGTTTCATTTTGACAACGTCCGTTCACGATTGTGAAACGCAATTTTTTCTATTAGTGTATATAACTTTAGCATTGGAAACTTAAACTCGATTTTTACCAAGGAATTAATCTCATAAAAAATTCTATTTCCATAGAAAATTTTGTCAAAAGTTTATTGCTATAGAAAATGTTATCAAAATTTTATTGACATAGAAAATTTTGCCAAAAATGCTTTGATATAGAAAATTGTGTCAAAATAGTAAATTATGTCAAATTTTTATTAATATTAAAAATTGTGTAAAAAATGTATTTCTATAGAAAATATTCTCAAAAATGCATTTCTATAGAAAATTATCTCAAAAATTTATTTCTATAGAAAATTTGGTCAAAAATTTATTTCTATAGAAAATTTTGTCAAAATTTTATTTCTATAGAAAATTTTGTCAAAATTTTATTTCTATAGAAAATTTGATCAAAATTTTTTTCTATCGAAAATGTCAAAATTTTATTTTTTATAGAAAGTTTTGTCAAAATTTTATGGCTATAGAAAATTTTGTCACAATTTTATTTTTATAGAAAATTGTGAAAAATAGAAAATGTTGTCAACATTTTATTTTCTGTAGAAAATTTTGTCAAAATTTTATTTCTATAGAAAATTGTGAAAAATAGAAAATTTTGTCAACATTTTATTTTCTATAGAAAATTTTGTCAACATTTTATTTTCTAGAAAATTTTGTCAAAATTTTATTTCTATAGAAACTTTTGTCAAAATTTTATTTCTATAGAAAATTTTGTCAAAATTTTGTTTTTATAGAAAATTTTGTCAAAATTTTATTTCTACAGAAAATTTTGTCAAACTTTTATTTCTATAGAAAATTTTGTCAAAATTCTAATTATATAGAATTTTAGTTATAATTTGTAATTATATATAAATTTTATAAAAATTTATTTCTATCGAAAATTTTATCAAAATGTTATTTCTATAGAACATTTTCTCGAAATTTTATTTGTATAGAAAAATTAGTCAAAATTTTATTCCGTTAGCAAATTTTGTCAAAATTCTATTTCTATAGAAAATTTTGTCAAAAGTTTATTTCTATAGAAAATTTGTCAAAATTCTATTTCTATAGAAAATTTTGTAAAAATTTTATCAAAATTGTATTTCTATAGAAAATTTGATCACATTTTTATTTCTATAGAAAATTTTTTCAACATTTTTTTGTTCTATAGAACATTTTGTCAAAATTTTATTCCTATAGAAAACTTTGTCAAAATGTTATTTCTACAGAAAATTTTATCAAAATTTTATTTTTATAGAAAATTTTCTCAAAATTTTATTTCTATAAAAATTTTCTCAAAATTTTATTTCTATAGAAAATTTTGTCAAAATTCTATTTCTATAAAAAAATTTTGCCAAAATTTTATTTCAATAGAAAATTTTGTCAAAATTTTATTTCTATAGAAAATTTTGTCAAAATTTTATTTCTATAGAAAATTCTGTCAAAATTTTATTCATAGAAAATTTTGTCAAGATTCTATTTCTATAGAAATTCTATAACAAATTTTTTGCCAAAATTTTATTTCTATAGAAAATTTGTCAAAATTCTTTTTCTATAAAAAATTTTATCAAAATTTTATTTCTATAGAAAATTTTATCAAAATTGTATTTCTATAGAAAATTTCATCACAATTTTATTTCTATAGAAAATTTTGTCAAAATTTTATTCCTATAGAAAACTTTGTCAAAATTTAATTTCTATAGAAAATTTTATCAAAATATTATTTCTATAGAAAATTTGATCACAATTTTATTTCTATAGAAAATTTTGTCCACATTTTTTTAGTATAGCACATTTTGTCAAAATGTTATTTCTATAAAAAATTTTGTCAAAATTTTATTTCTATAGAAAATTTTCTCAAAACTTTATTTCTATAGAAAATTTTCTCAAAATTTTATTTCTATAGAAAATTTTGTCAACATATTTTTTCCATAGCACATTTTGTCAAAATTTTATTCCTATAGAAAATTTTCTCAAAATGTTATTTCTATAAAAAAATTTGTCAAAATTTTATTTCTATAGAAAATTTTCTCAAAATTTTATTTCTATACAAAATTTTCTTAAAATTTTATTTCTATAGAAAATTTTGTCAAAATTTTATTTCTATAGAAAATTTTGTCAAAATTTTATTTCTATAGAAAATTTTGGCAAAATTGTATTTCTATAGAAAATTTTGTCAAAATTTTATTTCTCTAGAAAATGTTGTCAACATTTTATTTTCTATAGAAAATTTTGTCAAAATTTTATTTCTATAGAAAATTTTGTCAACATTTTATTTCTATAGAAAATTTTCTCAAGATTTTATTTCTATAGAAAATTTTCTCAAAATTTTATTTCTATAAAAAATTTTGACAAAATTTTATTTCTTTAGAAAATTTTGTCAAAATTTTACTTCTATAGAAAATTTAGTCAAAAATCAATTTCTATAGAAAATTGTGTCAAAAATCTATTTCTATAGAAAATTTTGTCACAATTTTATTTTTATTGAAAATTTTTTCAAAATTTTATTTCTATAGACAATTTTATCAATATTTTATTTCTATAGAAAATTTTATCAAAATTTTATATGTATAGAAAATGTTATCAAAATTTTATTTTTATAGAAAATTTTCTCAAAATGTTATTTCTATAGAAAATTTTCTCAAAAATTTATTTCGGTAGAAAATTTTGTTAAAATTTTATTTCTATAGAAAATTTTGTCAACATTTTATTTCTATAAAAAATTTTGTCAAAATTTTATTTCTTTAGAAAATTTTGTTGAAATTTTATTTCTATAAAAATTAAGTTTCGCCAGAAATTGAAAAATGTTGAAATTTGTTCAGAATATGAATTTCAATTCTTGTGGTAGATCAATGAATTGAAATGTGTCGACAACAATATGACACCAGCAATCTTAACCTAAGCAAAGGATTATCTCCATGTGAAGATATATGGAAAAGCCTGGGTACAATTATCTCACCATGGACTACCAACAAGTGAACTTCTGTCTTGTACTTAAGTTTTGCAGCTTCAATGATTTCACTCAACGGAGAAGGGACTTCCTGCGTGAAGGTGAGTCCGCAGGATAACTTGGGAATCAATGTCCATACGCAACTGTGCAACATTACATCGAAGGGAGCCACCGTGGTGCAATGGTTAGCATGCCCGCCTTGCATACACAAGGTCGTGGGTTCGATTCCTGCTTCGACCGAACACCAAAAAGTTTTTCAGCGATGGATTATCCCACCTCAGTAATGCTGGTGATATTTCTGAGGGTTTCAAAGCTTCTCTAAGTGGTTTCACTACAATGTGGAACGCCGTTCGGACTCGGCTATAAAAAAGGAGGTCCCTTGTCATTGAGCTTAATATGGAATCGGGCAGCACTCAGTGATAAGAGAGAAGTTCACCAATGTGGTACCACAATGGACTGAATAGTCTAAGTGAGCCTGATACATCGGGCTGCCACCTAACCTAACATTACGTCGAAAATATCGACCTTATAACGACTATCCTTGCTTTTTTTACACTACTGATTTAGTTCATTTTTAAAACTCTACGTGTTGTCTGGTAATGGTGAAGGTTTTCCTAAAGATGTCTCGTATATCTACAAATCACCTTTCTTGATAATTGAATTGCTTTGAATTATTGAAACATCTTATTTCTTAAAAAAAAATTATCCACGTAAATATATGGGTATTGGAACCATTGAAGAAAAATTTGGTCTCTATCATTGCAGATTATTTAATTTAGTTTATTTTGAAGATTTTTAAGTAAAAGTAACTCATGGCTTGGGAATATGCCACGTGTAAGCATACTACTCTAGGCAAATAGTATGAAATTTTATTTACATCTCACACGGAAATCAATTCGTCATAATTATACGCACCACCATAGAATGGTGACGGGGGTATAACAATTTTTTCATTCCGTTTGTAACACATCTTTTGTTTGCAGGCAGCTCAAATTCGAAGATGGGCTATATCGGTCCAAGTTTTGATATAGTCCCCATATAAACCGACCTCCCGATTTGGGGTCTTGGGCTTATAAAAACTGTAGTTTTTATCCAATTTGCTTGGTATTGGTATTTTAGGACCATCAAAAAGTGTACCGAAAATGGTGCCTATCGGTCCATGTTTTGGTATAGCCGATGAACCGAGATCCCGATTTTGCTTCTTGGGAGTCTAGAAAGTGTATTTTCTATCCGATTAGCCTGAAATTAGAAATCTAGAGGTATTCTAGGACCATCAAGAGGTGTGCCGAAAATGGGGTGTATCGGTCCATGTTTTTATATAGTCCCTATATAGACCGATTTCCGGATTTTACTTCTTGGGCTTCTAGAATTCGTTGTTTTACTCCAATTTACCTGAAATTTGAAATCTAGAGGTACTCTAGGACCCTAAAGATGTGTGCCGAAAATGGTAAGTACCGGTCCACGATTTTATATAGCCACCATATACACCGATCTCCCGAATTTACTTCTTGGACTTCTAGAATCCGTAGTTTTTAACCATTTTGCCTGAAATTTGAAATCTAGAGGTATTCTAGGACCATAAAGAGGTGTGCCGAATATATTGAATATATTGAATATATATCGGTACAGTTTTTGATATAGCCCCCTTATAAACCGGCCCTCCGATTTGGGGTCTAGATTCTACAACTACAATTAAATATGCTGAATACTGAGTGTATTCTTCCATGTTTTTGCATAGCCCCCATTACACCGTACTCCCGATTTAACTCCTAGGGTTTCTAGAAATTGTAGTTTTTATCCGATTTGCCACAAATTGAAAATATACTGACATTTTAGACCCATAACAAAGTGTATATGATTTAGTTTTATCGGTCCATTTGGTAAGGTCTCCTAGACCGATTTCACTTATTGAGGGTATAGAAGGCGCACTGATCATGAAAATTGCTTGAAACTGAATGCAAAATTTCCAGATTTTACTTCTCGTAATCATTTAAATAATTGGGATGAAAATCCACAGATTATAGATTTCAAATCAAGGCGTTATATCATAATTTTCTTGCACACTTACAAGAGATGTTTATGGTTCCTCTAAACCTCAAACAAAAATTGGTTCTTATAAATTCAGAATCTGATCTAGTCTTCATAGGTAAAATCTTTACATTTATCTGTGGGAAGCGTACTGGTTGAACTGATGTGCTTGGGAAAATATTTGTCATCAAACCTCCCTGAAATTTTCGAAGGAAACTATTATATTTGATTCATGGTGGTGGGTATTTAAGATTCGTCTCGTACTTCGTACTGCTGTTATACTCGTTTTATGGTAACTTTGATAGTATCTGTAGACGATGTCATTTGTTTAAAAAAAATATTTTAAGAGGAATACATCCTCCCAAAGAAAATATAATTTCATCCAGTACGAAATTTTAAATAAACAGAATTCCCCTTTCTTATAAAACATTTTCCAAGAAGACTTAATAAAGTTGAATTTATGACAAGCGATTGTATCTAATGCTTTTATTTCCTTTGAAAAATTTACCGTCACAAAAAAAAAATTCTAACAGTTCATTCCTTGGAAATGAAAATTGTTCTTTCAGTGCGTATACTGCCATATTGTGAGTATGATTGTAATAATTTATTCGGTTCAATCGCAGCTCAAATAATCGGAGACTCGATATTACCAAATTAGTATAAAGTTTGAAAAAGTTGAAGGGTGGAAAAAATTTACAATTTGGAAAAGTCGACTTTTCCAAAGTTTCAAGCCGAAGAGTCGAGCGTTTTTTTTTTATACCCACCACCATAGAATGGTGACGGGGGTATAATAAGTTTGTCATTCCATTTGTAACACATCGAAATATCGATTTCCGACTATATAAAGTATATATATTCTTGATCAGGGAGAAATTCTAAGACGATATAACAATGTCCGTCTGTCCGTCTGTCTGTCTGTCTGTTGTAATCACGCTACAGTCTTCAATAATGAAGCAATCGTGCTGAAATTTTGCACAAGCTCGTTTTTTGTCTGCAGGCAGGTCAAGTTCGAAGATGGACTATATCGGTCCAGGTTTTGATATAGTCCCCATATAAACCGACCTCCCAATTTGGGGTCTTGGGCTTATAGAAGCCGTAGTTTTTATCAAATTTGTCTGAAATTGGAAATCTAGAGGTATTTTAGGACCATAAAGAGGTGTGCCGAAAATGGTGAGTATCGGTCCATATATTGGTATAGCCCCCATATAGACCTATTTCCCGATTTTACTTCTTGGGCTTCTAGAATCCGAAGTTTTTATCCTATTTGCCTGAAATTGGAAATCTAGAGCAATTTTCGGGTCATAAAGAGGTGTGCCGAAAACGGTGAGTATCGGTCCATATTTTTGTATAGCCCGCATAAGAACGATCTCCCGATTTAACTCCTTGGGTTTCTAGAAACCGTAGTTTTTATCTGATTTTCCTGAAATTGTAAATATTCTGGTATTTTAGGTTCACAAAAACGTGTATCGGATTAAGTTTTTATCGGTCCATTTGATAATGCCTCCATATAGACCGACTTCACTTCTGGAGGGTGTAGAAATTGCTTGAAACTCAATGTAAAATTTCCAGATTTTACTTCTACAGATTTAAGATTTCAAATCAAGACGTTATTTTATAATTTTCTTGCACACTTACAAGAGATGTTAATAATTCCTCTAAAACTCAAACAAAAATGGTTCGTATAAACCAAGAATCTGATATAGTCCTCATAGGTGAAATTTTTAAATTTATCTTCGGGAAGTGTCCTGAAGTCCTCAAGCCCTCCTGAAATTTCAAAGGAAATCCTAATATTTGGTTCATGGTGGTGGGTATTTAAGATTCGGCCCGGCCGAATCTTTTTTTTTGTAAATTTGGTTAGAATTTGGAAACATATTCATCGCCTGAATTTTATGTATCAGCCATACAGTTTCTGGTGCCGATAATTAAGGATATTATCATCGACTCCTCTTGGTATTATTCCATTCCTTTGTATTTTAAAACTTACCATCACTACCACGCCTTTTGCGGGCACTGTCATTTGGCAATTGACCATTCATAGGTAACACTGAAAATAAATAAAAAAAAATTAATGCCATTAAAACTTTTCTACAAATATTACGAACAACATTTAAATACACATTTTGAGTGATAACCACCTTTACAGACAATGGATCTAACTCTAAAGGACAAAGACACAAATCACAAAGGAATTTAAAATCGATCAATAATTCATTAATCAATCAAACTAAAACTTCATTGCACTGACAAAACTACTACACAATTGATTTCCAGACATACAAATGAACGTAGGCCAGTGTTCTAGAATAATGGTCTTTGCACTGATAATGATGATGATGGACACCAAATGACCGCTTCTATTCACGCAAAGTTGAAATATAAATCCTAAAGGACACGTTTATCGTCCGACAAAGCCGGCAAACAACTAAATCAAAAAACTAAGTTCATAGAACCTTTTTGTACAAATATCCCACAAAAATAATAAAAAAAACTCCCCCCAAAAATCCAATTGAGATTATTGTTGTAGTGTGGTTAAAGAGGCAGGTCACCAGTTATGCATGTACATATATGGCCTTATATGGAAGCGTATACCAATTTCTCGTTATTGTGTTGTTTTTTTAGTATTTTTTTTGTGGTAGTAACTTGGTCAACAAAAATAACATGGTCAAAATGTGGCACATGACAAACAGCAAACAACAACATAGTACTAGAGTTACTCAGCTCCATTCAATCCTCTCCCCATAAAAAAAATGTGGACAAACTATTTTCTTAACTTAACATAGTAGTGTCACTTCTATGGTGCCCTAACTCCGTTTCTCTTTTTATCGTCCTTTATCACAAAACACCGACCTAAAATCAAATATCCACCGGTTGTTACCTTCTATGAAAAGTCATATTAACTAAGAATTATTTGTGGTTTTCAACATGTTGCCACTCACTTACATATCGAGCCTGAGGACGAGAATGAAGAACAATTTTTTTTTTTGTTAATTTTTCTTGGGGCCTTTTTGGGGTGTTAGAAATTTCTAAAAATATTTATTCGAAACCACACACGGAAAGAGAGTTCATAAACCCTTCTAAATACAATGCGATTACAAATTAAAAAAAAATTAGTTTAAAAATAAGAGCCAGAATTGAAATATGGGGGTCGCTTATAAGTGGGCTATAACAATTATGAACTTGATATGGACCAATTTTTGTTTGATTGGTGATCTATTTATCTGAGGGCTATATATAACTATAGACCGATAGTTACACTGAAAAAAATATTGTCGTGAGGTCAAAGATTTCATGTCTTTATAATACGAATGCAAATTTTGCTTAGCACGGAAGACGCAATTCTCTACCATAAAGTTTTTTTCCTTGTCCAAAAGTCAATAAACTTTTCAATGAAGTCGTATTATCCTTATAATTAAGTGATTTCCCTTAAAAATGTATCATAAAAAGGTATCATAACATGAAAGAAAAAATGTTTGGGCTAAAGTCAACTTGACTTTAATAATTCAGAAACATTCTTCAAATTTAATGAAATTGTCTCTAAATTTGTTGCCTTTTTGCATCTTGACTACAAAGCAAAAAATCGTGCAAATATAGGACATATTTTTCAACACTTCATTTTAAAGACGTTTATTACTTGAAACATAGCATAATTTCTAATGGAAGTCAAGTCTTAATTTGGAAAATAAAGTTGTCGTTAACTCGTTTTTAAAGGACTTTGATAGCATATGAAGAAAAGAAGCTGAAAAAGCGAAAAAATAAAATTTGCTTCCTAGAAGCAAGCACACAAAACCCAAATTTAAAAAAAAAAAAAAATTGTATCTTAAAAGTATCCTTACTTGTATTCTCCGCTTCTTTGGCTCGGAATCAATACCAAAATTTTTAAATTAAAGACAAAATCTTTGGAACCGAGCATGCTTTTTTTCAGTGTAGGCATGGTTGTTAACGGCCATATACTAGAACAATGTACCAAATTTCAACCAAAACCAAATCTCGGGATTGGTTTATATGGGGGTTATATACCCTCCACCATAGGATGGTGGTGTCATTCCGTTTGTAACACATCGAAATATTGCTCTAAGACCCCATAAAGTATATATATTCTGGGTCGTGGTGAGATTCTGAGTCGATCTAAGCATGTCCGTCCGTCTGTCCGTCTGTTGAAATCACGCTAACTTCCGAACGAAACACGCTATCGACTTGAAACTTGGCACAAGTAGTTGTTATTGATGTAGTTCGGATGGTATTGCAAATGGGCCATATCGGTCCACTTTTACGTATAGCCCACATATAAACCGATCCCCATGTTTGGCTAGCGGAGCCTCAAAGAGAAGCATATTTCATCCGATCCGGCTGAAATTTGGTACATGGTGTTGGTATATGGTCTCTAACAACCACGCAAAAATTGGTCCACATCGGTCCATAATTATATATAACCCCCATATAAACCGATTCCCAGATTTGGCTTGCGGAGCCTCTAAGATTGGCATATTTCATCCGATCCTGCTGAAATTTGGTACATGGTGTTGGTATATGGTCTCTAACAACCACGCAAAAATTGGTCCACGTCGGTCCATAATTATATATAGGCCCCATATAAACCGATCCCCAGATTTGGCTTGCGGAGCCTCAAAGAGAAGCAAATTTCATCCGATCCGGCTGAAATTTAGTATATGGTCTCTGACAACCATGCAAAAATTGGTCCACATCGGTCCATAATTATATATAGACCCCATATAAACCGATCCCTAGATTTGGCTTGCGGAGCCTCAAAGAGAAGCAAATTTTATCCGATCCGGCTGAAATTTGGTACATGGCTTTGGTATATGGTCTCTCACAACCATGGAAAATTGCTTCATGCATCGGTCCATAAATATATATAGGCCACATATAAACCGATCCTCAGATTTGGCTTGCGGTGCCTCAAAGAGAAGCAAATTTCATCCGATCCGGCCGAAATTTGGTACATGGTGTTGGTATATGGTCTCTAACAACCACGCAAAAATTGGTCCACGTCGGTCCATAATTATATATAGGCCCCATATAAACCGATCCCCAGATTTGGCTTGCGGAGCCTCAAAGAGAAGCAAATTTCATCCGATCCGGCTGAAATTTAGTATATGGTCTCTAACAACCACGCAAAAATTGGTCCACATCGGTCCATAATTATATATAGACCCCATATAAACCGATCCCTAGATTTGGCTTGCGGAGCCTCAAAGAGAAGCAAATTTTATCCGATCCGGCTGAAATTTGGTACATGGCTTTGGTATATGGTCTCTCACAACCATGGAAAATTGCTTCATGCATCGGTCCATAAATATATATAGGCCACATATAAACCGATCCTCAGATTTGGCTTGCGGTGCCTCAAAGAGAAGCAAATTTCATCCGATCCGGCTGAAATTTGGTACATGGTTTTGGTATATGGTCTCTAACAACCATGCAAAAATTGGTCCAACACGGTTCATAATTATATATAGCCACCACATAAACCGATCCCCAGATTTGGCTTGCGAAGCCTCTAAGAGAAGCAAATTTCATACGATATGGTTGAAATTTGGAACATGGTTTTAATATATGGTCTCTAACAACCGTGCCAGAATTGGTCCATATCGGTCCATAAATATATATAGTCCCCATATAAACGGTTCTCCAGATTTGACCTCCAGAGCCTCTTGGAGGAGCAAAATTCATCCGATCTGGTTCAAATGTGGAACATGGTGTTAGTATATGGTCTCTAACAACCATGCAAAAATTGGTCCATAATTATATATAGCCCCCATATAAACAACCATAATTGTTTACGAGACCTTTTTCATTTAGAAGAATTCGCTTAAAATCTCGAATTTGGCGTTATTTCGGGCCGATCTATAAATATAGCTTAGATGGATTATATCTATCGACAACCCTCTAACAACCACATGAAAAATGCGCCAAATCTATCACTCCTATGAAACCCCTATTAAATGCCACTATGTTCCACTCCATCTACTTTTCACTTAATTTCTACATATTAACCAAGAAATCTAAACAACTACCATATTCAGGAATGTATGGTTCCTTTTCCACTTAATTTCACTTTGTTAATCGTGTAATTAAATGGTATTTAATAATGGTGATTTAATGTTAAATTTATATTTATTTGCCCTTTTCCTTATTAATGAACTCACAAAAAAGTTCTGAGAGACAATTAAATTTTGTTTTTCATGAGACTGTGGTAATGGATTTGGGGATATCCGATGTGTTCTTCGTAACACCACAGTTTCATGGAAAATTCAATATAGAGTAACTGGTCGGTATGTAATGCTTTCAAATTTGTTATGTGGGATACTAAAAAAGATTTTCTGGATTATTGTACACTGAAAGAAATTCTGATCCAATTAACCTTATTTGCTGACTATGAAGGATACATTTCTTTAAATTAAGATAAACGGAAAATGATAAATAGCCGTTGGTGATTCGATTTTTGGACATTAAAGAGCGTAGCTACAGGACAAAGGATGTTAAAGTGCTGAATACGGTAACTCTCTTACTTCGATGGCTACCACCAACTATTTGTGTAACGAGTTTCGTTGAGATGCACCTGAGATTTAGACGAACCACTTCCATGGTTGAAGATGTTGGGTGGTTGGACGAAAATACTAAAGATGACGAAACATTATAGGATAATAGGGGAGACGGTAGGTGAAAACGATTGCCATGCTTGGTAGAATTCTAACAAAAGTTTGACAAAATTTTTTGTAGAAATGAAATTTTGACAAAATTTTATATAGAAATAAATTTTTTATAAAATTTCTATTGAAATAAAATTTTGACAATATTTTCTATAAAAATAAAATTTTGATAAAATTTCTATTGAAATAAAATTTTCTCAAAATTTTCTATAGAAATGAAATTTTGATCAAATTTTCTGTAGAAATAAAATTTTTACAAATTTTCTATAGAAATAAAATTTTGACAAAATTTTCTATAGAAATAAAATGTTGACAAAATTTTCTATAGAAATAAAATTTTGACAAAATTTTCCATAGAAATAAAATTTTGACAAAATTTTCTATAGAAATAAAATGTTGACAAAATTTTCTATAGAAATAAAATTTTGACAAAATTTTCCATAGAAATAAAATTTTGACAAAATTTTCTATAGAAATCAAATTTTTAGAAAATTTTCTATAGAAATCAAATTTTTACAAAATTTCTATAAAAATAAAATTTTGACAAAATTTTCTATAGAAATAAAATCTTGACAAAATTTTCTATAGAAATAAAATTTTAACAAAATTTTCTATAAAAATAAAAATTTGACAAAATTTTCTCTAAAAAAATTTACAAAAATTTCTAAAGAAATAAAATTCTCCTATTTTTAAACTCTTCTTTGTAGCTAAGAAGCTAAAAGTCGACAAAGAAATGAAATTTTGACAAAATTTTCTATAGAAATAATTTTTTTTATAAAATTTCTATTGAAATAAAATTTTGACAAAATTTTCTATAGAAATCAAATTTTTAGCAAATTTTCTATAGAAATCAAATTTTTAGAAAATTTTCTATAGAAATCAAATTTTTACAAAATTTCTATAAAAATAAAATTTTGACAAAATTTTCTATAGAAATAAAATCTCGACAAAATTTTCTATAGAAATAAAATTTTAACAACATTTTCTATAAAAATAAAAATTTGACAAATTTTTCTCTAACAAAATTTACAAAAATTTCTAAAGAAATAAACTTCTCCTATTTTTAAACTCTTCTTTGTAGCTAAGAAGCTAAAAGTCGACAAAGAAATGAAATTTTGACAAAATTTTCTATAGAAATAAATTTTTTATAAAATTTCTATTGAAATAAAATTTTGACAATATTTTCTATAGAAATAAAATTTTGATAAAATTTCTATTGAAATAAAATTTTGACAATATTTTCTATAGAAATAAAATTTTGATAAAATTTCTATTGAAATAAAATTTTGTCAAAATTTTCTATAGAAATGAAATTTTGATCAAATTTTCTGTAGAAATAAAATTTTTACAAATTTTCTATAGAAATTATATTTTGATAAAATTTTCTATAGAAATAAAATTTTGACAACATTTTCTATAGAAATAAAATTTTGACAAAATTTTCTATAGAAATAAAATGTTGACAACATTTTCTATAAAAATAAAATTTTGACAAAATTTTCTATAGAAATAAAATCTATAAAAATAATATTTTGACAAAATTTTCTCCTAAAAAATTAAAAAAAAAATTAAAGAAATAAAATTCTCCTATTTTTAAACTCCTCTTTGTAGCTAAGAAGCTAAAAGTCGACAAAGAAATGAAATTTTGACAAAATTTTCTATATAAATAAAATTTTAACAAAATTTTCTATAGAAATAAAATTTTGACAAAATTTTCTATAGAAATAAAATTTTTACATTTGCTATAAAAAAATGTTGACAAAATTTTCTCTAAAAAAAATTGACAAAAATTTCTAAAGAAATAAAATTTTCCTATTTTTAAACTCTTTTCTTTGTAGCTAAGAAGCTAAAAGTCGACAAAGCTAAGGACGATTTCATTAGGTTTGAGGAACGTTCAGAATTGTTAAAGCCAAATTGACCTTAGTGAAACAAAATGTTCTTCCATTTTTCAACTATAAGAACAAAACGACTTCATTGAAAAGTTTATCGACTTTTGTATCAGAAAAACAAACTATATATCAGAGAAATGCATCTTCTACGCTAAGCAAAATTCGCATTTGTATTTTAAGGACATTAAATCTTTGGCCGCATGACAATATGAGCTGTAAGGTGGTCCTGGAAAAATGGACCCAAGAACAGGGAAATACTGCTACACCGATGGATCGAAGAAGGGTGAGAGGACGGGACTTGGTGTATATGTGGAGGACCCAGATACCGAGATCCTATTCCGATTGCTCGACCACAGCAAATTCCATTAGGCAGAATGTGTTAAAAGGCTGAAAAATAACTCGAGGCCGTGAAGGCAATAGCAGAAAATATGGTTCGATCGCGAAACGTATTGTGATACAAAGGCATGGTCAACGAATAATCGGAATACGACAGGATCCGCACAAGTCAGCCGAGTTGGATCAATGGGCGCAGGAGACTCATAAAATGATGTGAACCAGTGCAATGGTCATGGATAAGAACAAGACTGGAGAACTACTCAAGGAGATTACGACGACATTCAGGAAGGTCATGAGAATAATGACCGTGCATGTTTTAAGGATCATGAGATCTCGGAACACAACCTTTGTGGCTGCTCTGGCTTTACTAGGCAAAAAACTAACCAGCTAGGTGAAGAGGTGATACGGGAGCTGGTCTAGCTGGGACTCAGGTTATTTTCAGACTCACTTTGACTATTCAGTCCATTGTGATACCACTATGGTGAACTTCTCTTTTGTCAGTGAGTACTGGCCAGTGACAAGGATCTCCTTTTTATAGCCGAGTCCACTTAGAGAAGCCTTGATACACTCAGCATTACTGAGAAGGGGATATTCCACCCCCGAAAAACTTTTTGGTGGTCGGTCAAAATTGGGATTGAACTCATGATCTTTATATGCACGGCGGGCATGCAACTATAGGTGTGCACGTGAGTAATAGTTTACTCACGCTCACGCACACTCTCGACGGGAAAATCTTAGTCACGCACGATATTGTTTGGTAGGACTCACGCACACTCACGAAAAGAAATTTTGTACTCACACACACTCACGCACGAAAATGTCGTGACTCTTGAAAAATACTGTGACTCACAAATAGTTTTTGAGTAATTTACCTTAGCGCCGTGTCTGAAATCATGAGCATTATTCAAATCGAGAGCGTTTTTACACTCTTAACATCCCAGGTATCACTAAAATTGTAAATGAGTTTAAATCTTAATCGTTTTATGTTGGTGAGAAGGATTATTTTCGTGAGCGTAATTCTTTACTCACACACACTCACGAAGATATTATTTTCGTGACTCATGTTCACGCACGAAATTTTGGTTTATTAATCACGCTTACGCACACTCACGCCATTGCCATGAGCGTGAGTCACGACAATTTCGTTATATGTGCACACCTCTAATGCTAACCATTGCTTAACGGTGGCTCCTTAATACGGTAGTTTAGGAGATATGAGCAAAACAAGTTTTTCATATAAAAATTTCAATTTTTCCAGGTTTTGGATGGAATTTTCGATTTTATAGTGTAGGTCATGAATTAAGCTCCTTTTCGCGCTAGGACGCATAGTTTAGGAGATATGAGCCAAACAAGTTTTTCATAAAAAAATTTTAATTTTTTCAGGATTTGGATGGAATTTTCGATTTTTTTGGGTATATCATGAATTAAGGTCCTTTTCGCTCTAGGACGGGGGTGGTCATGAATTAAGCTCCTTTTCGCTCTAGGACGCATAGTTTAAGATATATGAGCAAAACAAGTTTTTCATATAAAAATTTCATTTTTTTCAGGAATTTGATGGAATTTGAATTTGATATGAGCCAAGGTTAGGTGGCAGCCCGATGTATCGGGCTCACTTAGACTATTCAGTCCATTGTGATACCACATTGGTGAACTTCTCTCTTATCACTGAGTGCTGCCCGATTCCATGTTATGCTCAATGACAAGGGACCTCCTTTTTATAGCCGAGTCCGAACGGCGTTCCACATTGCAGTGAAACCACTTAGAGAAGCTTTTAATACTTTTTGGTGTTCGGTCGAAGCAGGAATCGAACCCACGACCTTGTGTATGCAAGGCGGGCATGCTAACCATTGCACCACGGTGGCTCCACGGGTGATATGAGCCAAACAAGTGTTTCATAAAAAAATTTTAATTTTTTCAGGATTTGGGTGGAATTTTCAATTTTTTTGGGTAGATCATGGATTAAGGTCATTTTCGCTCTAGGACGCATAGTTTAGGAGATATGAGCCAAACAAGTTTTTCATATAAAAATTCCTGGGATAAAAGAAAGGAACGATGAAAAGAAGAATTTAGAGCGCACTACAAGGCGAATACTGGCTAGATGTATGTCATCTGTCATAAGGCAGGGCAACCTAAATCCTCCCTTCAACCAAACCTAAAATAACCTAATTTTTAGGTCACAAAAAAAAGACGATACCACAAACTACCACGAAGAGAGATCAAAGCGAAGGTATTCCAAAGAAGATGAAGGCTATCCTCTCGATCGGACACGCGATGGGCAACAACTAAGATGGAGAAAAGTAAAACGATCTCAAGAGTATACAATACAGAATTATTGGGTCGATTCGAGGATGAATTATAGAAAACACGGAACCACTTAACAGGGAAAAAAGCGAATTCTTTTCCTCAAAAGTTTATTGGTGTGGCAACCCATTATCCTAAGTACGTAGCATTTACATTCTCTCAATAAGTATTGTGAAAATCCCCTCAAAACTTTGTATTCCAACTACTTGTTGCCACTTTGCCAAAAAAACGAAAATGTTGTAGTACCCAAAATATTCATATGTGATGGTGGTGAAATATCTGAAATATTACTAATTTAAATATTAGTGAGAAATTTCATATAGGCGTAGGCAAAACCACCAAGAGCTTGGTTAACCTTATCCACTCTATCTCAACACAAGGTCAACACGCAAAGTACGCGTTTTTTATTATCTTTCCATAACGTTGCATATTATTTTGTGCGTGTTTAGGGTATCATCGAAATAAGACTACAAAATGGGGGAATTTCCCTTGAATATATATTTTTTTTTTTTTTTCAAAAAACAACACCAACTACACGAGAATTAAATGTAGTAGGGGTTCGCATGTCAAGCGGAAATAAAAAATTATCGAAAACACTTTGCAGATTGAATTGGCAATTAAGTCATGTTTACACGTTAGCTTCGGGGAATTTTGTATATCCTTATATGTAAATTCATTTATTCAAATAATAATTGAGACAATTATGTTACCTTTATTGATATTTGTTTTTCATTTTAGTTTCCGTGAAAAGATAAATAAATGGAAAAATTACATTAAGGCATTATGGCTGGCAATATTGGTTTAGCAAACACTTTTCACTGTTCAGTTCGGTTAAGACAAATCGAAGGACGACTTCAAAGGAACAAACGAATGCCAAATGCTTTTCTAAATTTTATTTTGTGAAAAATTGACTAAAGTTAGTATTGGTTGGGTAAGGTCATTATCTGGAAGATCCAATGTCATATTGTGGTTTGTGAACTTGTCTATTATCAATTCTACATTTGGCAAAAACAAGAGCTTTTGGAACTCCTACCCTGAGCCCTTATTTTGATATATGTGGCAACACGAGATATTTTCAAATTTTTATCCAGATAATAGCCAGTACGATGTGCATTTCGTTGAACTTGATCCGAATCAATGTCACGTGTACCTCCAACATGGTATTTGCCACCGTTATTAGTACACGGTTACTGTTTGATAGATTGGTAAAATTCTTGATGGTTTGGCAGATTTTGCCAAATAACCTATAGCAATAGAATTTTAACCAAACTTTTCTATAGAAATAAAATTTTAACCAACAATTTTCTTCGAAATAACGTTTGTCAAAATTTTCTTAGCAATAAACTTTTGACAAAATTTTCATAGAATTACAATTTTGTCAAAATTTTGTATAGAAATAAAATTTTGACAAAATTTTCTATAGAAATAAAATTTTGACAAAATTTTCTAAAGAAATAAAATTTTCAAAAAATGTTCTATAGAAATAAAGTTTTGAAAAATGTTTCTTTAAAAATAAAATTTTGACAAAATTTTCTATAGAAATAAAATTTTGACAAAATTTTCTATAGAAATAAAATTTTGACAAAATTTTCTATAAAAATAAAATTTTGACAAAATTTTCTATAGAAATAAAATTTTGACAAAACTTTCTATAGAAATAAAAAAATTTGACAAAAATTTCTATAGAAATAAAATTTTGACAAAATTTTCTATAGAAATAAAATTTTGACAAAATTTTCTATATGAATAAAATTTTGAAAAAATTTTCTCTAGAAATAACATTTTGTTAAAAATTCCTATAGTAATAAAATTTTGACAAAATTGTATATATACAAAATTTTCTATAGAAATAAAATTTTGTCAAAATTTTCTATAGAAATAAAATTTTGTCAAAATTTTCAATAGAAAAAAAATTTGAAAAAAATTTCTATAGAAAAAACAAGTAAGGAAAGTCTAAAGTCGGGCGGTGCCGACTATATTATACCCTGCACCACTTTGTAGATCTAAAATTTCGATACCATAAAACATCCGCCAAATGTGTTGGGGGCTATATATAAAGGTTTGTCCCAAATACATACATTTAAATATCACTCGATCTGGAAGAATTTGATAGACTTCTACAAAATCTATAGACTCAAAATTTAAGTCGGCTAATGCACTAGGGTGGAACACAATGTTAGTAAAACATATGGGAAACGTTTAAATCTGAAGCAATTTTAAGGAAACTTCGAAAAAGTTTATTTATGATTTATCGCTCGATACACGCTCACAAAAAATCGCTTCTGTAACATATACTCCCAAACATATTTTGCTTCAATCATATATATTTTTGGGTAGTGCCCAAACATTTATATGTTTGATCTCTTCCAATATATATGTTTGAAAGCATATTGGTCTAAACAATATATGTTTGGGTAGTCTAAGTTCCAAACATTTTGTATTTTTGCTTCCAAATTCAATAATGTTGTCTTCCAAAAAACAATATGTTATTATGTGACCATATAATATGTTTGAAGCATTTTGCACCCAAAAATATTATATGCTTAAAAAAAATTCTCCCAAACAATATTGTGCTCAAAATTTTATTTATTTATTTATATATTTACAATCATAATGAATTATGAAAATAAACAGGTAATATAGGTGCTAACAACATAGGTTTTCGACCTGAATGCTCAAAATTTTGTTTCTGTCCAATTCTGTAATACAAACATTGTAGAAGTAATTATTCAATTTTATGATTTTTTTATTTTAATTTTACCTTTTGCCGGACGGGGATTCGAACAGCGGACCACACAGTTTGTAAGGATCAAAGAAGTAGCTGATCAATTGCCCAAGGAAAAATAAAATGTTAATTTTGTAATAACAAGCAACAACCACCAACTTAATTCAATATCGCTCCCTGTTAAATAGCGCTCCAAGCTACTAAACACATATATGTTTATAGGCTATTTCTAAATTAATATATGTTTGCATCCAAGCATATTATATTTACAAACATTTTATGTCCCAAACATAATATGTTCTAACATATTAACATATATGTCCCAAACATTTTATGCTAGTTTATGAACATTATATGCTTGCACTCAAAAATATTGTGTTTAAAAATTTGTGTTCCAAACATATAATGTTTATAGCCAAACATATGAAAAACAGTCTTTTTCATCCGTGTATATATATGTATTAAAAGTTTAGGAAAATTAGAGTCATTTTTACAACTTTTCGACTAAGCAGTGGCGATTTTACAAGGAAAATATTTGTATTTTGACCATTTTTGTCGAAATCAGAAAAACATATATATGGGAGCTATATCTAATTCTGATCCGATTTCAACCAAATTTGGCACGCATAGCTGCAATGCTAAATCTACTCCCTGTGCAAAATTTTAACTAAATCGGAGCAAAAAATTGGCCTCTGTGGTCATATGAGTGTAAATCGGCCGAAAGCTACATATTGGAGCTATATCTAAATCTGAACCGATTTCAACCAAATATGGCACGCATAGCTACAATGCTAATTCTACTCCCTGTGCAAAATTTCAACTAAATCGGAGCAAAAAATTGGCCTCTGTGTTCATATTAGTGTAAATCGGGCGAAAGCGAAACTCTTTACTCCTTCCACTGCCAAGGGGGGTACCGCAAGGATCAATCCTTGGACCCCTCCTCTACTCAATATACTCGAATGATCTACCTGACCAAATCAAGCATAATCATATTCAAATGTACGCTGATGACGTACAGCTTTACTCCTCATGCAAACTGAATTCCATTGCGACTTGTGTATCGAATCTTAACGCAGACCTGCAACGAATACTGAATTGGGCCTCAAAGAACTGTTTAATACTTAACCCTAATAAGTCGAAGGCAATTCTAATCCGAAACAGAAATGTTGACATAGGAGATAACGTCAACATTTACTTAGGATCCACACAAATTGAAATTGTGGATAAAGCAAAGAATCTTGGGGTAATTTTTAATAAGAATCTTACCTGGTCTGACCATATTTCTTCAACCTGTGGAAAAGTATATTCAATGCTTAGAAATCTGTGGACTACCCAACACTTCACACCACTGAATATTAGAATACAGTTAGTAAAAAGCTACATATTACCAACCTTACTGTATGCTTCTGAAGTATTCGCTGATATAAATACAACTGACAAAAGAAAACTTCAAACTACTTTTAACAATACAGTACGATATGCTTTTGGTTTGAGACGATTTGACAGAGTCTCACAATACTCATTACTGATACTGAAGTTGCCATTGGAAAGATACTTAATTTGCAAATCATTAGTATTGTTACATAAAATAATTCACACCAGTAAACCTTCATATCTATATGCCAACCTGATGTTCGCCCGATCATCAAGAGGAAAAAACATTATACAAATCGCACACCGTCGTCACTCATCAGAAAGACATTTTTTTATTAGTACGATCCGTCTCTGGAATCAACTCCCTAATGAGCTGCAGCTAATAACTAATACACAACGGTTCAAGAGGAATATTCTGGAATATTATTCAATCATGTGAAATATTTTAATATTGGGGACGCTAAATTTTTCTTTTTTTTCACACTAATACACTTTAGAATATTGTTATGTATACTTATATGTTATTTTAATTAAATTTAATTTAATACATATTAATAACAATACTGTAATAATCTAACCATGTTGCTCCAGTACTATAATTTATAAGATGTAATCTTGTTGTACTGGAAATACCATTCAATAAATGAAATGAAATGGAAGAAAGCTATAGAAATAAATTTTGTCAAAATTTTCTATAGAAATTTTGTTGTCGTTTTCTTGATTTTAGGCTGAAATCAAGAAAACGACAACAATGATTAAGGAACAAAACCAACAATAACAAAACAAAACGAAATAACATTTTGTCAAAATTTTCTATAGAAATAAAATTTTGTCAAAATTTTCTATAGAAATAAAATTTTGTCAAAATTTTCTATAGAAATAAAATTTTGTCAAAATTTTCTACAGAAATAAAATTTTGACAAAATTTTCTATATAAAAAAAATTTTCTATAGAAAAAAAATTTGACACAATTTTCTAGAGAAATAAAATTTTGACAAAATTTCTATAAAAAACAAATGCACTAACTTATAATACCCTGTTCCACAGTGTGGAGCAGGGTATAACAAAATTGGACAAAATCTTCTATACATTCTATAAATTTGCATTCACATAGTTTTATACTAACTACATAAAATTTATCAACAAACTTCATAATAAGATTTTTTTTTTTTAATTTGGTACATTTTTTGTAAAATGTTCTTCAAATTTTGGTAGATTATTTTTGGCACGAGTGGCCACCGTGTATTAGTATCATTTTAACTATTTATGCTGTGATACATATGTGTTTTCCTGGCTTTGCTGTGGTTTAGTTCGCCAACTATATCCGATTATGAGTTTACAGACAAATACAATGAAAACTGTATATGAATATTTTGTCAACATATCCAACATATAATATATAATTTTATTGTGATAGTATAGCTAGAGTTCCACGAAAACTGTTCACTTTGGATGTTTCACTATAAAAACCAATCACACTAAACAATTTAACTCCATCACGAATTAGGTATTGTAAAGAGGGCATTTCTATTTTTTAAAAAGTTAAATTTTTATTATTATAATTTTTATACCCTGCGACACACTGTGGAACAGGGTATTATAAGTTAGTGCATATGTTTGCAACACCCAGAAGGAGACGAGATAGACACATGGTGTCTTTGGCAAAAATGCTCAGGGTGGGCTCCTGAGTCGATAGAGCCGTGTCCGTCTGTCCGTGAACACATTTTTCTAATCAAAGTCTAGGTCGCAGTTTTAGTCCAATCGATTTCAAATTTGTCACAAGTATGTGTTTTGGCTCAGAATATAAACCTATTGATTTTGGAAGAAATCGGTTCAGATTTAGATATAACTCCCATATATATATTTCGCCCGATATGGACTTATATGGCCCCAGAAGCCAGAGTTTTACCCTAATTTGCTTAAAATTTTGCACAAGAAGATTTATTTATTTATTTATCAATTAATTACATTTACAATAAAATTATAAATATAATTGTAACTATGACTGCTAGGGTCTTAAGCTTAGCACAAGAAGAACAATTAGTACTATAGTCAAGTGTGCCAAATTTTATTGAAATCGGTTCAGATTTAGATATAGCTCCCATATATATCGTTCGCCCGATTTACACTCATATGACCACAGTAGCCAATCTTTTACTCCGATTTAATTGACATTTTGTACAGGGAGTAGAATTAGCATTGTAGCTATGCGTGCCAAATTTGGTTGAAATCGGTTCAGATTTAGATATAGCTCCCATATATGTGTTTTTCTGATTTCGACAAAAATGGTCAAAATACCAACACTTTCCTTGTAAAATCGACACTGCTTAGTCGAAAAGTTGTAAAAAATTACTCTAATTTTCCTAAACTTCTAATACATATATATCGAGCGATAAATCATAAATAAACTTTTGCGAAGTTTCATTAAAATAGCTTCAGATTTAAATGTTTGCCATATTTTTTTACTAATATTGTGTTCCACCCTAGTGTAGATTTTGTAGAAGTCTATCAAATTCTGTCCAGATCGAGTGATATTTAAATGTATGTATTTGGGACAAACCTTTATATATAGCCCCCAACAGATTTGACGGATGTGATATGGTATCGAAAATTTAGATCTACAAAGTGGTGCAGGGTATAATATAGTCGGGCCCGCCCGACTTTGGACTTTCCTTACTTGTTTTTTATTTAATTTGAAAAGTCGACTTTAAAAAATATAATCCCTAGAAAGGATAAACCACAATAATTGTGGAGAAATATGTTATGGAAATCAATAAATTTGCCATTTACTGAATTTTTCATAGAATATCCCATATGTTCGACTTGAGAAAACTAATTATTTTGTTTCAAAAAAACTCGACACCTGAAAAAATTTGAAAATTTCCTTTATATTAAAACAGGGATGATTTTAAAGGATGGACGCAAATTTCGTGTCCTAATTTTTTCGAGGGATAATTATATTATATAATTATATTTTACATTATGATCTTTCTTTTATTTATTTATTTACTTACTTTTTTAATTTGAATATTGAGTAAATTTTGTATCCTATAATTGCATAATTATGCATAATACTGCGACTTAAAAAACACATTTGTAACGATTTCCTCTTATTCGCTTATGTTTGAAGGTCATTTTATAGTTCACATAAAATGACCTTCAAACATAAAAGTCAACTTTTCAATGATTACAAAAATTAAAAAAAAAAACTCTGAACATTTAAGAGTCGCCTATTTGATTGTCAATATAATCCCTACACAGAAAAAAATTTCACAAACATTTTTCCAATTAAAATCTTAATTGAGTTTTAAATAATTGAGTTTTAAAAAATATTCAATTAAAAATTTAATTGATTCAACAAATTTTTTAATTGAAACAAAAATCAATCACACAAATTAATAATATCAATTAATTTTTTAATTGGATCAATTAATTTTTTAATTGACTGTCAATTAATTTTTTAATTGATACTATCATTACTGTGATTGAAGACATTTCAATTAAAAAATTAATTGGATCAATTAATTTCGTGATTGAATCAGAAAAAAAAATTTTGTGTGTAGTGAGGATAAACCACAACAACTTCGTGTTTGGCCGCAACTAAGATAGAATCCATGACTCTTCGTTACGAAGGAAGAAAAAGTTATAGAAATCCATAAATTTCCCGATAGCACGATTTTTCGCGAAATACCCCATATATTCAGAATGATTACGATTTGTTGTCATTTAAAAATAAATTATTTTATTTTCTATGGATTTCAATCGAATCTATAGAGTACTGACATCGACATGGTTATTATTCCATTTTTTAAAGCATGGGTATATAATTTTAGAATGTAGCATTCTATAAATATGTCGATATGTTCGATTCACTTACCTTTGGGTGGTGATGAATGGTAATAAAGACCTTGGAAACGACGTCGACGTTTCGGAGGCATTTTCAATATTTAATTGTTGGAATTGTCGGTGTGCCTTTAATTATTTAGTTTTGTCAAACGGTGGTGTCATCAGGACAACTAATGGTCTATGATAGTTGGATTTCCGTTTTACAGTTCTCATGGATGAAGGCCACAGCACAGCAATATGGAACTATGGCGGTGTTAATGACAGCGACTTGAAGTCCAGTTGTGTCGAAGTTCGTATGACGAATGTTTTGTGATAGAGAATTTTCACAGCACTAGCGATTTTATTTTTCTTTTTTTTGGGTTTTCTTGATTTTCACAAAACTGAGTGATGTATATATGCAAACCAAATGGTTTTATGTTTTTCACAAATGTTCGTTTCACTTAGCTCCTCATGTATTATCCTCTCATATCACCTTCTCATTTTAAAATCGTGTTCACATCTAATTTGTCACTAAATAGTGGTGAAAATTTTGAGTAGTTTCTTGTTTACACTTGGTTTCGTTTTTTTATTTTTGTGAATTTTGTTGTTGTCTATTTTTTCTGTAATAATAAAAGAAAATATTTTTTATGATTTGGTTTTACAGTTGGATATTTTACACATTTTTTCTGTATTAGTTTTGTCACTCTACTTTTAAAAATTGCTCAATAATAAGCTCATTTGAGTTAGCTTTGATGACGTTGAAGGAAATGAATATATCACGCATACAGCTACCACGAGGACAAAAGCCTACAAGTTAATCAATATGAGGCATTCTGTTTTAAAATTGAAAGACAGTGTTAAGAAGAAGCAAAGTCCTCAAAATAACTCTTAGTTCATAATTTAAGCTTTTTTTCATTAAATCAAAGTTTCAATATTTCTTTAAGTCAAAGATTTTAAGTCAAATTTGGCTCAAAGACATATTTGTCAAAGGCTACGACCTAAAAGGAGAGATGCAAATTTCAATGATTCGTATCCTAAATTAAATTTAAAAAAAATTAAAGCAAAGTTTGTAAACTTTCCTTTAATGAAATTTTCTTTATTTTAAAGAAATTTTTCTTTCATATTAGGAATATAGTTTTCAGTGCAGTTAGATTGCATGGAGATGGATGGGCGAACTTCAAAGGGTCATGGATTCAATCCCAGTTTCCATCAAGCATCCAAAACAGTGGTTTATCCATTCCCAGTAAAGCTGGTGACATTTCCGAGTGTTGCAAAACTTCCATAAGTGATTTTACCGTAATGGGAAAAAACGTGCGGATATGAAAAGAAAGTCCCGCGTCATTGAATCAGGCAGCATCCAGCGAAAGAACGAAATTCATCTCTATGGTATGACAATGGACTCAATAGTCAGCACGGTTGCCACTCGAGCCAAAAATAATCTATAAAAATTTGGAGAAATTTTTACAAACACAAAACTACCAAACACAAAAATCTTATTTTGCAAAATTTAATTTCTATAGAAAATTTTTTACACATTCTATTTCCATATCAAATTTTGTTAAGATGTTATTCCTATAGAAAATGTTGTCAAAATTTTATTTCTATAGAAAATTTTATCAATATTTTATTTCTATAGAAATTTTTGTCAAAATTTTATTTCTGTAGAAAATTTTTTCAAAATTTTATATCTATAGAAAATTTTATTACCCTAGAAAGTTTTGTCACAATTTTATTTCTATAGAAAATTTTGTTCAAATTCTATTTCTATAGAAAATTTTGTCAACATTTTTTTTTCCATAGAAAATTTTGTCAAAATTGTATTCCCATAGAAAATTTTGTCACAATCTTATTCTCACAGAAAAATTTTCTTTCCATAAAAAATTTTGTCAAAATTTTATTTCTATAGAAATTTTATCAAAATTTTATTTCTATAGAAATTTTGTCAAAATTTTATTTCTATAGAAAATTTTATTCCCATAGAAAATTTTGCCAACATTCTATTTCTGTAGAAAATTTATATCTATATATCTATAGACTATTTTGGTCAAAATTTTATTCCCCTAGAAAATTTTGTTCCCATAGATAATTTTGTAAAAAAAAAATTGTCAACTTTTTTTGCTATAGAAAATTTTGTAAAAATTTTATTTCTATAGAAAATTTTGTCAAAATATTATTCCCATAGAAAATTTTGCGAACATTCTATTTCTGTAGAAAATTTTGTCAAAATTTTATTTTTATAGAAAATTTATTCAAAATTTTATTTCTATAGAAAATTTTATTCCCTTAGAAAATTTGGTCAAAATTTTATTTCTATAGAAGATTTTGCCAAAATTTTATTTCCATAGAAAATTTTGCCAAAAATTTTTTTCCATAGAAAAATTTGTCAAAATTTTATTCCCACCGAAAATTTTTTCAAAATCTTATTCCCGTAGAAAAATTTTGTCAAAATTTTATTTCTATAGAAAATTTTGCCAACATTCTATTTCTGAAGAAAATGTTGTCAAAAGTTTATTTCTATAGAAAATTTTGCCAACATTTTTTTCCCCACAGAAAATTTTGTCAAAATTGTATTTTGTTAAAATCTTATTCCCACAGAAAAATTTTATTTCCATATTTTATTTCTATAGAAAATTTTGTCAACATTTTATTTCTATAGGAAAATTTGTCAAAATTTTATATCTATAGAAAATTGTATTACCCTAGAAAATTTTATCACAATTTTATTTTTATAGACAATTTTGGAAAAATTCTATTTCTATAGAAAATTTTGTCAAAATTTTATTTCCATAGAAAATTTTGTCAAAATTTTATTTCTATAGAAAATTTTGTCACAATCTTATTCTCACAGAAAAATTTTATTTCCATAGAAAATTTTGTCAAAATTTTATTTCTATAGAAATTTTGTCAAAATTTTATTTCTATAGAAATTTTGTCAAAATTTTATTTCTATAGAAAATTTTATTCCCATAGAAAATTTTGCCAACATTCTATTTCTGTAGAAAATTTATATCTATATATCTATAGACTATTTTGTCAAGATTTTATATCTATAGAAAATTTTCTCAAAATTTTATTCCAATAGAAAATTTTGGTCAAAATTTTATTCCCCTAGAAAATTTTGTTCCCATAGATAATTTTGTAATTTTGTAAAAAAAAAATTTTCAACATTTTTTGCTATAGAAAATTTTGTAAAAATTTTATTTCTATAGAAAATTTTGTCAAAATTTTATTCCCATAGAAAATTTTGCGAACATTCTATTTCTGTAGAAAATTTTGTCAACATTTTATTTTTATAGAAAATTTATTCAAAATTTTATTTCTATAGAAAATTTGGTCAAAATTTTATTTCTATAGAAGATTTTGCCAAAATTTTATTTCCATAGAAAATTTTGCCAAAAATTTTTTTCCATAGAAAAATTTGTCAAAATTTTATTCCCACCGAAAATTTTTTCAAAATCTTATTCCCGTAGAAAAATTTTGTCAAAATTTTATTTCTATAGAAAATTTTGCCAACATTCTATTTCTGAAGAAAATGTTGTCAAAATTTTATTTCTATAGAAAATTTTGCCAACATTTTTTTCCCCACAGAAAATTTTGTCAAAATTGTATTTTGTTAAAATCTTATTCCCACAGAAAAATTTTATTTCTATAGAAAATTTTGTCAACATTTTATTTCTATAGGAAAATTTGTCAAAATTTTATATCTATAGAAAATTGTATTACCCTAGAAAATTTTATCACAATTTTATTTTTATAGACAATTTTGGAAAAATTCTATTTCTATAGAAAATTTTGTCAAAATTTTATTTCCATAGAAAAATTTGTAAAAATTTTATTTCTATAGAAAATTTTGTCAAAATTTTATTTCTATAGAAAATTTTGTCAAAATTTTATTTCTATAGAAAATTTTGTCAAAATTTTATTTCTATAGAAAATTTTGTCAAAATTTTATTTCTATAGAAAATTTTGTCAACATTTTATTTCTAAAGAAAATTTTGTCAACATTTTTTTCCCATAGAAAATTTTGTCAAAATTGTATTGCCATAGAAAATGAAAAAAGAAAAATTTTATTTCCATGGAAAATTTTGCCAAAATTTTATTTCTATAGAAATTTTGTCAAAATGTTATTTCTATAGAAAATTTTGTCAAAATTTTATTTCTATAGAAAATTTTGTCAAAATTGTATATCTATAGAAAATTTTATTCCCATAGAAAATTTTGCCAACATTTTATTTCTGTATAAAATTTTGTCAATACTTTATTTCTATAGAAAATATTGTCAACATTTTATATCTATAGACAATTTTGTCAAAATTTTATATCTATAGAAAATTTTGTCAAAATTTTACTTCTATAGAAAATTTTGTCAACATTTTATTCCCATAGAAAATTTTGGAAAAATTTTATTTTTATAGAAAATTTTGTCAACATTTTATTTCTATAGAAAATTTTTTCAAAATGTTATATCTATAGAAAATTTTATTAAAATTTTATTCCAATAGAAAATTTTGGTCAAAATTTTATTCCCTTAGAAAATTTTGTTCCCATAGAAAATTTTGTAAAAGTTTTAATACAAAAAATTGTCACCATTTTTTTCTATAGAAAATTTTGTCAAAATTTTATTTCTATAGAAAATTTTGTCAAAATTTTATTCCCATAGAAAATTTTGCCAACATTCTATTTCTGTAGAAAATTTTGTCAAAATTTTATTTCTATAGAAAATTTTGTCAAAATTTTATTTTTATAGAAAATTTTATCAACATTTAATTTCTATAGAAAATTTTGTCAAAATTTTATTTCTATAGAAAATTTTGTCAAAATTTTAGTTCCATAGAAAATTTTGTAAAAAATTTAGTTCTATAAAAAATTTTGTCAAAATGTTATTTCCATAGAAAATTTTGCCAACATTCTATTTCTGTAGAACATTTTGTCAAAATTTTATTTCTATAGAAAATTTTGTCTAAATGTCATTTCTATAGAAAATTTTAATCCCTTAGAAAATTTGGTCAAAATTTTATTTCTATAGAAGATTTTGTCAAAATTTTATTTTAATAGAAAATTTTGTCAAGATTTTATTTCTATAGACAATTTTGTAAAAAATTTAGTTCTATAGAAAATTTTGTCAAAATTTTATTTTTATAGAAAATTTTGTCAAAATTTTATTTCTATAGAAAATTTTGTCAAAATTTTATTTCTGTAGAAAATTTTGTCAAAATTTTATTCCCATAGAAAATTTTGTCAAAATTTTAGTTCTATAGAAAATTTTGTCAAAATTTTATTTTTATAGAAAATTTTGTCAAAATTTTATTTCTATAGAAAATTTTGTAAAAGTTTTAATAAAAAAAATTGTCACCATTTTTTCTATAGAAAATTTTGTCAAAATTTTATTTCTATAGAAAATTTTGTCAAAATTTTATTCCCATAGAAAATTTTGCCAACATTCTATTTCTGTAGAAAATTTTGTCAAAATTTTATTTCTATAGAAAATTTTGTCAAAATTTTATTTTTATAGAAAATTTTGTCAACATTTAATTTCTATAGAAAATTTTGCCAAAATTTAATTTCTATAGAAAATTTTGTCAAAATTTTAGTTCTATAGAAAATTTTGAAAAAAATTTAGTTTTATAGAAAATTTTGTAAAAATTTTATTTTTATAGAAAATTTTGTCAACATTTTATTTCTATAGAAAATTTTGTCACAATTTAATTTCCATAGAAAATTTTGTCAAAATTTTATAGCTATAGAAAATTTTGTCAAAATTTTATTCCCATAGAAAATTTTGCCAACATTCTATTTCTGAAGAAAATTTTGTCAAAATTTTATTTCTATAAAAAATTTTATCAAATTTTTATTTCTATAGAAAATGTTGTCAAAATTTTATTCCCTTAGAAAATTTTGTTCCCATAGAAAATTTTGTAAAAATTTTATTAAACAAAAAAAAAATTTGTAAACATTTGTTTCTATAGAAAATTTTGTCAAAATTTTATTTCTATAGAAAATTTTGTCAAAGTTTTATTCCCATAGAAAATTTTATTCCCATAGATTTTTTTAAATTTCTCCATTCAAATGAACTTGCAAGCATAACTTCTAAAGTTTTGCAAAGTATACAATATCGGAGTACATTCACCCTTAGAAAAGCCCATGTAAACTTCATTGGAGATGAACCAAATTTGCACTACCTCTAGATCACAACTTGGATCCAACCCATTTTTTTAATCTCGTTTTTTACTCAACTCAAAATTTCCGAGATTTTAGCGAGAATTGCCCGTAATCCAATTAACTTCAATATAAAGATTTAAACATCAAAAAAACATGACACTGCTATTAAGGCACCTTTTTTAGGATTCTCCTGGATCAAAAACACCCTTTTAATTCTATGAATCACGAATTAAATAAATCTGTCTACAAAATTTCTTCTCCTCTTGGAGTGAAATTACATGTAGTTCACTATAAGGATATAGGACATGCAATACAATCACAAACACGCATACGTCCATTCATTCATGCAATTGTTCGCACTTAGACACCATTAGTAAATGATGGTCTCACACTCAAGTGACACAAACTTGGGTTGGTCTTTGAATGTCTCTTAGTTGTGGTGTATGGTTCACTTTACTTGTAAATATCCATTAAAAAATCACACGTTTTTATGATGGCTATCCTTCCTTCCATTTCCGTTCAACCATGTTGCTTGTCTTGTGTGGTTGGTCAGCGGTTTGTCTATCGTTATTTTTGTGTTTTTTTTTTAGTTTTTCAATCAACTTTTTCCGATTTTATTGACCGACTGTGTTCCGTAGGCGTTGAAAGTCTATAACGGTGTGTCATTTGCATTCAAGTTTTTTTTTCGTTCATTTCCGTTTTGTTCGAAAACAAAATGAGAATAATAACACCAATACGAATGTACATACCTTTACATCTATATAGATAGGTAAAGTGCATTCGTGTGCACTGAAAAAAAGTATTGGAGGAGTTAACAAGCAAGGAAAAAATTCGTCGAATATCAACATAAAAAATTGGGCTATTTGTATTCGTTATCTTGTTGTCAGTATTGTAATTTCAGCTAACATCAGAGTTGCCTTATTTTTTTGGCGCCAGCCCCCAAATTTGGGCGTTTCGTCCCCAAAAATCCTCAATTTAAATTAAAACTCCATCAAACCGGAATGCCCGCCATGCATCCAAACATCACCTAAAGGGTTTTCAGCGTTGTATTACCACTTTCAGTAGTGCTTCTGAGTGTTTCAAAGCTTGTCTGTATGGTTTCACCGTAAAACATTGTTCGGAATCGGCTATATAAAAGGTCGTTTGTCTTTGAGCTAAGCATAGATCCGGCAGAACTCATCGATAAGAGAAAAATTTACCAACTGTGGTACCACAATGGACAAAAGCCTAAAATAATAGGTCGTCAGTGCATTTGACATTCTGGTAATCCAGTATATGGTGCTCATTTTCGGCCATTCCGCAAAAACAACTTACTGTTTCGACTATTTCTTGGTTCCGAGAAAAAACAACAAACTTAAAGGAAGACAGGAAATTGGCTTGCGTTATACCAAATGTTGCATTTACCATGTTAGTTCAATACATGTTTATAATTTTTTTAGTTGTTTTTCGTTTTTATTTTTTAAATGAAAACTTTAATTTTCTTAATGAAACTATGTTAAATTTTAGGCAACAACAAAAAAATGAATTTTCCCTTTTATGGAAATTTATTTCGTGCACTTAATTTCTTTTATTTGCATTTAATGCTATGTCAATACTTGTCGTATACGCGTTTGGTTCGAGTATTAAATTAACCCGGTAAATGGTTCGATCTCATCAGTAGCTAATCCGTCCGTCCGTCTGTTGAAATTACGCTAACTTCCGAACGAAACACGCTATCGACTTGAGACTTGGCACAAGTAGTTGTTATTGATGTAGGTCGGATAGTATTGAAAATAGGTCATATCGGTCCACTTTTACGTATAGCCCCATATCACGTATAGCCCCATATCAGATTTGGCTTGCGGAGCCTCTTGGAGGAGGAAAACTCATCCGATCCAATTGAAATTTGGTAGATGGTGTTAGTATATGGTCTTTCATAACCATGCAAAAATTGGTCCAAATCGGTCCATAATTATATATAGTCCCCATATAAACCGACTCCAGATTTGACCCCCCGGAGCCTCTAAGAGAAGCAAATTTCATCCGATGCGGCAGAAATTTGGTACATGGTGTTAGTATATGGTTTCTAACAACCATACAAAAATTGGTCCATATCGGTCCATAATTATATATAGCCCCCATATAAACCGATCCCCAGATTTGACCTCCGGAGCCTCTTAGAGGAGCAAAATTCATCCGATCCGGTTGAAATTTGGTACGTGGTGTTAGTATATGGTATCTAACTACCATGCAAAAATTGGTCCATATCGGTCCATAATTATATATAGCCCCCATATAAACCGATCCGCAGATTTGTCCTCCGGAGCCTCTTAGAGGAGCAAAATTCATCCGATCCGGTTGAAATTTGGTACGTGGTGTTAGTATATGGTATCTAACTACCATGCAAAAATTGGTCCATAATTATATATAGCCCCCATATAAATCGATCCCCAGATTTGTCCTCCGGAGCCTCTTAGAGGAGCAAAATTCATCCGATGCGGTTAAAATTTAGAACGTGGTGTTAGTAGGTGGTCTCTAACAACCATGCAAAAATTGGTCCACATCGGTCTATAATTATATATAGACCTCATATAAACCGATCCCCAGATTTGACCTCCGGAGTAGAGGTGTGCACGTGACACGAAATTGTCGTGATTCACGAAAATTTTCGTGATTCGTGCGTGAGTCGTTAGTCACGCTCATGACAACAGCGTGAGTGTGCGTGAGCTTGATTAGCAAACCAAAATGTCGTGCGTGAGCGTGAGTCACGAAAATAATATCTTCGTGAGTGTGAATGTGTAGCGAATTACACTCACGAAAATATTCCTGCTCACCAACATAAAACGCTTAAAAGTTAAATTCAATTTCATTTTTAGTGACGCCTGGGATGTTAAGAGTTTAATAACACTCTCGATTTTAATAATGCTCATGTTTTCAGACACTTCGGTAAGGTAAATTAATCATAAAATTATTCGTGAGTCACGATATTTTTCGTGAGTCACGATGTTTTCGTGCGTGAGTACAAATGTTCTTTTCGTGAGTGTGCGTGAGTCCTACCAAAAAATATCGTGCGTGAGTATGATTTTTCAGTCGTGAGTGTGCGTGAGTAAACTATTACTCACGTGCACACCTCTACTCCGGAGCCCCTTGGAGGAGCAAAATTCATCCGATCCTGTTGAAATTTGGAACGTGGTGTTAGTATATGGCCGCTAATAATTATGCCAAAATTGGCCCATATCGGTCTATAGTTACATATATCGGATCCCCAATCACACAAAAATTGGTCCATATCATAATCATGGTTGCCATTCGAGCCAAAAATAATCTACCAAAATTTTGTCATAATTTTATTTCTATATAAAATTTTGTCAAAATTTTATTCCTATAGAAAATTTTGTCAAAATTTTATTCCTATAGAAAATTTTGTCAAAATTTTATTTCTATAAAAAATTTTGTCAAAATTTTATTTCTATAGAAAATTTTTGTCAAAATTTTATTTCTATAGAAAATTTTGTCAACATTTTATTTCTATTGAAAATTTTGTCAAAATTTTATTTCTATAGAAAATTTTGTCAAAATTTGATTTCTATTGAAAATTTTGTCGAAATTTTATTTCTATTGAAAATTTTGTCAAAATTTTATTTCTATTGAAAATTTTGTCAAAATTTTATTTCTATTGAAAATTTTGTCAAACTTAATTATATACGTATTTAATCGGCCTTTTTTAGTTTAATATATACCACATATGGACTGCCTTGCAATTTAGAAGACGGTGTTAGGAAGTTTTAAAATACCTTGCCACCGGCAAGTGTTACCGCAATCCAAGTAATTCGATTGTGGATGACAGTCTTCAGTAGAAGTTTCTACGCAATCCATGGTGGAGGGTACATAAGCTTCGGCCTGGCCGAACTTACGGCCGTATATACTTGTTTTAATTGATACAAAAATCAATTACAAAAATTAATAGTATCAATTAAGTTTTTAATTGGATCAATTAATTTTTTAATTCGATCAATCAATCTTTTAATTGACTTTCAATTAATTTCTTAATTGATACTATCATTTCTGTGACTGAAGACATTTCGATTAAAAATTAATTGGATCAATTAATTTCGTGAGTGAAGACAAAGAATATTTTTTTGTGTGTGGCGAATATTTTTTTTCCTTTTTTAATAAACTTCCAAGGCACAACTTCAAAAGCAATCCAAAGGCTCCGCAAACGAAGTACTTCTGTCCTATGACAAATTCATTGGAGATGATCCAAGTTTGCACTACTTTCGGATTTGGATAAAGTTAGAGATCCAAAATACTTGTTGGAAAGCTCTTTTTTCCTGGGTAAATACATATCGGATCTCGGTTATATTTTATAATAAGTGTGAAAAAAAAACTACTATAAAACACAAAGATCTGAAAATCAGTATGAAAAATCAGAATGTATGCTATTATTCTAAGAAATCATGTAAATGTTTCTTCCTGAGTTTTTTAGGTTTTTAAGTGCCTGTCCGCCTTTTCTCTGGATCACTGAGACTATTCAGCCCTGTGTTAAATTTTAAGACAATCCAATCCAATATTTCGATATTCATATATTTTTTTCTTTTCTAGATTTTTATTATCTGATACAGGAGCACAACAATGAACAATCTACTATAGTAAATTCAATGGTTCAATTGATTAAAAGATGGAACCTAATTCATTGTATGGTTTCATAAACTTTTCTCAGTGTATAATGTCGAATAAAAGTTTCAAAATGGGTAGTCATGTTTGATAAACTTTAGTTAGCTAAAGTGGGTGGGGATATCCTGATGGCCATTGGTTAATATTCGAAATTAACGGAAACCACATTAAAAGACAGTACCAAGTAGTTCGTGTCCAGCTAAAACACACGAAGATTGTAAAATATAATGTCTTTCTCTCTCTCACTCTCTATCTGTTCAGTAATTTCACTCAACTGCATGTTGACAGTGGTTTTAGTGTTCTGTCATTATTAGAATTATCCTCGCTATTATACTTCTTGAGTTTATGGCCTTAAATTACATTTTAAGGGAGGAAAATGTATCATTTTCGGCCACATAGTCTTTCGGTTCATGCACTATGGGGATCTATGTAAATGGACAATATTGTGTCCGGTGGTCCTTTAATCTATTAACGTGGCACTCATGCATTGTTCCTAGCATGTTACATGTGCAATGAGAGATAGTGTGATATGGAGATAGATAGACTAACATTCGAATGTAGTTCAAAGCATTGGCACTGTGAGGTTCATTGGAAGTGAATAGTGAAAATGTTCGTGACGTTTATGATTAAAGTAATGATTATTGTAAGTAAGCATATGTTTTCGAAAAATCAAAGCCGTATTTGTCGAATCTTCAGATCGACTAATCAATTTGTGATTTTTGACTTACGAAGTCGTAAGTTCAACTAATCAAAGTTCGAAGTTCGAAGATGGGCTACATAGGTCCAAGTTTTGATATAGTCCCCATATAAACCGACCTCCCGATTTGGGAAGATGGGCTACATAGGTCAAAGTTTTGATATGATCCCCATACACCGAAAAAAAAGTGAACTGTTTTATAGGAAGAATGAACTATCTCGCACGAAAATGTAACTAAATTTTGCTCCACATTTTGAGATTTCCACAAAGCGTTGTTAAAACCAGGAAATTTTAATACCCTCTTGTACTTTTTAACTGCAGTTCACGAAATTACATCCTCTCATAGAAGAAAAAATTAACTAAAAGTAAAGAAGAAAATCATTGGCGCCAAATCATGGCTATTTTAACCACACAGTAGTTCATTCTTACTATTTTTGGGAATCGTACGAAAATCTTCGTTTGCTTTAGTTCATATTGAACTTATGTGTACGGTCATTGAACTTTATACCCACATTTAGTTCGGCGGGGCCGACTATATTATACCCTGCACCACTTTGTAGATCTAAATTTTCGATACCATATCACATCCGTTAAATGTGTTGGGTGCTATATATAAAGGTTTGTCCCAAATACATACATTTAAATATCACTCGATTTGGACAGAATTTGATAAATTTCTACAAAATCTATAGACTCAAAATTTAAGTCGGCAAATGCACTAGGGTGGATCACAATATTAGTAAAAAAACAAGTAAGGAAAGTCTAAAGTCAGGCAGGCCGACTATATTATACCCTGCACCACTTTGTAGATATAAATTTTCGATACCATATCACATCCGTCAAATGTGTTGGGGTCTATATATAAAGGTTTGTCCCAAATTTTGATAGACTTTTACAAAATCTATAGTCTCAAAATTTAAGTCGGCTAATGCACTAGGGTGGAACACAATGTTAGTAAAAAATATGGGAAACGTTTAAATCTGAAGCAATTTTGAGGAAACTTCGCAAAAGTTTATTTATGATTTATCGCTCGATATATATGCATTAGAAGTTTAGGAAAATTAGATTCATTTTTACAACTTTTTGACTAAGCAGTGGCGATTTTACAAGGAAAATTTTGGTATTTTGACCATTTTTGTCGAAATCAATAAAACATATATATGGGAGCTATATCTAAATCTGAACCGATGTCAACCAAATTTGGCGCGCATAGCTACAATGCTAATTCTACTCCCTGTGCAAAATTTCAACTAAATCGGAGTTAAAAATTGGCCTCTGTTGTCATATGAGTGTAAATCGGGCGAAAGCTATATATGGGAGCTATATCTAAATCTGAGCCGATTTCAACCAAATTTGGCACGCATAGAAACAATGCTAATTCTACTCCCTGTGCAAAATTTCAACTAAATCGCAGTTAAAAATTGGCCTCTGTTGTCATATGAGTGTAAATCGGGCGAAAGATATATATGGGAGCTATATCTAAAACTGAATCGATTTCAACCAAATTTGGCACGCATAGTTACAATGGTAATTCTACTCCCTATGCAAAATTTCAACTAAATCGGAGCAAAAAATTGGCCTCTGTGGGAAAATGAGTGTAAATCGGGCGAAAGCTATATATGGGAGCTATATCTAAATCTGAACCGATTTGGCTGATATTTTGCAAGTTTTTCGATACTCATAAAATATTAGTATGTACGGAATTTGAGGAAGATCGGTTGATATACACGCCAATTATGACCAGATCGGTGAAAAATATATATGGCAGCTGTATCTAAATCTGAACCGATTTTTTCCAAAATCAATAGGGATCGTCTTTGAGCCGAAACAGGACCCTATACCAAATTTTAGGACAATCGGACTAAAACTGCGAGCTGTACTTTGCACACAAAAATACACCAACAGACAGACAGACCGACAGACGGACATCGCTAAATCGACTCAGAATTTAATTCTAAGCCGATCCGTATACTAAAAGGTTGGTCTATGATTACTCCTTCTTGGCGTTACATACAAATGCACAACGAATTCGAGTTTACCTCCTATAGCGTATATATCTATGATGGCCAAAAAGTCAAATGTGTTAAAATTAAAAACAAAACAAAAATGTTTAATAAATTTCTAAAGTTTACATAGTTATTGTTATTTTATTGTTTTTTGTGTGGATGATATTTAACAATAAGCGTAAACTAAAATTGGGAACTCAAACTTAATAAAATTAACATAAAAGGCAATACATGACAAAAACTCGTTAATTCAAAATCCCTTCGAGGGGCTTTTACCAAAAAAAAAATAACTCCAAAAGCAAAAATATTTCCAATCAATAATAGTAGAATTTTATTTTGTGACTCAATAATATACTCTATTATCAACCCAAAAAGTAATGTGAGAACAAAATTGAGAGATATAACTTTTTTTGGCGCCCTTTGTAAATTGTCCTTTTTGGGTAGAAAAATCCCAAAACTTTGAAAAATTGTCAAAATTTTAATTTGCACAAATTTATTTTTTTGGGTTTCGATTTTAGTTCAATAACCACCACCAATACCAACACAAAATATTTAACTTGGCTTCAATCCATTCATTCTTTTACACCATCCACATGGTTTAACTCCATTCTCCAACAAAAAAAAAGCTTAAAATTCAAATATTTTTATACCCTCAACCATAGGATGGGGGGGTATATTAACTTTGTCATTCCGTTTGTAACACATCGAAATATTGCTCTAAGACCCCATAAAGTAAAGGGTGATTTGTTAAGAGCTTGATAACTTTTTTTTTTTTTAAAAACGCATAAAATTTGCAAAATCTCATCGGTTCTTTATTTGAAACGTTAGATTGGTCCATGACATTTACTTTTTGAAGATAATTTCATTTAAATGTTGACCGCGGCTGCGTCTTAGGTGGTCCATTCGGAAAGTCCAATTTTGGGCAACTTTTTCGAGCATTTCGGCCGGAATAGCCCGAATTTCTTCGGAAATGTTGTCTTCCAAAGCTGGAATAGTTGCTGGCTTATTTCTGTAGACTTTAGACTTGACGTAGCCCCACAAAAAATAGTCTAAAGGCGTCAAATCGCATGATCTTGGTGGCCAACTTACCGGTCCATTTCTTGAGATGAATTGTTCTCCGAAGTTTTCCCTCAAAATGGCCATAGAATCGCGAGCTGTGTGGCATGTAGCTCCATCTTGTTGAAACCACATGTCAACCAAGTTCAGTTCTTCCATTTTTGGCAACAAAAAGTTTGTTAGCATCGAACGATAGCGATCGCCATTCACCGTAACGTTGCGTCCAACAGCATCTTTGAAAAAATACGGTCCAATGATTCCACCAGCGTACAAACCACACCAAACAGTGCATTTTTCGGGATGCATGGGCAGTTCTTGAACGGCTTCTGGTTGCTCTTCACTCCAAATGCGGCAATTTTGCTTATTTACGTAGCCATTCAACCAGAAATGAGCCTCATCGCTGAACAAAATTTGTCGATAAAAAAGCGGATTTTCTGCCAACTTTTCTGGGGCCCATTCACTGAAAATTCGACGTTGTGGCAGATCGTTCGGCTATTCATGATGAAATGTCAAAGCATACTGAGCATCTTTCTCTTTGACACCATGTCTGAAATCCCACGTGATCTGTCAAATACTAATGCATGAAAATCCTAACCTCAAAAGAATCACCCTTTATATATATTCTGGGTCGTGGTGAAATTCTGAGTCGATCTAATAAGCATGTCCGTCCGTCCGTCCGTCTGTTGAAATCACGCTAACTTCCAAACGAAACAAGGTATCGACTTCAAACTTGGCACAAATAGTTGTAATTGATGTAGGTCAGTGGTATTGCAAATGGGCCATATCGGTCCACTTTTAAGTATAGCCCCCATATAAACGGACCCCCAGATTTAGCTTGCGGAGCCTATACGAGTAGCATATTTCATTCGATCCGGCTGAAATTTGGTACAGGGTGTTACTATGTTGTCTATAACAGCCATACCAAAATTGGTCCATATCGGTCCACAATTATATACAACCAAGCAAAAATTAGTCCATATCGGTCCATAATTATATATAGCCCCCATATAAACCGATCCCCAGATTTGACCTCCGGAGCCTCTTAGAGGAGCAAAACTCATCCGATCCGATTGAAATTTGGTACGTGGTGTTAGTATGTTGTCTCTAACAACCATGCCAAAATTGGTCCATATCGGTCCACAATTATATATAGCCCCCATATAAGCCGATCCCCAGATTTGATCTCTAGTTATATATAGCCGATCCCCAATCAATTGGTCCATACCGGTTCATAATCATGGTTGCCACTCGAGCCAAAAATAATCTACCAAAATTTTATTTTTATAGAAAATTTTGTCAAAATTTTATTTTTATAGAAAATATTGTCAAAATTTTTTTCTATAGAAAATTTTGTTAAAATTTTATACTCTATAGAAAATTTTTTCCAAATTGTACTTCTATAGAAAATGTTGTCAAAATTTTATTCTGGCAAAATTTTATTTCTATAGAAACTTTAAACTTAATTATATACGTATTTAATCGGTCTTTTTTAGGTTAATATATACCACGTATTGACTATGTGGTATTTATTACGGTGTTAAGAAGTTTTAAGATACCTTGCCATCGGCAAGTGTTACCGCAACCCAAGTAATTCGATTGTGGATGACAGTCTCCAGTAGAAGCTTCTACGCAATCCATGGTGGAGGGTACATAAGCTTCGGCCTGGCCGTATATACCCAGCAAAAAAAGCGTCGCCAAAAAAGTAGTGAAAATGTTCTTTTTGGATCCGGAAGTGGTGCAAAATTGGCGCAGAAGCGATGATTTTAACATGAGCTTGTCATAGGACGGATGTCCACCATTTCAACAGCCGTTGCACTGAATTTGCATCACTTCTTACGGTGTGATGCGAATCCAATGATTTGGATGTGAATAAAGAAATTTTGTGATATTTTGACGAATAAAACATTTTTAATTTTTTTTTTATGATTTTTAATGTATTATAACGCTTCTCTGGAACGTTTGACATCAAATATTTTCAAAAATTCGAAATTTTTCTAGAAAGGATTTAGCATTTTTTCGGCAAAATTTAAATAGTTTGCACTATTTTATTAATTTTTTATCTGTTTTAACCCATTTGAAACAATAAAATTTTAAATTTCCCATTAAAAATATGAAAAAATCAATTTATAAAAAATTGACTCAAATGAACTTCCTGTGCAGTTAAAATAAAGAACATCTTTGGGAGAACATTTTTGGAAGTGCTTTTAAAGTTGTGCCTTAAGAAGAACTTCCATTTTTTTTTTGCTGGTTTCTTGTTTAAAACCACTTCTACAATTGTAGCAACAATTTTAGTATTCGAAAGTCTATTTCATAGGCTATCAAAATTGAAATTAGATAAAAATCGGAGTATATATTTTTTACCGCTTTCGAAGCACTGTGCGTCGGCTGCACCCAGAGAAGGAATATCACCTTAAATATGTTTCAATGGCTCAATGTTACTTTTTCACGAGGAACATGTCTATTGCAACTATATTATTTTCTCTGATTCTGGCAAGCGCTTATATGTTTGCTTAGAAAACAATATTTTTGCAACAAAATTGTTCCATTTTCCCTGTGAAAAAATAACATTATGCTTTTGTAGTAGTAGACTATTGTGAAAGTCTTATTTAGGCGAGCTGAAGATTGTTTTACAAGGCTAAGAAAACTTGTGCTCCAAATTCATCTAGTTGATTTATCCACGTGCATGATGTCTATAATGTCTAATGCCCCCAAAATCCTCTAAAAAGACACAGCAAAGTTTACAAATTATAAATATTTTTAATGTACGCATGATTGCAAACAATGAAGTTTAATGTGTGAAGCAACCTTCAATTTTACCAATATTTTTAGAAATTCTCAATGAAACACGAAATTATTTACTTAGAAAAGTCGAACTTTGCCAAACTCAAATTGTGGATATTTGTACATCAATGAAATATTGGTCATTATCAGGCATTGACACGTCATATATACATCCGTAAGACAATTGTAATAATTAGTTTTTAACAAATGACTGTCACTTCCAATGCCATGGATATTCAAGGTGAAATGCTGATGACCACCAAACAAAAAAAAAATGGAGACAATCCATGTGACAGTAAGCAGCAGCTCCACTAGAATAATAACAATAATCAATTGACATATATTTTGTACAATGACCGAATGACCAAAATATAGCCTTTCGAATGGAACAACGTGGGCCACTAAATTCAGTGACACACGTTGTCCTAAAGAAATTGGGTCAAATTATTAAAGTAACCTCGACCAGTCAAATAGACAAATAAACACCCCAAAAAGTATTGGAGAATAATGACAAACTAAACCAAATACATAAGTCAAACATAACTGTTGGATTAGCAAAGAAGGACAAAGTCCATAGGCCTTTTTTCATAACTGAAGTCGATACATACGCAATGTATGTTTGTTTTGTTAGCTTCATTTTATTTCATATAATTTATGACTATGGACAATTGAAAGAAGTTCTTTTTCAAGCACATTCAAATTAAGTACAAACATTATTTTGAAGTCACAAAGAAGGAATAACTCTTTCAAGGTTAGATCAAATTACACTGAATGATGAGTTTTCATTTCTTAGGAACCATAATTTAGGCAAATAAAGTTTTCTTTTGACGCTAAACCATTTTCTATGAAAACAAATATAAAACATTAGAGAGAATCGTGACAACGCTTTTCATAAATTTATTTTCTTTTATGAAAATCTACTATATAACAAGTATGTTCGGCCAAGCCGAAGCTTATGTACCCTCCACCATGGATTGCATAGAAACTTCTACTGAAGACTGTCATCCACAATCGAATTACTTCGGTTGCGGTATCACTTGCCGATGGCAAGTATTTTAAAACTTCCTAACACCGTCTTCTAAATTGCCAGGTAGTCCATATGTGGTATATATTAAACTAAAAAAGGCCGACGTATATAATTAAGTTTGACAAAATTTTCTATAGAAATAAAATTTTGACAACCTTTTCTATAGAAGTAAAATTTGGACAAAATTTTCTATAGAAATAAAATTTTAACAAAATTTTCTATAGAAATAAAATTTTAACAAAATTTTCTATAGAAATAAAATTTTAACAAAATTTTCTATAGAAATAAAATTTTGTCAAAATTTTCTATAGAAATAAAATTTTGACAAAATTTTCTATAGAAATAAAATTTGAAAAAATTTTCTATAGGAACAAAATTTTGACAAAATTTTCCATAAAAATAAAATTTGGACAAAATTTTACATAGAATTAAAATTTGGTAGATTATTTGTGGCTCGAGTGGCAACCATGATTATGAACCGATATGGACCAATTTTTGTGTGATTGGGGATCGGCTATATATAACTATAAACCTATATGGACCAATTTTGGCATGATTATTAGCTGCCATATACTAACACCGTTGCAAATTGCAACCGGATCGGATGAATTTTGCTTCTCCTAGAGGCTCCTGAGATCAAATCTGGGGAACGGTTTATATGGGGGCTATATATAATTATGGACCAATATGGACCTATCGTTGCATGGTTCTTAGAGACCATATAACACCACGTACCAAATTTCAACCGAATCGGATGAATTTTGCTCCAAATACCGGAGGTCAAATCTGGGGATCGATTTTATGGGGGCTATATATAATTATGGACGATATGGACCAATTCTTGCGTGTTTGTTAGAGACCATATACTAACACCACGTACCAAATTTCAACCCGATCGGATAATTTTTGCTCCTGCAAAAGGCTCCGGAGGTCGAATCTGGGGATCGGTTTATATGGGGTCTATATATAATTATTAACCGATATGGACCAATTTTTGCATGGTAGTTAGAGACCATATACTAAAACCACATACCAAATTTCAACCGGATCGGATGAATTTTGATGCTCTTAGAGGCTCCGGAGGTCGAATCTGGGGATCGGTTTATATGGGGGCTATATATAATTATGGACCGATGTGGACCAATTTTTTCATGGTTGTTAGAGACCATATACTAACACCATGTACCAAATTTCAACCGGATCGGATGAATTTTGCTCCTCTAAGAGGTTCCAGAGGTCAAATCTGGGGATCGGTTTATATGGGGGCTATATATAATTATGGACCGATATGGACCAATTTTTGTATGGTAATTAGAGACCATATACTTACACCATGTACCGAATTTCAGCCGGATCGGATGAAATTTGCTTCTCTTAGAGGCTCCGCAAGCCAAATCGGGGGATCTGTTTATATCGGGGCTATATATAATTATGGACCGATGTAGACCAAATTTTGCATGGTTGTTTGAGACCATATACTAACACCATGTACCCATTTGCAATACCATCCGACCTACATCAATAACAACTACTTGTGCCAAATTTCAAGTCGAGAGCTTGTTTCGTTCGGAAGTTAGCGTGATTTCAACAGACGGACGGACGGACGGACATGCTCAGATCGTCTCAGAATTTCACCACGACCCAGAATATAAATACAAAAATTGGTCCACATCGGTCCACAATTATATATAGCCCCCATATAAAGCGATCCCCAGATTTGACCTCCGAAGACTCATGGATGAGCAAAATTCATCCGATTTGGTTAAAATTTGGTACATGGTGTTAGTATATGGTCTCTAACAACCATGCAGAAATTGGTCCATATCGGTCCATAATTATATGTAGCCCCCATATAAACCGATCCCCAGATTTGACCTCCGGAGCCCCTTGGAAGAGCAAAATTCACCCGATTCGGTTGAAATTTGGTACGTGGTGTTACTATGTGGTCTCTAACAACCATGCAGGAACTGGTCCATATCGGTCCATAATTATATGTAGCCCCCTTATAAACCGATCGCCAGATTTGACCTTCGGAGCTCTTGGAGGAGCAAAATTCATCCGATCCGGTTGAAATTTGATACGTGGTGAAATTTGGTAAATTGCGCTAGTATATGTTCGCTAACAACCATGCCAAAATTGGTCCATATCGGTCTATAGTTATATATAGCCGATCCCCAATAATAATCTACCAAAATTTTATTTCTATAGAAAATTTTGTCAAAATTTTATTACTATAGAAAATTTTCTCAAAATTTTATTTCTATAGAAAATTTTGTCAAAATTTTATTAATATAAATTTTCTCAAAATTTTATTTCTATAGAAAATTTTGTCAAACTGAATTATATACGTATTTAATTGGCTTTTTTATTTTTGTTTAATATATACCCCGTATGGACTAACTTACAATTGAATAGACGGTTTCAGGAAGTTTTAAGATACCTTGCCATCGGCAAGTGTTACCACAACCCAAGTAATTCGATTGGGGATGACAGTCTTTAGTAAAAGTTTCTATGCAATCCATGGTGTAGGGTACATAAGATTCGGCCTGGCCGAACTTACGGCCGTATATACTTGTTTTGTTTGTTTTTTTTCATAAAAACTTATCAAAAATTTATTGGGGATTTTTGTGAGGAATTTTGATTTAAATTGGGAATTTTTGGGGACGAAAGCGTCCTAATGTGGAGAGAAGATCTAGAAAAATACTGGCAACACTGTTCCTTACCCTCAAAAAATATTTTCTTGGATCCAAAGATTTTGAGCCTTCGTAAAGATTTTTGTCCTTCTTTAAAATAAGGAAATTTTTACGGAGCTATCAAGCTTTAAATTTAGGCTCTATTAAATTAAAATTGGGATACAGATCTCATTTCTCAAATTTTCATTCTCTTTTTGCGATATATTAACAAAGATATTCAGTTACATACTTATAAATAAGAGTAAATTAATAATCAACGTAATGAGATAAAAAAAGATTTTCATTATTAAAAAAAAACAACTTTATACCAAATATGCCAATTCCCAAAGTAAGTATTAACTGATTTTTCGTTAATTTAAATATGTATTTCTTTACCTTAGTGAAAGCTGGCAACTGCGTCAAAGACATACGCAAATTTCAAAGACATGTGTCCTAAATTTAAATAAGTAAATGTTTAATGGTAAAATTATGAACGAATCACGAGAATTGTCGTCTCACTAATTTTTTGTGAATAAGAATAATTTTCGTGTCATTTTGTTAGGTTAATTTATATTTTATTTGGAAAACAAATAAGTTTACAAATCTATAGAAAAAAGTGTGCCACCTTTTGTGACACTTGCAACTTTTTACAAATCCTCGCATTTCTTTTTACAAAAAACTGTGCCATATTTTAAAATTACTTTGTCACATTTTATAGGAAATGAAACTTTTTGTGAAATTCTCAACGGTAACGCTAAGCCTTTGTACAGAGATAACTCTATGAGGTCTTGGGGAGCGAGTCCAAAGCAGCTTAAACAAGTATATACGGCCGTAGTTTCGGCCAGGCCGAATCTTATGTACCCTCCACCATGGATTGCGTAGAAACTTCTACGAAAGACTGTCATCCAGAAATTTCAACTCACATGGTTGTTAAATATCATATACTACCACCAGATCGGATGAATTTTGCTTCTCCAAAAGGCAACGGAGGTCAAATCTGGGGATCGGTTTTAATGGAAGCTATATATTATTACACTGAAAAAAAAGCATGCCCGGTTCCAAAGATTTTGTCTTTACTTTAAAAAATTTGGTATTGATTCCGAGCCAAAGAAGCGGAGAATACAAGTAAGGATACTTTTAAGACACAATTCTCTTTTAAATTTGGGTTTTGTGTACTTGCTTCTAGGAAGCAAATTTTAATTTTTCGCTTTTTCAGCTATTTTTCTTCATATGCTATCAAAGTCCTTTAAAAACGAGTTAACGGCAACGTTATTCTCCAAATTAAGACTCGACTTCCAGTAGTAATTATGCTATGTTTCAAGTAAAACACGTCTTTAAAATAAAGTGTTGAAAAACATGTCCTATATTTGAACGATTTTTTGCTTTGTAGTCAAGATGCAAAAAGACAACAAATTTTAAGACAATTTCATTAAATTTAAAGAATTTTTCTGAATTATTAAAGTCAAGTTGACCTTAGCTCAAAAATTTTTTTCTTTCATGTTATGATACCCATTTTTAAGTGAAATCACTTAATTATAAGGACAAAACGACTTCATTGAAAAGTTTATCGACTTTTGGACAAGGAAAAAAACTTTATATTAGAGAAATGCGTCTTCTATGCTAAGAAAAATTTGCATTCGTATTTTAAAGACATGAAATCTTTGACCTCACGACAATATTTTTTTCAGTGTATGGACTGATAGGAACCAATTCCTGCATGGTTTTTGGATACCCTATACTAACATCACGTACCAAATTTCAACCGAATGGGAAGAATTTTGCTCTTCCAAGGTGCTCCGGAGGTCAAATCTGGGGATCGGTTTATATGGGGCCTATATATAATTATGGACCGATATCGACCAATTTTTGCATGGGTGTTTGAGGCCATATATTTACATCACGTACCACATTTCAACTGAATCAGATAAATTTTGGTCTTCCGGAGGTCAAATCTGGTGATCGGTTTATATGGGAGCTATATATAATTATGGACCGATATGGACGAATTTTTGCATGGTTGTTAGAGACCATATACTAACACCATGTACACAAATTTCAGCCGGATCGGATGAATTTTGCTTCTCTTAGAGGCTCCGCAAGCCAAATCGGGGGATCGGTTTATATGGGGGCTATATATAATTATGGACCGATGTGAACCAATTTTTGCATGGTTATTAGACACCATATACTAACACCATGTACCAAATTTCAGCCGGATCGGATGAAATTTGGTTCTCTTAGAGGCTCCGGAAGCCAAATCGGGGGATCGGTTTATATGGGGGCTATATATAATTATGGACCGAAGTGGACCAATTTTTGCATGGTTGTTAGAGACCATATACTAACACCATGTACCAAATTTCAGCCGGATCGGATGAAAATTGTTTCTCTTAGAGGCTCTGCAAGCCAGATCGGGGGATCGGTTTATATGGGGGCTATATATAATTATGGACCGATGTGAACCAATTTTTGCATGGTTATTAGAGACCATATACTAACACCATGTACCAAATTTCAGCCGGATCGGATGAAATTTGCTTTTCTTAGAGGCCTCGCAAGCCAAATTTGGGGGTCCGTTGATATGGGGGCTATACGTAAAAGTGGACCGATATGGCCCATTTGCAATACCGTTCGACCTACATCAATAACAACTACTTGTGCCAAGTTTCAAGTCGATAGCTTGTTTCGTTCGGTAGTTAGCGTGATTTCAACAGACGGACGGACGGACGGACATGCTCAGATCGACTCAGAATTTCACCACGACCCAGAATATATATACTTTTTGGGGTCTTAGAGCAATATTTCGATGTGTTACAAACGGAATAACAAAGTTAATATACCCCCCATCCTATGGTGGAGGGTATAAAAACACTTTGTAGAAAATTATAATAATTCTTTCCATGAGATAACCGTTGGAATTCCATCCTATGGTGGAGGGTACAAAAACACTTTGTGGAAAATTATAATAATTCTTTCCATGAGATAACCGTTGGAATTCTATGGTATTACCAGTAGATAATTAACCGGTCTGATAGTACTACAAGACTAAGTTTTTCAAAGCTTCTCTAATTGGCTGAACCTTAATGGGAAACTATGTTGGAACTCAGCTTAGTGATAAAAGGGATGTTCAATAGCTGTGGTATCACAATAGACTGAATAGGCCAACTCAGCCTGAAATAACGGGCTGCCACTGTATCTAACCTACCTTGAAAACATTTAGCCAATAGATTAGATAGCTTTAATTCCTGCTAATTGCAATCCATTCGGATAACCTTCAAACCTCCAGTATAAAAAGTCACCTTAAAACATTTTTGTCAACAACACAATTAGGAATGAAGGAAAAAACCACGAGCCTGTGGCGTCATTAATGTCAATTTAATAAAACAGAAAACTTTTTTGTAGCAAACGTGAATTGGAAAAGGGACGGCAAATTTCTATAGTAGAAGAATTTTATGAAAAAATCACATTTTCATTTTCTTCCTACATTTAGTGTTGGATTAAATTATTTTTTTAAATTGTCCTAGTATCGATTTGTTTTATTGATTGAAGTAAAGTTTTTCAATCAAAAAAAGTCAAATATACATGCGAAATAGACAACAATAACATCAAATTTAAATATTTTATAAATTTCTGCCATCATGATAGTATTTTTTTCCTTTCACATGGTGGTATATATTTTCAAATTTCAATTAAATTCAATTAGTCCTGATTTAGGTAAGACAGGTAGACAACATATACATTGTTTATAAATCGGTGTGTTTCAGGGGTGTGCACGTGAGTAAAAGTCGATTTATGCACTTTGCCTACGTGCCAAAGATAAGTTTCCGATTCCGTTTGTAACACATCGGACTATATAAATTATATATTTTTGATTGGGAAGAAATTCTGAGACTATATAACGATTTCCCTCTGTCTGTTAGGTTAGGTTAGGTTATGTGGCAGCCCGATGTATCAGGCTCACTTAGACTATTCAGTCCATTGTGATACCACAGTGGTGAACTTCTCTCTTATCACTGAGTGCTGCCTGATTTCATGTTAAGCTCAATGACAAGGGACCTCCTTTTTATAGCCGAGTCCGAACGGCGTTCCACCTTGCAGTGAAACCACTTAGTGAAGTTTTGAAACCTTCAGAAATGTCACCAGCATTACTGAGGTGGGATAATCCACCGCTGAAAAACTTTTTGGTGTTCGGTCGTAGCAGGAATCGAACCCACGACCTTGTGTATGCAAGGCGGGCATGCTAACCATTGCACCACGGTGGCCATTATTGAAGGCCCCAATGTGATTGTCTGTTGCAATCACATTGGGGCCTTCAATAATGGAGCTATCGTCCAGAAATCCGGTACCAATTCATTTTAAGTCTGCATGCTGCTCAAGTTAGAAGATGGGCTACATCGTTCCAGGTTTTGATATAGCCGCCATTCGATTTACGCACCTTGCCTACGTCCAAAGATAATTCATTCCTCCCAAACGGAATTTAGACAAACGAACATAGAATGGTGGGAGCCACCGTGGAGAATGGTTAACATGCCCGCCTTGCATACACAGGGTCGTGGGTTCTGACCACACACCAAAAGGGTTTCAGCGGTGGATTATCCTCTCTCAGTAATACTGGTGACATTTCTGCACTCAAAAAAAAGTTTACTTGGAACCAAAGATTTTAACTTTCCCTTAAGGATTTTGGTATTGATTCCGAGCCAAAGATGAGGCTTCTTTAAAGTAAAGATATTTTTTCCGGACCTCCCTGGCATTACATCTAGGATCAATAAAATTAAAATTGGATACAGATCTCATTCATCGAATTTTTTCTCTTTTTGCGATATATCAATATAGGTACAAACAAATTCCAATTTTAAAATCCAAATTGTGCCTGGTACTTCAAAGTAAAAACAGTTTTCTTAATGCTAAAAAAGATGCAAATACTTAAAATAAGTCTTAGCCTATATTTGAAGCACTTTTATCTTAAATTATAAATATTCAATATGTCAGTTGAGTTAAAGACGATTTCTTTAAAATAAAAATGTTTTTCTTTATTTTAAAATTTGCCTTACTTCAAAGATCTACAACTTCAGCAGAGAATCGCTAAATTTCAAAATTTGTGTAAATTTAATGAAAAAAATTTAATTTGAAGCAAGGATTACAAACTTTCTTTTAATTAAAATGTCATTGTTTTAAATAATTTTGTCCTTAGCCTTGCGTAAATTTTGAGTCCTAAAATTTAAGTTGCATAATCTTCCATATTAGGTCAATATTTTTTTCAGTGTGAGTGTTTAAAAGTTTCTCAATGTGTGTTCCAACTCGGCTATAAAAAGGAGGAGTGATAAGAGAGAAGTTCACCACGATGGTATCACAATGGACTGAATAGTCTAAATGATCCTGAAATATCGAAAAGCCATTATACCTAACCTAACTTCTATAAGTGGTTTCACCATAATGTGAAACGGTGCTCAGACCACGGCTGCCACTCGTGTCAGAAATAATCTACCAACCTTTGAAGTAATTTTTACCGCAAATCTACCATGTAACTTTGCCAAAACTCTATTTCTATAGAAAATTTGGTAAAAATGTTATTTCTATAGAAAATTTGGTCAAAATTTTATTTCTAGAGAACACTTTTCCAAAATGTTATTTCTATAGAAAATTTGGTTAAAAAATTGTTATTTTGACAAAATTTGGTAAAAATTTTATGTCTATAGAAAATTTGTCAAAATTTTATTTCTACACTAAACTTTGTAAAACTTTATTTCTATAGAAAATTTGGTAAAACAGGTTATTTTGACAAATTTTATTTATAGAAAATTTGGTCAAAATTTTTTTCTATAGAAAACATTGTCAAAGCTTATTGCTATAGAAAATTTGGTAAAAAATGTTATTTTGACAAAATTTTGTAAAAATTTTATTTCTATGGAAAATTTGGTAAAAATTGTATTTCTATAGAGAATTTGGTCAAAATTTTATTTCTACAGAAAACTTTGTCGAAACTTTATTTCTATAGAAAATTTTATAAAAAAGTGTTATTTTAACAAGATTTGGTAAAATTTTTATTTCTATACAATATTTGGTAAAAATGTATTTCTATAGAAAATTTGGTCAAAAATTTTATTTCTATAGAAAATTTGGTAAAACAGGTTATTTTGACAAATTTTATTTCTACAGAAAAATTGTGAAAAAAATGTTATTTTGACAAAATTTTGTAAAAATTTTATTTATATAGAAAATTTGGTAATAATTTTATTTTTATAGAAAAATTGGTCAAAATTTTATTTTTAGAGAAAACTTTGCCAAAATGTTATTTTAGAAAATTTGGTCAAAATTTTACTTCTACAGAAAACTTTGTCAAAACTCTATTTCTATTGAAAATTTGGTAAAAAAAATGTTATTTTAACAAGATTTGGTAAAATTTTTATTTCTATAGAAAATTTGGTAAAACATGTTTTTCTATAGAAAATTTGGTCAAAATTTTATTTCTATAGAAGAATTTGGTAAAACGGGTTATTTTGATTTTAGTTAAAAAAATTTTTATTTTGATAAAATTTGGTAAACATTTATTTATGCAGAAAACTTTGTAAAAACTTTATTTCCATAGAAAATTTGCTAAAAAAATGTTATTTCGACAAAATTTGGTCAATATTTAATTTCTACAGAAATCTTGGTTAAACTTTTATTTCTATAGAAAATTTGGTCAAAATATTATTTCTATAGAACATTTGGCCAAAATTTTATTTCTATAGAAAATTTTCTCAAAATGTTGTTTCTATAGAAAATTTGGTCAACATTTTATTTCTATAGAACATTTTGTCAACATTTTATTTCTAAAGAAAATTTGGTCAAAATTTAATCCATATAGAAAATTTAAGTGATTTTTGGTTGGAGAGAAATGTTGGTAGAAATCAAGATTTCTACCAATTTATAGAACAGTAAAAAATCTACAATTTTTGTTAGAATTGTACCAACTGTGGCAACCCTGGCTCTGACTCGGCTATACAAATTAGCTCCCTTGCCATTGAGCTAAACGTGGAATTGTTTAGTAATAACAGAAGTTCACCATTGTGGTATCACAATGTACTTAATAGTCTAAGTAATTCTGAAATATCGGTCTGCCTCGTGACAGCAGCTACGTGTCACGTTCACACACGGTAATAAGTGTTTTCTTTTCTGAAGAACCAAATTTTTGACAAACGAAGTTTTCTTTTGAAGAAAATTTTCTTTAAAGGCAACTAAAAAAGATTAGAGGAAATCGTTGACTCGTTTGTCATAGGTTCGTGTTTATTTGGTCCTACAGAAACTAATTTATATTAAAAGCTAATTTCGTTTGTCTAAAATTTCGTTTCGGAGAAAAGTACTTTTTCTTTGGGTGCAACACTTTTTTATACCCTCCACCATAGGCTGGGGGTATATTAACTTTGTCATTCCGTTTGTAATACATCGAAATATTGCTCTAAGACCCCATAAAGTATATATATTCCGGGTCGTGGTGAAATTCTGAGTCGATCTAAGCATGTCCGTCCATATGTCTGTTGAAATCACGCTAACTTCCGAACGAAACAAGCTATCGACTTGAAACTTGGCACAAGTAGTTGTTATTGATGTAGGTCGGATGGTATTGCAAATGGGCCATATCGGACCACTTTTACGTATAGCCCCCATATAAACCGATGCTCAGATTTGGCTTGCGAAGCCTTTTGGAGGAGATCCGGTTGAAATTTGCTACATGGTGTTAGTATATGGTCTCAAACAACCATGCAAAAATTGGTCTACATCGGTCCATAATTATATATAGCCCCCATATAAACCGATCCTCAGATTTGGCTTGCGGAGCCTCTCAGAGAAGCAAATTTCATTCGATCCGGCTGAAATTTGGTACATGGTGTTAGTATATGGTCACTAACAACCATGCAAAAATCCACATCGGTTCATAATTATATATAGCCTCTATATAATCCGATCCCCAGATTTGGCTTGTGGAGCCTCTAAGAGAAACAAATTTCATCCGATCCGGCTGAAATTTGGTACATGGTGTAAGTCTCTAACAACTATGCAAAAATTGGTTCACATCGGTTCATAATTATATATAACCCCCATATAAACGATCCCCCGATTTGGCTTGCGGAGCCTCTCAGAGAAGCAAATTTTATCCAATCCGGCTGAAATTTGGTACATGGTGTTAGTATATGGTCACTAACAACCATGCAAAAATCCACATCGGTTCATAATTATATATGGTCTCCAACAACGATGCAAAAATTGGTCCACATCGGTTCATAATTATATAGCCCCCATATAACCGATCCCCCGATTTGGCTTGCGGATCCTCTAAGAGAAGCAAATTTCATCCGATCCGGCTGAAATTTGGTACATGGTGTTAGTATATGGTCTCTAACAACCATGCAAAAATTAGTCCACATCTGTCCATAATTATATGTAGCCCCCCATATAAACCGATCCCCAGATTTGACCTCCGGAGCCCCTTGGAAGAGCAAAATTCACCCGATCCGGTTGAAATTTGGTACGTGGTGTTAGTATATGGTATCTAACAACCATGCAAAAATTGGTCCACACCGGTCTTAATTATATATAACCCCCAATCAAATCTGGGGATCGGTTTATCCCCAGATTTGACCTTCGGAGCCTCTTGGAGGAGCAAAATTCATCCGATACGGTTGAAATTTGGTACGTGTGGAAATTTGGTACATTGCGCTAGTATATGGCCGCTAACAACCATGCCAAAATTAGTCCATATCGGTCTATAGTAAAAATAACCAAAATTTTATTACTATAGAAACTTTTGTCAAAATTTTATTACTGTACAAAATTTTGTCAAGATCTTATTTCTATACAAAATTTTGTGAAAATTTTATTTTTATAGAAAATTTTGTCAAAATTTTATTTCTACCGGAATTTTGTCAAAATTTTATTACTATACAAAATTTTGTCAAAATTTTATTTCTATCGGAATTTTGTCAAAATTTTATTAATATATAAAATTTTGTCAAAATTTTATTACTATACAAAAAAATTTTGTCAAAAATTTTTTGCTATAGAAAATTTTGTCAAAATTTTATTTCTATAGAAAATTTTGTCAAACTGTACTATATACGCATTTAATCGGCCTTTTTTTGTTTAATATATACCCCTATCGACTAACTTACAATTGAGAAGACGGTGTTAAGAAGTTTTAAGATACCTTGCCATCGGCAAGTGTTACCGCAACCCAAGTAATTCGTTTGTGGATGACAGTCTTTCGTAGAAGTTTCTACGCAATCCATTGTGGAGGGTACATAAGATTCGGCCTGGCCGAAGTTACGGCCGTATATACTTATTCTGTTACTCATTTCTCTTGTGGTTTATTAATGCAATCCCCCTGATGATATGTATTATAAAATCTGGATTTGCTTAAAGTTAATTTCGAAACCAATCAAAGCCACTATCTTCATGATTACAATGAAGCAATCCACATTCAAAATAAAAAAATGTTTTGTTACGAATGCGATTATCGTAATTGCTTTCTTATTCCCTTGCCCTCTAATCTAATTATCTTGGTCCAAGAATTTGTCCATGCCGCCAAATCTTCCTTAATGCAAACAATTTTTGTACTAACCGATAATTGTACTCCACATAAAAGTTGATTTAACATAAAATAAATTTAACTAAAATACTAGGCACCTTATTAAAGGCATTTCAAATAGGCATGAAACAGACCAGTTTCTTGCCATCTATTGCCAAAAAACTGGGGGCGCATGGTTTCATATATCGGTCTCAGTAAACATACAGTTTCGTGGTACCAGGAACTTTTCCATTTGTTCCCTTTGTTAGGTGTTTTACAAAATATTAATAAAGCCATTTTGCATATCATATTTCGTTATTGAAATTTTTCCAATCAATTGCACTCAATATTCGCCTATGAACGAATAGACTTATTAGTCATTGAATTTGCCAATAAATTAATAAATAATTGTTATTGATTTGTTCCCATTCCTTCATGAAAACAAAAGAATAAAACACCTCAAGTTAATAGTCCTTACCGATGGGTGTTCATTCATTCTTTTCACAATCACACATAAATTTACCACATGGGCAAGAACTTCTATACAAACTAAAATATAAACACGCTCACACTTTCGCATATTCACACTTTGGTTTTTCTTACAATTCGTCAAAAAAAAAGTTGCACAATGACCCTGTGACTCCGTTCTGTGGTTATGGTCAATGTCCTTTTGAGTTTAAAGTTTCTTTAAAATATGCAAATTTATGCAAATTCATGCAGACATGATGGTGGAATGCAAAAGAAATTTTACTATAAAGGAGTTTCAATTACAAACGTAAATATTATTTCTCACGAAACATATTTGTATGGCATATCACTTTATTCACTTTTGCTTATATTTCAAACTATATTAGAAAAGTATTTTTATTTATCACTTATTTAGTCTTGTATTTTGGTATTGCTTCTCTTTCCTTAGTAGTAACGTCTTTTTAGTTCGCGTATCCTTCGATGACTGTGTCATATCCGGTTCATGCACATTTATTTTATCTAATTTTTCTATTCGCCTTTTGAGGCCTCCTTGGCCACCGATACGTATGTAGGTTGATTTTTATACCAATACAAAGCAATTGCTTAAACCGAGAGAGAGAGAGTGAGTTCATATAAGGCGAGAGAAATAACCAATGAATAAGAGAATGAGAGAGATTGTGTCAATTGTTTTGTGGTCATACACTTGTTGTTAGTACCTATACTCGCCTTGTTTTTAATTGTTTGATTGTGCTTCGAGTATTGGCATTCGTGCTTTGCAAGGATTTGTGGGTGGAAGAAGAGTTAAGGGGAGTACAATGCATTTTATTGAGCAATGGTGTTGCTTTTTATAGCATAGAACACACGTGTATAGTTTAAATCGAGTCAGGGTTAGAAAAAAATCCCTCAATAGTTGAATTAAAGTTGAATTCTTTAGAAAACTTTTGTCGATGTTTTAGAAAATTTCGGCAAAATTTTATTTCTATAGAAAATTTCGTAGAAATTCTTTTTTATAGCAAATTTTGTCGAAATTTTATTGTTATAGAAACATTAGATTAAATTTTCTTTTGGAATAAAATTTCTACCTTTCTACCTTTTTTATAAATTATAATATTTTTTATATCAAAATTTTTTCGAATATTTATTTCCATAAAAAATTTTTATTTCTATAAAAAATTTCGTCGAAATTTTATTCCTATAGAAATTTTCATCGAACTTTTATCATAGAAAATTTCATCGAAAATATTGTCAACGTTTTATTTCTATAGAATATCTTGTCAAAATTTTATTTCTATAGGAAATGTTGTAAAATTTTATTTCTATAGAAAATTTTGTCAAAATTTTATTTCTATAGAAAATTTTGTCAATATTTTATTTCTATAGAATTTTTTTTTTTTCAAAATTTTATTTCTATAAAAAATCTTGTCAAAATGTTATTTCTTTACAAAAATTTGTCAAAATTTTATTTTTATAGAAAATTTTGTCAAAATTTTTTTCTATAGAAAATTATGTCAAAATTTTATATCTATAGAAAATTTTGTCAAAATTGTATTTCTATAGAAAATTTTGTCAAAAATTTATATCTATAGAAAATTTTGTCAGAATTTTATTTCTATAGAAAATTTTATTTCTATAAAAAATCTTGTCAAAATTTTATTCCTATAGAAAATTTTGTCAAAATTTTATTTCTATAGAAAATTTTGTGAAAATTTTATTTTTATAGAAAATTTTGTCAAAATTTTATTTCTATAGAAAACTAGCGCAACCCGGCCCGCTTCGCAGCGCCTCCCAAGGCATATTTTCGTTAACTTAGTCACCCATATCCTTCGATCTGAAAACAAATTTTTATAGAAATTTTCTAGAAATTTTATTTCTATAGCAAATTTTGTCGAAATTTTATTGTTATAGAAACACTAGATGAAATTTTCTCTTGGAATAAAATTTCACCGCAATTTTATTTCTACCTTTTTTTCATAAATTATAATATTTTTTATATGAAAATTTTTTCGAATATTTATTTCCATAAAAAAATAATATTTCTATAGAAAATTTCGTCGAAATGTTATTCCTATAGAAAATTTCATCGAAATTTTGTTATAGGAATGATCAAAATTTTATTATAGAAAATTTAATCGAAAATATTGTCAACGTTTTATTTTCATAGAAAATTTTGTCAACATTTTATTTCTATAGAAACTCTTGTCAAAATTTTTTTCTATAGAAAATTTGTCAAAATTTTATTTCTATAGAAAATTATGTCAAAATTTTATTTCTATAGAAAATTTTGTCAAAGTTTTATTTCTATAGAAAATTTTGGCAACATTTTATTTCTATAGAAAATTTTGTCAAAATTTTATTTCTATAGAATATCTTGTCAAAATTTTATTTCTATAGAAAATTTTGTCAAAATTTTATTTCTATAGAAAATTTTGTCAAAATTTTATTTCTATAGAAAATTTTGTCAAAATTTTATTTCTATAGAAAATTTTGTCAAAATTTTATTTCTATAGAAAATTTTGTCAAAAATTTATTTCTATAGAAAATTTTGCCAAATCTAATTTTTATAGAAAATTTTGTCAAAGTTTTATTTCTATGGAAAAATTTGTCAAAATTTTATTTCTAAAGAAAATTTTGTCAAAATTTTATTTCTATGGAAAATTTTGTCAAAATTTTATTTCTATTGAAAATTTTGTCAAAATTTTATTTCTATTGAAAATTATGTCAAAATTTTATTTCTATAAAAAATTTTTTCAAAATTTTATTTCTATAGAAAATTTTGTCAAAATTTTATTTCTGTAGAAAATTTTGTAAAAAAATTATTTCTATAGAAAATCTTGTCAAAATTTTATTTCTACAGAAATTTGGTCAACATTTTATTTTTATAGAAAATTTTGTCAAAATTTTATTTCTATAGAAAATTTTGTCAACATTTTACTTTTATAGAAAATTTTGTCAAAATTTTATTTCTATAGAAAATGTTATTTCTATAGAAAATCTTGTCAAAATTTTATTTCTTTAGAAAATTTTGTCAAAATTTTATTTCTTTAGAAAATTTTGTCAAAATTTTATTTCTATAGAATATCTTGTCAAAATTTTATTTCTATAGAAAATTTTTTCAAAATTTTATTTCTATAGATAATCTTGTCAAAATTTTATTACTATAGAAAATCTTGTCAAACTTTTATTTCTATAGAAAATTTTGTCAAAATTTTATTTCTATAGAAAATTTTGTCAAAATTTTATTTCTATAGAAAATTTTGTCAAAATTTTATTTCTATAGAAAAGTTTGTCAAAAATTTATTTCTATAGAAAATTTTGCCAAATCTAATTTTTATAGAAAATTTTGTCAAAATTTTATTTCTATAGAAAAATTTGTCAAAATTTTATTTCTAAAGAAAATTTTGTCAAAATTTTATTTCTATGGAAAATTTTGTCAAAATTTTATGTGTATAGAAAATGTTATCAAAATTTTATTTCTATTGAAAATTATGTCAAAATTTTATTTCTATAGAAAATTTTTTCAAAATTTTATTTCTATAGAAAATTTTTTCAAAATTTTATTTCTGTAGAAAATTTTGTAAAAATTTTATTTCTATAGAAAATCTTGTCAAAATTTTATTTCTATAGAAAATTTTGTCAACATTTTATATTTTTTTTGTCAAAATTTTATTTCTATAGAAAATTTTGTCAACATTTTATTTTTATAGAAAATTTTGTCAAAATTTTATTTCTATAGAAAAATTTGTCAAAATTTTATTTCTATAGAAAATTTTGTCAAAATGTTATTTCGCATTGTTGTTGTTTTTTATTGCAGCTTAAAACCATACATTGACTAAACTACAAGTGTAGCTTAACCAACAGATGAAAAGAATGTTTGTCAAATTTATTTCGGCAAAGCCCTATAGACTGCAAGACGGTTGGATGGACGCACGTTTCGGAATTACCACATTCCTCATCAGCATCCTCTACTTGCAGCAAAACTATCAACCAATTATCAGAATAAATTCGGGTAATTCACTCAACCCAAAGTGAACTACACTTGAACCTTCCGAAAAAAGGTTTGATAGTCGGCTACTGCCTAACCAAATTTGTAAGCATATCTCTTTTCCTTTTTGTTTTTTTTTTTGCTACATAAAAAACGTTTTTCTACAGAAAATGTTCATAGAAAAGTTGTTTCTAAAAACAAATTTTCACGGATCTTTTTTTCTATTTCGTCCAGTTGAAATTTTGTCAAAATGTTATGTCAACAGTACATTTTGTCGAAACAACTTCTATAGAAAAATTTATCGAAACCACTTCTATAGAAAAATTTGTCGAAATTTTATTTCTATAGAAAATTTGATCACAATTTTATTTTTATATGAATTTTATTTTTATTCGAAATTTTTCTTTCTATTACAAATTTCGTCAAAATTTTATTTCTATCGCAAATTCTGTTGAAATTTTGTTCCTATATGAACATTTTGAAATTGTATTTACTACACATTGCTTGAATTTCGTACAATCTATAGTTCAGTATTGCACATATAAGTTTTTATCCTGCAACGTTTCTATCTATTCACTACAAACATTTGAGGCATTTGTTCATTATTGGTTAATTCGAGAAGTCGTCATTATTAACATGCTAATGGAATTTTCATGTTAGCATGAAAGGATATCAATAGAATTGAGAGTAAAAGCGAAAGCTCTATTTAACACCTCCCAACAAAATAGTATCACCCAACAAATATTTTGAAAAGAATTACAATATAACTATTATTAAGGGAGTCTATTTGTAAAAACGACATATATTTGTAAAAATACATAGTAGTATTTATTTGTTTCATACTAATTTTGTTTCTCTTTTATTTTCTCTTACAGATTCTTCTCGTTTTCTTTCTGCAGAGAGGTAAAATCAGGCTTTAAAACTAAAATATCACGGCTTAGTAGAGAGATTTACATACACACATACATTAGCATATAAACTTATTAACTACATCTATTACAACTACAAAAAATGATCTGTATAAATAAATATTAAAAAAAAAAATAAAATAAAATAAAAGAGGGAGAGTGGCTAAGATATACACGAAAGAGATGATCGCTCAGCACGACGTTAAAATTAGGTACAGTAAAGAGCAATAAACGGAAATAATACTCTTATAGATGAGAGTGGTTGCTTATCTACCTCTCTCTTTTTTCTCAAACGCCCATATAACACTAGAGTCAATCAGATATGCAATATTAATTCGTTTGCTCTTCGTCCATGGTATAATGTATAGGATTAGTAAATTCGATGTGATGATCAACAAGAGGATCTTCTGTAATATAAAAAAATGAAACATCGTTAATGATATTATCTTCTTGTGGTGTAAAATACGCCTACAATGAGTAGTCAACTCCGTGATTTATTTCACTCAGGGAAGTGCTCTGCAGACCATGTGAAAACTTGCTTGAATATTCATCGATGAAAGTGGGTATTATCTACTCTCTACAATAGAAACATGTGTATATCACAAGAGACAAACCCATCCCCATGATCTGCAGAGCAGCTCCATCTTGGTCTTACTCACCTTGTGCTGTTTTCTTTTCATCCAATGTGATTATACTGTCCACAATATTATCTATAAAGTCTTGCGTTAAGGTCTCTGTTATATTCACAGGATCATAGTAAAGAAAACTTCTTTTCTTCCTTATATGATGATGCTTTCTGGCTGATCGCCTGCTACGAAACAAGGCCAAGCTTATATGTGATTCTTGCAAGGGAATTTTGTCTGGACCAAATTCCAAGCATTTGCCTTGAACACAATAACGTTCATCACTTGATGAACATCGTGTACCCAAGGGAAAATGACCATAGTTGCCATTTACCAAATAGAAACGATGTTGAATAAACTCATCCTGGCAACCAACACGACAACTACGATCGGGATCTTCAACACTAGCTGCAATTTGTGTACCATGACCCGAAAGTCCTCGCACTTTGAGTTTATAACGGGAACATGTGTGATCAGCATATTCGGAAGTTGTTTGCAATCGTTCACAGGGCTAAATAACGGATACATATAATTATTATTTCCATATTATAGATAAATTGTTAGAGATGGCCAACCTTTACCGAGTGGGTACATAGCTGTAAATTTTTTTCACCAGTCTTACGATTCATAACCACCTGAATACCTTTAGATCGAGCCATACAACTAGAATGACAGCCCGACTTAACTATCCATTCATTCTCGCCTGCTCCCAGAGGAACTACCGCGGGAGCAGATTTCGAAACTGAATTCTCAGAGGGTGTACGATCATTCAAACGATAGCTATATTTATTCCATGGTGAATAATTATCAGATTTTCGTTTGTAGGGAACCGGATCATGGTTATATTGTTGACCGTGGAAGGGTTTAGCAGCGACCTCTGAAAAAAAATTTAAAATATAAATAAAATAATTTTAAAAATAAAATTTTCATAAAATTTTCTATAGAAATAAAATTTTGGCAAAATTTTCTATAGAAATAAAATTTTGACAAAATTTTTTATAGAAATAAAATTATGACAAAATTTCCTATAGAAATAACATTTTAACAAAATTTAAAATAAAATTTTGACGAAATTGTCTATAGAAATAAAATTTTAACAAAATTTTCGATAGAAATAAAATTTTGACAAAATTTTCTATAGAAATAAAATTTGACAAAATTTCCCAAAGAAATACAATTTTGAAAAATTTTTCTGTAGAAATAAAATTTTGACCAAACTTTCTATAGAAATAAAATTTTGGTAAAGTTTTCTATAGAAATAAAAATTTGAGAAAAATTTTTATAGATATAAAATTTTTGTAAAATTTTCTATAGAAATAAAATTTTAACAAAATTTTTTATAGAAATAACATTTTGACACAATTTTCTATAAATATAAAATTTTGACACAATTTTCTATAGCAATAAAATTTTGACAACATTTTCTATAGAAATAATATTTTGACAACATTTTCTATAGAAATAATATTTTGACAAAATTTTCTAAAGAAATAAAATTTTCTATAGAAATAAAATTTTGAAAAAATTTTCTATAGAAATAAAATTATGACAAAATTTTCTATAGAAATAACATTTTGACGAAATTGTCTATAGAAGTAAAATTTTGACGCAATTTGCTTTAGAAATAAAATGTTGTTAAAATTTTCTATAGAAATAAAATTTTGGTAACATTTTCTATAGGAATAAAATTTTGGTAAAATTTTCTATAGAAATAAAATGTTGACAAAATTTTCTGTAGTAATACAATTTTGATAAAATTTTGACAAAATTTTCTGTAGAAATAAAATTTGACAAAATTATCCAGAGAAATAAATTTTGAAAAATTTTTCTGTAGAAATAAAATTTTGACCAAATTATCTATAAAAATAAAATTTTGAGAAAAATTTTTATTGAAATAAAATTTTGGTAAAATTGTCTATAGAAATAAAATTTTGATACAATTTTCTATAGAAATTTTGAGAAAATTTTCTATAGAAATAAAATTTTAACCAATTTTTTTATAGAAATAAAATCTTAACAAAATTTTTTATAGAAATAAAATTTTGACGCAATTTTCTACAGAAATAAAATTTTGACAAAATTTTCGGTAGTAATAAAATTTTGACAAAATTTTCTAAAGAAATAAAATTTTCTATAGAAATAAAATTTTGAGCAAAATTTTTATAGAAATAAAATTTGCAGAAAATTTTCTATAGAAATAAAATTTTGGCAAAATTTTCTATAGAAATAACATTTTAACAAATTTTCCTATACAAATAATATTTTCACAAAATTTTCTATAGAAGTACAATTTTGACGAAATTGTCTATAGAAATAAAATGTTGGTAAAATTTTCTATAGAAATAAAATTTTTATAAAAATTTTCTAAAGAAATAAAATGTTGACAAATTTTTCTACAGAACTAAAATTTTGACAAAATTTTCTACAGAAATAAAATTTTAGCAAAATTTTTTATAGAAATAAAATTTTGACACAATTTTCTATAGAAATAAAATTTTGACACAATTATCTATAGAAATAAAATTTTGACAAATTTTTCTATAGAAATAAAATTTTGACAAAATTTTCTATAGAAATAAAATTTCGACAAAATTTTCTAAAGAAATAAAATATTGACAAAATTTTCTACAAAACTAAAATTTTGACAAAACTTTCTACAGAAATAAAATTTTGACAAAAATTTCTGTTGAAATAAAATTTTGACAAAATTTTCTATATAAATAAAAATTTAAAAAAATTCCTATAGAAATAAAATTTTAACAAAATGTTCGATAGAAATAAAATTTTGGTAAAATTTTCTATAGAAATAAAATTTTAACAAAATTTTTTATAGAAATAAAATTTTGACACAATTTTCTATAGAAATAAAATTTTGACACAATTTTCTATAGAAATAAAATTTTGACAAAGTTTCCTAAAGAAATAACATTTTCTATAGAAATAAAATTTTGACAAAATTTTTTATAGAAATAAAATTATGACAAAATTTTCTAAAGAAATAAAATTTTCGATAGAAATACAATTTTGACAAAATTTTCTATAGAAATAAAATTTTGAGAAAATTTTCTATAGACATAAAATTTTGCGAAAAAATTGTATAGAAATAAAATTTTGAGAACATTTTTTATAGAAATAAAATTTTGGCAAAATTTTCTATAGAAATAAAATTTTGACAAAATTTTTTATGGAAATAAAATTTTGACAAAATTTTCTATAAAAATAGAATTTTCTATAGAAACTAAAATTTGGTAGATTTGTGGTACATTTTTCATAAAATTTTTGTAAAATATTCCTTCATTTGTTTGAAGTACTCACCGTTTTCATATTTACTGCGAATAGTGGTAGGTCCATATATTCGATCCGATCCACTAGAATGATCATAATAATTTTGATTTGAATTAGGACGATATTTATACTCATCATAGCTATTATAAGCAGATGGAGTTGCTCTTGTTGTTGGTGGTCCAATTGGTAACTGATTACTATAGCTCTGATGTGTATACGGCGAAGATCCAAATGATGACGTTGATGATCTTCTAATGGTATCATTATCCATTGTATTATCATCTTGTTTTTCCTGTTTCTTACAGAAAATATTATCCATTTTATATAGATTTTCAGTAGAATTATCACATGAGAATTTCTGACAACGACCCGAAATACAATACGATGGCTCATCATCACCATTCAAATGTGAACGACATGTGGTACCATCGGGATATGTCCAATTTCGAGATTTGGTTCCATTTGACTTTGTCTTACAATAGACTTTACAGGATTCTTCCGTATTGCCGTTTATCTGTTCACCTTCACCAGTTAAGTCGTTGTCAAACTTCTGGGCCCTCTCACAAATCTGTTTGGCAAAATCGGCTATTGTCACCATTCGTAAACTGTAGCATTGTTTGGCCACACAAGTTTCATATTTACGATATTTATCCACCTTACAACGTGGATTGTAATCGATACATTTACGCGCATAGGTTTTAAGGCCAGTACTACCCTCCCTTAGACGTTTCGAGGGTCCATACAAGCAAGTGGAATCACAGGTACTGGGTTCACTCCATTCACTCCAAATGCTGGAAGTCTAGCAAGTTGTAAGAAAAATAATTGATTAGTAGAAAATAATAAAATATTTCTAAATTTTTAATAACTTGTGAATATTTTTTTTTTTGGATAAAGCAAATTTGAATAAAACTTCATCAATTTAACAATTATAATTTTATTTTAATAGATCTTTCCAACCCTCTGGTTATGGTATGCAAAGGATGTACAAATAACAAGATAATGTGACTGTTAGGGTATATTTAATTTTATTTAAGAATTTATGTCTAGAAATCAGATATTCTCAAAATTTTACATGAAAAACTTTTTTGTGTCCTAAAGTGAAAAAGAGCTAAGTTCGAGATCACCGCTAACGTAAACGTAAAAATCAAAATTTTTATATGGAAAACATATTTTGCTCGTAAATTCACTAGATTCGTGTTAACCGCCAAGAAATCCATAATGCTGATATATTTCTGCATAATTTATCGTCTAAAATGTCGAGGTTCCCATCTTCTGAAAAGTCGTCCTCCCCACATTTGCTAATGCTTGAAACTCCCATTCAACACCGATTTACCCTCCATCTACGTGTACGGTCAGAATTATCTCGCCCCCCGATGTTGGGTCTCGAGGGTCTAGACAATCCAATTTTTATCCGATTTGCCTGAGTTTCAAAATGTAGAGGTTTTTTGGGTCAACACAAAAGTAAGCCGAATATGGGGTCTATCGAGCCAAATTTTGATATATCCCCCATGTAGACCGATCTCCCGATTTGATTTCTTTGGCTTTTAGTCAACGCAATTTTTATCCGATTTGCCTGAAATTCTAAATTTAGAGGTATTTTAGGTCCATAAATAGATGTAACTACCATATGTTAATTCTCCCGATTTCTATATTTCTATATATTGGTATATGCTTGGCACAGTATCTGTCATCACATCTATCCATTCCAAGTTTAGGTATGCATTCTAGCCTTGCTTCCTGTCGAACTTTCTGAAAGTCTGCTATCGAGGAGAAGTCTGCTAAATTCGTGATAACCGTCAAGAAATCCAAAATGCAATGAAAATCCGGAAAAATTTAAATTTTTATATGGAAAATTTATAAGTGACAATATGAGATAAATTTGCGATTATCGTTAAACAATCTAAAATTTCGCAAGATTGTAAATTTCAATATGGAAAGCTTATTGTTCTCCTACCAAAAAAACCTTGGATACTTTGGTTTAAAAAGGAATTTAGTATTCCTAAAAATTCCATGCATTTCTGTATAATTTCTAGTCTCAAATGTCGAAGTTTCCATCTTGTGAAAGAAGGAAACAGTGACAGTGACAGTTACACTGCTCTAAAATCGTTCTGGCCACAAGCCCTATATTTGCTAAAATGAAACTCGCGTCCAACACCAATATACCCTCCATTTATGTGTCTGGTCAAAATTATCTCGGCCCTCCTGGTGATATCTTTTTCTGTGCAGTGTCGTCAGTGTAACTGTCAGATTCAAATCCCTCATAAGACAGGGCTGGCTCCGCCAATCGTCCCTTCACATGGGACCGTCTATTCAACCGTCGAACGGAACGGACGTGTTTTCTAATAGGGGATAAAATCATCGTAATAAGTACATACTACGAATTTCAAGTGTGGTGGGATATTAGGCCACCATGCAGAGAAATTCAAAGACATCCACTGGGTTGCTAACTTCAGGGCCCAGTGGACGGGTATCGACTGGAGTTATAAATTTGGGCAATGACCAAGAGTTAGGCCCAATTAGTCGACCTGTAGACGGGTCGACAGGTGGAGACAATTTGACAAGTCGAACCTTTTCCAACCTAACCTAACCTTCACATGGGACTGTTGCTTAAATTTAGTATTTCGCTCGCGGTCCTGCTTTTCATCAGGATGTTGCCTTCTCTATCCATGGTCTTCGCCAGCTGCACCAAACTAACCTTTCGAAGCCACATAACTTTCCGTTCCAGGTTAAAGTTAGGTTAGGTATAGTGGCATCAGGGTTGCCATTTTCGTCCGATCGGACCAAAATTGCCCCGAAAAATTATAAATTTTTAAATTTGCTTCGATGGTCAGACCAAATAGAATTTGGTTGATTTTGTTCCATTTTCGTTAAATCGGTATTTTTTTCAAAATTAATAGAAATACAATTTTCACTAAAATTTCTATACAAATAAAATTTTAACAATATTTTCTATAGAAATAAAATTTTGTACAGAAATAAACGTTAAAAAAATTGTATAGATACAAAATAATGCAAAAATTTTGTAAAAATAAAAATAAAATTTTGCAATAACTTTCTATAGAAATAAAAGTTTGACAAATTTTCTATAGAAATAAAAGTTTGACAAAATTTTCTATAGAAATAAATTTTTTTATTGAAATAAAGTTTTGGATACATTTACTATAGCACTGAAATTATGACAAAATTTCCTAATGAAATGAAATTTAGGTAAAATTTTCTATAGAAATAAAATTTGAAAAAAATTTCTAATTAACTAAAATTTTAACAAAGTTTTCTACAGAAATAAAACTTTGACAAAAAATTCTATGGAAATAAATTTTTGACAAAATTTTCAATAGAAATAAAATTGTGACAACATTTTCTATAGAAATAAAATTTTGACAAAATTTTCAATAGAAATAAAATATTGACAAAATTTTCTATAGAAATAACATTTTGACAAAATTTTCTACAGAAATAAAACTTTGACAAAAAATTTTATAGAAATAAATTTTTGACAAAATTTTCTATAGAAATAAAATTGTGGCAACATTTTCTATAGAAATAAAATTTTGACAAAATTTTCTATAGAAATAAAATTTTGGTTGATTTTGGTCGGTATTTTTTCAAAATAAATGAAATACATTTTTGACAAAAATTTCTATACAAATAAAATTTTAACAATGTTTTCTATTGAAATAAAATTTTGTACAGAAATAAACTTTAAAAAAAATTTTGTATAGATACAAAATAAAAATTTTGTAAAAATAAAAATAAAAATAAAATTTTGCAATAACTTTCTATAGAAATAAAAGTTTGACAAATTTTCTATAGAAATAAAAGTTTGACAAAATTTTCTATAGAAATAATTTTTTTTATTGAAATAAAGTTTTGGATACATTTACTATAGCACTGAAATTATGACAAAATTTCCTAATGAAATGAAATTTAGATAAAATTTTCTATAGAAATAAAATTTGAAAAAAATTTCTAATTAACTAAAATGTTAACAAAGTTTTCTACAGATATAAAACTTTGACAAAATATTCTATAGAAATAAATTTTTGACAAAATTTTCAATAGAAATAAAATTGTGACAACACTTTCTATAGAAATAAAATTTTAACAAAGTTTTCTAAAGAAATTAATTTTTTTTATAGAAATAAAATTTTGACAAAATTTTCTATGGAAATAAAATTTTGACAAAATTTTCTATAGAAATAAAATTTTAACAAAGCTTTCTATAGAAATAAAATTTTTACAAAGTTTTTTATAGAAATAAAATTTTGACAAAGAATTCTATAGAAATAAAGTTTTGACAAAATTTTCTATAGAAATAAAATTTTGACAAAATTTTCTATAGAAATAACATTTTGACAAAATTTTCTATAGAAATAAAATTTTGACAAAATTTTCTATAGAAATAAAATTTTGACAAAATTTTCAATAGAAATAAAAATGTGACAACTTTTTCTATAGAAATAAAATTTTAACAAAGTTTTCTATAGAAATTAAATTTTTACCAATTTTTTTATAGAAATAAAATTTTGACAACGAATTCTATAGAAATTAAATTTTTACAATTTTTTTATAGAAATAAAATTTTGACAAAACTAAAAATAAAATTTTGACAAAGAATTCTATAGAAATAAAAGTTTGACAAATTTTCTATAGAAATAAAAGTTTGACAAAATTTTCTATAGAAATAATTTTTTTTTTATTGAAATAAAGTTTTGGATACATTTACTATAGCAATGAAATTATGACAAAATTTACGAATGAAATTAAATTTTGATAAAATTTTCTATAGAAATAAATTTTGCAAAAATTTCTAATTAACTAAAATTTTAACAAAGTTTTCTACAGAAATAAAACTTTGACAAAAAATTCTATAGAAATAAATCTTTGACACAATTTTTAATAGAAATAAAATTGTGACAACATTTTCTATAGAAATAAAGTTTTGACAAAATTTTCTATAGAAATTAAATTTTTACAAATGTTTTTATTGAAATAAAATTTTGACAAAGAATTCTATAGAAATAAAATGTTGACAAAACTTTCTATTGAAATAAAATTTTGACAAAATTTTCTATAGAAATAAATAGAAATAAAAATGTAAATTTTTAAATTTGGTCCAATGGTCGGACCCAATAAAATTTGGTTGAATTTTGTCCATTTTCGTTAAATCGGTATTTTTTCAAAATAAATGAAATACAATTTTGACATAAATTTCTATACAAATAAAATTTTAGCAATGTTTTCTATAGAAATAAAATTTTGTACAGAAATAAACTTTAAAAAAAAATTTGTATAGATACAAAATAATGCAAAAAATTTGTAAAAATAAAAATAAAATTTTGCAATAACTTTCTATAGAAATAAAAGTTTGACAAAATTTTCTATAGAAATAAAATTTTTTTATTGAAATAAAGTTTTGGATACATTTACTATAGCAATGATATGACAAAATTTCCTAATGAAATGAAATTTTGACAAAATTTCTTAATGAAATGAAATTTTGATAAAATTTTCTATAGAAATAAATTTTTGACAAAATTTTCAATAGAAATAAAATTGTGACAACATTTTCTATAGAAATAAAATTTTGACAAAATTTTTCTATAGAAATTAAATTTTTACAATTTTTTTTATAGAAATAAAATTTTGACAAAGAATTCTATAGAAATAAAATTTTGACAACATTTTCTATAGAAATAAAACTTTGACAAAATTTTCTATAGAAATAAATTTTTGACAAAATTTTCAATAGAAATAAAATTGTGACAACATTTTCTATAGAAATAAAATTTTGACAAATTTTTCTATAGAAATTAAATTTTTACAATTTTTTTTATAGATATAAAATTTTGACAAAGAATTCTATAGAAATAAAATTTTGACAACATTTTCTATAGAAATAAAATTTTGACAAATTTTCTATAGAAATAAAATTTTGAGAAAATTTTCTATAGAAATAAAATTCTGACAAAATTTTCTATAGAAATAAAATTTTGGCAAAATTTTCTATAGAAATAAAATTTTGGCAAAATTTTCTATAGAAATAAAATTTTGACAAAATTTTCTATAGAAATAAAATTTTGACAAAATTTTCTATAGAAATAAATAGAAATAAAAATTTTGAATAGAAATAACAATTTGACAAAAAATTCTATCGAAGTAAAATTTTGAAATATTTAGCTTTCAAATGATATTAATTTAATTTGGAAAAATGGTCCGCTGGTAGGAATTTGGTCCGATTTTGGAAAAATCTTGGTCCAAAAAAAAAATTCATTGTGGCAACACTGAGTGGCTTCCCGATATTTCAGGCTCACTATTCAGCCCAATGTGATACTACAGTGAGAAATTCTTTCTTATCACTGAGTCCTGCCCGATTCCATGTTTAGCTTAATGACAATGGATCTTCCATTTATAGCCGAGTCCGAGCGCCGTTTCACATTGCAGTGAAACTACTTAGAGAAGCTCAGAAAAACTCAGAAATGTCACCAGCATTACTGAAAGGAGATAGTCCACCGCTGAAAAGTTTTTTTTTTTGCTGTTTGGTCGAAGCAGGGATTGAACGTTCCAGCTTTGGGTATGCATACCAGCATTGCTTCCTGTTGGACATTCGAGAAGTCTTCTATCCAGGAGAAATCTGTTTTACATCGAGTTCACAAAATAGACGAACCTGCTCGGGACAAATAAAGTTAGGGTGTGGTCACACTAGGCAAATATTTGACCAAACTGAGTGTCACACCTTTTCCAGGACTATTTTTAATATATCTGGGTAAGGTTTTTGGAAAATATTGCCCATCGTGATGTTATATACCCAATATGAGCTAAAACTGTTTTCCGGTTTCACGGTGGTCACGAATTCTTTTTTGATTTCTGTCAAATATTTTTCTAGTTTGACCGTACCGTAAGTACTGAATAGGTGTGGTAATCATATCTACTGCACAAAAATGGTTCGCGAAGTTCAAAAATGGCGAAATTAACCTTGAAGGCACGCCTCAAGTTGGACGAAGATCATTCGTGCTATTCAAAAATCTTGAATCGGTCGAAAAAAATTACATCAGTGCAATGAAAATTTCTCGCCAGCTTCAATTGATTCGTTTTATTCAAATCTTCGGAGCATGGGTTGCTATTTCTGAAAAAAAAAACTCTACAACCCTAAAGATACGTCATGAAAATGATACCTTAAGGGTTCGGCTCTGACATTGGGTTACTTAAATCTCTTAAAACCTCAAATGAAGTCATGGTTAATGTGACAACTTCCTTAGGGTAATTTTAATTAAATGTTAATTGAATGACTCAATTAATTTTATTTTATGCATACCTTTTGATATTCATGAATCAAATTACTGTACTTGGGATTATCCGAAAGATTTGTCTTTTCATAATTTGCTTTGTTAAGAGCAGATTTTTGTTTCGTGGCCGAATTCAAATCTACACGTTTGGCAACACAAAATCCGCTGCGACACCACTGTAGAGAGAGAAAGAAAATCAATAGTTTGTATCGAAATATTGAAGATATTAAAAAATATAAGTATACCATATTATCACCACATGATGTCCCCTCTAGAGCTGGATGTGAAGTCCACGTATAACGCTCTCTCTGACAATGCAAGTCTCGACAGACATCGGCCAACGATTGACTTCGAGCCTTTGTAGATTCTTTGCCATATTTCAACATACATTGTTGATTGGCATCAAAACGTTCGCCAGGTAATATTCCTTCGGCGGAATGATCTAAATTCTGATTGAATTCTGCTCGATTAAAAAGGCATTTAGCTTGAGGTTTTCTATAAAATAAATGGAATTAGCAATAAATTAATTTTCATAACCCTTCGATCCTTACTACTTACTCTAAAAACACATTCAATGATTCTCGAGAACATTTAGACCAAGTAATTTTACCACTACCCAAGGTAGGTGACATAATGTGGGAGGTGGGCTCACAGCCATTTTCACTGCTATCATGACGCATACCTAAACTGTTGAAATAAACATATTAAACAAATATAATAATTAATAATTAATAATAATAAATAATTAATTATTATTATTAGTGTTGTTTTTATAAAAGTAAAAAAAATAAAATGTATGTAAATATTACTCCATGACATGGCATCTATGCCGTGATGCATTCACTTGGTTCATTCATTTAACACCATGGGGTTTTAGCCAACGTACTTACTTGTGGCCAATTTCATGCGCCACCACAAAAACACTCTCGAAGTGTTTGCCCTCGTTAATGGTGCACGAAGAGGTTTCTATGCACATGCCTGCAACTGGTGCGAGTCCAACCACTTGACTGATCAGTTTGCCATTCTTATCCACCACATATAAATCGAGACCTTGAAAATAAAAGGGAAAATTGTTCTAATGAATTTTTAATATTTTTATTTTTTATTGATGACTATGGTGATTGATTACAGAATTGCACGGTGGCCATCATTAAGAATACTATGGAGTAATAATTCTGATTAATTCAGTGGCATGTGGAACGGATAAACTTTTTAATTGAAGTGATGTGAAGGCGAAAACCGAAATTGAAAATAACTTTTATAAGAAAGTGAAACTTTAATAATCTAATGACCATGATATGTAATATCCCACCCCATTTACTGAAACGTGTCATCTACAATCGAATCGGTTGTGGTAGCTGTTGCCCATGACAAGACATCTTAAAACTTCTTAACATTGTATTCTAAATTGTACGTTATCCATATGGAGTCTATGTTAGACCAAAAGGGCAGATTAATTATAAGAATCACATACCACTCCCCTATGAGGCTCAATAAGTCAAATCTGAGGACCGAGTTATATGCGGCCTACAGGGCATCGGATAAACTTTGCTCCTGCAGGAGGCTCCAAAAAAATAAATCTGGTGTTCGTTTAATTTGGGGGGGGGGGTACATCCTGCCCTCACATTCCAAATTTCAAACCAATCAGATGAAATTTGCTAATGCAGAAGGCTCCAGAATATAAATCTGGGAGTCGGTTTATAAGGAGAGTTTATATATATACAGAAAAAAAAACACCTTTTCTCATTCAATCACGAAATTCATTGATTGAAATGTCTTCAATCACGAAAATGATAGTAATACCAGTTAAATAATCAATTGATTTTATTTCAATTAATTTTTATTGATTTAATTAAAAACGTTGATTGCAAAACTCAATTAATATTTTAATTAACTACACTCAAAAAAAGTTTACTTGGATCCAAAGATTTTGACCTTCCCTTAAGGATTTTGGTATTGATTCCGAGCCAAAGATGCGGCTTCTTTAAAATAAAGGAGTCTTTTACGGACCTCCCTGACTTTCAATCCAGGATCAAATAAATTAAATTTGGACACAGATCTCATCATCGAGTTTTTATTTTCTTTTTGTGATATATTAATAAAGGTATTCTTGTACAAACAAATTCCAGTTTCAGAATCCAAATTATGGCAAGTACTGCAAAGTAAAAAGTATTTTCTTAATGCTAAAAAAAAAACTTTAAACCAAAGATGCAAATCCTTAAAAAGTGTTGGCCTATATTTGAGGCGTTTTTATCTTAAATTTAAAAATTCAATATGTCAGTTGAGTTAAAGACGATTTCTTTAAATTAAAAATGTTGTTCTTTATTTTAACGGAAATTTGCCTTACTTCAAACATCTACAACTTCAGCTGAGAGATGTAAAATTTCAAGATTTGTGTCCTGAATTTAATGAAAAAAAATTTTGAAGCAAGGATTATAAACTTTCTTTTAATTAAAATGTCATTGTTTTAAAGAATTTTGTCCTTAGCATTGCGTAAATTTTGAATCCTAAAACTTAAGTTACATAATCTTCCATATTAGGTCAATATTTTTTTCAGTGTAGATATTTTCAATCACATTTAACTGTTTTTTACTGTGTTTTTAGTTTGATTAAAAATTTGATTTTTTGAAATAATTTTTATATCCTCCACCATAGGATGGGGGGTATATTAACTATGTCATTCCGTTTGTAACACATCGAAATATTGCTCTAAGGCCCCATAAAGTATATATATTCTGGGTCGTGGTGAGATTCTGAGTCGATCTGAGCATGCCCGTCCGTCCGTCTGTTGAAATCACGCTAACTTCCGAACGAAACAAGCTATCGACTTGAAACTTGGCACAAGTAGTTGTTATTGATGTAGGTCGGATGGTATTGCAAATGGGCCATATCGGCCCACTTTTACGTATAGCCCGTGGTGCAATGGTTAGCATGCCCGCCTTGCATACAAAAGGTCGTGGGTTCGATTCCTGCTTCGACCGAACACCAAAAAGTTTTTCAGCGGTGGATTATCCCACCTCAGTAATGCTGGTGACATTTCCGAGGTTTCAAAGCTTCTCTAAGTGGTTTCACTGCAATGTGGAACGCCGTTCGGACTCGGCTACAAAAAGGAGGTCCCTTGTCATTGAGCTTAACATGGAATCGGGCAGCACTGAGTGATAAGAGAGAAGTTCACCAATGTGGTATCACAATGGACTGAATAGTCTAAGTGAGCCTGATACATCGGGCTGCCACATAACCTAACCTAGTATATGGTCTCTAACAACCATGCAAAAATTGGTCCACATCGGTCCATAATTATATATAGCCCCCATATAAACCGATCCCCCGATTTGGCTTTCGGAGCCTCTAAGAGAAGCAAATTTCATCCGATCCGGCTGAAATTTGGTACATGGTGTTAGTATATGGTCTCTAATGACCATGCAAAAATTGGTCCACATCGGTGCATAGTTATATATAGCTCCATATAAACCGATCGCCAGATTTTACCTATACCATATAAACCGATCCCGAGATTTGGTTTTGGAGCCTCTTGGAGGAGTAAATTTCCTCCGAGTCAGTTGAAATTTTGTACATTGTGCTAGTATATGGCCGTTAACAACCATGCCTAAATAGGTCCATATCGGTCTATAGTTATATATAGTCCTCAGATAAATCGATCCCCAATCACACAAAAATTGGTCCATATCAAGTTCATAATTGTATACAGCCCCCATATAAGCGACCCGCATATTTCAATTCTGGCTCCCTACGTACCATGCAAAAGTCCATATCGATTCGTAATTATTTGTAGACTTACATACCTTTTTGTCTAATATATACCACGTATGGACTAACTCACAATTTAGAAAACGATTTAAGATACCACAATCCAAGTAATTCGATTGTGTATAACAGTCTTTCGTAGAAGTTTTTACGCAATCCATGGTGGAGGGTACATAAGATTCGGCCTTGTTTTTTATACCCTGCGTCACACTGTGGAACAGGGTATTATAAATTAGTGCATATGTTTGCAACACCCAGAAGGAGACGAGATAGACACATGGTGTCTTTGGCAAAAAATGCTCAGGGTGGGCTCCTGAGTTGATATAGCCATGTCCGTCTGTCTGTCTGTCTGTTTGATTTTATAATCAAAGTCTAGGTCAAATTTGGCACAAAAATGTGTTTGGCTCAGAATAGAACCCTATTGATTTTGGAAGAAATCGGTTCAGATTTAGTTATAGCTCCCATATATATATTTCGCCCGATATGGACTTATATGGCCCCAGAAGTCAGAGTTTTACCCTAATATGCTTAAAATTTTGCGACAAGAAGAACAATTAGTACTATAGTCAAGTGTGCCAAATTTTATTGAAATCGGTTCAGATTTAGATATAGCTCGCATATATATCTTTCGCCCGATGTGGACTAATACGGTCCCAGAAGTCAGAGTTTTACCCCAATTTGGTTGAAATTTTGCACTAGGAGAACAATTAGTAGTGTGCAAAATTTTATTGAAATCGGTTCAGATTTAGATATATCTCCCATATATAGCTTTCGTCCGATTTACACTCATATGACCACAGAGCCCAATTTTTTGCTCCGATTTAGTTGAAATTTGGCACAGGGAGTAGAATTAGCATTGTAGCTATCCCATATATATATATATATGTTTTTCTGATTTCGACACAAATGGTCAAAATACCAACATTTGCCTTGTAAAATCCCCACTGCTTAGTCGAAAAGTTGTAAAAATTACTCTAATTTCCCTATACTTCTAATACGTATATATCGAGCGATAAATCATAAATAAACTTCAGCTTCAGATTTAAATGTTTCCCATATTTTTTTTACTAAAATTGTGTTCCACCCTAGCGCATTAGCCGACTTAAATTTTGAGTCTATAGATGTTGTAAAAGTCTATCAAATTCTGTCCAAATCGAGTGATATTTAAATGTATGTATTTGGGACAAACCTTTATTAGTAGCCCCCAACACATTTGACGGATGTGATATGGTATCGAAAATTTAGATCTACAAAGTGGTGCAGGGTATAATATAGTCGGCCCCTCCCGACTTTAGACTTTCCTTACTTGTTTTTTACTAACATTGTGTTCCACCCTAGTGCATTAGCCGACTTAAATTTTGAGTCTATAGATTTTGTAGAAGTCTATCAAATTCTGTCCAGATCGAGTGATATTTAAATTTATGTATTTGGGACAAACCTTTATTAATAGCCCCCAACACATTTGACGGATGTAATATGGTATCGAAAATTTAGATCTACGAAGTGGTGCAGGGTATAATATAGTCGGCCCCGCCCGACTTTAGACTTTCCTTACTTGTTCTAGAATGAATTTAGATTTTTTTGACAAAATGTAAATACTTTATACCATTTTATTAATCGTCACCCTGTTTTTAACATATTTGAAACAAAAAAAATGTTAAAATTTCCCTTTAACAGTATGAAAAAAGCGAGTTTTTAAAAAAAATTGCATGAAAAGAACTTCCTGATTATTTAATATAAAGAACATCTCTGGAAGGATATTTGTGGAAGCGCGTTTAAAGTTGTGCCTTTAGAAGAACTTCCAAATTTTTTTCTGGATGGTGCATATGTTTGCAACACCCAAAAGGAGACGAAATAGACATATGGTGTCTTTGGCAATATTGCTCAGGGCCGGCTTCTGAGTCGACCTAGTCATATCCGTGTGCATGTGGACACATTTTTGTAATCAAAGTCTAGGTCGCAATCCAGAAAATTGTATTTTATACAATTTCCAATTGGAAAGTACAAACCAGGATTGAAATACGTAGAAAAATGACCCACTGTGCATCCTGTCCAAGATATCTTGGCGATGCTAAATGTGGTTTGTGTCTTAGCTATTTGGAATTTGAAAAAATATTTTCTTCAGGTATGAAAAAATTATTTTATTTTCAAATTTAAAATTACTCACCTGTTAGTATGACTGCATGATCATAATGCAATTTCAAATCCCTGGCAGTATTCCAACGGGTTTGCCATTTGCAAAAATTACTCAGATATACATCAATATCACTTGATCGTTCCAAATCCAAGGGATCTTTCTCCAAGATCTCCAAACGTTTCAAAACGAAATTCACTCGACGACCCAGCGATGGATGATGATACAACAATTGAACCCCATTGATCATGGCCAAAACGAATCGAATCAAATGAGAACTGGTATCTTTGGGAAAATTTTTCGCCATATGAGTATAGAGATCGGTATCAACGAAAATTGCCGTCTCTATATATAGGATATCATTGGCCGAACGCCAATCCTTAAGAGGTGCAATGAAACGCCTGGAGCGTTTTGAGGATTTTTGAGAATCTGATGCTGGACGTTGGTGCCGGTGATGTTTACTATGCTGTGGTGAATGATGTGACCGATGTCTTTGTGAGTGATGATGTTCCAAATTATGTTGAAGATTCTGATGATGATGATGATGATGACGTGGCTTATAGCGTAAATTTAAAGGTCCCGCATGTGTGTGATGTGTTTTTCTTCTGTGATCTCCGCTCGCTCTCTGTTTATACGAATCATTTTCTATATTTCTGGTGGCTCTTGTTGTATTCTCATAATCAGCCATAGTTTCAATATTCAAATCATTGAAGTCCTCCATTTCTGGTTCAAATTGAATATTTTCATTTAATACTGAGGAATTTGACCAAAGAGAGTCATATACTTCTCCCTCTGTCTCGAGTATAATATGGGTATTATTTCCAAATCTTTCGGGTAATGGATGTATAATATAGTCTGTCTGATTGTGGTGATAAACTCCACGCTATACAATGAAAAAGGTCATATTTGAATAACTTGGTTTTTCAAGATGCTGCGGCCTCATTCGTTGTGACACTTAACTTACCACATTGTCATTATCACATAAATCCAAAGCGGAATTCTCATTGTGATAGAAACATTTCTCCAAACGTTCCGCTAATTTATGTGAGTTCTCCACCAGTTGTGATGTGTTCGCCGAACGTCGGATAAAAACAAATGCATCGTCGATTAACTTTGCCGTTTGTTGCAACTTCAAATTGACCAAATGATCGTTATCTGTGGAATACGAGAATAAATGGAAATATCATTAGAGGAGACATGTGTTTGCCAGAGGAACGCTTAACGCTAGACTTGTGGAATTATACGAGGTTCACAGAAAGGAAATGTTATTCAAATTGAAGTTATGTTGACATAAACAAGCGAATGAAGACCCCATTAACTAGAGCTTGGGAAACGATACTGAAATGTGGCATAGGAACAAGAAAATGTTATATTTCTATAGAAAATTTTGTCAAAATTTTATTTCTATAGAAAATTTTATCAAAATTTTATTTCTATAGAAAATTTTGTCAGAATTTGGTTTCTGTACAAAATTTTGTCAAACTGTTATTTCTATAGAAAATTTATGAAGCATTTCATAGTTAGAGAGGAATATTTTGCAAAATCTTCCAAAACGTCAAGAATGCAACCAATCTACCAAACAGTAAAAAATCTGCCATTTTTGGTAGACTAGTGTTTATAATTGTATACATTCCCCATATAAAGCGACCCCCATATTTCAATTCTGGCTCTATAATTACCGCACAAAAGTTAATATCCGTTCGTAACTATTTCTTCCCTAATATATATCCCGCATGGACTAGCTTACAATTTAGAAGATTATGTTAAGAAGTTTTAAGATGCCTTGCCATCGGCCGCAACCCAAGTAATTCAATTTTGTATGACCGTCTATAGTAGAAGTTTCTACGCAATCCATGGTGGAGGGTTCGTAAGATTCGACCTGGCCGATTTTACGACCGTACATACTTGTTGTTCTTATACCTATAATGTAAATACTTATCCACTGTTTATAGTGACCAAAGTAGACGTAAATGATATAGCTCTTATATTGAAAATATAGCTCTTATATTGAAATTTTCCCAAAAAGCCGAAAGAAGTGACTTCGGTTCTTCAATAATTGTATAAGATCAAAAATCGATTTGACCACATTTTGAATAAGTCGAAAAGTCTACTTTTTGATTCTCATTACACCCATAAAAAATTAAGAACAGCGTGGTCATTTCGAAACGATCCGTTCATGAAAGTGAATCAACACACATGGGTTGTCAAACTGAGAACAGATGGGGTCAATCTGACAACGTAAAAATTACACCATGCGATATATCAGGCTCACTTAGACTGAAATCTTATCACTGAGTGCTGCCCTATTCTATGTTCAACTCATTGACAAGGGACCTTCTTTTTATAGGAGATTACATTAAAACCAATCTATGCCACTGCCCTGCATTCAAAAGATATAGCCCGCTATTTTAGGGAACTAGTGTTTGTACCTGGTCCAGGAAAAATTGGGGAATTCCCTAAAGACAAGGAGATCATTGTATATGAGAAATGAACCAATTAACAGAAATACTGGCTTAGGTATATGTTTGACGTCATGAGACTTATCCCACCAATTTATCCCAAAATTGAGCCAAGCTAGTGATTCGTTGATACATATATTGTACCGTTGATCATTGCTTGCATTATGGAAATATAGAGCACGTATGAAAGAGGCGATTCAGAATCTCATCCAGCTTGTAAACAGGAACTGAACAGAAATTGGGGAATTTTTAACACACGCTAAAAATGTTTCTTTAAAAAGATATAAAAGAAATTAAGGACAATAATTGCTTGTCGCTTTTCAATACTTGGGTTTATTTTCTCTTAAAGAAAATACTTTAAAGCGAAGTTTCCTTTGTCTAAAACTTCTGTTCCGGTAGAAAGTATTTTCTTTTTTTTTTTGTGTAGTCCTATGGTGGCTTCCCATAGTTACTTCTTTTAATCAGCTGAATTTACTACAGTAACATCCCTCGTATTCGATCATTGTGCATAAAGAAAATTTCCACTAGTTTAAATGCAATGACCGCAAAATTTTTGTTTATACATTTTTGTTCTTTACGGAAAATGCAAAGATTGAAAATTGAGATTATAAAAACGCTCCAATACTTCCGAAATATTTTTCGCCTGGTTATGCACTACTGCAGAAGGTCAAGTGAGATATGTAAATTTGACCCAGTATAGGGATAGACTCATAAATAAGAAAATTGTTGAAGTTATTCGAAAACAAGTAAGTAAAGTATGAAAGTCAGGCTGGGCCGACAATAGTATACCCTAAAGCTATGTGGCTGCTTTAGTAAACCTACACTCAGAGAAGGAAGACGATCACTTCAAAAATTTTACATTTCACAGGGAATCTGTAACATGTTTATCACAACCATGTTAATTTTTTCAGAAATTATGTGTCTGATTTGGCGAGAAAACAATATTTTTGTGACAAAAATGTTTCAAGTTTCACGTGAAAAAGTGGCAGTTTGCTTTCTAAACATGTTTAACGTGTTCAGTTTTTCTTTTCTGCTTGTATTGGGAAGCTATATCCCAATCTGCAAATGGATTGACATCTCTGAATGTTGACCAAGGGGTATCTAGGCTGTTAGACGAACTTCTAACGAAGAGACGTATTTCAGTCACACTTGGACAAGCAAACAGAGGCACTCCCCAAGGAGGAGTTCAATCACCTCTTCTTTGGAATGTTGCTATAGTTTCCCTGGAAAAAGGAAGTCTGGGGAAAATTCCCATCCAAAATTAGAGATATTATACAGGGATTCCTCCGGATCACTGAGAAATGGGCAAAGGAGAATGGTGTAGGGGTAAATCCGGAAAATCCGGAATCAAAGACGGAACTAATCATGTACTGAAGAGAACGCAAAATTCCTACCCAAAATTCCCATTGGACAGGAGGCTGAACTTTAAGCGAGAAGAGCCACGGTAGCCTTGTTCTCATGTAAAAAGGCAATAGGAGGAAACGTGGGGACTAAAACCGAAAATTGTGCATTGGCAGTGGTTAGACCTATATGGAGTTGTAGTCTGGTGGCCGGTACTTCAACAGCCGACAAGTATAGATAAGCGAATTGTGTGCTTTTGTATGATCGGAAAAACGCAACGGTCGCAAATGTGCCAAACGTGGATTACACTCTTGCGAACCCGTTTTTTGACAAAAAGTTTCAAACTCTTATTCCTAACAGTGAGGCGTGGTGCACACAGGCCCCGGGCGATAAACATTATATAGATTTCTCCACCGATGCCTTCAAATTTGATCGACAAGTGGTATTTGCCGTATATTCTAAACCTACCTTAAAATCTGCACTGTGTGTGTCTTAATTCGAAAACGGGCATTGACTGCCGAAAATCGCTTAACGAGATGGCTGGGCAGTACAATATTCCCCTAATATTGGTTCCTGGCCACAGGGACATACCAGGGAACTGCGAAGCTGATGAGTTAGCAAGGCTATGAACCACCTTATTCTAGTGCCTCTGGCTACCTGTAAGCTCATACTGTTTAAAAAGACTGTTATGATAGCGAAATGGTTCTATTAAAACGCACACTACACAGAAAAAATTTTCACGAAAATTTTTCCAATTAAAATCTTAATTGAGTTTTAAAAAATATTCAATTAAAAATTTAATTGATTCAACAAATTTTTTAATTGAAATAAAAATCAATCACACAAATTAATAGTATCAATTAAATATTTAATTGGATCAATTAATTTTTTAATTGATACTATCAATTCTGTGATTGAAGACATTTCAATTAAAAAATTAATTGGATCAATTAATTTCGTGATTGAATCAGAAAAATTTTTTTTTGTGTGAAGATACGCTAGTGCTTTCAAGACGTCAGATATAACTCCGCAAAATTTTATTTTGTCAAAATTTTATTTCTATAGAAAAATTTGGTAAAATTTTATTTCTATAGAAAAATCAGTCAAAATTTTATTTCTATAGAAAATTTTTGACACAATTTAGTTTTTCTACAGAAAATTTTGTCAACATTTTATTTCTAAAGATAATTTTGTCAACATTTTATTTCTTTTTGTCAAAATTGTATTTCTATGGAAAATTTGTCAAAATTTTATTTCTATCGAAAATTTTGTCAAAATTGTTATTTCTATACAAAATTTTGTCAAAATTTTTTTCTATAGAAAATTTTGTCAAAAATTTTTTTTCTATGGAAAATTTTGTCAAAATTTTATTTCTATCGAAAATTTTGTCAAACATTTATTTCTATAGAAAATTTCGTCAAAATTTTATTTCTTTAGAAAATTTTGTCAAAATTGTATTTCTATAGAAAATTTTGTCAAAATTTTCATTTCTATAGAAAATTTTGTCAAAATTTTTATTTCTATAGAAAATTTTGTCACAATTTTTTTTCTATAGAAAATTTTGTCAAAATTTCATTTCTATAGAAAGTTTTGTCCCAATTTTATTTCTTAAAAAATTTTGTCCAAATTTTATTTATATGGAAAATTTTGTCAAAATTTTAGGTCTTTTCATAGAAAATTTTGTCAAAATTTTATTTTTATAGAAGATTTTGTCAAAATTTTCATTTCTATAGAAAATTTTGTCAAAATTTTTATTTCTATAGAAAATTTTGTCACAATTTTATGTCTATAGAAAATTTTGTCACAATTTTTTTTTCTATAGAAAATTTTGTCAAAATTTTATTTCTATAGAAAATTTTGTCCAAATTTTATTTATTAAAAAATTTTGTCGAAATTTTATTTCTATGGAAAATTTTGTCAAAATTTTTATTTCTATAGAAAATTTTGTCAAAATTTTTATTTCTATAGAAAATTTTGTCACAATTTTATTTCTATAGAAAATTTTGTCAAAATTTTTATTTCTATAGAAAATTTTGTCAAAATTTATATTTCTATAGAAAATTTTGTCAAAATTATTTTCTGTAGAAAATTTTGTCAACATTTTATTTCTATCGAAAATTGTGTCACAATTTTTTTCTATAGAAAATTTTGTCACAATTTTATGTCTATAGAAAATTTTGTCACAATTTTTTTTCTATAGAAAATTTTGTCAAAATTTTATTTCTATAGAAAAAATTGTCCAAATTTTGTTTCTTAAAAAATTTTGTCCAAATTTTATTTCTTAAAAAATATTGTCCAAATTTTATTTCTATGGAAAATTTTGTCAAAATTTTATTTCTCTAGAAAATCTTGCCAAAATTTTCATTTCCATAGAAAATTTTGTCAACATTTTTATTTCTATAGAAAATTTTGTCAAAATTTTATTTCTATCGAAAATTTTGTGACAATTTTTTTTCTACAGAAAATTTTGTCAAAATGTTATGTCTATAGAAGATTTTGTCCAAATTTTATTTCTATGGGAAATTTTGTCAACATTTTATTTCTATACATAATTTTTTCACAATTTTTTTTTTCTATAGAAAATTTTGTCAAAATTTTATTTTTATAAAAAAATTTTGTCAAAATTTTTATTTCTATAGAAAATTTTGTCAAAATTTTTATTTCTATAGGAAATTTTGTCAAAATTTATATTTCTATAGAAAATTTTGTCAAAATTATTTTCTGTAGAAAATTTTGTCAACATTTTATTTCTATCGAAAATTGTGTCACAATTTTTTTTCTATAGAAAATTTTGTCACAATTTTATGTCTATAGAAAATTTTGTCACAATTTTTTTTCTATAGAAAATTTTGTCAAAATTTTATTTCTATAGAAAAATTTGTCCAAATTTTGTTTCTTAAAAAATTTTGTCCAAATTTTATTTCTTAAAAAATATTGTCCAAATTTTATTTCTATGGAAAATTTTGTCAAAATTTTATTTCTCTAGAAAATCTTGCCAAAATTTTCATTTCCATAGAAAATTTTGTCAAAATTTTTATTTCTATAGAAAATTTTGTCAAAATTTTATTTCTATCGAAAATTTTGTGACAATTTTTTTTCTACAGAAAATGTTGTCAAAATGTTATGTCTATAGAAGATTTTGTCCAAATTTTATTTCTATGGAAAATTTTGTCAACATTTTATTTCTATACATAATTTTGTCACAATTTTTTTTTTTTCTATAGAAAATTTTGTCAAAATTTTATTTTTATAAAAAATGTTGTCCAAATTGTATTTCTATAGAAAATTTTGTCAAAATTTTATTTCTATCGAAAATTTTGTGACAATTTTTTTCTACAGAAAATTTTGTCAAAAAGTTATGTCTATAGAAGATTTTGTCAAAATTTTCATTTCTATGGAAAATTTTGTCAAAATTTTTATTTCTATAGAAAATTTTGTCACAATTTTATGTCTATAGAAAATTTTGTCACAATTTTATTTTCTATAGAAAATCTTGTCAAAATTTTATTTCTATAGAAAATTTTGTCCAAATTTTATTTCTATGGAAAATTTTGTCAACATTTTATTTCTATACATAATTTTGTCACATTTTTTTTTTTTTTCTATAGAAAATTTTGTCAAAATTTTATTTTTATAAAAAATGTTGTCCAAATTGTATTTCTATAAAAAATTTTGTCAAAATTTTATTTCTATAGAAAATTTTGTCAAAATTTTATTTCTATATAAAATGTTGTCAAAATCTTATTTCTATAGAAAATTTTATCAAAATTTTTATTTCTATAAATAGAAAATTTTTTCAAAATTTTATTTCTATTGAGAATTTTGTAAAAATTTTATTTCTATAGAAAATTTGGTCAAAATTTTATTTTTATAGAAAATTTTGTCAAATTGTAAAAATTGGACAATAAGAAAATAAAAGGGCACTAAAAAATATTGATAAAAATAGAAAGTGAAATTGGTGAACAATTTTTTGTTAGTTGTTTTAAATTTCTTCATTCAAATGAACTTCCAATGCACAACTTATAAAGCAATGCAAAGGATCCAAGAACAGATTTCTCCCCTCCTATGATAATAAAGTTATTGGAGATGATCCAAGTTTAAACTACTTCAGACAGATTGGGGATCCAAACTCCTTTTTTGGAAGCTCTTGTTTTTCTGAGCCTGAAAGAAATGGGGCTAGCACTTTTCCTAACCTAACCTATATTCAAATCTGAGTAAAATAGAATTTTGTTATTGTAGTTAAAGTTAAAAGATCGATTAATATATGACGGTACTAAAACATTTGTGAAACTATATTGATACTATATACACTCAAAAAAAGAGACCCCTATATTTCACTAAAACCGATTTAATTCTATTTTAGTTGATGGAATTATTAAGTTTTAAGAAAGTTACCATTACTTTAATACTTTTATACCCACCATAGAATGGTGACGGGGGTATAATAAGTTTGTCATTCCGTTTGTAACACATCGAAATATCGATTTCCGACTATATAAAGTATATATATTCTTGATCAGGGAGAAATTCTAAGACGATATAACGATGTCCGTCTGTCCGTCTGTCTGTCTGTTGTAATCACGCTACAGTCTTCAATAATGAAGCAATCGTGCTGAAATTTTGCACAAACTCGTCTTTTGTCTGCAGGCAGGTCAAGTTCGAAGATGGGCTATATCGGTCCAGGTTTTGATATAGTCCCCATATAAACCGACCTCCCGATTTGGGGTCTTGGGCTTATAGAAATCGAAGTTTTTATCCAATTTGCCTGAAATTTGAAATCTAGAGGTATTTTATGACCATAAAGAGGTGTGCCAAAAATGGTGAGTATCGGTTCATGTTTTGGTATAGCCCCCATATAGACCGATCTCCTGATTTTACTTCTTGGGCTTATAGAAACCGCAGTTTTTATTCAATTTACCTGAAATTGGAAATCTAGAGGTATTGTAGGACCACAAATACGTGTGCAAAAACTTGTGAGTAGCGGTCCATATTTTGGTATAGCCCCCATATAGACCGATCTCCCGATTTTACTTCTTGGGCTTATAGAAACCGCAGTTTTTATTCAATTTACCTGAAATTGGAAATCTAGAGGTATTGTAGGACCACAAATACGTGTGCCAAAAATTGTGAGTATCGATCCATGTTTTGGTATGGTCCCCATATAAAACGACCTCCCAATTTGGGGTCTTGGGCTTATAGAAACCGTAGTTTTTATCCAATTTGTCTGAAATTGGAAATCTAGAGGTATTTTAGGACCATAAAGAGGTGTGCCGAAAATGGTGGGTATCGGTCCATATGTTGGTATAGCCCCCATATAGACCGATTTCCCGATTTTACTTCTTGGGCTTCTAGAATTCGAAGTTTTTATCCTATTTGCCTGAAATTGGGAATCTAGAGGTATTTTCGGGTCATAAAGAGGTGTGCCGAAAACGGTGAGTATCGGTCCATATTTTAGTATAGCCCCCATAAGAACGATCTCCCGATTTAACTCCTTGGGTTTCTAGAAACCGAAGTTTTTATCTGATTTGCCTGAAATTGTAAATATTCTGGTATTTTAGGCTCACAAAAACGTGTATCGGATTAAGTTTTTATCGGTCCATTAGGTAATGCCTCCATATAGACCGACTTCACTTCTTGAGGATGTAGAAGGCGCAGAGATCATGAAAATTGCTTGAAACTCAATGTAAAATTTCCAGATTTTACTTCTACAGATTTAATATTTCAAATCCAGACGTTATTTTATAATTTTCTTGCACACGTACAAGAGATGTTAATGATTCCTCTAAAACTCAAACAAAAATGGTCCTTATAAATCCAGAATCTGATATAGTCCTCATAGGTGAAATCTTTAAATTTATCTTCGGGAAGTGCCCTCAAGTTCTCAAGCCCTCCTGAAATTTCAAAGGAAACCCTAATATTTGGTTCATGGTGGTGGGTATTTAAGATTCGGCCCGGCCGAACTTAGTACTGTATATACTTGTTTTTTCTTCAAACTTGGAAATTTTCTTTAACCAGTTAAAAAAATGAATTATAACGACTAAATTTTCTTGAATTTTTCGAAAATTATTTACTTATTTTTGTGAAATTGGCATGACATGTGCGTTTCTAACACAGTTTAGTTAAAATTTTCTAACAAATAAATTTATTTTTTCAAAAATTAACTAAAATTTTCTTTCCTGGTGGATTCACTTGAAGAATAGCTCAAAGAATAGCTTTATGTCAATTTTGTACAACCATTATTTAAGTAAAAGTTCTTAATTTTAAAGAAATTTGTCTTGTAAAAAGTTTGTATCCTAAATTTTATGAAGCATAATCCTTCATTTTAGGTCAATATGTTTTTCACAGTATCTTTTGAAAATTCGTCACACTAGCAAGTAAGCTCCTTTCCCGTGTATATGTCTGATCTTTACGATTTATCATTTTAGATTTCTTTATTGATTCGCATTCTTTGCTATTCAGTTCAAATCTCTGTTCCATAAATCAACACTTGGCAGACAGATGGCACCCTTATTGTAGCATCACTCTTTGATTGCACTAATTGCCTTCAATTAAACAAAGAAAACCGTCTGTGGGCCACTGGAAGAAGAAGTTGCAAATACAAATGCTAATAAAAAAAGGTCAACAAGAGGTAAACGGATCAAAGCCATAACATTGGACCTTAAAGTGAACGAAAGACAAGCAAAACAACTCACAATCGCGGCACACCAATCAGCGATTGATAGATATGTTGGCCAAGAGCAAGCAAAAAAAATCTAAATACAGCGAGATGAAATTATGGGCCACATGTTGAATGCTACAATTGCCATCATTCAACAAACAATCCATATTAAATGCCTTCCAGATCCGTTATGTTGTACCACAAGTTAAGGTGAGGGTGATGATTTACTATATGGCAAGTACTTCTGAAAACAAATAGGCTTCCAAACAAATAGACTTACCTTTGATTTGCACAGATACAATGGGAGGCATAGTTGGGGCTCCTTCACCACCTTGATTGTTTTTTGGCGCTGTGGCTGCAGATGCTAAGACGGCTGGCGCTGCTGCTGGTTTTGGTTCATTGTCAGATCGTTTTGAACGATGCAAGACTGTTGCAGTAACGGCCTCTAAATTGTTATTTGGAATTTGTAACTCCAACTTCTCCTCCACCTCCGTATCCTCCTCCACAGATCGTTTGTTTTGCTTCAATACATTTTCATAACCAGTAACATCTGTTGTTAAATGAGATGTTACTTTCGTTATGGTAGCAGTTGGCCGATATGTTAAATGTACCAATTTTATGGAACGCTCTGTAAATAGAAAAACAAAAATACAAAACTGTTAAGTACATTCAAAAATATGGGACCAAAGATAATAACCTTCACTTAAAGATTTTGGTATGGATTCCAAGACAAAAATGCAGCTTCTTTAAAAATAAAAATACTCTGTAGAAAGTTACATAGTTTTAGATTTACATCACAGAACATTTTATCATTCAATCACAAAATTCTATTTTTTTGTAATTGGTTCAATTTATGTTAATTATTTTGACCGAAAAACTCAATTAATTCTTAAATTGTGGCAATCAATTATTTATTGAATTATTGTTTATTTATTAATGATTAATTTTCCTTAAGAAGAAATAATTTTCTTGTAATTTTACAAGAGTTTATACTTTCTTAAGAATTTCCTATTATAATTGTAATTGGATCTTTCCTTAGATTTGATTCAAAATTTAATGAAACACTGAATAGTATTAAATTAATTATCTCCGAACCAAATTTTCATTTAATTAATATATTAATTGGGATAATTAATATTTAAAACAAGTATATACAGCAGTAAGTTCGGCCGGGCCGAATCTCAAATACCCACCACCATGAATCACATATAATAGCTTTCCTTTAAAACTCTTCGTCGTAGCGGTTTACTTGATAACATATAGAATTTCAGGGGGGTTTGATGACAGATATTCTCCTAAACAGATCAGTTCGAAGATAAAGAATCTACCTATGAAGACTAGATCACATTCTGGATTTATAACAACCGTTTTTGTTTGAGTTTTAGAGGAATCATAAACATCTCATGTAAGTGGGCATGAAAATAATAAAATAAGGCCTGGAATTGAAATCTAAAATCTGTAGATTTTTATCGCCATTATTCAAATGATTAGACCCTGCAAAAAATGGAGCACAATTTCAGCAGGATTGTAACATAGCTCATCTTCGAACTTGACCTGGCCGCAAACAAAAACGAATCTGTGCCAAATTGCAGGACGATAACTCCATTATTGAAAGCTGTAGCGTGGTTATAACAGACAGACAGACGGACATGGTTATATCGTCTTAGAATTTCTCCATGATCAAGAATATATATGTACGCCGTTCGGACTCGGCTATAAAAAGGAGGTCCGTTGTCATTGAGCTTAACATGGAATCGGGCAGCACTCAGTGATAAGAGAGAAGTTCACCAATGTGGTATCACAATGGACTGAATAGTCTAAGTGAGCCTGATACATCGGGCCGCCACCTAACCTAACCTTCGTTCGGAAGTTAGCGTGATTTCAACAGACGGACGGACGTACATGCTCAGATCGACTCAGAATTTCACCAAGACCCAGACTATATGTACTTTATGTGGTCTCAGAGCAATATTTCGATGTGTTACAAACGGAATGCCAAACTTATTATACCCCCCATCACCATTCTAAGGTGGTGGGTGTAAAAATGTAAAAATCCTCAATCCTTTTCTTAATTTTATTGTTTTATGTTGTTATACCCTCCGCTAACTTCCGAACGAAGGTTAGGTTAGGTGGCAGCCCGATGTATCAGGCTCACTTAGACTATTCAGTCCATTGTGATACCACATTGGTGAACTTCTCTCTTATCACTGAGTGCTGCCCGATTCCATGTTAAGCTCAATGACAAGGGACCTCCTTTTTATAGCCGAGTCCGAACGGCGTTCCACATTGCAGTGAAACCACTTAGAGAAGCTTTGAAACCCTCAGAAATGTCACCAGCATTACAGAGGTGGGATAATCCACCGCTGAAAAACTTTTTGGTGTTCGGTCGAAGCAGGATTCGAACCCACGACCTTGTGTATGCATGGCGATCATGCTAACCATTGCACCACGGTGGCTCCCAACATCCGAACGAAACAAGCTATCGACTTGAAACGTGGCACAAGTAGTTGTTATTGATGTAGGTCGGATGGTATTGCAAGTGGGCTATATCGGACCACTTTTACGTATATCCCCCATATAAACGGACCCCAAAATTTAGCTTGCGGATCCTCTAAGAGAAGCAAATTTCATCCGATCCGGCTAAAATTTGGTACATGGTGTTAGTATATGGTATCTAACAACCATGCAAAAATTGGTCCACATCGGTCCATAATTATAAATAGCCCCTATATAAACTGATCCCCCGATTTGGCTTGCGGAGCCTCTAAGAGAGACAAATTTCATCCGATCCTGCTGAAATTTGGTACATGGTGTTATTATATGGTCTCTAACAACCATGCAAAAAATTGTCTACATCGGTCCATAATTAAATATAGCCCCCTTATAAACCGATCCCCAGATTTGACCTCCGGTGCCATTTGGAGAAGCAAAATTCATCCGATCTGCTTGAAATTTGGTACGTGGTGGTAGTATATGATATTTAACAATCATGCCAAAAGTGGTTCATATCAGTCCATAGCCATCGTGGTGCAATGGTTAGCATGCCCGCCTTGCATACACAAGGTCGTGGGTTCGATTCCTGCTTCGACCAAACACCAAAAAGTTTTTCAGCGGTGGATTATCCTACCTCAATAATGCTGGTGACATTTCTGAGAGTTTCAAAGCTTCTCTAAGTGGTTTCACTGCAATGTGGAACGCCGTTCGGGCTCGGCTATAGAAAGGAGGTCCCTTGTCATTGAGCTTAACATGGAAACGGGCAGCACTCAGTAATAAGCTGCCACCTAACCTAACCTAACCATAATCATATACAGCCCCCATATAAACCGATCCCGAGGTTTGGTTTTGGAGCCTCTTGGATGAGCAAATTTCATCCGAGTCAGTTGAAATTTGGTACATTGTGCTAGTATATGGCCGTTAACAACCATGCCTAACTAGGTCCATATCGGTCTATAGTTATATATATAGCCCTTAGATAAATCGATCCCCATCCACACAAAAATTGGTCCATATTATGAACTTGTATATAGCCCCCATATTTCAATTCTGGCTCTCTACGTACCGTGCAAAAGTCCATATCGATTCGTAATTATTTGTAGACGTAACTATATATATCACGTATGGACTAACTCACAATTTAGAAAACGATGTGTTAAGAAGTTTTAAGATACCACAACCCAAGTAATTCGATTGTGGAGGACAGTCTCTCGTAGAAGTTTCTACGCAATTCATGGTGGGGGGTACATAAGATTCGGCCTGGCCGAACTTACGGCCGTATATACTTGTTTTATTTAAAAAGTTGATTGTATCAGTTAAGTTTTTAATTGATTACGTTTTCAACTTCAATTGATTTTTTAATTGGAATTATTTTGGTAATACTTTTTCGTGCCAAAACCTTGAAAACATCGAAAAGTTTACTTTAAGATTCTCAATGTAATCTCTATCACGACCTATATTTTATTCTTACTCAGGGTGGCTTATGTAGTGTGACTCACTATTCGAACTTGAGCTAAAGAGTTCATTAACACGCCAAATCAACTAACCCCCATTTTCATGAAGCTCCGTTAGTGCTACGTTAGCTAACGAACTTTTAAACCGCACTATGGACATATATGTCACCTTGCCTATATAAATTTCAGCATTTAAGTTCTTAACTGGCATATGGAATGTTAAGAACTTAAATGCTGAAATTTTTTCAGTTAATGTTAACCGGAAAGAAGATATTGACATTCATTTTCTGTTAACTGGAAGTTAAAGCCTAACGGAGCTACATGAAAATGGACGTAAGACGCATAATATTTCAATATCCCTGCCTTTATAATACCTTTATCTTTATCCCGTTTTGCTTAATCAAAGATATAGATCATTAGTCCAAATATCAGGCAAATTATAATTATCCACGACTCCTTACAAATTATTTTGCTTGAATAAAAAACTAAAAACTACTACTCTTTGGCATCTTGAAAACACTATTGACCTTCCATGATGCTATTGAAAAATCTCTAGCAATATAAATAAATTGGAAGTATCTTTTGTGTAGATCTTCATTCCTTTAGAGTTTTGCCCCCATTTGAGTGGCAACCCATTCAATTTGCCTCCAAGCCATTTCCATACTGCAATTTACATTGGCATAGGTCCAAGAAGCACTCTATCACAACTCTTGTGTCTGTCAGTCAGTCTGTCTATGAATCCAATAAATATGTCTGTTTTCCTTTATCCATGGAAATGAAAATTGAAATCTGAAAGTGAATAAAAAAAAAACAATGAAGAAAAGTTCAAGTTTGATCCAACAGCAGTAAAATATTGGCATTTTTACATCTTTTGCTTCATCTTTCGAAACCAATAATTGATGGTTTACCTTAATTATGACGATTTCATGCGTTGTGGTTATTTTTGTAGTTTGTATTCTTAATTGATCACCCTATGGTATTGATTTCTTAGTACATCTTGGTGATGCCAATGAATCTGAAGACACCTATTGATTACTTGAAGCTTCGTATGTGGATAAAAGGCTCACTTTGTGAGAGTGGGGTATTAGAGAAACCAAATTACATGTGTTACCGGGCAACAATGTATACGATTTGCTTTTACGCTTCACTTACCAGGCATAACCTTTTGAAACCACAAACGAGAAACCAATCATTGATCTATATTTCTGTGATTTTGCATTTCAACATTCGATAGTCAATGGTGGCAGTTGCTATTACTATTTTACACCACCTATAATCGCTAATCCATAGAAACGCTATAATCACTGTAAAAACTGTAATTTTTCTTTACCAAGTGGGGGCATTTTTCAACAAATGGCATCCTATAATATCATAATCTCTAGACATAGGTTTTCTGGTTGGTTTCAACTGAACAGAATCTCACAAAGCTTTTCTGGTTAGGAGGGAAAGTGCACTGGAACAATTATTGACCTAATATAAAAGATTATTCAACTTAATATTTTCAAAACGTTTTTTACACGACATTAAGGGCAATTTTCTTTAAAATACAAAATCTTTGCCTTAAAATTTATTCTTTAAATTTAGAACACGAATCTTTGAAATTTGCGTCTCTCCCACAAAGTTGTATGTCTTTGCGGTAAGGCAAATTTTCCTTAAACAGAAGAAAAACATTTTTTAATGAAGTGAGAGATAATCTTTTTATTACATGATATATAGAATCTTTTGAAAAACGCTTCAAATATAAGCTAACACCTGTGAGGATTTTGCGTCTTTGGTTTAATTTTTATACCCTCCACCATAGGATGGGGGTATATTAACTTTCTCATTCCGTTTGTAACACATCGAGATATTGCTCTAAAACCCCATAAAGTACATATATTCTGGGTCGTGGTGAGATTCTGAGTCGATCTGAGCATGTCCGTCCGTCCGTCTGTTGAAATCACGCTAACTTCCGAACGAAACAAGCTATCGACTTGAAACTTGGCACAAGTAGTTGTTATTGATGTAGGTCGGATGGTATTGCAAATGGGCCAAATCGGTCCACTTTTACGTATAGCCCCCATATAAACGGACCCCAAATTTGGCTTGCTATTGCTCTAAGAGAAGCCAATTTCATCCGATCCGGCTGAAATTTGGTACATGGTATTAGTATATGGTGTCTAAAAACCATGCGAAAATTGGTCCACATCGGTCCATAATTACATATAGCCCCCATATAAACCGATCCCCCGATTTGGCTTGCGATTGCTCTAAGAGAAGCCAATTTCATCCGATCCGGCTGTAATTTGGTACATGGTGGTAGTATATGGTATCTAACAACCATGCGAAAATTGGCCCAAATCGGTCCATAATTATATATAGCCCCATTTAAACCGATCCCCCGATTTGGCTTGCGGAGCCTCTAAGAGAAACAAATTTCATTCGATCCGGCTGAATTTTGGTACATGGTGTTAGTATATGGTCTCTAATGACCATGCAAAAATTGGTCTACATCGGTGCATAATTATATATAGCCCCCATATAAACAGATCACCAGATTTGACCTCCGGAGCCTCTTGGAAGACCAAAATTCATCTGATTCAGTTGAAATTTGGTACGTGATGTTAGTATATGGTATCCAATAACCATGCAGGAATTGGTTCATATCAGTCCATAATTATATATAGCCCCCATATAAACCGATCCCCAGATTTACCTCTGGTGCCTTTTGGAGAAGCAAAATTCATCCGATCTGGTTGAAATTTGGTACGTTGTGGTAGTATATGATATTTAACAACCATGGCAAAAGTGGTCCATATCAGTCCATAATCATATATAGCACCCATCTAAACCGATCCCGAGATTTGGTTTTGGAGCCTCATGGAGGAGCAAATTTCATCCGAGTCAGTTGAAATTTGGTACATTGTGCTAGTATATGGCCGTTAACAACCATGCCTAATTAGGTCCATATCGGTCTATAGTTATATATAGCCCTCAGATAAATCGATCCCCAATCACACAAAAATTAGTCCATATCAATAATTGTATATAGCCCCCATATAAGCGACCCCCATATTTCAATTCTGGCTCCCTACGTACCGTGCAAAAGTCCATATCGATTCGTAATTATTTGTAGACTTACCTGCACATACCTTTTTTGTCTAATATATACCACGTATGGACTAACTCACAATTTAGAAAACGATTTAAGATACCACAACCCAAGTAATTCGATTGTGGATGACAGTCTTTCGTAGAAGTTTCTACGCAATCCATGGTAGAGGGTACATAAGATTCGGCCTGGCCGAACTGACGGCCGTTTATACTTGTTTTACTTGACCAAAAATCGATTTCACCGATTTACACGCGTTTTCCCTTGACCAAATTTTGACCGTATCACCCTTTACATTCGTACAATTTGTCACTCTTGTGTTGATCGGTTTATAGCATTAAACAGAAAAATATCAACAATATATTTCCTTTTAAATATTTAATTGTGTTTAAAAAATTTTTTTAGTTAAAAAATTATTTGATTCAATTAACTACTGGAATTAATTAAAATTTCAATTGAATCAATTAAAAAATTTTAATTGCTGTTTTTTGTGTAATCAAAGCAGATGGTGATCACATCTAGCTAAAGTCAATTAATTTTTAAATTTAGATTAATTCCACAAATGTTTGTTAATTGAGTCAATAGCAAATATTTTCAATTGGTTACCTAACCTGTATGGGAGTCTAATAGGCAAAATTTTTTTTAACTTTTCAGAATTTAGATTTCTTTACAGTATTTATTTTTCTTTGTATTTGCAATATTTTCATACTCACTTTTTCTTGACTTTCCAAATATTAATTCACGTTCATGTTCTTCCAAATGCTCCACTAAATTATCTTCATCAATCTGTAACGAAATAAAGTAAAAAAAAAAACATAAAACAACATATACTTAAAATGTTCATTTTTTTTTAATTTTTTAATTTTCTTAGGTAAGCAAAATAAAAAAGCTACAATCAAATACAACAAATTTTCTCTAACATTTAAGAGCTAAGATTGAGGGGTAGGCTAAAAACAATTCCTCAAAAAACCATGACAGAGTCTTGGTGTATAGAGTAACACTTTCACTTTAGCCATTTCCATATCGAAAAACACCACCAATCATTCATCCATAAGATGTTTCATACATCCATCCTCATTAGTTCTACAACAGACTTAGAAAAATGAAAACCCTATTTGAATGAGGTGATAACAATGCCATTTCAGCAATAGAATTCGAGGCTGTAAATTCAGATAAAATATGCATATATTCTTAAAGGTAAAGGAATGAACTAGATTTTCTAAATACTTCAAAATCCTTTTTTTTTTTTTGGTTTATTTTAATTATTTTTGTTTTTATAAAAACAAAATCTAACAGAGAGGCACTTCTCTGTTTTCTGTAATATTCTTTAAAATTGTTTCGGTCAATGATAAAAATAGGTTGACCCTCGATTCAAACACCTCCAAATATTCCTTCCCCTCATTCTATTACATATTCAATTAGCCAATGCTACAGTTAATTTTCTGAAGTTTTTCTCAAATCTTTTCGCTTAATATAGCCGTTACTACGGAGCTGCTTATTTTCATTTTGGGCTTTTAATAATGCAACCAAGTGGAACGTACTCACTGAAAATGTTGTGGGCTGTTGTTAGTTTCGCTTGTTTAGCCTTAAACATCATGTTTTCATAAGAAGGTATTTTAATATAAAAGAAACGGTAATCTCATGATAACAGTCATGATAATTAGTATATGAACCCTTAGACATAGGATATTTAACATATAGAAAGAGAACAAATATGATTACTGTAGGTAACTACCCAGGAAAAACTCTCATTACCCGGTAATCTTGTAGGTAAGCCTATTTAAAAATTAATAACCACTTATTAATTGGCATCGCTTCGGATTACATTTACATACGCATGTCCTAGGAGGAAAGTACTTCTCCCCAGGCATACTTTCGGCCATAAAATAAGTAGTGCATTTAAAGCATATAATCACCTAATATGTAATGACTTATTCGTAGATACACCAAAGCTTGCAAAATAGCCACTTATTGTCTCAGGCAACCAAATCTCGAAAATATTGATTTCTATCGCCGATTACAATGGTTCAAAATATGGCGAGTGGTGCTGTAATAGGAGAACTACTTGAATAGAAACGAATATAGTATAAATAAACAAAAAATCTAATAAATAATCTAAATAAGATTACACTCAAATTAATTTCACACTTAAAATAGAAATAAATGTAGGTTGTTTAGGGAGTTGGATTCGTGAATTACGTTATAATATATCCAATAGCCAATTCACATAAGGTTCGAAATCTACTAAAAGTGGATTTTAAGTCTCTTTTTTATAAGGCAAATGGCATTTGAAATTTAGTTTAAGCGCATTTTGGAAGTGTAATGTGAATGAGGTATAAAAAAGCATTTATTTAAAACATAATATGATAATGTAATTAAACACAATTATTATGAAATATTTGACAGCTTTACTCCTGGTAATGTCAATTGTAATGAGATGTGGTTACCTAGTTTTTGCTGGGTAATTAGTTGGTTAGCATAAAAGACGCATTGGATGGTAAATTTTTTCCATAATTTCATTACATTTTTCAACGATAGGTCGACCAAAACGAAGTGCTTCTTTCACATCGAAACATCTACACGCAATAATAATTCTTTCCTCCCAAACGAAATTTTAGACAAACAAAGTTCGTTTCTCATTTGCTTTTCGTTGAAAGGAAGTGTATTTGGAAGAAAATTATATACTTTTTGTGATAAACGTTTATTCTTTTCCAGGATGTAAAAACAATTTCATAAAGACTAACTTTCTGGCTAATTGCATTTTCCCTCAGATCTTTCTCACTTCCACGAAGTTTTTTAGTCCTTAGCACCTTTTTCTGTAACACAAACAATGTAGAAGAAATTATACAATTTTATAAATTTATTTTTTTTTTTACCTTTCGCTTGGACGGAGAATCGAACCGCGGACCATGCAATTTGTAAGCCAACACACTATCCACTGAGCCATGTAGCCGTTATTGTCATCAATAGACAATTACCCATATAAGTTATATTTATATGTATAGCATAGCTTGCGGCGCCCACGAGCCGATTAAACAAAGTTTATTTAACAGAAAAATACATTTAGTTGGGCACCTTGGAGCAGTGGTTGCTACGTCCGACTTGCATGCCAAGGGTCGTTGGTTCGATCCCTGCTTCGACCAAAGTTTTTTTTTTACATATATTACAGATATGGTCGGAAGATTCCGAAAAAATGTTCAACATCACATTCTACTGTATTAAATTTTTACTATGAACTGTAAAATGTGTCTTATTAAAGACCTAAATTTAGAAAAGAACAGTGTTTGATATAAACGAAATGGACTGTGTTGTTGGTTCAAAAATAACCTTTTTTATTGAAAAAATAAAAATTTTGTAACAAACATATTTTTTTGGTGATAAAAGTTTAAAATTTTCGAAGCAATTCAAAAAACTCTAACAAAAGAAAAACGTTTTCGGTACACGTTTTCCAAACGTTTTTTTATACCCTCCATCATAGGATGGGGGTATATTAACTTTGTCATTCCGTTTGTAACACATCGAAATATTGCTCTAAGACCCCATAAAGTATATATATTCTGGGTCGTGGTGAAATTCTGAGTCGATCTGAGCATGTCCGTCCGTCCGTCCGTCTGTTGAAATCACGCTAACTTCCGAACGAAACAAGCTATCGACTTGAAACTTGGCACAAGTAGTTGTTATCGATGTAGGTCGGATGGTATTGAAAATGGGCCATATCGGTCCACTTTTACGTATAGCCCCCATATAAAGGGACCCTCAGATTTGGCTTGTGGAGCCTCTAACAGAAGCATATTTCATCCGATCCGGCTGAAATTTGGTACATGGTGTTGGTATATGGTCTCTAACAACCATGCAAAAATTGGTCCATATCGGTCCCTAATTATATATAGCCCCTATATAAACCGATCCCCAGATTTGGCTTACGGAGCCTCAAAGAGAAGCAAATTTCATCCGATCTGGCTGAAATTTGGTACATGATGTTGGTATAGGGTCTCTAACAACCATGCAAAAATTGGTCCACATCGGTCCATAATTATATATAGCCCCCATATAAACCGATCCCCAGTATATATATTCTGGGTCGTGGTGAAATTCTGAGTCGATCTAAGCATGTCCGTCCGTCCGTCCGTCCGTCTGTTGAAATCACGCTAACTTCCGAACGAAACAAGCTATCGACTTGAAACTTGGCACAAGTAGTTGTTATCGATGTAGGTCGGATGGTATTGAAAATGGGCCATATCGGTCCACTTTTACCGCTTCTCTCTAAGAGAAGCATATTTCATCCGATCCGGCTGAAATTTGGTACATGGTGTTGGCATATGGTCTCTAACAACCATGCAAAAATTGGTCCATATCGGTCCTTAATTATATATAGCCCCCATATAAACCGATCCGCAGATTTGGCTTGTGGAGCCTCAAAGAGAAGCAAATTGCATCCGATCCGGCTGAAATTTGGTACATGGTGTTGATATATGGTCTGTAACAATCATGCAAAACTTGGTCCACATCGGTCCATAATTATATATAGCCCCCATATAAACCGATCTCCAGATTTGGCTTGCGAAGCCTCAAAGAGAAGCAAATTGCATCCGATCCGGCTGAAATTTGGTACAGTATTGGTATATGGTCTCTAGCAACCGTGCAAAAATTGGTCCACATCGGTCCATAATTATATATAGCGCACATATAAACTGATCCCCAGATTTGGGTTGCGGAGCCTCTAAGAGAAGCAAATTTCATCCGATCTCGCTGAAGTTTGGTACATGGTATTGGTATATGGTCTCTAGCAACCGTGCAAAAATTGGACCATATCGGTCCATAATTATATATATTCCCCATATAAAACGTTCTCCAGATTTGACCTCCGGAGCCTCTTGGAGGAGCAAAAGTCATCCGATCCGGTTCAAATTAGGAACGTGGTGTTAGTATATGGTCGCTAACAACCATACCAAAATTGGTCCAATCACACAAAACTTGAAACTAGAGCCAAAAATAATCTACCAAAATTTTATTTCTATAGAAAATTTTGTCAAAATTGTATTTCTATAGAATTTTTTGTCAAAATTTTATTTCTAGAGAAAATTTTGTTAAAATTTTATTCGGTTCATAATAAAATTTTCATCATTGCCAAAATTTTTTTCTATAGAAAATTTTGTTCAAATTTTATTCGGTTCTAATCATGGTTGCCACTCGAGCCAAAAATAATCTACCAAGATTTTATTTCTATAGAAAATTTTGTCAAAAGTTTATTTCTATAGAAAATTTTGTTAAAATTTTATTTCTGTAGACATTTTTGTCAAAATTTTCTTTCTATAGAAAATTTTGTGAAAATTTTTATTTCTATAGAAAATTTTGTGAAAATTTTATTTCTATAGAAAATTTTGTTAAAATTTTATTTCTGTAGAAAATTTTGTCAAAATTTTATGTCTACTTTGTAAAACTGAATTATATACGTATTGGATCGATCTTTTTCGATTTAATATATACCACGTATGGACTTACATACAATTTAGAAGATGGTGTTAGGAGGTTTTAAGATACCTTGCCATCGGCAAGCGTTACCGCAACTTAACTGCCACTTATGGGTGGTAGTGTTTAGAAGAAGTTTCTACGCAATCCATGATGGAGGGTACATAAGCTTCGGCCTGGCCGAACTTACGGCCGTATATACTTGTTTTTCTTTGCGTGTAGGACGTAAGCCAACCATAGTTGTGCTACACGAAATGATTGCTTTGGTGGTATAAGTGGCATTCTTCCCTTTTTTTATACCCACCACCATGAAATGGTTATGGCGGTATAATAAATAATAAACCCATCCCCCGAATTAACTACCACGTCCATGGAATATTTATGCGATTTGCCTGAAATTGAAAATCTAGAAGTATTTTGGGTCTATAAATAGAGTGTTTTGGTATAGCGATATCCTGATTTGTTCCAATTTGCCTAAAATTTTAGAATCTAGGGGAACTTTAGGTCCACAAGGGCCACTGTTTAATCTAGATCATATCAGTGTATGTTTTGGTAAGGCCCCCGATTTGACTTCTTGTTCTTGTAGACATCGCAATTTTGATCCGTTTTGCCTGAATTAAAAATTTCCAGTTTTTTTTTTTTTTTAAAGATATGACGAAAAGTGTGAGACTCCTCTAACACTCAAATAAAAATTGGAAATCCAGTATATTTATTATCCAGTACACAGAAGGAAATATCTCCAAAATAATTCCAATTAAAAAGTTGATTGAAGTTGTAAATTTTCAATTAAAAAATTTATTGATACAATTAACTTTTTAATCAATATCGAAAGACTAAGTCACCCAGCAAACATTTCTTTTAAAGCACATCCCGGTATCCCCCATCAATTTTTTTCCACTTCCAATGCAGTCCTTTTGGACACGCCCGCCAACATTTCTTTTAAAGCGCTTCCCTGGATCCCCTATCGAGTTTTTTCACTTACAATGCAATCCTTTTGGACAAGTCTTAGAAAGTACGGAATTGGGCCGTTTTAAGTGAAATTTGAAGTTGTGGACAAATTTCGCAAAAAAGAATAGAAACTCAATAAAAATAATAACAAAAATAACTAAAAAATTCATCCCCTCTGGGATCTGAACCTGTGCCGTTTGACTTTTTCACTTCCATGGAAGTTCTTTTGAGAAGGTTTTGAAAATTTCGATAATTTTTATTTTTTTAAAAAATATTTATACCAAAATATATGATGCCAACAGACCCCGGTTCAACTCCCGATGGAAGCGAAGAAGTTTTTCAATTTGTAAAAATTAGATAATAAGATAATAAAAGTGTAACAAATAATAGTGATAAAAATAAAAAGTGAAATTGGAAAAAAAAATTGTTTTTTAGTTTTTTAAATTTCTTCATCCAAATGAACTTTCAATGCACAACTTCTAAAGCAATGCCAAGGATCCAAAAATGCAGTACTTGCGTCCTATGACAAGCCCATGTAAAATTCATTGGTGATGATCCAAGTTTGCACTACTTCCAGATCACAAATTTGGGATCTAAACTACTTTTTTGGAAGCTCTTTTTTTTGCTGGGCAATTAAAAAAAGTGATGATTTTTTTTTAAATTTTTAACTAAAAGTTTATTTCAAACAATCAATTTTTTAATCAAACTAAAAACACTAACGGCCATTCTCATGTAGCTCCGTTAGGCTTTAACTGGCAGTTAACAGAAAGAAAAATGGAAATATCTTTTCTCCGGTTAACATTAACTGAAAAATTTTCAGCAGTTAAGTTTCTAACTGGCATATGGAATATATACGCAAGATGACAGATATGTAGATATCACGGTTTAAAAGTTCGTTAGCTAACGTAGCACTAACGGAGCTTCATGAAAATGGGGGTAAGTCAGTTAAGAAAGTTATTGAAAATAGTTACGTTCTTTATGAAAAAATTAATTGAGTTTTGCAATCAACGTCAATTAAATTTTTAATTGAATCAATTAAAGAATTAATTGGAATTTGCTAATGAAATCAATTAAGTATCTTTCTTTGATACCAAATTTTCGTGATTGAAAACATTTCAATTAAAAAATTAATTGTATCAACTAAATTCGTGATTGAATCAGATTTTTTTTTTGTGTATCCATATATAGCAATTATTAATTTATCTTCAGGAATTTACGATTTTAGCCGATCTTCTTGAGGGAGTATGTTTCAACAAATCTACATAAAATTCTATATACTTTCTGGTAAGCCGCTTCGATGAGGAAACTATTATATTAAATTTGTGGTGTTGGGTATTTAAGATTCGGTCATAATGAGATTGGAAGCAAAAAAAAATACGAAAAGACTTTTCTGTCTACCCAATAAATACTCTATCAGTATGAGTCCAATATTTTGGTTATTTGCTAGAGAACTGCAACTATTGGTGTGATCAGGTACCCATATTAGGTGAATACTTAAATGGTAAATCAACTCGCCGCGGTTATATCTAAGCCAATTTGTCAATTTTATCATTACCATCATTTCAGCTTGGAAAATGTATATCAGGTAATAGTTTCAGATATTAAGGAATAAAACTCAGCTGCTCATCAAGTTTGAAACCACCTGCGACAACAACTTCACAGTTCACCTCACTGAAAAAAAATACTACTACGAATGCGTTTTTGCTTAGCGTAGAAGACTTATTTCTTTAATACTAAGTTTTTTTCCTTTAATACTAAGTTTTTTTCCTTGTCATTATAGTTACGTGCTTTGACTTAAAAATGGGCATCTTATCATTAAAAAAATTTTTGTTTGACTAAGCTCAACTGAATTCTGAACAATTTTTCAAAATTAATTAAATTGTCTTTTTGCATCTTGACTAAAAAGCAAGAATACATTCATATATAGGACATCAACTTCCACACTTTATTTTAAAGACGATTTTTACTTGAAACAAAGCGTAATTTCTACTTGCAATCGATTCTGAATTTGGAAATTTAAGTTTTCATTAACTCGTTTTACGAATAAAACGAATCAATTCCAATTTGTTTTCTAGTATCAAGAATGTGAAAATTTTAAAAGAGAATTGTCTCTTAAATGTATCCTTACTTCAATTGTCCGCTTCCTTGACTCTGAATCAATACCAAAATCATTAGTGTAAGGCCGAAATCTTTGCAACCGACCATGGTTTTTTCACTTTATGTTAGTTTGAATTACACTGTGAGGCAATTCAACTTTTTGACTCTAAACAAAAACTCACTTATCCCAGCCGAAGGAACTCGATGAGAGTAGAAGAGTAATTTCTGAATTTTGCTAGATTTCGTTCGTTTTTTATGAGCCTCTATAGGTTTTTCTCCAAATTCGATTTCGAGCACTTTTTTGTCATTTTCTTCTATTTTCTGCATGGCCATGACACGAAAAATACTGTGATTTTTTTTTCATTCATCAGCAAACCTATTGGAAAATTTGGTGAAAGCAAGCAATTTGCAGGGCCGTTTGATTTAATGTTGAAGATGGGATTCACTATCAAATTGATATGGCGTTACCGATGAAAAATGCTCATCCTTGTGTTTGTTGGGTTGACTCGGCTCACAAAAATGATGAATATATTAAGACAAAAAATTTCCACTTCATGCTCAAAACCCAAAAATGTCGAAAATTACTTTTTTTTCGTTTTTCGACTACAGCTCTTGAACTAATTTTGCTCTTCCAAGGTGCTACGGAGGTCAAATCTGGGGATCGGTTTATATGGGGCCTATATATAATTATGGACCGACATCGACCAATTTTTGCATGGGTGTTTGAGGCCATATATTAACATCACGTACCAAATTTCAACTGAATCAGATGAATTTTGGTCTTCCAAGAGGCTTTGGAGGTCAAATCTGGTGATCGGTTTATATGGGGGCTATATATAATTATGGACCGATATGGACCAATTTTTGCATGGCCATTAGGGACCATATACTAACATCATGTACCAAATTTCAGGATCGGATGAAATTTGTTTCTCTTAGAGGCTCTGCAAGCCAAATCGGGGGATGGGTTTATATGGGGGCTATATATAATTATGGTCCGATGTGGACCAATTTTTGCATGGTTGTTAGAGACTATATACTAACACCATGTACCAAATTTCAGCCGGATCGGATGAAATTTACTTCTCTTAGAGGCTCCCCAAGCCAAATCGGGGGATCGGTTTATATGGGGGCTATATATAATTATGGACCGATGTCAACCAAATTTTGCACGGTTGTTAGTGACCATATACTAACACCATGTACCAAATTTTAGCCGGATCGGATGAAATTTGCTTCTCTTAGAGGCCTCGCAAGCCAAATTTGGGGGTCCGTTTATATGGGGGCTATACGTAAAAGTGGACCGATATGGCCCATTTGCAATACCATCCGACCTACATCGATAACAACTACTTGTGCCAAGTTTCAAGTCGATAGCTTGTTTCGTTCGGAAGTTAGCGTGATTTCAACAGACGGACGGTCGGACGGACGGACGGACATGCTCAGATCGACTCAGAATTTCACCACGACCCAGAATATGGGATCTTAGAGCAATATTTCGATGTGTTACAAACGAAATGACAAAGTTAATATACCCCCCATCCTATGGTGGAGGGTATAAAAATCAAGAGAAGAAATCCCAAAAAAAAAATAATTATAAAATTGGAAGCACTTAAATATTTGTGTTCATACTGTAATCACTACTATTCTGCGCAAAGTTGTAAGTGCAGAATTCGGCGCTACTTCTTCTAAAGGTGTACGAAAGTTCTTCGTTTATAGCGAGCTACACACTTCATGATTTTTTTTATTGAACGCCCGACAAAAATTTGTTAAAATAATGAATTGCTAAAATTAGCGCAATTTCGTTGCACTAAAGTAAGGGGTGCTTCCTCCTTCGCTTACCAAGTTGCACTTCTGTAAACAAGAGCTTTTTGTTTTGTTTTTTTATCACGACTTCTTGCGAACGAACAATTTTGTGCGAAAATAAATCAGGCAGTTTATTACCGCTATCTGGCATTACTTTAGCGCTATAATGGTTCAATATTTAAAATTATTACGTGCATTCTTAAGCGCACTAAGTTTCAATGATTTCCTCATGGAAATATACTGTTTATGAATGCGCTGAATTTCATACAAAGAAGAAGCGCATTTAAGTGGGACATTTCCTTATAAATTCATCAGTGAATTCCACGCAGAGGTAAGCGCTGATTGACTTTGACTTCCCTTACAAAGCTGCTGAAAATTTATCAGGTTTTTTGCTGAGATGTAGCCTATGAATTATAAAATAAATTGCAAAAACGGTTGTCAAGGAGTGTTGGTATGAAGTTCGTATGTACTATAAAATTGTTCATAATTTTATAGGCTACACATTTCTTCACTTGATTGTTTGGTAAATCTAGCAAAACATAGAAATTACTTTTCTCCTCTCATAGATCAGCGGTTTGATGGTTTACAGCCAGTCTTCACTTCACCAGTACCAAATAATGTTTAACTTAATGTTAGAGGTGTGCACGTGAGTAACAGTTTACTCACGCTCACGCACACTCACGACGGAAAAATCTTACTCACGCACACTCACGCACGATATTGTTTGGGAGGACTCACGCTCACGCACACTCACGAAAAGAAACTTTGTACTCACGCACACTCACGCACGAAAATGTCGTGACTCACGAAAAATACCGTGACTCACGAAAAATATCGTGACTCACGAACAATTTTTTGAGTAATTTACCTTAGCGACGTGTCTGAAAACATGAGCATTATTAAAATCGAGAGCATTATTACACTCTTAACATCCCAGGTGTCACTAAAATTGTAAATGAATTTAACTCTTAAGCGTTTTATGTTGGTGAGCGGGGTTATTTTCGTGAGCGTAAATCTTTACTCACGCACACTCACGAAGATAATATTTTCGTGACTCACGCTCACGCACGACATTTTGGTTTGTTAATCACGCTCACGCACACTCACGCCGTTGCCATGAGCGTGACTCACGACTCACGCGTGAGTCACGAAAATTTTCGTGAGTCACGACAATTTCGTGTCACGTGCACACCTCTACTTAATGTCCCTTGCAGTACATAACTAAATCTATCTTTACAGGATTTAGTCTTTTGCCATATTGCATAATCTCTCTGCATAATATTTTTCATTGAATCCCCTGACCACACAGAAAAAAAATTCACGAAAATTTTTCCAATTAAAATTTTAATTGAGTTTTAAAACATATTCAATTAATTATTTAATTGATTCAACAAATTCTTTATTTGAAACAAAAATTAATAGTATCAATTAATATATTAATTGGATCAATTAATTTTTTAATTGATACTATCATTTCTGTGATTGAAGACATTTCAATTAAAAAATTAATTGGGTCAATTAATTTCGTAATTGAATCAGAAAAAATTTTTTTTTGTGTGCATGTAACTTAACGCAAATGAACATCTTATGGTTAAAAATATTATTTGTTTCTTTTGTACTTATTACACTGATTTGGCAGTGTACATCTTAATCGCTGTGCGATCATTTAATCTGTATGTATTCTTTGTTTTCCACAATGTTTTTTTCACCCACTACAAGGGCATTGAAGGTAAACACACATATTATATGGAGTACCTTTATGGGGAACACATATTTAGAGTAACATGAATATTAGAAGCAAAAGCATAAACCACAAAATTTGTAATACCAGAAGTAGGAAAAATTAAATTGTAAACAAAAGCCCATATGAGAGAATTGATATAGAGAATAGTCTTTTTGCCGCAATTCTTTCTTTCTTTTTGAGGTTTCCAGATGGCCATATAGCTTTCGTAAATTAGCAATGGGTTCATGTGGATAATATCTGTGGGATATAGACAGAATTGAATTGGCAAATGTTTGAACTCGATAAGAGTTTGCATTCATCGTTCCTAGGGGAATGGGCGATTACTATCATTTTATAAATATCTGATCTAAATTAAATATTTAAAAATTTAAATAGAAATAAAATAATCGAAAGTATATAGCGTCGTTTTTTATACCCTCCATCATAGGATGGGGGGTATATTAACTTTGTCATTCCATTTGTAACACATCGAAATATTGCTCTAAGACCCCATATATATTGTGGATAGTGGTGAAATTCTGAGTCGATCTAAGCAAGTCCGTCCGTCCGTCTGTTGAAATCACGCTAACTTCTGAACGAAACAAGCTATCAACTGCGCAAGGATGACACGCAAAATCGTGAAGCGTTCCACATTTTTTAGGGAGCCACCGTGGTGCAATGGTTAGCATGCCCGGTGGGTTCGATTACTCCTTCGACCGAACACCAAAAAGTTTTTCAGCAGTGGATTATCCCATCTCAGTTATGCTGGGTTTCTGAGGGTTTCAACGGCTCTCTAAGTGGTTTCACTGCAATGTGGAACGCCGTTCGTACTCGGCTATAAAAAGGAAGTCCCTTGTCATTGAGCTTAACATGGAGAGTCGTTCACCAATGGTATCAAAATGGACTGAGTAGTCTAAGTGAGCCTGATACATCGGGCTGCCACCTAACCTAACCTAAGCTATCTACTTGAAACTTGGCATAAATAGTTGTTATTGATGTAGGTCGGATGGTATTGCAAATGGGCCATATCGGAGCACTTTCACCAGATTTGACCTCCGGAGCCTCTTGGAGGAGCAAAATTCATTCGATCCGGTTGACATTTGGTACCTGATATAACTATATGGTCTCTAACAACCATGCAAAAATTGGTCCATATCGGTCCATAATTATATATAGCCCCCATATAAACCGATCCCCAGATTTGGCTTTGGAGCCTCTTGGAGGAGCAAAATTCATCCGATCCGGTTGAAATTTGGTACCTGGTGTAACTATATGGTCTCTAACAACCATGCAAAAATTGGTCCATATCGGTTCATAATTATATATAGCCCCCATATAAACCGATCCCCAGATTTGGTTTTAGAGCCTTTTGGAGGAGCAGAATTCATCCAATCTAGTTGAAATTTGGTACGTGGTGTTAGTATATGATCTCTAACAACCATGCAAAAATTGGTCCATATAAACCGATCCCCAGATTTTGTTTTGGAGCCTTTTGGAGGAGCAAATTTCATCCGATTCAGTTGAAATTTTGTATTTTGTGAAAGTATATGGACATTAACAACCATACAAAAATTAGACTATATCGGTTCATAATTAAATATAGCCTATATAAACCGATCCCCACATTTGGCCTCCGGAACCTCTTGGAGGAGCAAAATTCATCCGATCCGGTTGAAATTTTTTACGTGGTGTTAGTATGTGGTCTCTAACAACCATGCTCATATTGGTCCATAATTATATGGTATATAGCCCTCTTGTAAACCGATCCTCAGGTTTGACCTCCGGATCCTCTTGGAGGAACAAACTTCATTCAATTCGGTTGAAAGTTGGTACATTGTGTTAGTATGTGGCCGCTAACAACCATGCCAAAGTTGGTCATACACGCAGAGAAGGAATATGATCACCTCAAACATGTTTCAAGAGCAAAATATTATTTTTGTATGGTGACCATGTAACATGTTTGTCACTAAAATGTTATTTTATCATCAAATAAAGGGTGATTCTTTTGAGGTTAGGATTTTCATGCATTAGTATTTGACAGATCACGTGGGATTTCAGACATGGTGTCAAAGAGAAAGATGCTCAGTATGCTTTGACATTTCATCATGAATAGACTTACTAACGAGCAACGCTTGCCAAATCATTGAATTTTATTACCAAAATCAGTGGCAGAAAATCCGCTTTTTTATCGACAAATTTTGTTCAGCGATGAGGCTCATTTCTGGTTGAATGGCTACGTAAATAAGCAAAATTGCCGCATTTGGAGTGAAGAGCAACCAGAAGCCGTTCAAGAACTGCCCATGCATCCCGAAAAATGCACTGTTTGGTGTGGTTTGTACGCTGGTGGAATCATTGGACCGTATTTTTTCAAAGATGCTGTTGGACGCAACGTTACGGTGAATGGCGATCGCTATCGTTCGATGCTAACAAACTTTTTGTTGCCAAAAATGGAACAACTGAACTTGGTTGACATGTGGTTTCAACAAGATGGCGCTACATGCCTCACAGCTCGCGATTCTATGGCCATTTTGAGGGAAAACTTCGGAGAACAATTCATCTCAAGAAATGGACCGGTAAGTTGGCCACCAAGATCATGCGATTTGACGCCTTTAGACTATTTTTTGTGGGGCTACGTCAAGTCTAAAGTCTACAGAAATAAGCCAGCAACTATTCCAGCTTTGGAAGACAACATTTCCGAAGAAATTCGGGCTATTCCGGCCGAAATGCTCGAAAAAGTTGCCCAAAATTGGACTTTCCGAATGGACCACCTAAGACGCAGCCGCGGTCAACATTTAAATGAAATTATCTTCAAAAAGTAAATGTCATGGACCAATCTAACGTTTCAAATAAAGAACCGATGAGATTTTGCAAATTTTATGCGTTTTTTTTAAAAAAAAGTTATCAAGCTCTTAACAAATCACCCTTTATAACCCGCTTGCCGAAATCAGATACATGATTTCCGAGAAAATAACATGGTTGCGAAAAAAATTTTATTTTTGGTAACCACCCAAAAATAACATTTTGCTCTTAAAACATGTTTGAGGTGATCATATTCCTTCTCTGGGTGTAACCGGGCAACCGATCGCAGTCACATAAAAATTGGTCCATATATATATAAAGCGACCCCCATATTTCAATTCTGGCTCTCTAATTACCGCGAAAAAGTTGATATCGGTTCGTAATTATTTGTAGACTTCCCTCTAAATACCTTTTTTGTCTAATATATACCACAAATGGACTAACTTACAATTCGGAAGACTGTGTTAAGAAGTTTTAAAATACCTAGCCATCGGTAAGCATTACCACAATCACAATCTTTAATAGAAGTTTCTATGCAATCCATGGAGGCGGGTACATAAGATTCGGGCCAGCAAAAAAAATTTGGAAGTTCTTCTTAAGGCACAACTTTAAAAGCACTTCCAAAAATGTTCTCCCAAAGATGTTCTTTATTTTAACTGCACAGGAAATTCATTTGAGTTGATTTCTTATAACTCGCTTTTTTCATATTTTTTAATGGGAAATTTAAAATTTTATTGTTTAAAATTATTTAAATTTTGCCGAAAAAAATGCTAAATCCTTTGTAGAAAAATTGCGAATTTTTGAAAATAGTTGATGTCAAACTTTCTAGACAAGCGTTATAATGTATTAAAAATCATAATAAATTTTAAAAATTATTTTTTCGTCAAAATGTCACAAAATTTCTTTATTCACATCCAAATCATTGGATTCGCATCACACCTTTGGAAGTGATGTGAATTCAGTGCAACGGCTGTTGAAATGGTGGACATACGTCTTATGACAAGCCCATGTTAAAATCAAAAGGAACATTTTCACTACTTTTTTGGCCACGCTTTTTTGCTGGGTTGTTACATAATAATTTTAGCACATCCTTTTGGACATAAGAAAATATACAGATGAAACAAAACCCATCAAGAATTCAAATTTAGAGATTGGTCTGTGTGATGTTTTTGTGGGACTAAAATGTTACCGATATTCACAAAAAATTCTCTTCACTATTCCCTCCAAATTTCTCTTTTTTTTTTTTTTGTACTGGAAACCCTACATGCATACATTTTATCAAATCACGTGCAGTAATGGTAGCAGGAACACGTTTCATATTACCATGAAAATTAATCATTAGCCCTTGAGGCTAAGAGATGAATTTATTTAAAATTCAAAACGAAAATGCAAATCATCATTTATGCCGGTCATTGTATATACAATGCATGGTATGCAGCTATAAGTACTTAAGTTGAAATTTCAAACTTTTCATTTACACCCTATTTCCCAATGAAGATGATTATGAGTAAATAGATTTTTGTATTTCAGGCATTTATCCTTCAAAAGTGTTAATGAGTTGAACTAGGTTAGACATATCTATGTTTTATTTAGATTACATTATGTGTTACATACACATAATGGAATAGTTTGGGCAATCAGTAAGGTGGATGGAAATTATATTACATTATATTCTTTTTTTTTTCATTATTTAGATGCCGAAGCGATATAAAATCGAAGTAGGAAAAACAAAGAGTTCTGTGACGATGGACAAGAACCAAAAGATGTAAAATCTTCCTAGTAGGTCTTAGCCGATACTTAAATTCTTTATTTTAAGGATACATACGACTTATTTTAAATACATACGACTTTAACGGGGGTGAAAATAACAATGTTTCATGTCCTAAATTTAACGGGAAAAATTTAAAGTTAATAATTTCTATGAAATTTCTTTTACTTAATATTACTTTATTTCAATTACGTCACAATATTGTATAAATTGCACGCCTTCAAACTTAGCTTGCGTAATCTCTCACATTAGGTCATTTTTTTTTACATAACCGTATATCTCGAAAATTCAACCTGATAGAAAAAAACAAGTGCAGATTTGGATTCAGCGACCCCAAATTACTAAAAATTTGTTATAAATTTCAAATCAGCACAAAAAAAGTTCAATTTTGTTGTAATTGATTTAATTAATAAAAGAATTGAAATATGCAATGAAAAAAGTATTTACGTAATATTAAAGATTACGCAACCTAAATTTTAGGATGCGCAATTTACAAATTACTAAGGAAAAATTTCTTTAAAATAATGAAATTTTAATTAAGATATACCCAGCAAAAAATTGGAAGTTCTTCTAAAGGCACTACTTTAAAAACACTTCCAAAGATGCCCTCCCAAAGATGTTCTTTATTTTAACTACACACACTGAAAAAAAAAAACTTGCCCGGTTCCAAAGATTTTGTTTTTACTTTAAAAATTTTGGTATTGATTCCGAGCCAAAAAAGCGGAGTATACAAGTAAGGATACTTTTAAGACACAATTCTCTTTTAAATTTGGGTTTTCTGTACTTGCTTCTAGGAAGCAACTTTAATTTTTCGTTTTTTCAGTTTTTTTTCTTCAGTTTTTTTTCCTTTAAAAACGAGTTAACCACAACTTTTTTCCGAATTCCGACTCGAATTCCAGTAGAAATTATGCTATGTTTCAAGTAAAAAAGTCTTTAAAATAAAGTGTTGAAAATCATGTCCTATATTTGAACGATTTTTTGCTTTGTAGTCAAGATGCAAAAAAGCAACAAACTTAAAGACAATTTCATTAATTTTAAAGATTTTTTCTGAATTATTAAAGTCAAGTTGACCTTAGCCCAAATTTTTTTTCTTTCATGTTATGATTCATTGAAAAGTTTATCGACTTTTGGAAAAGGAAAAAAACTTTATATTATAGAAATGTGTCTTCTATACTAAGCTAAATTTGCATTCGTATTTTAAAGACATGAAATCTTTGACCTCACGACAATATTTTTTTTTCAGTGCAGGAAGTTCTTTTGATTCAATTTTTTAAATCTCGCTTTTTTCATATTTTTAATAAAAAACCTTTTAAATATTTTGTTTTAACAAGGTTAAAAAGAGAGTACAAATTAAAAAAAATTGTAAAAATTATTTAAATTTTATCGAAAAAATTCTAAATCCATTTTGAAAAATTGCTGAATTTTTGAAAATATTTGAGGTCAAACGTTTTAGACAAGCGTTAGAATGCATTAAAAATTATAAAAAATCTAAAAAATTATTTGGCAAAGTATGACACAATTGAAAAATTGAATTCGGACCACAACTTAAGAAGTGATGCAAATTCAGTGCAACGGCTGTTGAAATGGTGGACATCTGGCCTATGACAAGCCCATGTTAAATTCATCGCGTCTGCGCCAATTTTGCACCACTTCCGGATCCAAAAAGAACATTTTCACTACTTTTTTGGCAACGCTTTTTTTGCTGGGTAGTTTATAATCTTTGCTTCAAAATCTTTTTTTATTAAATTTAGGAGACAAACTTTGGAAATTTGCGTCGCTCGGTTAAAGTCGTATATCTTTGAACTAAGGGCAATTTTCCTCAAAGTAAAGAATCACATTTTTTAATTAAAGAAATCGTCCTTAAACTTAACTGAAATATTGAATTTTTAAATTTAAAATAAAAGCGCTTCAAATATAGGCTAAGATTTATTTTGAGGATTTAGCATCTTTGCTTTAAAGTTTTTTTTTTTGGAATGAAGAAATCATTTTGTACGTTGATGTATCCGTCATATTAATTTGGATTTTTAAAGTGTCATTTGTTTGTACATGAATAGCTTTATGAATATACCGCAAAAAGAGAATGATAATTCGATAAATGGAATCTCTATCTTAATTTTAATTTTTTTGATACTAGATTTAAAGCAACATAACATACGTAGCTAAAAAATGTCTTTATTTTAACGAAGCCGCATCTTTGGCTCGGAATTACAACCCAAAATCCTTAAGGGAAGGTCAAAATCTTTGGATCCCCGTTAACTTTTTTTGAGAGTGGTAGAAATATTAACCTACACCAAATTGAAATGAATCATATCATTCCTTCCATAGATAGACATTATCATTTCTAAAAATAAGAGTATTTTCTGAAAAAACAAACTACTTGTTGCCCTAAGTCACTCCTTATTTTATTTTCAATATATTGTTACAAACTACACTAGATTAGGGTATCATGAAGTCGCCAACGCGTAATTGAAATATATTTTCTTTTGTTCTATAATTTATGATAATAATAATAAAATGCATTTTAGTTGACCATTGCTGGATGATGATATTCACACATATATAAGCAATATCTATTTAGTATGGTTTCTTCAATTGCTCTTGAAACAAATGTGTAAATTGGCTAGAAAATCATTTATCAAAAAATACAACAAAAAACTAAAAATAAATATTTAAATATAACAATGAATGCCATTAGCTCTATACTACCAAAAAATATTTTGCCAAATTAAGCATATTTATTATAATATCTAATGTGTATATGTAAACAATAATATTACATTTACCACAACTCACACGGCAATCTCGTAATTTTTTTATTTTTCTGAAAGCTAAATTTTTTACAAAAAAAAGTTGCAAGTGTAATTGTTTCTTAAACAAATCTTGACACTTTATTATATATACATAATGATTTGACTTAAACGTCAATAGCCAACTTCATGCTTTGACATTTTAAATTACCTGCTCATTACAACAAAACAATTACCCCAAGACTAACGTCCGTAATAAACACAGAATATTCTAATTGGAGTAATGTTCTTGAAATTACGACAAAAAAATTATGTGGCATAATAAGACTCAAGAAACCACATGTCGCATACATATGCCTTATCGTATATGTCATACTAGTGAAATCATTAGAACCTTCTGTGCCATTTATGGCCACCTTTCAAGATGTCAAGAAAGATGGTATGCCCATGACACAATAACTTCTTTTTAATACTACTTCTTATTCTATTCGCTTCATTCTTTTACAAAAATAATTTCCAACGTTTACTTCCGTAATACAGGTGTACACTGATGATGTGTTGTTTAATGACAACAGTGCGAGCTAAGCTTAAAAGTCAATGAAACTAACCAAATTTTTTCAAAAATTTAATTTTTACATTCAAAAAAAGTGACAGAACATGTAAATTTATTTTAGAAAATTTTAACAAAAATACTTTATTAATTGCAACATCAAACAAGAACACTGAAACAAATATTGACCTATTATAAAAGATAATGTAATCACGGTTGCCAGAGCTTGTAGAATTCTACCAAAAATGGTAAATTTCTACTGTTACCTATATTTTCCACAATATTCCTAAGATATCCTTCCAATTTGTTATAGCTATATAATTTTGACAAAATTTTCTATAATAAAATTTTGACAAAATTTTCTATAGAAATAAAAATTTGACAAAATTTTCTATAGAAAGAAAATTTTGAAAAATTTTCTATAGAAATAAAAAAAAAAATTTTCATAGAAATAAAATTTTGACAGATTTTCTATAGAAATAAAATTTGGACAAAATTTTCTATAGAAATAAAATTTTTAAACAAATTTTCTATAGAAGTAAAATTTTGAAACAAATTCCCTATAGAAATAAAATTTTGACAAAATTTTCTATATAAATAAAATTTTGACAAAATTTTCAATAGATATAAAATTTTGACAAAATTTTCGATACAAAATAAAATTTTGACAAAATTTTCGATAGAAGTAAAATTTTGACAAAATTTTCTATAGAAATAAAGATTTGACAACATTTTCTATAGAAATAAAATTTTGACAACTTTCTATAGAAACAAAATTTTGACAAACTTTTCTATAGAAATAATTTTTTGACAAAATTTTATAAAAAAATTAAATTTTGACAACATTTTCAATAGAAACCAAGTTTTGAGAAATTTTTCTATAGTAATAAAATTTCGAGAAAATTTTCTATACAAATAAAATTATGTCAAAAATTTTCTATACAAATAAAATTTTCTATAGAAATAAAATTTTGACAAAATTTTCTATAGAAATAAAATTTTGACAAAATTTGCATTTGAAGTACAAAAAAATCAATAAAAATAAAATGTTGACAAAATTTTCGATAGAAATAAAAGTTTGAGAAAATTTTCCATACAAATAAAATTATGTCAAAAATTTTCTATACAAATAAAATTTTTTCAAAATTTTCTATAGAAATAAAATTTTGACAAAATTTGCTATTGAAATACAAAAAATCAATAAAAATGCAAAAAAATGCCAAAAATGCAAAAAAAATTTTGTCAACATTTTCTATAGAAATAACATTTTGACAAAATGTTCTATAGAAATAAAATTTTGACAAAATTTTCTATAGAAATAAAATTTTGACAAATTTTCTATAGAAATAAAATTTTGACAAAATTTGCTATTGAAATACAAAAAATCAAAAAAAATGCAAAAAAATGCCAAAAATGCAAAAAAAAATTGTCAACATTTTCTATAGAAATAACATTTTGACAAAATGTTCTATAGAAATAAAATTTTGACAAAATTTTCTTTAGAAATAAAATTTTGACAAAATTTCTTTAGAAGTAAAATTTTGACAAAATTTTCTTTAGAAATAAAATTTTGACAAAATTTTCAATATAAATAAAGTTTTGACAAAATCTTCTATAGAAATCAAATTTTCGAGAGAAAAATTTTTTGACAAAATTTTCGACAAAAATAAAATTTTGACGAAATTTTCTATAGATATAATTTTTTGACAAAATTTTCTAAAAAAAAATTAAATTAGGACAACATTTTCAATAGAAACTAAAATTTTGACAAAATTTTCAATAGAAATAAAGTTTTGAGAAAATTTTCAATACAAATAAAATTATGTCAAAAATTTTCTATACTAATAAAATTTTGTCAAAATTTTCTATAGAAATAAAATTTTGACAAAATTTTCTATAGAAATAAGTTTTTGACAAACTTTTCTAAAAAAAATTTAATTTTGACAACATTTTCAATAGAAACCAAGTTTTGAGAAATTTTCTATAGTAATAAAATTTTGAGAAAATTTTCTATACAAATAAAATTATGTCAAAAATTTTCTATACAAATAAAATTTTCTATAGTATTTCTATAGAAAATACTATAGAAAATTTTTTCTATAGAAATAAAATTTTGAAAAATTTGCATTTGAAGTACAAAAAAGTCAATAAAAATAAAATGTTGACAAAATTTTCGATAGAAATAAAATTTTGACAAAATTTGTCTATAGAAATAAAAAATGTTCTATAGAAATAAAATTTTGAGAAAATGTTCAATACAAATAAAGTTATGTCAAAAATTTCCTATACAAATAAAATTTTGTCAAAATTTTCTATAGAAATAAAATTTTGACAAAATTTTCTATAGAACTAATTTTTTGACAAACTTTTCTAAACAAAATTTAATTTTGACAAAATTTGCAATAGAAACCATTTTTGGACTAAATTTTCTACAGAAATAAAATTTTGAGAAAATTTTCTATGCAAATAAAATTATGTCAAAAATTTTCTATAGAAATAAAATTTTGACAAAATTTTCTAAAGAAATAAAATTTATACAAAATTTTCTTTAGAAATAAAATTTTGACAATATTTTCTACAGAAATAACATTTTGACAAGATTTTCCATAGAAATACAATTTTGACAAAATTTTCTATAGAAATAAAATTTTGAAAACTTTCTATAGAAATACAATTTTGACCAAATTTTCTATAGAAATAAAATTTTGACAAAATTTTCTATAGAAATAAAATTTTGACACAAATTTGAAATAGTATTTTGACAAAAATGTCTATAGAAATAAAATTTTGACAAAATTTTCTAAAGAAATTTCCAATAGAAAATTTGACAAAATTTTCTATAGAAATAAAATTTTGACAAATATAAAAATAATATTTTGACAAAAATTTCTATAGAAATAAAATTTTGACAAAAATTTCTATAGAAATCAAATTTTGACAAAATCTATAGAAATCAAATTTTGACAAAATGTTTAATAGAAATAAAAATTTGACAAAATTTTCGATAGAAATAAGATTTTGACAAAGTTTTCTTTAGAAGCAAATTTTTAACAAAATTTTGACAACATATATAAAATAGAAAATAAAATTTTGAGAAAATTTGGTATGTAAAAAAAATTGATAAAATGTATTACAGAAATAAAATTTTGATAAAATTTTCTATAGAAATAATATTTTGAAAAAATTTTCGATAAAGATAAGATTTTGCGAAAATTATAGAAATAGAATATTCAGAAATTTATCAATAGAAATCAAATTAAAAAAAATTTTTAAAAATATAAAGATCTTACATAATTTTCAATAGAAATAAAATTTTGACAAAATTTTCTATAGAAATAAAATTTTGAGATAATTTTTAATAGAAATAACATTTTGGCTAATATTTCTATAGACATACAATTTGGCAAAATTTTCTATAAATTTAATATATTTAAAATGTTTAATTTTCGTGTTAGGTCCATTATGAATAACTTCAAAATAAATTTATTTTTTAAATATGGTAGATTTTTGTAAAATTTCTTCGAATTTTGGATGATTATTTTTGGCACGAGTGGCAAGCATGAATGAAACTTACTATATATTAAGAACAAATTTCTTTAAAATAAAGAAATTTAGTTAAAATTTTGTTTAATTAAATTTAAGATACAAATCTTTGAAATTTGTATCCATCCACTGAAGTCTTATGTCATTCAAGTAAGGCAATTTTTACTCAAATTAAGATAAACGTTTTTGATTATAGAAGTAATCTTTATATTAACTGAACTATTGAATTTTTGGATTAAAGGCAAACCAGCTTCAAATATGGAATAATACTTATTTTGAGGATTTTCAATCATAAAAATGTTAAGTCAAAATGAAGTTAAATCGGCTATAGAAATTCTCGTTTACCTTTTTCATTTATTGTCTATACAAAATATTTATCCATAAAAATAATTATAAAACATTAAAAAAGAGTGGTTCAAATCACTTAGAATGTTTAGTTTTTTTTTTTTTTTTAAAGTATCAAAAATGTTTAAGATATTCTCTTTAGTATTTTACCTAAGTGTGTACACCACAAAAGGGGTGAATTTATTCGCCATTATCATTTCATACATTTATGTTGTATCACATAATAATAATCATAATAATTTGTTTTCTTGTTTATATCGTGGTTGTTTTTCTATGGGTTTTCCATTGTTTTAGATAATTCAAGCAAAATTGTCTACTTTGTTGTTCCACTCTAAGGGAAAAGTAGTAGTTCATATGTCTAAAGGCAATTTTTAGAAATTAAGTGAAATTACATATGAAGCTTATATTGGAGCAATGGTTTTATTTTGTAAAATGATAAATTAACATGGTTATATAATAGCATACATATGATGGGTAACTCTGGAAAATCTCACATATAAATAGTATTTGATTACACCACTAACTAAACAAATACCAGAGTTACTAACTACATCATTACATTAATAATAAGGCATTAATAATAAGACGTCAGAGGTATCAAACCATTAAAATTACTTAATTTTTTTAAATATCCATATGTAGGATGGAAGTCAACTGCTTCAGAAAATACCAAAAATTAAAGTGTTTTCCTGGTCAAAACATATTTAGGGCTCAAGCTTTCAAGTGGAAAAATTTAATATTTATATATTAGCTATTATATTGGTATATTTGTTATTTAGGAAATGAAATGTTTTTAAATATCATATAAAAAATTAATAATTTAAAGGTTGTAAAAATAATTTTATTTAAATGTTGGGTTAAAACATATAATATATTTAGATATGTTAACCAGAAGGAGAGAGAGTAGAGAGAGTGAAAATAACATTGGAGCATTTCTGCAACTAAATTAATTATTTATTTTTGCATTTAGCTGCAAAATAGCATTTTTTTAGCTGCTTGAAATTATTAATTTACCATAATTCTATCCACAGACCGGATCAGATATAGATATAGCTTCCACACAGAAAAAATTTTCACGAAAATTTTTCCAATTAAAATCTTAATTGAGTTTTAAAAAATACTCAATTAAAAATGTAATTGAATCAACAAATTTTGTAATTGAAATAAAACCCAATCACACAAATTAATGGTATCAATTAATTTTTTAATTGGATCAATTAATTTTTTAGTTGAATGTCAATTAATTTTTTAATTGACACTATCATTTCTGTTATTGAAGACATTTCAATTAAAAAATTAATTGGATCAATTAATTTCGTGATTGAATCAGAAATTTTTTTTTGTGTGCATATATTCTTCAATTTTCACACTCAGTTATTATACCCTGCTTCACACTGTGGAACAGGGTGTTTGCAACACCCAGAAGGAGACGAGATAGACACATGGTGTCTCAGGGTGGGTCCCTGAGTCAATCTTGCCATGTCCGTCTGTCCGTCCGTCCGTCCGTCTGCCTGTGAACACATTTTTGTGATCAAAGTCTAAGACGCAGTTTAAGTCCAATCGCCTTCAAATTTAGCACAAGTTCCTGTTTTGGCTCAAAATATAACCCTACTGATTTTGGAAGAAATCTGTTCAGATTTAGATATAGCTCCCATATATATCATTCGCCCGATATGGTCTTATATGGACCCAGAAGCCAGAGCTTTACCCAGATTTGCTTGAAATTTTGCAAAAACATAACATTTGGTCGTATAGTCAAGTCTGCTAAAGTTGATTAAAATCGGTTCAGATTTAGATATAGCTCCCATATTTATCTTTCGCCCGATATGGACTAATACGGTCCCAGAAGCCAGAGTTTTACGCCAATTTGGTTGAAATTTTGCACAGAGAGTACAATTAGTATTGTAGCTATGCGTGCAAAATTTGGTTGAAATCGGTTCAGATTTAGATATAGCTCCAATATATAGCTTTCGGCCGATTTACACTCATATGACCACAGAGGCCAATTTTTTGGTCCGATTTAGTTGAAATTTTGCACAGGGAGTAGAATTAGCATTGTAGCTATGCGTGCCAAATTTGGTTGAAATCGGATCAGATTTAGATATATCTCCCATATATAGCTTTCGCCCGATTTACACTCATATGACCACAGAGGCCAATTTTTAACTCCGATTTAGTTGAAATTTTGCACAGGAAGTGGAATTAGCATTGTTGCTATGCGTGCCAAATTTGGTTGAAATCGGTTCAGATTTAGATATAGCTCCCATATATATGTTTTTCTGATTTCGACAAAAAAGGTCAGAATACCAACATTTTCCTTGTAAAATCGCCACTGCTTAGTCGAAAAGTTGTCAAAATGACTCTAATTTTCCTAAACTTCTAATACATATATATCGATCGATAAATCATAAATAAACTTTTGCGAAGTTTCCTTAAAATTGCTTCAGATTTAAACGTTTCCCATATTTTTTTACTAACATTGTGTTCCACCCTAGTGCATTAGCCGACTTAAATTTTGAGTCTATAGATTTTGTAGAAGTCTATCAAATTCTGTCCAGATCGAGTGATATTTAAATGTATGTATTTGGGACAAACCTTTATATATAGCCCCCAACACATTTGATGTAATATGGTATCGAAAATTTAGATCTACAAAGTGGTGCAGGGTATAATATAGTCGGCTCCGCCCGACTTTTGACTTTCCTTACTTGTTTTTTATTAAATTCGGCAAAAATCATATGTTCTTTTTGCGACAAACTTGTTACATGTTTTCCATCCAAAACTAACATTTTATTCATGAAACATGTTTTAGGTGATCATAGAAAATATCTGGAGTGAGAGAACGTAGAATGGCCGAAGAACGCACAGTGGTTCCAAATCGCTTTTTTTTTTTGAAATAATTCAGCAACTTTTGAACGGATAAAGATATCAACATAATATGTTCTTTGTGTGAAAGCTATGGTGTTTGTTTGCAAATTTTAAAAAACAAATTGTTCCTTGCCCCAAAAATCTGAAATTTTCGTAATTTTTTTTTTGTTCAATTGCATAAGAATAAAGTTCTCTCAAATACCTTTCCAACGATATATTTTATTTAGACCGGTGGTTAGCAAAATGCACCAAAAACTTGCACTAAACATCACTAACTAGGATAAAATAATGCATTTCTGCAAATGTAAGTTTATGTGGGGGCTATACTTAAATGCGAAAGTGTCAGTAGTACGAATTCTATTGCTATGCCTTTTAGTCTTATATGTGAATAAAACTTCCGCCTTTATCTTGATTTAGCTTAGCACATTTATTTGAAAACTCCATTTCAGAGAATTTTAAATTAAAACATTTTTCAATGTAGTATCAAAAAATCTTTCAATGAGAATCCGAAAAAAAAAACTTTCAATGAGAACCAAATTCAGCACTTGTCTTCACTGAGTTGATTTTCTTAGAAATAATCACATGTGTGGCTAAAATTTTGAATTTGTTTAAACTAACCGAATTTTTCCATTTAAACTTCTCTAGAAGATCCACCATCTGTTTCGAATATTTTAAAAGAGAAAAATGTCAAGCCTTATGCACCAGAAGTGAGTGTAACCGTCTATCCACATGAAGATGTGCACATTCCACCCAACAAATGGATGACACAATGTGACATTCCGGAAAGTTGAATGATGTTTATGAAATTGGAAGCGTGAACAAGTATAACATTCGCTAGAAAGTGTTTTTTATGGCACTGATCAAATTGCAATTGTCCCACTACTCTATACTCTACTCTACCACGGGGCGATGCTTACATTGGCAAATATTTAAGTACTCAAATGTACATTCAACTCGGATCATGGATAGATGGGTGGCCGGGTCATTATACGCTAACATTAAAAATTGCCTTTTTGGTGAGTTGTAGCGAAGCACAAAAAAACGGCAACTAATACAGAATGTCTGCAATTATCGAACACATGTATGCTAGAAATTTACAATTTCAATTTTGGAAAAATTTTGGATGACATTGCAAAATTGCCGCAAAACGACGAAATTCATTGGACAAGCGAAAGCGAGAACTATTAATATACGCTTAAGATTTTAAAATGAAATATAAAAACGTTTAGCACTTTTTTCGAGTCACAACAAACTTATGTAAAGACAAAAATGCTTGATTATCATTTTTTTAATATTTTGTTTTTAGTTAACGGATACCAGACATTAACTTAGGCACAGTGGGTGAGAATTACAAAGAAGACAAAATTTAGGGGAAAACAAGAGAAACCAATTTTTTCTGTCTTATGTTGACTAAGTAATATTTTAAGACTTTTCATGGCCAAAGAAAAACAAAAGCAGCTCATGAAATCGTGAACGGCCGTGGATGAAACCGTGAATATTCCGTTTCGATTTTTCGTGAACGCTTCCGTTTCATTTAGTTACCGTTCGTTCACGATTTTGGAACGTGATGTTTTCTATTAGTTTATAGGCTTTACGTTCGTGACATTCATGACTCATGACCATACCCAGAAAAGGAATATGATCACCTCAACATATGTCAAGTATATAATCCCGAACCGATTGGGTGTTTTTCTCCAGATTATATGACGAGACTTCAATGCCCACGACAAACGCTGATATTCCCTCTTAGGTTACAACAAGAAAAGTACAGCTTTCACAGAGTAAATTGATGTCTCCACGTTATGCACGGTCAATGAGAATACTCCACCAGAATTAGGGGTCACTACAGCAGTTTGCCAGATTTCTTTAGGTTCGCATTACCTCTCCATAATGTTCATTATCAACAATCATTCCAAGTTGACGACATCTGAATTTTAAAGACAGAAATTTGTGAAACATCATAAATGTAGTGCGGATTGCTTCATATCTGGTCGAATTCTTCAGATGAGACCTAACTTACCAGCGGAAGTAACGGAACTCGCAGACTAAAGAAATGATATTCGCCGGAATAACTTTTCTCATCATAATATTAGAGAGCTGATATTAATCTTGTTTAATATTGATAAAGCAAGATATGCCTCTATATGCTCATAGTTGGAACTATTGCAGCAATTGTGGGCTTTGTAAAAGCCCTCCATCGATGGATGATAAATATAACTCCACATGACGTGGAGTAATTCCAAGAGATCGCCAGGTTTGGGTGTTTACGAGCATTCCGAGAGTAATAAAGTGACTAGTAATTTGACGCGTCCTTTGGTCGCCGAAGCTAGTAGCTTGCACAACTTAACTATCATCTCCTGTCCATTTTACAAAGAAGAATTTGGACACCATCAATATAGTAGCGGATAGCTTCATATCTGCTGGTCAAATGGGACCTAACTTTCCGGCGGAAGTAGCGGAACTCGCAGACGAAAGTAATGAGATTCACAGGAGATTAATAAAGCACTCAAGATATACAAACGATACTCATGGTTGGAAACCTGAATCAATATAACCAAAAACATCTGAAGCGACATAAATTGCGAACCTTTGCAAACCCTTTCTGGAGAAATGATATAATATAATATATTTTTGTTGATATGACGTGGAGTAGTCTGAAGAGATCGCCACGGTTTTCTACACGCAAAGAAGAAACATGATTGTCACAATCATATTCGAAGAGCAAAATAATATGATAGGAGCTATTTTTGCGGCGACCATGTAACATTTTAACCTGCAACCATGTTGGCTCAGTGAACATGGTTCTAAGAAAAATGTAATTGTCCTCATCTAAAATGTTATTATATTTATAAAAAGAATTTTGTTTGAATGAAAAGACAATGGTCACGATTTAAAATGTTATGGTATTCATTAAAAATGTTTTTCTCCTAGTTAAAATAACATGGTCACAACCTAAAATGTTTTGATCTTTATGAAAAAACTTTTATCATCGTCGAAAAAAGGACGCCACTTGAGAAAAGAAAACACAAAATTAACTTTATTTGTTATTTGTTTTTATTTGTTTTTATTTATTTATAAACTAATTCATTGTTTATTTGTATTTATAATGCCGTTCAAGCAAACATCATATATTTTTACACACTCTATTTTATTTCAATTTCAACAATAATTAATTATTCCATATTTACATCGTGCCCATCAAATGTACAAACGCAGACATCATGTAACTGCAAATAAAAATAAATACCATATAGCAAAATGCAGAACAAAAAAGCAGGTACATTTTTTCAATTACACTTTCCTTTTTTGTGTTCACATAAAACCACGTGCCACTCCTGAATATGTAAATAAATTAACACAAAACACAGTAAATCCGTATTCTCCGTCCATTCCAAGAAACAATCAACACACGACTGACGCGCAAAATGAAAATCGTGTGTACCTGCTCAATGTTTTTATAAAATTCTTTTCGCTGCAAACAAGTTAAAAAATTAAATGGTCACGAAAAAATGTAAATGGTCTTTATGGCCATGTAATGGTTCTAGACATGTCTATACTTAACCTATAAAAATACTTTTTTTCCTGTAAAAAAGTAAACAAAATTGAATGGTCAGGTACGTGATTTTCCCGACCATTTAATGGTCTCAAATTCTATCGTTTAAATGATAGAACATGTTTGCGGTATTTGAGAACCATTCAAATGCTTATTGCCACCATAAATTGTTCTCCGCTCGAAAACTATTTTTACAAAGACAAAATACATGGTTTTCGCGGCAATTACATGCTCTAGATAAGCATTAAATGGATGCGGCAACCATGTCCAAACATGGTTTTTCTGTGCGTGTACAAAACAAATTTAACGAGCATACATAAAGCGAGGAGGAGTTGACACCATCAGCTATATAACAAAAATCATCCCGAGCGACAAAAATTGTGAAAAGGCTCTCTCTTCAGGGATTATTGAATATAATCTATCTTTTTTGACATGACGTCGACTGATCCAAGAGATCGACAGAGTTCTATACAAAAATAACGTGTATTTTGAGAGTACTAGAGCGACGAGAAATTTGATGCGAGGCAGCGACACACCATAACATACATTTGTTGTAATTACTAAAGCTTCCAAAGGGCTGGGCTCCGAAGGAATCTCATAGCTTGTGTTAAAACACTTCTAATTTGTCCCAGTATTAACTAAACGGAAACAGGCAAAATGATTCCGCAATTAAAGTACCCGAGTTATATTACCGCCTACCTTTCTTCACTCACCAATCCGTCTAGAACCTATTGGAGTATTCTCCACCATCTGTATAATAAAAACTTTAAATTTCACAACAGCATATGTTGCTCGAGGTTTACTGAGTCCTACTGACAACCAATACAGCAAAGTCCTTTGATATGGTTACACATTCTATTCTTTTCGAGGATATCGGGGACGAAGCTATGGGCCTTGACCTGTACCAGACGTATGTGGAATTTTGGGATAAGAATTAAAGCATTTTCTCTTATTTCGAGGTGAGAAGATCCTCCACCAAATTCGCAGGCACAATGTGCTCCTCGTGAACACCAAGTAGACGAGTGCTGAGCATCCAAACACGGAATGTTTTCCACCACAAGATTGTCGGCCGGATTCTCAATTGTGGGCAGCACTTTGGAGACATAGTTAGGTAAGGTATGTGATTCCAGTTGTAACAGAGACCAACTATGAAAAGAGATACGTCACAATTTGCAGGTATGCAAATTGGACCCTCTTTGGGCATATACAAAGAAGCTTCATTGAACTTTATTTATAATTATAAGACAATTCACTTATATTTGCTATTATTGAGACGGACTAGCTGACTTTTAACCCTATCTTACTTAGTAATCCGATAAGAAAGTACATTTCTTCAAAATGTTCCACTGTGCTATGCCAATAAGAGGAGACACTACACTGAGTCATTGACATGGAATACGATTTTATACGAGACATTGGTTTATAATTATGTAGGTGTCGATGTCTGTATATATTTAAATTTTGGAGGGGAATAATAAATTTTTTAGCTGAGCTTTACGAAAATACAAAAATCGTACGATAATCATCTGTTGTTTTCAAATTGACGTGATTTTATATGAAACGAGCGCTCTGTCACGGAATATACCCCCTTCGATTTTTTTGCATATTCTAGCACTTATTGTGGGTCAAGACTTTTACACTAATTACTTTTGGTTTAAAATTTACTATGTGCTTTTTTTCTGGTCTGATTTGAAATAAATAAATAAAGCGTAACCGTAATTGTAGCATAATTTAGGTTTATTTGTTTTTGTTGGCCTACATAAAATAATAGTGCGTTAGAAAATTTATGTTTTCAGTAGGCTTTTTAATGGGAATCATGTGAGGTCTATTATTACTATTAAAGCAATTAAAACAATGCGTGAAAAATTAATTGAAAATAGTTTTGAAAATCATTTAAAGAGAATTTGAGGGCCTTACCAAATAAACGTTGGAATTATGTGTTTGTTTTTAATTTGAATTGAATATATTATGCTATTCAGTATATGCAATTTGAAATTTTAAAAATGTTGTAGGAATTTTTGTAATTTTGTCATATAATTCTGTTTAGCTTAATATTGTTTATTTAATTTATTTTAACTTAAATTTTTAATTTTCAGTTTTTGCTATACCCTTCACCGTAGGATGGGAGGTATACAAACTTTGTCATTCCATTTGTAAAACATCCGAAAATGGTCGTGGTGAAATTCTGAGTCCATCTAGCAATGTCCGTCCATCTGTGGAAATCACGCTGACTTCCGAACGAAAAAAGCTGTTGACTTGAAACTTAGTATAAGTACTTGTTATTGATGTAGATCGGTTGGTATGCAAATCGGCCATATCGGACCATTGTTAGGTATAGCCCCTATATAAACCGACCCCCAGATTTGTCTTGCGGACATGGTTGCCACAGTTGATAGAATTCTTGGTAGATTTTGTAAACTATTCCTCTCCATCAAAGAGGTACTTCACAATTTTTTATAGAAATAATTTTCTATAGAACTAAAATTTTTACAACATTTTCTGTAGAAATAAAATTTTGACAAAATTTTCTGTAGAAATAATTTTTTGTCAATTTTTTTTTATAGAAATGAAATTTTTACAAAATTTTTTATAGAAATAACATTTTTACAAAATTTTCTATAGAAAAAAAAATTTTACAAAATTTTCTATACAAAATAAAATTTTGACAAAATTTCCTATAGAAATAAAATGTTGACAAAAGCTACATATATTTTAACAAATGTTTCTATAGAAATAAAATTTTGACAAAAGTTTCTACAGAAATAAAATTTTTACAAATTTTTTTATAGAAATCAAATGTTGATAAAATTTTCTGTAGAAATAAAATTTCGACAAAATTTTCTGTAGGGTTAAAATTTTGACAAATTTTTTATAGAAACAAAATTTTATTGTTGTTTTTGATCTCAGCTTAAAGCCATGCATTGACTAAACTACAAGTGTAGCTTAACCAACAGAGGAAAAGTATGCTTGTCAAATTTATCTGGGCAAAGCCCTATAGACTGCAAGATGGTTGGATGTACAGCTGTTTCGGAATTACCACATTCCTCATCAGCATCCTCTACTTGCAGCAAAACTATCAACCAATTATCAGAATAAATTCGGGTAATTCACTCAACCCAAAGTGAACTACACTTGAACCTCCCGAAATAGAGTTTGATAGTCGGCTACTGCCTAAACAGATAAATTTGACAAGCATACTTTGCCCAGATAAATTTGACAAGCATACTTCTCCTCTGTTGGTTAAGCTACACTTGTAGTTTAGTCAATGCATGGCTTTAAGCTGAGATCAAAAACAACAATAACGATTGAAGAGAAGCCAACAATAACAAACAAAACGAAACAAAATTTTGACAAATTTTTCTATAGAAATACATTTTTGACAAAATTTTCTATAGAAATAAAATTTTGACAAAACTTTCTGTAGGGTTAAAATTTTGACAAAATTTTTTATAGAAACAAAATTTTGACAAATTTTTCTATAGAAATAAAATTTTGACAAAATTTTTTACAGAAATAAAAATTTTACAAAATTTTCTATAGAAATAAAATTTTAACAAAATTTTCTATAGAGATAAAATTTTTACAAAATTTTCTGTAGAAATAAATTTTTGACACAATTTTCTGTAGAAATAAATTTTTGACACAATTTTCTATAGAAATAAAATTTGGACATAATTTTCTGTAGGGCTAAAATTTTGACATAATTTTTTATAGAAATAAAATTTTGACAACATTTTCTGTAGAAATAAAATTTTGACAAAATTTTCTATAGAAATAAAATTTTGACAAAATTTTCTATAGAAATAAAATTTTGACAAAATGTTCTACAAAAATAAAATTTTGACTAAAATTTTCTATAGAAATAAAATTTTGACAAAATTTTCTGTAGGGCTTTGACAAAATTTTCTATAGAAATAAAATTTTGACAAAATTTTCTATAGAGATAAAATTTTGACAAAATGTTCTATAAAAATAAAATTTTAACAAATGTTCCTATAGAAATAAAATTTTGACAAAATAAAAATTTAAAAATAAAATTTTGACTAAAATTTTCTATAGAAATAAAATTTTGACAAAATTTTCTGTAGGGCTTTGACAAAATTTTCTATAGAAATAAAATGTTGATAAAATTTTCTGTAAAAATAATTTTTTAACAAAATTTTCTATAGAGCTACAATTTTGACAAAATTTTCTATAAAAATAAAATTTTGACAAAATTTTCTATAGAAATAAAATGTTGACAAAATTTTCTATAGAAATAAAATTTGGTAAAATTTTCCATGGAAATAAAATTTTGACAAAAGCTTCTATAAAAATAAAATTTTAACAAATGTTTCTATAGAAATAAACATTTTACAAAAGTTTAACAAATGTTTCTATAGAAATAAAATTTTTACAAAAGTTAAATAAAATTTTGAAATTTGAAAATTGTCTACAGAAATAAAAATTTTTTCTATAGAAATAAAATTTTCTAGAAATAAAATTTTGACAAATAAGATTTTTTTGTTTGGTAGTTTTATTTTAATTTTAAAATTTTCTCCAAAGTTTGGTAGATTATTTTTCTAACGTTTTAGCGTTATAATGCATTAAAAATCATAAAAAATTTTAAAAATTATTTATTCGTCAAAATATCATAAAATTTTTTAATTCACATCCAATACATTGGATACGCTTTACGCCTTAAGAAGTGATGCAAATTCAGTGCAACGGCTGTTAAAATGGTGGACATCCATCCTATGACAACCCCATGTTAAATTCATCGCTTCTTCGTCAATTTTGCGCACTTCCGGATCCAAAAAGAACATTTTCACTGCTTTTTTGGCGACCCTTTTTTGGCTGGGAGGACACAATTTTCTATAGAAATAAAATTTGGACATAATTTTCTGTAGGGCTAAAATTTTGACATAATTTTTTATAGAAATAAAATTTTGACAACATTTTCTGTAGAAATAAAATTTTGACAAAATTTTCTATAGAAATAAAATTTTGACAAAATTTTCTGTAGGGCTTTGACAAAATTTTCTATAGAAATAAAATTTTGACAAAATTTTCTATAGAAATAAAATTTTGACAAAATTTTCTATAGAGATAAAATTTTGACAAAATGTTCTATAAAAATAAAATTTTAACAAATGTTCCTATAGAAATAAAATTTTGACAAAATAAATTTTGACAAAATAAAAATTTAAAAATAAAATTTTGACTAAAATTTTCTATAGAAATAAAATTTTGACAAAATTTTCTGTAGGGCTTTGACAAAATTTTCTATAGAAATAAAATGTTAATAAAATTTTCTGTAGAAATAAATTTTTAACAAAATTTTCTATAGAGCTACAATTTTGACAAAATTTTCTATAAAAATAAAATTTTGACAAAATTTTCTATAGAAATAAAATGTTGACAAAATTTTCTATAGAAATAAAATTTGGTAAAATTTTCCATGGGAATAAAATTTTTGACAAAAGCTTCTATAAAAATAAAATTTTAACAAATGTTTCTATAGAAATAAACATTTTACAAAAGTTTAACAAATGTTTCTATAGAAATAAAATTTTTACAAAAGTTAAATAAAATTTTGAAATTTGAAAATTGTCTACAGAAATAAAAATTTTTTCTATAGAAATAAAATTTTCTAGAAATAAAATTTTGACAAATAAGATTTTTTTGTTTGGTAGTTTTATTTTAATTTTAAAATTTTCTCCAAAGTTTGGTAGATTATTTTTGGCTCGGGCAATTTCATCCGACCCGGTTGAAATTTGGTACGTGGTGTTAGTATAAACCCCTGTAAAACTGTATCCATATTGGTCCATAATTATATATAGCCTATCTAAACCGATCGCTAGATTTGACCTCCGGAACCTCTTGAGCAGTAAATTTCATCCGATCCGCTTGAAATTTGGTACGTTGGTATATGCCATCTAACAACAGTGCAAAAATTTTTCCATATCAGTCCATAATTATTTATAGTTCCCATATAAACCGACCTCCAAGATTTCGGAAACCTCATTAAGGAACAAATTTCATCTGATCCGTTTGAAATTTGGCCCTCTAATTACCATGCTAGAATTGGTTCATAAATATTTATAGATCGCTCTATATAGGTTAGCCCAGCAAAAAATTTTGGAATTTCGTCTAAAGACACAACTTTAAAAGCACCTCCACAAATATCCTCCCTAAGATGTTCTTTATTTTTACTGCACAGGGAGTTCATTTGAGTCAATTTTTTTATAACTCGTTTTTTCATATTTTTAAAGGGAAATTTAAAATAATATTGTTCCAAAAAGTTAAAAACGGATCAATAATTAAAAAATAGTGCATATTATTTAAATTATGCCGACAAAAATGCTAAATCCTTTTTTTTAAATTGCGATTTTTTGGAAATATTTGATGTCTAACGTTTTAGCGTTATAATGCATTAAAAATCATAAAAAATTTTAAAAATTATTTATTCGTCAAAATATCATAAAATTTTTTAATTCACATCCAATACATTGGATACGCTTTACGCCTTAAGAAGTGATGCAAATTCAGTGCAACGGCTGTTAAAATGGTGGACATCCATCCTATGACAACCCCATGTTAAATTCATCGCTTCTTCGTCAATTTTGCGCCACTTCCGGATCCAAAAAGAACATTTTCACTGCTTTTTTTGGCGACCCTTTTTTGGCTGGGAGGTTAGGTATAGTGACAGTCCAATATGCCAGGCTCACTTAGACATATACTCAAAAAAAATATTGAAGATTATGCAACATAAATTTTAGTACACGCAATTTACACTATATTAAGGGCAAATTCCTTTAAAATAATGACATTTTTATTAAAACAAAGTTTATAATCTTTGCTTCAATTTTTTTATTAAATTTCAGACACAAATTGTGGAAATTTCCATCCCTTTCTTAAAGTTGAAGGTCTTCGAAGTTAAGCAAATTTTCCTTAAAGTAAAGAAAATCATTTTTAATTTTTATAGCTGATGGCCTTAGCTGCCAATACTTCTTTTTTCCTTTTTTTCATACATTTACTGTATGATTATAATAAACAATAAATAATTTTTTTAATTTAAAGAAATTGTATTTAAATCAACTAATATTTAAATTTAAGATAAAAACGCTTGAAATATATAGGCCAAGACTTATTTTAAGGATTGGAATCTTTGGTTTAAAGTTCTTTTTTTGGAATTGAGAAACCCTTTTTTACTTTGAAGTATCTATTATAATTTGGATTAAACTGGCATCTGTTGGCACAGGATGGTTCAATTTGGAAAGACTAATTCTCTTATGTAATTTTTATAATTAAAATATAAGACCCAAATTGAATCATCTCACCCGACCACTAAATACTATGGAAGTGTGTATTAGTCAGGCTTGTTAGATTAGTATATGGCATTTTCTTTTCAATAACTTAATAGTATTATTTCTCGCAATGTTCTTTTCCAACAACTTTGGATAAATATTTTAATAATATGTAGTTTAAATTGAATTGAATTTATTTTAATTTAATTTGATTTTATTTAATTAATTGAATTATCTTCAATTTTGTTCTGCTGAACTAAAAACGTAACTTGTTTACTTTATTTCTTCATCTTTCCATACCTCTATCATTTTAGCACTCAGACCAGTAACTAATTTTAGATTCTACTCACGTTTTGTATCAATGATTAAGATATCCGCACTTTGTTACAATTCACAGCGATAGTCAATCACTTGAAATGATCTCTTGAGCCCGATACCAAGCATTGCATACACACTACCTAGTACTTGATATGTAATTAAACCACAATTGAATGTTATCACTTATCCACAATAGAACGTTTCCTAGTGTTTAAATGGCCAAACATAGCGAAAATGTAATTGCCACCAGTCTTGTGTTTGTTGACATAACTCTTGATGCCATAGTGCAATCACTAGTCCGTCCAAGCACGTGCAATAATCAAACACTCTGGATAGTCTTATATAAAGTTAACGAACCATTTTTTATTAATAATTTCACAATTATTTGCCAAGTGGAAATAATATTGATAATGAAATTTGTTTGTAAATAATAATGATAACGAGTTTCTATTCATGCAGGCTATTGATTGCAATTCAATTGATTTCGATTTCTGCTGTATGATTTCTATCGATCCTATGTAATAAACTTTGGTAAAACAATCGTCATTGATTCTCAAATTGCCACTGCAATTAAGTTGCCATTCAAATCAATTAAACATTGAATGCTTTCCATCGTTTATTCAAAATGCATTACAATTTTCTGTGCGAGCTATATAACAAATGTTTGTGATATCACATAAAAAGTATGACGCTTATTTAAATTAATTATGGTTAAATAAAAATTGGTTTACAATTACAAAATTGTGTAGATCATTGATTTGAGTGGACACATATATGACAATTTTACAAGATATTCGGTAAATGGTTTAAATATTAGCGAAAAGAGCAGTTTTACAATTGAGTATAGACATCACTAGAACTATTACATGTCGGAGTCGGAGTCTGAAGATTTTGCTGGAGTCGGAGTCGTAAAAATTGTGCTCGACTCCGGCTATACTATTTTTTTTTTTACACTTCACATTTTTATACCCTTCACCACTACTGTGGTACAGGGTATAATAAATTTGTGCATTTGTATGTAACGCCAGAAATATTGGGCATAGACCCATCCTTTAGTATACCGATCGGCTTAGAATTAAATTCTGAGTCGATTTAGCGATGTCTGTCTGTCTGTATGTCTGTCCGTCCGTCTGTCTGTATATGTAATTTTGTGCACTAAGTACAGCTCGAAATTTAAGTCCGATCGTCCTCAAATTTGGCATAGGGCCGTTTCTTGGGACAGAGACAATCGCTATTGGTTTTGGGAAAAATCGGGTCAGATTTAGATATAGCTGCCATATATATTTATCCTTGATTTGGTTATAGTTAGCGTGTTTATCAACCGATTTTCTTGAAATACCGTACATCCAAATATTTTATGAGAGGTACGTTTAATAGTATCGTTAAGTGTGTCAAATTTTGTTAAAATCGGTTCAGATTTAGATATAGCTCACATATATATCTTTCGCCCGATTTGGACTTATATGGTCTCAAAATCCAGAGTTTTTGCTTCAAATTTCGCACAAGGAGTACGTTTAGTAGTATAGGTAATTGTGGCAAATTTGGTTGAAATCGGTTCAGATTTAGATATGGCTCCCATATATATCTTCCGTCCGATTTGCACTCATATGACCAGGGGGGCCAAAGTTATACTCCCATTTACGTGAAATTTCGCATAGATAGCAGAATTATTATTCTAACTATACATGTCAAATTTAGTCAAAATCGGTTCAGATTATATATAGCTCCCATATATACGTACACCAGAGTTGGGGAAATATGGTAGACTGTTACACATTTTAGACCCATTTTCAATGGAAGTTTCCTCCAATTAACTGGAGAGCGTTAGCCGATTTACATTTTCATTCTAGAGATTTTGTCTCCTTTATATAGCTTCCAGGAAATGTGAAGTAGTTGAGATGGTAACACAAATTTTGGCCTACATAGGGGTGAAGGGTATAATATAGTCGGCCCCGCCCGACTTTAGACTTTACTTACTTGTTGTAACTAAAAAAGTTTTTACGCAAATTAGTTTCCATTGCGTTATTCATTCGATCAATGTACGGTATGACTGTAAATGAAAAGGAACTTCCAATTACGGAATGTAATTGGAAATTTCCTCGAATGTTAGACTAGCAGATGGGCAGAATCGATACATTTACATTGCCCACCACCATAAAAATTTATTTAAAATATTTCGAACAATTTATTTTATTTTTTTAATTTTTTTTTAAAACCATATACCTATATACATATGTGGAATATTGACAGAAATTTTTGTCAAAATTTTATTTCTATAGAATAATTAGTCGAAATTTTATTTCTATAAAAAATTTCATTAAAATATTATTTCTATAGAGAATCTTCTCAAAATTTTATTTCTATAGAAAATTTAGTCAAAATTTTATTTCTATAGAAAATTTAGTCAAAATTTTATTTCTATAGAAAATTTTGCAAAATTTAATTTTATTAGAAAATTTTGCAAAATTTGATTTCAATAGAAAATTTTGCAAAATTTTATTTCTATAGAAAATTTTGCACAATTTTATTTCTATAGAAATTTTTGCAAAATTTTATTTCTATAGAAAATTTTGTCAAAATTTTATTTCTATAGAAAATTTAGTCAAAATTTTATTTGTATAGAAAATTTTGCAAAATTTTGTTTCTATAGAAAATTTTATTTTTATAGAAAATTTTGCAAAATTTTGTTTCTATAGAAAATTTTGCAAAATTTTATTTCTATAGAAAATTTTGCAAAATTTTATTTCTATAAAAAATTTTGTCAAAATTTTGTAAAATTTTTATTTCTATAGAAAAATTTGTCAAAATTTTATTTCTATAAAAAATTTAGTCAAAATTTTATTTCTATAGAAAATTTAGTCAAAATTTTATTTCTATGAAAAATTTAGTCAAAATTTTATTTCTATAGAAAATTTTGTCAAAATTTTCTTTCTATAGATATTTTGGTAGAAATTTTATTTCAATAGAAAATTTTGCCAAAATTTTTATTTCTGTAGAAAATTTTCTCAAAATTTTATTTCAATAGCAAATTTTCTCAAAATTTTATTTCTTACTGATACTCACTGCTAAGACGAAAACTTGTAAAAATGACTCCAATTTTCCACTACCTTTATGTTAATTCATATTTATCGACTAATGAATCATAAATGCATTTTTGAAAAATTGCCTAAATATTATTATTTGTCCCATGCGCCACACTGTGTCCAAGGCATTAGCTGTGCTCAAGATTTTGTAGAAGACCGAAAAAATATTGTCCAAATCCAAATGTCCAAATCGGGTCAGTTTTAAATATTGGTTAAGGGATTTGAAGGATTTAAGAGGGTATACTCAGACTTATTTGGTTTTTACTAAAATTGTGTTTCGTCCAATAACGTTAGATTTAAATTTTAAGTACATAGATTTTGTATAAGTGTATACAATTTTGTCTAAATCGGTTCAGATTCAAATTCATGCATATGGGAATATAAACCTCGCAAGAAATTTAAAGTATTTGAGATGGTATCAATAATTTTGGTCCACAATGTGTTGAAGGGTATAATACAATGAATTTACTTGTCTACCGTGGTGCAATGGTTAGCATGCCCGCCTTGCATACACAAGTTCATGGGTTCGATTCCTGCTTCGACCGAACACCAAAAAGTTTTTCAGCGGTGTATTATCCCACCTCAGTAATGGTGGTGACACTTCTGAGGGTTTCAAAGCTTCTCTAAGTGGTTTCGCTGCAATGTGGAACGCCGTTCGGACTCGGCTATAAAAAGGAGGTCCCTTGCCATTGAGCTTAACATGGAATCGGGCAGCACTCAGTGATAAGAGAGAAGTTCACCAATGTGGTATCACAATGGACTGAATAGTCTATGTGAGCCTTATACATCGGGCTGCCACCTAACCTAACCTACTTGTCTATAAATACATATACTGAAGACTGTTGGTATCTGCTCACATTGTGATGGGTATTTATATTATATAGGACCGACATTGCCTTAAATTTTGAAATATAGAGTTCAATTGGCATCAAATGTGAAATAAAGATCTTATTTGCACACTTAAATAAATACGATAATTTATATCGATCCATTTACGGTACCCCCCATAATAGAACTACAAATTAGTGGTATTAAAATGAGATTTAGTTATATTACCCGGAGTCGACTCCGGAGTCGGAATCGAGGCTGATGAAAAATGCTGGAGTTGGAGTCGAATAAAATTGACTCGACTTCAGAGCCCTGGTCACAAATGCTATGTACATTTTTTCATAATCACTCAATTAGAAGGAATAAGATAAGAAATAATTTTACTAGATATTTTTTTTTTTTTGTTTTTAATTAATAAGATGAACATTTTATATGGTGGCCATGCAAATTCAATTTCAATATGCAATCGCGAAATATTGGGAAAAATAAATAAAATATTCAAAAGCACTCGAGCTTGAAAAAACATTAATTTATTATTATAACAAAAAACGTCGAAGAACATCAAAGAAAAATGTAATAATGCAAATATATACGGCCGTAAGTTCTTATGTAGCCTGCACCATGGATTGCTTAGAAAGTTCTACTACAAACTGTCATTTACAATAGAATTACATGTTGTGGCAACACTTGTCTTAGTTCATATTAGAGGGCTAAAATTCAAAAGGATCGAATGGAATTTACCCCTGCAGGATGCGTGGTCTTTCAAATCTGGGGATCGGTTTATATGAGGGCTATATATATTGAACTATTTTTGCTTACTTGTTAGAGACTGGAGTTTGTTTGCAATTCCAAGAAATCAAATCCTGGGATCGGTTTATATGGGAGTATATATAATTGTGGACTGATATGAACCAATTTTAGCATGGTGGTCAGATGTCATATATTGACATCACGTACCCAATTTAACGTGCATCGGATGAAATGTGCACCTCCAGGAAGCTCTGGAAATCAGATCTGGAGATCGGTTTATATGGTGGCTATATTTAATGTGGTACCACAATGGACTGAATAGTCTAAGTGAGCCTGAAACTTAATCGGGCTGCCACTTTAACCTAATCTAACATGAGGGCTATATGTAATTACGGACCGATATGGACCAATTTTTACGTGATTGTTAGAGGGTATATAATAACATCATGAACCAAATTTCAATTTCTCTTCCAAGAGCTTCCGAAAGACATCTACCAACTACTTATACCAAGCTTGTTTCGTTCGGAAGTTAGCGTCATTTCCACAGACGGATGGACAATATATATATACTTTATAGGATTTGTGACCAATATTTCGGTATGTTACACACGGAATGACAATGTTAATATAACCCGAAAAAGCCATTCGTTATTCAGAAAAGAACATAGCTTGATATAAACAAAATCGACTGTGGTGTTAGAATAAATAGGTTTTTATTTTTCCTGTTTTTTTTTCTACCGATAAGTTTAATTTGGGAGCACCAGGCGTTTTCAACCAACATTGTTTGTTTTCTTTAAACGATGTTTCGTTAAATGCGGTTGTGCGTGGATTACACGCTAAATGGGCTGCTTGGTGTATGTGTGGCGATATATGTGTATTGATAAACGGACCCCCAAATTTGGCTTGCCGATCCTCTAAGAGACGCAAATTTCATCCGATCCGGCTGAAATTTGGTACATGGTGTTAGTATATGGTCTCTAACTACCATGCAATAATTGGTTCACATAGGTTCATAATTATATAGCCCCCATATAAACCCATCCCCAGATTTGTCTTGCGGAGCCTCTAAGTGAAGCAAATTTCATCCGATCTGGTTGAAATTTGGTACATGGTGTTGGTATATGGTCTCTAACAACCATGCAAAAATTGGTCCACATCGGTCCATAATCATATATAGCCCCCATATATACCGATCCCCAGATTTGGCTTGCGAAGCCTCTAAGTGAAGCAAATTTCATCCGATCGGGTTGAAATTTGGTACATGGTGTTGGTATATGGTCTCTAACAACCATGCAAAAATTGGTTCACATCGGTCCATATTTATAAATATCCCCCATATAAACCGATCCCCCGACTTGGCTTGCCGAGCCTCTAAGTGAAGCAAATTTCATGCGATCGGGTTGAAATTTGGTAGGTTAGGTTAGGTTAGGTTATGTGGCAGCCCGATGTATCAGGCTCACTTAGACTATTCAGTCCATTGTGATACCACAGTGGTGAACTTCTCTCTGAAATTTGGTACATGGTGTTGGTATATGGTCTCTAACAACCATGCAAAAATTAGTCCACATCGGTCCATAATTATATGTAGCCCCCATATAAACCGATCCCCCGATTTGGCTTGCCGAGCCTCTAAGAGAAGCAAATTTCATCCGATCCGGCTGAAATTTGGTACATGGTGTTGGTATATGGTCTCTAACAACCATGCAAAAATTGGTTCACATCGGTCCATAATAATATATATCCCCCATATAAACCGATCCCCAGATTTGACCTCCAAAGCCTCGTGGAAGAGCAAAATTTAACCGATTCGGTTGAAATTTATTACGTGGTGTTAATATATGGCCACCGTGGAGCAATGGTTAGCATGCCCGCCTTGCATACACAAGGTCGTGGGTTCGATTCCTGCTACGACCGAACACCAAAAAGTTTTTCAGCGGTGGAATCTCACCTCAGTAATGCTGGTGACATTTCTGAGGGTTTCAAAGCTTCTCTAAGTGCACCCAGAGAAGGAATATGATCACCTCAAACATGTTTTAGGAGCAAAATGTTTTTTTGGGTGGTGACCATGTAACATGGTTTTCGCAACCATGTTATTTTCTCGGAAATCATGTATCTGATTTCGGCAAGCAGGTTATATTTGACGAGAAAATAACATTTTAGTGACAAACATGTTACATGGTCACCATACAAAAATAACATTTTGCTCTTGAAACATGTTTGAGGTGATTATATTCCTTCTCTGAGTGTGGTTTCACTGGAATGTGGAACGCCGTTCGGACTCGGCTATAAAAAGGAGGTCCCTTGCCATTGAGCTTAACATGGAATCGGGCAGCACTCAATGATAAGAGAGAAGTTCACCACTGTGGTATCACAATGGACTGAATAGTCTAAGTGAGCCTGATACATCGGGCTGCCACATAGCCTAACCTAACCTAACCTAATATATGGCCTCAAACACCCATGCAAAAATTGGCGTTGGTGTTGGTATATGGTCTCTAACAACCATGCAGAAATTGGTCCACATCGGTCCATAATTATATATAGCACCCATATAAACCGATCCCCCGATTTGGCTTGCCGAGCCTCTAAGAGAAGCAAATTTCATCCATATCGATTCGTAATTATTTGTAGACTTACCTATACATACCTTTTTTGTTTAATATATACCACGTATGGACTAACTCACAATTTTGAAAACGATGTTAAGAAGTTTTAAGATACCATAACCCAAGTAATTCGTTTGTGGATGACAGTCTTCAGTAGAAGTTTCTACGCAATCCATGGTGGAGGGTACATAAGCTTCGGCCTGGCCGAACTTACGGCCGTATATACTTGTTCTTTTTTTAATTTTTATAAAAGTTTATACTTTTTCACGAATTTTTCGATTATAATTATAGCTGGACTTTTCTCAACGAAACTAATCATTTCCGAACAACATTTTTTTTTGATTTTTTTTTTAATTTTTTTCCTTTCAATTTGCTTCTATTTGAATATTTGCATTACAAAAGGGAAATACATGAGAGCTAAATACATTATCGTGGAAGTGAGAAAGATTTAGGGGAGATGAAATCAGACAGCCAATTAAAAAAAAAACTTTTAAAAAAAAACTTTTTTAGACTTTTTACATTCTGTAAAAAAATATTAACGTTTGTCACAAATATATTATACATTTTTCCTAAACAAACATTTTTACCACGAGAAGAAAATTTCAAACAGTTGATCATTGGTCTAAAGTTACGTTTGAGAGTTGGGAATTTTTTATTATACAAGGATGTAATAGTCATAGCGAAACATATTTGAAGCTCTCATAACATTAATAAAAAATATTCTTAGAAAACATGTCCTAATACGCAAACCTATATTTTTTCATATCCACACGGATGAAAATGACTGTTTTTCATATGTTTGGCTATAAACATTATATGTTTGGAACACACATTTTTAAACACAATATTATTGAGTGCAAGCATATAATGTTCATAAACTAGCATAACATGTTTGGGACATATATGTTAATATGTTAGAACATATTATGTTTGGGACATAAAATGTTTGTAAATATAATATGCTTGGATGCAAACATATATTAATTTAGAAATAGCCTATAAACATATATGTGTTTAGTAGCTTGGAGCGCTATTTAACAGGGAGCGATATTGAATTAAGTTGGTGGTTGTTGCTTGCTATTACAAAATTAACATTTTATTTTTCCTTGTGCAATTTATCAGCTACTTCTTTGATCCTTACAAACTGTGTGGTCCGCTGTTCGAATCCCCGTCCGGCAAAAGGTAAAATTAAAATAAAAAAAATCATACAATTGAATAATTTCTTCTACAATGTTTGTATTACAGAAAAAGGTGCTAAGAACTAAAAAATCTCGTGGAAGTAAGAAAGATGTCGGGGAATATACAATTGGGCAGAAACAAAATTTTGAGCATTCAGGTCGAAAACCTATGTTGTTAGCACCTATATTACCTGTTTATTTTCATAATTCATTATGATTGTAAATATATAAATAAATAAATAAAATTTTGAGCACAGTATTGTTTGGGAGAATTTTTTTTAAGCATTTAATATTTTTGGGTGCAAAATGCTTCCAAACATATTATATGTTCACATAATAACATATTGTTTTTTGGAAGACAACATTATTGAATTTGGATGCAAAAATACAAAATGTTTGGAACTTAGACTACCCAAACATATATTGTTTAGACCAATATGCTTTCAAACATATTATATATTGGAAGAGATCAAACATATAAATGTTTGGGCAATACCCAAAAATGTATATGCTTGAAGCAAAATATGTTTGGGAGTATATGTTACAGAAGCGATTTTTTGTGAGCGTGCATATCTCGTTTTTTATAAATAATTTAAAAATCATTAACGTTTACTCACAATCGTAATAAATAACACATCTGTTGTCATTAATTCATAAAAAAATATTCGCAAAGCCTTCATCTAATCTTTCGCACAAAGATATATTAACTGATAGTATAAAAAACGTTGTAAATAAAAAAATATAATCATTAAAATCTCATAAATTAATCAAATGCATACTCAACATTATGCACATAATCATCAATCAGATGATATGAAAACCTTTGGACTCCAAGCGCCAAGTGATTACAACTCAGCCAAAGTGAGCCATGCTTAGTCAATACCATGATTAAATCACCTCAATCACAAGCTGTCAATGATGCAAATCAGATGCCAATCCATTTGGAAATCTAGCAATCTAACGTTGACTCACGTGCCACCATAATTTACCACAGATTTTTGCCACAATATCTATGTTGCCAATCTGATGTAGATTGTAACAGAAATTCACTAACATGATAAAGTTTAAAAAAAAACTATAGCTTTGTAATTTTATGTGAATATATCATTAGTTTTTTTTCAAATAATATTGCAAGTGTTAAAAGTGGGTGGGTAAGATATTAGCAATACGAGGAGTGGGCAAAGAGCTTGGAAGTGTTGTTTAGACAAAACACATTAGAAGATTAAAGTTTGAAAACTGTGCAAATTCTTTATTATAAAATATATTTAAATAGCATCCTCGTAATAAATCATAACCAATTGTGGAGACACTTGCCCATAATGTAAATATTTAAAATGTACGCCCATGTTACGATACTCGGAGTGGAAAATCGGAAAAATTAATTTTTCTTATAAGATAGAAATCCTCTTGGACTTAAATCCAATTTTAATACGAACTTCTCGTAGGATATCGCCAAGAGAAAATTTTGTGATTTGCGATTCCGAATTATGGAAAATGGGTTTATATTACAGATAATTTTATTCCAAAATGTCTTTTAACAACATTTTTTCGCTTCAAATGAATGCGATTCAATTCGAAGGACTCAAATCTACATTATGAATTTTTTTTTGTAAATCTTTTTACTTACAATTTAGTGTGACTTAAGTATATGTTTTTCAAAATACCATCATTTTAAAGAAACACTCGTATTTTAATAGAAATGCAAATCATTGTTCAAAATCTAAACACCTAAAGGCTTTTTATGCAGCACTCCTTAAAGAATCAGCGACACCATATCAGGGTTAAGTTTAAAATATTCATATGTTTATATTAATAATAAAAAAAAACATAAAATTATATTGGTTGTCATGCTTAGCATGACAGATTTAGTATAATTTTATAGCTTTTATAAATTGAAAGTTAAGCGGCTTAAGTACTTAAATTGCAAAGTAAAATTATTCACATAAAACCGATTTGTTTTTATTTGAATTGTAAAACAAAACGTTTTTATTTGAATTTGTCTCCATATAGTACAAAATATCACCTAAATATTAAAAAAAATATTCAAAAAATTTGTATTCAACCAGTTTTTTAATTAAAACAAATATCATTATAAAAAATCTTATATATAAAAATAAGTCGAGTTTTCCTTCCTGACGTTTCAACTCCAGAACGCACGAACCGATTTCCACGATTTTCACGCATTCGTTGAAAAGGTCTCGGGCTCCGTAAGGTTTATAGCAAAGAAAATTCAAGAAAATTTGAACGGAAAAGCGGGAAAAACTTTTTTTACACATAGCGCACATTACAAAAATTTGTAATTTGAATTCATCGCATTTGCTTTTGTTCTAAAATAATTTTATTTTTTCACATGAAAAATGTTCGGTGAACGTAGAGGGTAATCATGTGGTGAAAATAGGGAACCTAATTTTTTGATATCTGGTGGGGGAGGGGGACATCCCCCTTGCCCGACTTTTTCAAAATTGGGCCAAAGTGAAATTTCCAAGGCAGGTTAGTTGTGATGTCTAGACAAAGACCCGCTACTTTATTTTTCGCGGTGGTGGACCAATCCTTTATACGACTTTTCTTTGAAGTACAGTAAGAAAACAAAAATCCTCTGATTTACTTGAGATTTACAGAGAACAAGTCGAGAGTTTATGAATTTATTATGGGGTACCTGATTTTTTAATATATGGTCGGGAAGGGGGCGTCGCCCTTGCCCGACTTTTTGAAAAGTGGAACAAAATTATCCGATTTGCTTGAAATTTTCAAAGAATGTTGAAGGGGACGTCTAGGCAAAGAACAGCTTCTTTATTTATGGAATGGAAACATAAGACACAAAAAGCGATGGAGAACAAGGGAAGGAAGGGCGATAGAAAAAGAGATGATTTGGCAAATTGCTGGATATAAATTGGGGAAGAATCACGCGTGCACACCTCTAAGGTGTATTTCAACCACATGAAACAGGAAAACCTGGATCCCCTTATCAACTTAACCTAAATCAAGGTCTAATTGAATAATTTTCTTCGATCATGGAGGTGTAGCATCACGTACCGAATTGATTTTTTGTGGGTATTTCGCACACGCAGAGAAGAAATATGATCACCCCAAATATGTTTCAAGAGCATAATGTTATTTTTGGACGGTGACCATGGAACATTTTTGTCACAAAAATTTTGTTTTCTAGGCAAACACTTACATGGTTGCCGAAATCAGATACATAATTTGCGAGAAAATAACATGGTTGCGGCAAACATGTTACATGTTCTTTATCCAAAAATAACATTTTGCTCTAGAAATATAGTTGAGGTGATCATATTCCTTCTCTGGATGCAATATCATGCGAAATAATCACCTGATTCAGCTCCGTGTGATTTCTAGCTCAAGCAGTCGCTCTGAGGAAAATGTTTTGAGTCAAAGACTCTAAACGTAAACCACTACAGGCTATTACGGAAATTGACTTCAGCAACTGTACGAGAATGGGAAAAAATGTTGGCATGAGTGTATTGTGGCCAAAAAGATAAAATACACTAATCGTAATTTACACTGAAAATGTACACTTGATGAGAGTCGACTTTTCTTATGTATTTTGATCTGCTGAATTCGAAAAAAATGTTGAAGAATTTTTTATGGAACATTTTTTGAGATATCCCGTTATTTTTAGTTTTTCGCTCTTTTTTTCTCTAATCTCAGTTATATCTAAAGTTAGAAATGTCCGATTATATCGTTGTTTGTACTTAAATGAAAGGTATTATGATAACGAATAATCGTGTACACCGAAAAAATTTTCACGAATTTTTTTCCAATTAATGTTTTAATTGAGCTTTAAATCAATCAAAAATCAATCACAAAAATTGTTAGTATCAATTGGATCAATTAATTTTTTAATTGACTTTCAATTAATTTTTTAATTGATACCATCATTTCTGTGATTGAAGACATTTCAATTAAAAAAATAATAGGATCAATTAATTTCGTGATTGAATAAGATTTTTTTTTGTATAATTGGATCTGTGTTAAGTGGTTCCAAAAATATAGATGCGAAAAGGCCAAATTTTCAAAAAAAATCGTATTTTACAATGGACCTTTTCTACGTAAAGACATTTTAAATAATACCAGTAAATATTTTATCGCAAATTTCACGTCTGCCGAGAAAATTATCAGTGAACTTTTCAATATTTCTTTTTTTTTTTGGAAATTTCCATTATTGTATTTGTCCCTGATTTGTTTTTATACAGTAAATTTCATAAAATTTTAATTTGTTGAGAAATTTATTGTCATAATTAAGTCCACTCTAGAAGAGCACTTTTGGACATTCAATAAAAGTAATGAAGAATGAATGAAGGAAATCCAGTTTTTTTTTGCTGGGTAAGTCCTGTCTTCTTCCACAATCACCACCTTTTCAATTTGGTTCATAAATTATGATTTATTAACAAAAGATCAAAGCGAATCGTTAACCATATTCTCAAAGTATATGCAAAGAAAAACTATTTGCTACATGCGAATCCAAAAAAAAATAGAAATGCCAAAACAAAAATAAAAATTATTTAAATAATATTTATATCACTTACCGTAACACCATTATAATGAATTTTGTGCTTCCGTGTTATGTCAATAATGTGGTCAGCACCATCTGGTGAAGCTCGTTCATTATTTTCCTTAACTGGGGATTGAACAGGTGAAGCGTGCCATGAAGCATTTTCACCTCCTACATCATCGTCGTCGTCTTCAACATCGTCATCATCTTGAACCACCACCTCCTCCTCTTCCTTCGTTACTTGGACATAACTGTGACCACCTAGTGAGTGGCTATTTGGGTTGATGGATCTCACTGTGGAGCTGCCAGTAATTGAGCCATTCGAATTTGTATTGGAGGGTGTGATGGAATTAACGTTGGTAAAACAATTGTAGAATACAGCTATTAATAAAATTAAAACTAAGCCACCGGTTGAACACATTCTATAATCCTTTTTGTAACAATTTTTTTTATTATATTTTTAATTTTAATTTCATATATACGAGTTTTTATTTTTATTACATTAAATCGTTGTCTGTAGCAAGGGGTCTTTTGAAAGAATTTTAATTGCCCCTTTTTTGGAATTAGTCAATAAAAATTTATACCATCATAAGCTTTGCTGTAGTAAATGTAATTTTCTGTAATAATTGAATATTTGCAATGGTTGTCACTGTCTTTTTTAATTTTCATACAATTCACAAGCATTCCAAAACATTTTGCCATATTTTCGCCTCTGAATTTGTTATCATGTGGAATATTTTGTAGCTCTTCTTCTTCAATTGCTACGAGCTCTTATCCACAAAAAATTTTATTTTTTTTTTCCTACTCCGATTTGATTTTACATCGAAGAAAAAAGTGAATGTTTACAGCAAAATACAATTGAATGAATGCGCGTGCGCATTGCATTAACGATCAACAAATAGAAGAAAAACCAGAGGTACACATTCGTTGTAAGCTGGGATTTTAACGGCAGTTAATTATTTTTTTCTCCAAGTTTATGCACTAATTAATTGTTGGTTATGTTGTGTTTAGTTTACTCCAGTTTGGGTAGATTTGAAATTAGTTGCAAATACTGCGGCGGTGGCTAATGATAACGGGTGGGATGGTATGGAAGATGGTGGTAGTGGTGGAGGTGGCACTATGGGCTTTTGCTGCTATTAAAATATTTCAGAGTTTTGTTGTTGGTTTTTATGTTTATGTTGTTGGCATTGCAAACCCTATGTGGCTAAAATGGATGTATAACCGCTATCGTATCTTCTAAGCCAGAATCATGTTCGTTGCTTAAGTCTTTTGTTTTGTATTACATAGCACGAGTATAGATGAACCAAAATACTCAAAGACTATGCGGTTTTTTGTTATTTCTATTACTTAGATAATGTTTTAATGTTGTATTTGTTTTTTTTTTTCGTTTTATTTCACCTTTTTTCTACATTAATTCATAGTAATTTGAAGATTATTGTGGCCAACCAAATTCTCATTTTTCCCAACCAGTTTAACAACAGTTTTCCTTTTTTTCGTTGACAAATTAGTTTAAGTTTTGATAGAAAAAAAAAATGATTAATATAAGTTTCTTGTCAACATGAAAAACTCATTACAATGTTATTGCATTCATGTTAGGTTTATTGCTTAACTACAATAATTTGGAATTTTTGTACAGCTCTTTTGGAGTTTGTTGTGTTTTTTTTTTTATTTTTTATTTGCTTAAATTGTTTACTTATCCGTGCAATTTATAAAATGTCTTACGTTTTATGCTTTTATGATAAAAACCATTGAAGATGTTTTAACAAAGACATGCCATGGAAAAACATAAATTAATTTTTATCAAATTAAATTCGTGTAACAATTTGTTATAAAAAATTACAACAAAATTTTACTTAATCTTACAGAACACAATAAAACTCTAAAATTAGTACCACAACTCGAAAATGAAAATTATACCTGAAAAATCTTAACTACTTAAAATTTTTCTCAATATACTGAAATCCCATTTGCTCAAACGTATCTATTTAAATATACACAGAAAACAAGTAGCTCGTACACTGATAAAATGTCATGTCCGGTTCCAAAGATTTTGTCTTTGCTTTAACAATTTTGGTATTGATTCCGAGCCAAAGAAGAGGAGAATACAAGTAAAGATACTTTTAAGACACAATTCTCTTTTAAATTTGGGTTTTGTGTACTTGCTTCTAGGAAGCAAATTTTAATTTTTCGTTTTTTCAGCTTTTTTTCTTCATATGCTATCAAAGTCCCTTAAAAACGAGTTAACGACAACTTTATTTTCCAAATTCAGACTCGAGTTCCAGTAGAAATGATGCTATTTTTCAAGTAAAAAACGTCTTTAAAATAATGTGTTGAAAAATATGTCCTATATTTGAACGATTTTTTGCTTTGTAGTCAAGATGCAAAAAGACAACAAATTTGAAGACAATTTCATTAATTTTACAAAGTTTTTCTGAATTATTAAAGTCAAGTTGGCCTTAGCCTAAAATTTTTTTTCTTTCATGTTATGATACCCAGTCAAATCACTTAATTATAAGAACAATACGACTTCATTGAAAAATTTATCGACTTTTGAACAAGGAAAAAATTTTTATATTAGAGAAATTCGTCTTCTAAGCTAAGCAAAATTTACTTTCGTATTTTAAGGACATGAAACCTTTGACCTCACGACAATATTTTTTTCAGTGTAATTTATGGCATATTTTGAACTCCAATTTAGTTGAGCGCATTTCTACCCAAGTAGTTCAAATTTAAAGAATTTTATGGAAATCTCGTAATAATTATTATTTTTAACTCTTTTGCAGTTCACGCAAACTCACTTTGATATGGTTTGAAATTACAAATATTTGGTCCGTTTTTCGAGCCAGTAACGAAATTTTTACTTACATTATTACAAATTTTTTTCATACAAATCAGTTCAAATAAAATTGAACTTAATGAAACTTTTTTTTTTACTTTTTACTATGATGCACGAAATTTCTACCAATTTTAAGAACATTTTCCATGGTTAAGTAAATAATAATTTTTACGAGATTTTCATAAAATGTTCGAAATTTGAACTAACTGGGTAGAAGTGCGATTAACTAAATTGAAGTTCAAAATTTGCCACAAATTACGAGCTACTTTATTTTCAGTGTATTTTTCGAAATATTAAATTCTTGATTACGGTGAAATTGTTAGACTCTCTATCTACTATTATTCTGTCGGTAGGCAATCCAACGTTTTGTTATTGCTTTGATAAAAACCGATCTCGCTATAAAATTTCTCGGTACATTTTCAATCCGATTCGGTTACGACTTTAGATGTAACTTTTTCCTAGACCCCACAATGATGGTTCACTTCGATTAATAGTTTACCCTTTATCTTAGCATTGTCATTCCGTATGTATTGAATTGTACTGTATCTTAACACAGCTTTGTGTTATTTTAAAACAATTTATTCTGTTGTTTAGCAAAGTGCATAAAGTACATTCGAAACAGCTCGATTTTCCGACTAATCGAATTTTTGTCAAGAAACGTCAAAGTAGACTTTTTAAAATCTTCAAATTCGACTAAGAGAATTCCGATATGGCTAATCGACTTTTAAAGAAAAGTTATTTCTTTACTAACTCTGAGAGTGTCTATAGCCGATATCATTTATTCCACAATTTATTTCAAAATTGTTTTGCAGCTTAACTGCTACAAACATTTACTCAAAATTTTTAAAATGTCAAAAACTAAAAAATTCCATTTTTTCAAATTTTGAAAAGTCTAAAAGTCGATAATTTGCCTTTTCCAATTTTTCTACAAATCAAAAACTGGATATGTTGATTTTTGCAATTTTTCAAAAAGTTGAAAGGTTGACATTTTGTTTCTAATTCTTTTTGATTGATCATTCAATTCTTTGCTATTTTTCGGGCTCAGAAATGAAATATCCAGGAGGAAACAAATCAGAATTTTTTTGTTAGCTTTTCATGAAGGTCAAAAAATGTGTACGAAGAATGAAAAAGAATATATGAACAACTGTGACAAACTTTAACGGCACCTAAAAAACTCTTTACTTATTTTACGACTTATCTATGTGATATATGCGAATATTCGTGATCTACATTATATACTAAGACTATCTAGCTGTGTCCATCTGCCTGTCTGTTGTAATCATACAACAGAGTTCAATAATGAAACTTATTTTGGCATAGATTAGTGTTTTTGTCTGCAACTGGTCAAGTTCGAACAAGTCATATTTTATAAACATTATGGTAGCTGGATGTTCTTTACAGCCATCCAATGTGGATCTGATTTGGTTTAGATCCATTAATGGAATATGGTTTGTGTCGAACCATTTTGTATATAGCGTCCACCCCCAATATCCCTATTTATCGTCTAGATTTTTTCCTATTTGTCTCACATATGTAACATGAACTTACTTGGGACCCACTTATATGAGCTAAATATGGTTTATATAGAACCTTTTTTCTCTACAAGACCCATATTGATCGATCCCCATATATGATTTCATCACTATCCTCTTTCATTTTTGACCATGACGATTTTCTGATTATGTTTTGTTAGTTTTTGATATAGCCCCTTCTATTTCTTGATCTTGATGTTTATCCAAATTTACCTTTATCCCTTTTTAGTAAAGACTTCATATTAATCGATTTCATTCATGTTTGCTACTAATATAGACCGAAAATCCTTTTTTATTTCTTGTTTATCTGGCAACCGATTTTCATCAAAGAATCTTTAGCAAGAAAAAATTGTGAAATTTCTGAATTTTTTTATATTCGCTATAGGCTGTATGTTTATATTAAATAATACTTCAAAATATATACACCCATATTTAAAACTTTTATTTTTAATCCAAAAATCCAATATCTCAGTTAATTTAAATATGATTTCTTTAAATGAAAAATAGTTTTCTTTACTTTAAGAAAATGTTGCTTTACCTAAAAGGCATACGACTTCAACGGAAGGATGCAAATTTCAAAGATTTATGTCCTGAAAAAATTTAAAGCAGAGATCTTCTAATTAAAATCTTTTGTTTAAAATGTAAGTTGTATAATCTTACATACACAGAAAAAATTTCCGTAGTTAAACTAACGCTAAATTTAACTTATTTTTATTTGAAAAAAAACTATTTGCTTGTAGTTAAATTTTATTATTTCTATCGACATTTTCCACAGCTTAATGAAATTCTACTTTTTTTTAAGAATGTCTCAAAATTTTATGAACTAAACGTGAGTATAAAGTTCAATGACCATACACATAAGTTCAATATGAACTAAAACAAATGAAAATTTTCGTACGATTCCCAAAAATAGTAAGAATGAACTACTGTATGGTTAAAATGGTCATGATTTGGCGCCAATGATTTTCTTCATTACTTTTAATTAATTTTTATACCCTGCGCCACACTGTGGAACAGGGTATTATAAGTTAGTGCATATGTTTGCAACACCCAGAAGGAGACGAGATAGACATATGGTGTCTTTGGCCAAAATGCTCATGGTGGGCTCCTGAGTCGATATAGTCATGTCCGTCTGGCTGTGAACACATTTTTGTAATCAAAGTCTAGGTCGCAGTTTTAGTCCAATCGTCTTCAAATTTGGCACAAGCTCAGAATATAACCCTATTGATTTTGGAAGAAATCGGTTTAGATTTAGATATAGCTCCCGTATATATCTTTCGCCCGATATGGACTTATATGGCCCCAGAAGCCAGAGTTTTACCCTGATTCGCTTAAAATTTTGCTCAAGAAGAACAATTGGTACTATAGTCAAGTGTGCCGAATTTTATTGAAATCGGTTCAGATTTAGATACAGCTCCCATATATATCGTTCGCCCGATTTACACTCATATGACCACAGAGGCCAATTTTTTACTCCGATTTAGTTGAAATTTTGCACAGGGTGTAGAATTAGTACTGTAGTTATGCGTGCCACATTTGGTTGAAATCGGTTCAGATTTAGATATAGCTCCCATATATAGCTTTCGCCCGATTTACACTCATATGACCATAGAGTCCAATTTTTTGCTCCGATTTAGTTGAAATTTTGCACAGGGAGTAGAATTGCCATAGCAGCTATGCGTGCCAAATTTGGTTGACGTCGGTTCAGATTTAGATATATCTCCCATGTATAGCTATCCCCCGATTTACACTCATATGACCACAGAGGCCAATTTTTAACTCCGATTTAGTTGAAATTTTGCACAGGGAGTACAATTAGCATTGTAGCTATGCGTGCCAAATTTAGTTGAAATCGGTTCAGATTTAGATATAGTTCCCATATATATGTTTTTCTAATTTCGACAAAAATGGTCAAAATACCAACATTTTCCTTGTAAAATCGCCTCTGCTTAGTCGAAAAGTTGTAAAAATTACTCTAATTTTCCTAAACTTCTAATACATATATGTCGAGCGATAAATCATAAATAAACGTTTACGAAGTTTCCTTAAAATTGCTTCAGATTTAAATGTTTCCCATATTTTTTTACTAACATTGTGTTCCACCCCAGTGCATTAGCCGACTTAAATTTTGAGTATAGATTTTGTGGTAGTCTATCAAATTCTGTCCTGACCGAGTGATATTTAAATTATATGTATTTGGGACAAACCTTTATACATAGCACCCAACACATTTGACGGATGTGATATGGTATCGAAAATTTAGATCTACAAGGTGGTGCAGGGTGGAAATCTCAAAATGTGGAGTAAAATTTAGTTCAATTTTCGTGCGTTGTAGTTCATTCTTCCTATAAAACAGCTCACTTCTTTTCGGTGTATTAATATCGCTCTTTACTTATTATAAGTTAAGATTATGCAAATCAAAGCAAAAACACATAAGTTCATTAAAACCAAATGAGATTTAATGATAATGGCAAATAGTGTTCCCTTAGGTTATGTCACAATAACCTACAATTGTCATAAGCATTGTGTGTCCGGTCATTTGTTTATTGTGATTACTTTTGTTTTATTTCCTTTCGAGCTTTAATTACCATACAAATTTATAATGTCATATTTTCTTAGAACTTTAATAAATTCAATTGACCATTTAACAAGATTAACTTAATAACTTCCACACTGTACAAAAATAGACATTGACATAATAAAAATTATTATGTCAATTTTTATAATACAGGCGACAAAAATCAGTGTGTCATACAAATATTTTTTTTATTCATCCTAAGATTAATAAAAAAATTTACTTAAATCAAAGTTTTTAATATCAATTTTAACAAATTTTTTATTATAAAAAATATCAGGCCGAATATTTTAACAATTAAAAAAATGTTTATTCAGTGTAAAGTTCTTTGCTTCAATATTCAGTTTTGACACAGCTACTTGGCAACATCTTATTTAGCTGATTAAATTCTTATGCTTAAATAAATTAGTTTTTTTTTTTAATAATCATAGATTTTATACTTAAAACAAGTAGAGAAAGTCTTAAGTCGGGCGGGACCGACAATATTATACCCTTCACCACCACTTTGTAGACCAAAATTTTAGATACAGTCATAAAATCTATATAAAAGTGGACTCTATATGGCACTAAAGCCAATTTAATTTTATATTAGTTCATGGAATTTTTATAGTATTAGAAAGTTTCGTCGACTTTAATAATTTTACTCAATTTTTCAAAATTTGCGAATTTTACCAATAATACTCGTACCAATACCAAAGGTATTGGGGGAAGGTCAAAATCTTTGGATCCAAGTAAACAAAATAAACTTTTCACAGTTCGGTCCTCAAAATAATGCCAGATGTTCCTAACGTAGTGGATTATACCTTGGCGACACCACTTTTCGACAAAAAGTTTGAAACTCTAATTCCCAATAGCGAGGCGTGGTGCACACAGACCCCGGGGAATAAACGATATATAGATTTCTACACTGATGGCTCCAAATTGGATGGACAAGTGGGTTTCGGAGTATATTCTAAAGATCTGGAATTTCGAATAGCGAAAAGATTACCTAATCACTGTAGTGTTTTTCAGGATGAAATATTAGCAATAAGAGAGTTGGCGAAGTGGCTGAGAAGTAATGTTCCAACAAATGTTGGCATTAATATATACTCAGACAGTCGACCTGCAATAAAATCCTGTGTTCCTTAACTCGAAAACGGCCACAAATCTCTCAATGAGATGGCTGAGCAGAACAATATTCACCTAATATGGGTGCCTAGCCTTAGGAACATACCGGGGAACTGCGAAGCAGATGAGTTTGCGAGGCTAGGGACTACCTTACATATTCCAGGGGAACTAGAATCTGTTGGTATGCCTCTGGCTACCTGCAAGCAAGCTGCCTGAGAAGGCTGTCATTATGGCAAATGTTCGATGGCAGTATTGCAAGGGTTGTAACGACACCAAGCAAATATGGCCCCATTTAAACCTAAACCGCACACTAGATATGCTAGAGTTCTCGAAACGTCAGACATCACTCGTGATATCTGCTATAACGGGTCGCTGCCTGATAGGCGATTTTGCAAAAACTATTGGCGCGAAGTATAATGACTATTGTATGAGCTGTCATGATGCGGAGGAAAAGGATTCAATTAAACACCTGTTGTGTGAGTGTCCTGCATTTTGTGTAAGGCGTAAGCAAATTGTAGGGGCATATAGCTTTAGATTACTGGCGGAACAATCTGGTTGGTTCAATAGAAAAAAATAATCGAGAAGGTTCAGCGATTAAAACTAAAAGTGCCCATATGTAATAGGTACTTTTAGTTAATGTGGTATCACAATGGACTGAATAGTCTAACCTAACCTAAGTAAACTTTTGTTTGAATGTATAGACCCATATAGCGTCACAACTACCAAACTCCCTATTTTTATACCCTGCGCCACACTGTGGAACTGGGTATATTATTATAAGTTAGTGCATATGTTTGTAACACCCAGAATGAAACGTGATAGACACATGGTGTCTTTGGCAATAATTCTCAGGGTGGGTCCCTGAGTCGATATAACCATGTCCGTCTGTCCGTCCGTCCGTCTGTCTGTGAACACATTTTTGTGATCAAAGTCTAGGTCGCAATTAAGTCCAATCGCCTTCAAATTTAGCACATGTTCCTAATTTGGGTCAGAATAGAACCCTATTGATTTTGGAAGAAATCGGTTCAGATTTAGATATAGCTCACATATATATCTTTCGCCTGATATGCACTAATATGAACCCAGCAGCCAGAGTTTTATACCGATTTGCTTGAAATTTTGTACAAACATAACACTTAGTCGTATAGTCAAGTGTGCATAATTTGATTGAAATCGGTTCAGATTTAAATATAGCTCCCATATATATCTTTCGCCCGATATGGACTAATATGGTCCTAAAAGCCAGATTTTGGCCCAATTTGGTTGAAATTTTACACCGGGTGTAGATTTAGCATTGTTGCTATGCGTGCCAAATTTGGTTGAAATCGTTTCAGATTTAGATATAGCTCCCATATATATCTTTCGCCCGATATGCACTTATATGGACCCAGAAGCCAGAGTTTTACTCCGATTAGCTTGAAATTTTGCACAAGGAGTACAATTGGTAGTATAGTCATATGTGCCAAATTTGATTGAAATCGGTTCAGATTTAGATATAGCTTCCATATATATTTTTCGCCCGATAAGGACTTATATGGCCCCAGAAGCCAGAGTTTTGGCTTCTGGGGCCATGTGTGCTAAATTTGATTGAAATCGGTTCAGATTTAGATATAGCTCCCATATATATGTTTTTCTGATTTCGACACAAATGGTCAAAATACCAACATTTTCCTTGTTAAATCGCCACTGCTTAGTCGAAAACTTGTAAAAATGACTCTAATTTTCCTAAACTTCTAATACATATATATCTAGCAATAAATCATAAATAAACTTTTGCGAAGTTTCCTTAAAATTGCTTCAGATTTAAACGTTTCCCATATTTTTTACTAAAATTGTGTTCCACCCTAGTGCATTAGCCAACTTAAATTTTGAGTCTATAGATTTTGTAGGGGTCTACCAAATTCTGTCCAGATCGAGTGATATTTAAATGTATGTATTTGGGACAAACCTTTATATATAGCCCCCAACACATTTGACGGATGTGATATGGTATCGAAAATTTAGATCTACAAAGTGGTGCAGGGTATAATATAGTCGGCCCCGCCCGACTTTAGACTTTCCTTACTTGTTCTTCTTGAATATCACAGACTGCGGGTTTAGTGTATATCTTTCGATATGAGGTGGATAAGTTCCGTCTCCTATTTGCAACCTAACCGAATCTTTGGTATAACTACACTAAAAAAATTTACTTGGATCCAAAGATTTTGACCTTCCCTTAAGGATTTTGGTATTGATTCCGAACCAAAGATGCGGCTTCTTTAATATAATTGAATTTTTTAGCGACCTATCTGGCTTTAAATCTTGGACCAATAAAATTAAAATTAGGATACAGATCTCATTTAACAAATTTTCATTCTCTTTAGGCGGTTTATTAATAAAGGTACTCACGTAGAAACAAATGCCAGTTTAAAAATCCAAATTATAACAGATGCTTCACAGTAAAAAATGTTTCCTTAATTCCAAAGAAAAAACTTTAAAACAAAGACGCTAAAATCTCTAAACAATTCTTAGTCTATATTTGAAGCGTTTTTATCTTAAATCTAAAGTTTCAATATTTCAGTTAATTTAAGGACAATTTCATTAAGTCAAAAATGTGTTTCTTTACTTTAAGGAAAATTAGCCTTAGTTCACAAGGCTAATTGTGCCACAATTTAAAATTATGGAAGGCTCTTAAAAGAACAAGCTGATACCTATACATGTTTTTACACCCTATAGTGATTCTTCTCCCAATTTTATTTCTTCAAAATTTATATCCTATAAATATGACCTTGAAACTGCTAACTTGAAATCAGTTAATATTGGATAATATTTTTTTTATTTTAATATGGGCTATATTGACACAAATCCACCTATTTTATTTCGTGAGCATCGAGAGTACGAATTTTAATGGCCTTCGGAGAAATTATATTTTTTTGCTATGGGTTTGGAGATTTAAATATTTTTTTTTTGGATTTTTGGTATTTGGGGAGTTCAGACAAAAACTTGGATGAGGTTGTTTCTTCTCTTTCACTACTTTGATTCCAATTATCTCCAAAAAAAATTTCTGAACTCCCCAAATGCCAAAAATCCAAAAAAAAAAAAATAATTAAATCTCCAAACCCATAGCAAAAAAATATAATTTATAATGTTAGTATCTCAAGCGTAACACAATTTTTTATTTTAATTTTTTTATTTTGGTTTTTTATTTTTCTCCATGGCAAGCTAACTAAAAAGTCAACAGCAACAAAATAAAACTCCAAAAGTCGACAGCACATAATATATATTTTTTTTTAGAATAATTTGTTGATAGGGAATGGGAGGAAAAAAGAGTTTGGCTCTGCTTTTATAAACTATTGTGCGTTTTTGGTATTTTTGTTTTTTTATTTAATTGTACATAGAAATTATATCAGACACTCTATTATCTTTGTAATATTTTAAGGTCACTAACATGGTTATGTTTTTAGAAAATATAATTTCTTTTCAAAGAAAAACACTTTTTTTTTAGATTCTTTATTTCTGTATTACTTTAATTCTTTATAGTATTTCTTCCACTCGCGGCATTGTTACAAGAAATTACGAACACCTTACAAAAGAGTCTTCTTTATTTCTATACGAAATCAGAATTTTTGCATTTCCGTTAAATCAGCAAAAATTTTCCGCGTTTATCGTTTTGCCACAGCGCCGTTTCAAACGCGAATGAAGTATTCGTGGATCATACAAAGGGGAAAAACTCTGCATGAAAATTTTATTCTTGTTCAAAATGAGAGCAACACAATGCCGGCACTGCACGATCAGCCAACAGTCACACACAGTGTGCAAAATAAACCAACTATTCTCTGGTTTATTACAATAACAAGAGACAATCGCAAGAGCAACAACAATATCCCAACACCTCCAACATAGCAAGTCCCCCCCACAAACACTAGTAAACACATACTCACTCACATGTATAGTACCATAGAAATAGAGAGTCCCACAACGAATGGGGGATCGCTCATTCGTTTACTTTCGTTTATAGACGATCATCATCAAACACAAACACCATCGTTGTCATGATGATGAAGATAATGATAATGTTGATGACCATTATCAGCGAAATGTTCTTCGTTCGTTGTTGATAGTTGGTTGGATGGCATAATCACTTAGTAATTGGAGTACCACGTTCTTGTTATTGTTGCTGTTGTCATGTCATTGCTACGATTTTTATTGGCGATATTAGTTAATGTTGTATTACTACGAGTATAATGATCTTGTTTCATAGCATGTCAAGCCTTTTCAAATGTTTGGAAATTTAATTCTATTTTGGGGAAAATTTTTTGGTGACCAATTCAAATTTCACGTGACGTTGCATGTCTTGTCTTACAACCAAATATCGTTTAACTTAAGGGGTGTGTAATAAAAATTTACAAGGGTACGTATGATGGATATGTTAATAGATTAAAAAAAAGTATTAATTGTTGAGCGCGGTGTCCAATAATTAATACACATGAAGTTAATAAAGAATATGTTGCTCACATGTTATGTTATTCTAGGTAGTATTCCTTAGATATGAAACTAGATCAGTTGCTTTAAAGGAATTGTCTTTCATGTAGGTTATTCGTCTTTGCACTGCGTGATACAATTTGTACTTCAATATTACAAAAAACTAAGGAAAGTCTAAAGTCGGGCGGGGCCGACTATATTATACCCTGCACCACTTTGTAGATCTTAATTTTCGATACTATATCACATCCGTCAAATGTGTTGGGGGGGCTATATATAAAGGTTTGTCCCAAATACATACATTTAAATATCACTCGATTTGGACAGAATTTGATAGACTTTTACAAAATCTATAGACTCAAAATTTAAGTTGGCTAATGAAATAGGGTGGAACACAATTTTAGTAAAAAAACAAGTAAGGAAAGTCTAAAGTCGGGCGGGGCCGACTATATTATACCCTGCACCACTTTGTAGATCTAAGTTTTCGATACCATATCACATCCGTCAAATGAGTTGGGGGCTATATATAAAGGTTTGCCCCAAATACTTCTACAAAATCTGCAGACTCAAAATTTAAGTCGGCTAATGCACTAGGGTGGAACACAATGTTAGTAAAAAACAAGTAAGGAAAGTCTAAAGTCGGGCGGGGCCGACTATATTATACCCTTCACCACTTTGTAAGTCTACATTTTCGATACCATATCAAATCCGTCCAATGTGTTGGATGCTATATGAATCCATACACATATATTCTGTATATCTGAGCAGATCTGTACAGAGTTCTGCAATACTTATAGATTTTACATTTAAGTCGCCTAATGCGCTGAGGTGGAACACAATGTTAGTAAAAATAACAGATTGGTCTCTGGGCCCATAGGAGTTGTAGATCGGCAGAAAGATATGTATGGAAGCTATATGTAAATCTGAACCGATTTTAACAAAATTTGTTGCACATAACAGTATCATTAAACGTAATCCTTGTGCAAAATTTCAAGCAACTCACGGCAAAACTCTCGCTTTTGGGGCCATATAAGTGCAAATCGGGCGAAAGATATATATGGGAGCTATATCTAAATCTGAACCGATTTCAACCAAATTTGGTACACTTACCTATGCTATTAAACATACTCCTTGCGCAACTAAGTCAGGGCAAAACTCTGGCTTTTGAGGCCATATAAGTGCAAATCGGACGAAAGGTATATATGGCAGCTATATCTAAATCTGAACCGATTTCAATCAAATTTACCAAGCCTTGGGAGAATGTAAATTCTACTCTCTGTGCAAAATTTAACGAAAATCGGTAGTAAACTTTGGACTCTGTGGTCATATGAGTGTAAATCGGGTAAAATATATATATGGGAGCTATATCTAAACCTGAACCGATTTGGCTGATATTTTGCAAGTTTTTTGAGACTCATAAAATATTCGGATGTACGGAATTTCAGGAAGATCGGTTGATATACACGCCAATTATGACCAGATCGGTGAAAAATATATATGGCTGCTATATCTAAATCTGAACCGATTTTTTTTTAAATCAATAGGGATCGTCTTTGAGCCGAAACAGGACCCTATACCAATTTTAGGAGAATCGGACTAAAACTGCGAGCTGTACTTTGCACACAAAAATACATCAACAGACAGACAGACAGACGGACATCGCTAAATCGACTCAGAATTTAATTCTAAGCCGATCCGTATACTAAAAGGTTGGTCTATGATTACTCCGTCTTGTCGTTACATACAAATGCACAAATTTATTATACCCTGTACCACAGTAGTGGTGAAGGGTATAAATATGGGAAACATTTAAATCTGAAGCAATTTTAAGGACACTTCGCAAAAGTTTGTTTATGGTTTATCGCTCGATATATATGTATTAGAAGTTTAGGAAAATTAGTCATTTTTAAAATGTTTCGACTAAGCAGTGGCGATTTTACAAGGAAAATGTTGGTATTTTGACCATTTTTGTCGAAATCAGAAAAACATATATATGGGAGCTATATCTAAATCTGAACCGATTTCAACCAAACTTGGCACGCATAGCTACAATGCTAATTCTACTCCCTGTGCAAAATTTCAACTAAATCGTAGTTAAAAATTGGCCTCTGTGGTCATATGAGTGTAAATCGGGCGAAAGCTATATATGGGAGATATATCTAAATCTGAACCGATTTCAACCAAATTTGGCACGCATAGCTACAATGCTAATTCTACTCCCTGTGCAAAATTTCAACTAAATCGGAGTTAAAAATTGGCCTCTGTGGTCATATGAGTGTATATCGGGCGAAAGCTATATATGGGAGATATATCTAAATCTGAACCGATTTCAACCAAATTTGACACGCATAGCTACAATGCTAATTCTATTCCCTGTGCAAAATTTCAATTAAATCGGAATAAAAGATTGGCCACTGTGGTCATATGAGTGTAAATCGGGCGAACTATATATTTAGATATAGCACCCATATCTAAATCTGAAGCGATTTCAATAAAATTTAGCACACTTGACTACACTACTAATTGTACTCTGGCTTCCTGGACCGTATTAATCCATATCGGGCGAAAGATATATATGGGAGCTATATCTAAATCTGAACCGATTTCAATAAAATTTGGCACACTTGACTATAGTACTAATTGTTCTTCTTGTGAAAAATTTTAAGCACTCTGGCTTCTGGGGCCATAGAAGTCCATATCGGGCGAAATATATATTTATATATGGGAGCTATATCTAAATCTGAACCGATTTCTTCCAAAATCAATAGGGTTCTATTCTGAGCCAAAACACATACTTGTGCCAAATTTGAAATCGATTGGACTAAAACTGCGACCTTGACTTTGATTACAAAAATGTGTTCACGGACAGACGGACATACGGACATGGCTATATCGACTCAGGAGCCCACCCTGAGCATTTTTGCCAAAGACACCATGTGCCTATAGGAAACATTTAAATCTGAACCAATTTTAAGGTAACTTCGCAAAAGTGTATTTATTATTTATCGGTCGATAGGTATGTATTAGATATAAGGGAAAATTTGAGTCACTTTTACAAGTTTTCGACTTAACAGTAGCGATTTTATAAGGAAATGTTGGTATTTTGGCAATTTTTGCCCAAATTTGACATGCATTCTTAGTATTCTAATTCTAACCCCTGTTCAACATTTCACGTAAATTGGACTACAACTTTGACCTCTGTGGTCATATGACGGAAAATCGGACTAAAGATATATATGAGAGCTATATCTAAATCTGAACCGATTTCAATAAAATTTAGCACACTTGACTAAAATACTAATTGTACTCCTTGGGCAAAATTTCAACCAAATTAGGGTAAAACTCTTGCTTATGGGACCATATAAAGGGTGATACGGTCAAAATTTGGTCAAGGGAAAACGCGTGTAAATCGGTGAAATCGTTTATCTAAAAAATCAAATTAAATTTCTTTTTCAAGTTCAATTAGTATAAAATTCAGGAAAATATTCAGTTAGGCTTTCGCTTTTCCAAATCCGAATTGCCGGGCCTCACGCTTGACACCTGCCATCAGATTTTGTACAGCCACCTTGTCCACCTTCTTCGCCGCAGAAAGCCAGTTTGCCTTGAACTGCTGCTCGTCCTTAGCAGTTTTTTTGGTTTTCTTTAGGTTCCGCATGACAATAGCCCAGTATTTCTCAATTGGGCGGAGCTCTGGCGTGTTGGGAGGGTTCTTGTCCTTGGGAACCACCTGCACGTTGTTGGCGGCGTACCACTCCATGGCCTTTTTACCGTAATGGCAAGATGCCAAATCCGGCCAAAACAGTACGGAACAACCGTGTTTCTTCAGGAAAGGCAGCAGACGTTTATTCAAACACTCTTTCACGTAAATTTCTTGGTTGACAGTCCCGGAAGCTATGACAATGCTGCTTTTCAAGCCACAGGTACAGATGTCGTGTCAAACCAGATATTTCTTTGCGAACTTTGACAGTTTTATGTGCTTGAAAATATCTGCTACCTTTCTCCTTCCTTTTGCCGTATAAAACTCCTGTCCCGGAAGCTGCTTGTAGTCGGCTTTGACGTAGGTTTCGTCGTCCATTACCACGCAGTCAAACTTCGTCAGCATCGTCGTGTACAGCCTCCGGGATCGCGCTTTGGCCGTCGTATTTTGTTTATCATCGCGATTTGGTGTCACTACCTTCTTGTAAGTCGATAGTCCGGCTCGTTTTTTGGCTCGATGCACGGTTGTAGACGATACACCCAGCTTATTTGCGGCATCTCGGAGAGATAGGATAGGGTTTCGCTTGAAACTACCGGCAACTTTCTTTGTCGTCTCAGCGGCTTCCGGGTTTCGATTTCCCCCCGATTCAGACTTCCTGGCTGTCGACAAACGTTCCCCAAACACTTTAATTACATTTGTAACGGTTGATTTGGCAACTTTTAGCGATTTTGCCAGCTTTGCGTGCGAGTAGCACGGATTTTCACGATGCGCGAGCAAAATTTTGATACACTGCTCTTCTTGCTTGGCCGGCATTTTGACAACTGAAGAGTGAATTCCAAAATCAAAATAGGAGCAACATTCTACACACACACACCTTCAAAATGAGGGGTGTTCAGGTCTTTTAAATGCAAAATTGAATGAAATACCTCAAGTTTATATTGACCAAATTTTGACCGTATCACCCTTTATGCTAGGTGCTTCACACAGTTGTAATTGGACACAGAAATTAAACACTTGCAGTGCCATTTCATTTTCATACAAAGTGTGCAATCCCTCTATCTTTTATATTATTTTTGTAGTTTCTTGCTTTACACGTAAATTAAATTAAAAAATGAAAATTATAAAAAATATTAAGTTAAAAATTTGAAAATTTAGCACCAGTATAAAAACGAGATGGGCATGTTGGATATTTGACACTTCAATCATTTTTGGCATTGTATCACAATAACTACATCACAATTGACTGAATAGTCTAAGTGAGCCTGAAATATCGAGATGTCACTATATTTCAGAAAGTGTCATCTTTTGAAAAAATTAGCCGATCACCCGAATAAAAGCTAAGAAATCAATGCTAAAAGCCAATGACTTTGCATCTTGTGTGTATTTATTTTTTATAATTATATGTGTCCTGCACAGAGATGGTCTGTATCAAACTTTTTTAGGTTTGCGACTGTCGCAAAGTTGTAAACGTCGTAAACGTCACATACGCGTCGTAAATGTAGAAAAAGTAACAAAAGTCGCAAACTGAAAATACTTTAATCGCGTCGCCTAGGCAGCGAATTCGATGATATCCAAGACGATGGTAGGTGCGAAGAAGTTTCAATTCTTAGGAATGTTCACAATTTTCGGTTTTAGTCCCCACATTTTCCCTATTGCCTTTTGTATGAGTACAGGGTAACCGTGGATTTTCTCGTCCTTTCTTAGCTTTAAGTTCAGTCTCCTGTCCAATATAACTCCAAGGTATTTTGCACACTCACCAACGGGAATTTCGATACCACCTAAGAAAATAGGCTTGACCATGGGAAAACTTTCACAAATTTCTGCAGAAACTCACAGCGAATGCTGTCAAACTAAATTAAAAAATGTTCAGGATTTCTTCTATTCAAAATTTGGTTTTCTACAGTAGGTTTACGACTTTTGCGACATACGTATTATACCGTCGCAAATGTATGTCGCAAAAGTCACAGTTTGTGACAGGCCATCCCTGGTCCTGCAGAGCGTATGACTAACGCTGATCTAAATATTTCAGCATAAATCATACGCACAACATCCCCACGTATATGAAAAAAAAAAACAAAACCTTTTTCGTATGCAATAACATTTCAGCTTGGAGATAAACATTATTATTAGTTTAGGGAGCCACCGTGGTGCAATGGTTAGCATGCCCGCCTTGCATACACAAGGTCGTGGGTTCGATTCCTGCTACGACCGAACACCAAAAAGTTTTTCAGCGGTGGATTATCCCACCTCAGTAATGCTGGTGACATTTCTGAGGGTTTCAAAGTTTCTCTAAGTGGTTTCACTGGAATGTGGAACGCCGTTCGGACTCGGCTATAAAAAGGAGGTCCCTTGTCTATGAGCTTAACATGGAATCGGACAGCACTCAGTGATAAGAGAGAAGTTCACCATTGTGGTATCACAATGGACTGAATAGTCTAAGTGAGCCTGATACATCGGGCTGCCACATAACCTAACCTAACCTAGTTTTAAAACAAATTAACTTTTGAAATGGCTTATTTCTACAATATTTTCCAAACTATTTGGAATGGCCTTAATGTTAGCGAAATCTATTGAAATCACTTTAAAAACCAAACAAGTATATACAGCAGTAAGTTCGGCCGGGCCGAGTCTTAAATACCACCCACCACCATGAATCAAATATTAGGGTTTCCATTGAAATTTCAGGGGGGTTTGATGACAGATATTCTCCCAAGCAGAGCAGATGAACTAGTACGCTTCCCCAAGATAAATTTCAAGATTCTACCTATGAAGACTATATCAGATTCTGGATTTATAAGAACCATTTTTGTTTGAGTTTTAGAGGAATCATTAACATCTCTTGTAAGTGTGCAAGAAAATTATAAAATAACGTCTCGATTTGGAATCTTAAATCTGTAGATTTTCACCCGAGAAGTAAAATCTGGAAATTTTACATTGATTTTCAAGCAATTTTCATGATCAGTGTTCCTTCTATACCCTCAAGAAGTGAAATCGGTCTATATGGAGGCATTACCAAACCGATAAAAAACTAATCCGATACACGTTTTTGTGAGCCTAAAATATCAGAAAATTTACAATTTCCGGCAAATCAAATAAAAACTACGTTTTCTAGAAACCCAAGGAGTTAAATCGGGAGATCGTTCTTATGGGGACTATACTAAAATATGGACCGATACTCCCCATTTTCGGCACACCTCTTTATGGCCGAAAATACCTCTTGATTTCCAATTTCAGGCAAACAGGATTAAAACTTCGGATGCTAGAAGCCCAAGAAGTAAAATCGGGAAATCGGTCTATATGGGGGCTATACCAAAATATGGACCGATACTCTCCATTTTCGGCACTCCTCTTTATGGTCCTAAAATACATCTAGATTTCCAATTTCAGGCAAATTGGATAAAAACTACGGTTTCTATAAGCCCAAGACCCCAAATCGGGAGGTCGGTTTATATGGGGACCATACCAAACATGGACCGATACTCACCATTTTAGGCACACATTTTTATGGTTCTAAAGTACCTCTCGATTTCCAATTTCAGGACAATTGAATAAAAACTGCGGATTCTAGAAGCCCAAGAAATAAAATCGGTAGATCGGTCTATATGGGGGCTATACCAAAACATGGGCCGTTACTCACCTCTTTATGGTCCGACAATACCTCTAGATTTCCAATTTCAGGTAAATTGGATGAAAACTACGGTATCTATAAGCCCAAGAAGTAAAATCGGGAGATCGGTCTATATGGGAGCTATACCAAAACATTGACCGATACTCACCATTTTTGGCACACTTATTTATGGTCATACAATACCGCTAGATTTCAAATTTCAGGTAAATTGGATGAAAACTATGGTTTCTATAAGCCCAAGACCCCAAATCGGGATGTCAGTTTATATGGGGACTATATGAAAACCTGGACCGGTATAGCCCATCTTCGAACTTGACCACCCTGCAGACAAAAGACGTGTTTGTGCAAAATTTCAGCACGATTGCTCCATTATTGAAGACTGTAGCTGACAGACAGACAGCCAGACAGACGGACATGGTTATATCGTCTTAGAATTTCTCCCTGATCAAGAATATATATATATATATATATATATATATATATATATATATATATATATATATATATATATATATATATATATATATATATATATATATATATATATATATATATATATATATATTCTATGGTGGTGGGTATAATTAAATGAAGATTTTCATTTTACCAACCAGCAAAAACGAGCTTCCAAATGTTTTTTTTTTTGTTTGGGTCGATGATGGTCGACAAAGTTTAGTCAATTTTCAATAACATCAAGAATAAGTTTGCCGGATTTGAAGATTAACAAAATTCCACATTTACTGACTAAAGTGGCAAAGTCGATTTTACTATACAAAAGCTACAATTTATTCTTTATAGTATTTTAAATTGTTTAGGAATCTCAAATGCTACACATAATTATTAACTACCCTTATCACAAATTCTTTACAGTTGATGGATGCATCTTTTCTAAAACAAACATGTTCCTATTTAAAAAAAAAAAGTAAAAAAAGACAACGATAATGACTTTATATGCATGTCCAACACCCATTCAATCGTAAACCAATCAGTTAAGGTGTAGTATTCCTGAAGTGACTTTGATGTATCTGCCGTATATATAAAATACTTGCATACAAACATAGATAGATCTTATTAAAGTCATATTAAAAAATTCAATGCCATACATATAGCCTCTCTTATCATGTTTATATCGCCAAGTTTATTGTTCTATTCGATAAAAATAAATCGAGTTTACTTAAGGCAACCAACTTACCAGGCACCTCGATAATATGAGTATCTGTTTGGTAGCAATGCTTAGGTAATTAAGAAACATTTTTTTTTGATATTTTAAATAATAATTGTTCTACCTACAACTACCACGTTGCTCTCTATTTAAACTGAAATGTAATCCATAAACGTTCGTAGTTTTTTTTTTTCATACTACGGCGCTAACCAGCAAAAGCTGACACCGTTTTATTGCAGATTATGAACTTTTCGTTACATGAGAAATACATATGTAAAGAGATATATCAATAAGAATATTTTTTTTTTGTTACTGAGATTCATATGCTACGTTGTAAGTCTAACTAGTATGGGCAATTTCATAAACTTTCTTCTGATTGTAGTATTGTCAAAACAAACAATATTCGTATGTATCCCCAAGAAGAAGGCTTTATACCAAATTTATACTCGTATAATAACAAAAAATGTGCCTACCAGAAATATTGATTTTATACCCTATAACATATATATACCGATCGACTCAGAATCACCTCATGCAGACAAACCTGTCCTTAGGTTTCGCTGCATTTTGTAAAAATTGTATAAATTTATTTGCCATTTATAATTGTATATTATTATTATACTACTTTATATGAAACTGTGATTTGAAATTTAATAAAATTAATAATAATTTAAAAAAAAAAACTAGCCCTTTGTGTCCGTCTGTCTTAAATAAGGAAATTCGCTTTATCTTCCAAACATATTTCAATGATATCCCACAAATGCTTATGTTTACTAATTCATTAGGGGTGGTTTAGGATATGATATAGTCGGCCCCGCCCGACTTCCTACTTTAGTCACTTCTTTTAATATCCAAACAATTTTTTATTGTATAATAATCCCATCCACACACAGTGCTCTTTTGAAATGCATGAAAATTCTAACAGGTTGGCTGATAAGTCCTCGGTCTAACAAAGAAGAACACATTTGTTTGTCAAAATTTGTTTTTATTATTCAACATAGTTCCCTTCAAGAGCGATACAACGATTATAACGACCCTCCAATTTTTTGATACCATTTTGGTAGTACTCTTTCGGTTTTGCCTCAAAATAGGCCTCAGTTTCGGCGATCACCTCTTTATTGCAGCCAAATTTTTTCCCTGCGAGCATCCTTTTGAGGTCTGAGAACAAGAAAAAGTCGCTGGGGGCCAGATCTGGAGAATACGGTGGGTGAGGAAGCAATTCGAAGCCCAATTCATGAATTTTTGCCATCGCTCTCAATGACTTGTGGCACGGTGCGTTGTCTTGGTGGAACAACACTTTTTTCTTCTTCATATGGGGCCGTTTTGCCGCGATTTCGACTTTCAAACGCTCCAATAACGCCATATAATAGTCACTGTTGATAGTTTTTCCCTTCTCAAGATAATCGATAAACATTATTCCATGGGCATCCCATTGGGATGGCCATGGAATAATGGCCATTACTTTGCCAGCGGACTTTTGGGTCTTTCCACGCTTCGGAGACGGTTCACCGGTCGCTGTCCACTCAGCCGACTGTCGATTGGGCTCAGGAGTGTAATGATGGAACCATGTTTCATCCATTGTCACATATCGGGTGTATTACGAGTTAACAGCTGCAAACACCGCTCAGAATCATCAACACGTTGTTGTTTTTGGTCAAATGTGAGCTCGCGCGGCACCCAGTTTGCACAGAGCTTCCGCATATCCAAATATTGATGAATGATATGACCAACACGTTCCTTTGATATCTTTAAGGCCTCTGCTATCTCGATCAACTTCATTTTACGGTCATTCAAAATCATTTTGTGGATTTTTTTTATGTTTTCGTCGGTAACCACCTCTTTCGGGCATCCACTGCGTTCACCGTCCTCCGTCCTCATTTCACCACGCTTGAATTTTGCATACCAATCAATTATTGTTGATTTTCCTGGGGCAGAGTCCGGAAACTCATTATCAAGCCAAGTTTTTGCTTCCACCGTATTTTTTCCCTTCAGAAAACAGTATTTTATCAAAACACGAAATTCCTTTTTTTTTCATTTTTTTCACAATAACAAAAGTTGCTTCACAAAAGACGCTCTATCTCACAAACTAACTGACTTACAGACGTCAAATTTTGACACGAATCATTTGAAAGTTGGTACTATATAAAAATAATATGCATTTAATACTAGCGACAACATCTATGTGTCAGAGAGGAGGGACTTATCAGCCAACCTGTTATATATGATGAGATGGTTAATTGTTAAAATATTTCGGTTTGCATAATTTATTGACATGTGGACTCTTTAAGTGAGATTTTCTGTCTGATGTTAGATTTTCAAATGATATCCATAGATGGGTTTCACACAGCGCCTTGAGCATACTACTTAGGCTATTTTTAAATTTGCCACACGCACAGAAAAAACATGTTTGGACATGGTTGCCGCATCCATTTAATGCTTATTTAGAGTATGTAATTGTCGCGAAAACCATGTATTTTGTCTTTGTAAAAATAATTTTCGAGCGGAGAAAAATATATGTTGGCAATAAGCATTTAAATGGTTCTCAAATGCCGCAAACATGTTCTATTATTTAAATGATAGAATTTGAGACCATTATATGGTCAGGAAAATCATGTATCTGACCATTCAATTTTTTTACTTTTTTGCAGAGAAAAAAGTATTTTTATAGTTTACGTATAGACATGTCTACAACCATTACATGGCCATAAAGACCATGTACATTGTTTTCGTGACCATTTAATTTTTTAATTTTTTTGCAGCGACAAGAATTTTATAAAAACATTGAGCAGGTACACACGATTTTCATTTTGCGCGTCAGTCGTGTGTTGATTGTTTCTTGGAATGGACGGAGAATACGGAATTATTGTGTTTTGTGTTAATTTATTTATTCAGAAATGGCACGTGGTTTTATGTGAATACAAAAAAGGAAAGTGTAATTGAAAAAAATATACCTGGTTTTTGTTCTGCATTTCAATATATGGTATAATTTATTTCTATTTGCATTTACATGATGTCTGCGTTTGTACATTTGATGGGCATGAAGTAAATATGGAATGATTACTTATTGTTGAAATTGAATCACACTAGAGTGTGTAAAAATATGTGAAGTTTGCTTGCACGACATTATAAATACAAATAAACAATGAATTAATTTATAAATAAATAAAAACAAATAAATAAAGTTGATTTTGTGTTTTCTTTTCTCAAGTGGCGTCCTTTTTTCGACGACGAAAAAAGTTTTTTCATAAAAATCAAAACATTTTAGGTTGTGACCATGTTCTTTTAACTAGAAGAAAAACATTTTTGACGAATACCATAACATTTTAGATCGTGACCATTGTCTTTTAATGGAAACAAAATTCTTTTTATCAATATAATAACATTTTAGATGAGGACAATTGTATTTTTCTTAGAACCATGTTCACTGAGCCAACATGGTTGCAGGTTAAAATGTTACATGGTCGCCGCAAAAATAGCTGCTATCATATTATTTTGCTCTTCGAATATGATTGTGGCAATCATGTTTCTTCTCTGCGTGCAATGTCTAAAATTGATACCATATCAAGGAAAGATTTTCTTTGGCGGGAATCCCGGGAAATTTGAAAATAAAAATTCCGCTTTTTATTATTTGTTAATGTAGTCTAAAGAACATCAGGCATATTTCAAATGAAAAAAAATGATTTCGGTTTCTCTTTGTTGAAAGGCAACTAACTTCATATTTTGTTGTAAAAAGGTAAAAACATTGTTAACATTTGAATGAAGGTTCTTAGCCCAAAAAAAAATGAAAATATGTTATATGGGGGCTATATATAATTATGGACCGATGTGAACCAATTTTTGCATGGTTGTTAGAGACCATATACTAACATCATGTACCAAATTTCAGCCGGATCGGTTGAAATTTGCTTCTCTTAGAGGCCTCGCAAGCCAAAATTGGGGGTCCATTTATATGGGGGCTATACGTAAAAGTGGACCGATATGGCCCATTTGGAATACCATCCGACCTACATCAATAACAACTACTTGTGCCAAGTTTCAAGTCGATAGCTTGTTTCGTTCGGAAGTTAGCGTGATGTCAACAGACGGACGGTCAGACGGATGGACATGCTCAGATCGACTCAGAATTTCACAACGACCCAGAATATATATACTTTATGGGGTCTTAGAGCAATATTTCGATGTGTTACAAACGGAATGACAAAGTTAATATACCCCCCATCCTATGGTGGAGGGTATAAAAATATACATCAACTCTAATACTTTGTCTATGGTCAAGGGACTAGTTAGTGATAATATGGCATCTTTCGTTTCGAAATTTACTCTTCTTCTAGTATTATATTCATGTAACGGGAAAACCAAGGGTACTCTTTTGAAACAGAACGTCGTAATAGATTTAGAAGAAGGAGTCCCATATTGAGAGATTGCTAAAAAATATAACATATCAGTTGGATTTATACATAAAATAAAATATCAGCAGGTCGCCCAAAAAACTTTCGCCGGCTGATAGACGCGAAGCTAAGCGATTGATCGCTACCGGTGCAGTAAATACACACAGAAAATAGTTTGGTTGGTATTCCATTATAGCAGTAAAAAGTTCGTTCTTCTAACCCATTTTCATTTGGGTCACCAAAAAATCAGTATTTGCAATAAGTATACTTTTCCCTAGAACGATTGAGTCGCAGTCTGAAGATTTTGCTGGAGCCGGAGTCGTATAAATTTTGCTCGACTCCGACTCCGGCGAAACAAAATTTGAAAAGCACTTCATATCTTTGTAACAAAAGAAATATTTCGACGAATTAGATTCGATTGGGGTTTTTAGTCGAACAACGAAAAACGACCCTGCAAAAAAAGCGTCGCCAAAAAAGTAATGAAAATGTTGTTTTTGGATCCGGAAGTGGTGTAAAATTGACGCAGAAGCGATGAATTTAACATGGGCTTGTCATAGGACGGAAGTCCTCCCTTTCAACAGCCGTTGCACTGAATTTGCATCACTTCTTTAGGTGTGATCCGAATTCAATGTTTTGGATTTAAATAAAAAAAAAATTGTCATATTTTGTCAAATAAATATGTTTTATATTTTTTATAATTTTTAATAGATTCTAATGCTTGTCGGAAATGTTTGACCTCAAATATTTTCAAAAACTCACAATTTTTTCAGATTGGATTTAACATTTTTTTCGACAAAATTTAAATGATTTGTACCATTTTATGAATTCTTACTCTGTTTTTAACCAAATTATAAAAAATTCAATTAAAAGAACTTCCTGGGTAGTTAAAATAAAGAAGTGCTTCTTCTGGAAGTGCTTTTAAAGTTGTGCCTTTGGAAGAACTTCCAAATTTTTTTGCTGGGGAAGTACTGCATTTCAGGCCATTCAAAGTGAATTTATATAGGTGAAAAGTAAGTTTTACTAGAATATGGGCTGAATTGATCAATTGTATAGTCCATTTTTAACATATTAAACTATCAATTTCTAACCCTATATATACTCTTGATAAAGATACAATTTTAATATAGCAGTAGAACCTAGGTTAGGTTAGGTGGCAGCCCGATGTATCAGGCTCACTTAGACTATTCAGTCCATTGTGATACCACATTGGTGAACTTCTCTCTTATCACTGAGTGCTGCCCGATTCCATGTTAAGCTCAATGACAAGGGACCTCCTTTTTATAGCCGAGTCCGAACGGCGTTCCACGTTACAGTGAAACCACATAGAGAAGTTTTGAAACCCTCAGAAATATCACCAGCATTACTGAGGTGGCATAATCCACCGCTGAAAAACTGTTTGGTGTTCGGTCGAAGCAGGAATCGAAACCACGACCTTGTGTATGAAAGGCGAGCATGCTAACCATTGCACCACGGTGGCTCCCAGCAGTAGAACCTACCGTTCTAAATTTTTGGCAGGCATGTAGAGTTCGAAGATGGGTCATACCGAACAATTTTGTGATATAGCACCTACATATAAACCCATCTCCGATTTGTTTTAAGAAATCACAGTCTAAAATTTTCATAAGATTTGTCAGAAATTTTGAGTTATTTGAGATCCAAAAATAAATACGGAAACTTTCCGTCGGCCTAGATTTTGTATATGGAGATAATTACTTGGGAAATCTCCATATACACCCCATGTCCTTGGAAGCTGTAATTTTAAATTAAACCTCTGCCAACGTGCCATCTGAGGCGGTCTTTTGGGAGAAAGTTTGTTTCATCAATGTCACTCGAAATTCTTTACATTAAATTAATGGCCTGTCCTGTCATCTGTTGTATGATAGTGGTTATTTAAAATTCCGCCCGTCCTAATTTATGGCAGTTTATGTTTGTTTTATATATCCGATACATACCATTTTTATACCCTCCACCATAGGATAGGGTGTATATTAACTTTGTCATTCCGTTTGTAACACATCGAAATATTGGTCTAAGACCCCATAAAGTATATCTATTCTGGGTCGTGGTGAAATTCTGAATCGATCTGAGCATGTATGTCCGTCCGTCCGTCCGTCCGTCTGTTGAAATCACGCTAACTTCCGAACGAAACAAGCTATTGACTTGAAACTTGGCACAAGTAGTTTTTATTGATGTAGATCGGATGGTATTGCAAATGGGCCATATCGGTCCACTTTTACGTATAGCCCCCATATAAACGGACCCCCAAATTTGGCTTGCGAGGCCTCTAAGAGAAGCAAATTTCATCCGATCCGGCTGAAATTTGGTACATGGTGTTAGTATATGGTCTCTAACAACCATGCAAAAATTGGTTCACATCGGTCCATAATTATATATAGCCCCCATATAAACCGATCCCCCGATTTGGATTGCGGAGCCTCTAAGAGAAGCAAATTTCATCCGATCCGGCTGAAATTTGGTACATGGTGTAAGTATATGGTCTCTAACAACCATGCAAAAATTGGTCCATATCGGTCCATAATTATATATAGCCCCCATATAAACCGATCCCCCGATTTGGCTTGCGGAGCCTCTAAGAGAAGCAAATTTCATCCGATCCGGCTGAAATTTGGTACATGGTGTTAGTATATGGTCTCTAAAAACCATGCAAAAATTGGTTCACATCGGTCCATAATTATATATAGCCCCCATATAAACCTATCCCCCGATTTGGCTTGCGGAGCCTCTAAGAGAAGCAGGAATTGGTTCCTATCAGTCCATAATAATATATAGCTCCCATATAAACCGATCCCCAGATTTGACCTCCGGTGCCTTTTGGAGAAGCAAAATTCCTCCGATATGGTTGAAATTTGGTACGTGGTGGTAGTATATGATATTTAAGTCTTTAGTCTTTCGTAGAAGTTTCTAGTCTTTCGTAGAAGTTTCTACATAAGATTCGGCCTGGCCGAACTTACGGCCATATATACTTGTTTAACATCTAAACTTTCTATCTGATTAGCCTGACATTTTGATTTTTGTGTATTTTTCTTTTTTATATTTTTTATAATTTTTTTTTATTTTATTTATTTTGTATAAAATGTCTATATAGACCAAAACCAGGATTTTACAACTTAAATATCTGGAAGTCTAATTATTTTTGGAAATTTTGTGTGTTTTATAAATTCATGTTCTGCAGATTGTTGTTATCTACCCATATTTTAATGTGGTCTCTATATAGTCTTGTGGCCTGAATTAATTTATTGGCCTGAAATTAAAATGTAGAGTTCTTTACATTCCTAAAATGCTGAGATTTGTCGTCGAGTCGTATCAAAAATAAAAATTAGAGTTTTTTTTGGACATATAAACACATATGGCAAAATAGAATACTTATATCGGTCTATTTTTGGAACACTACACCTTAAAATTACAATTGGAATACTGTTAAAATGAGTCGACTCGGGAGTCGGAGTCGAGGCTAATAAGAAATGCTGGAGTAGGAGCCAGAGTCGAGCAAAATCGACTCGACTCCACATTCCTGGCAAATACAGCTGTTGAGGTCAACCAAATATTAAATGAGGAAACCAACTTGGAGTACTTCGCCGAATAAGAGGTAAAATGTGTGCTGCGGACTATATCAACATTCTTGAAGACTCATATCTTCCAAATCTGGACATATTCGGCTTGAAACCAGGACAAAATGACACCTTTATGCAGCATAACGATCCTAAGCATACTGCGAAAAAGGCAAAAAAGTGGTTCGAAAAAAATGGTATCAAGCTTTTCGATTGCCCTCCCCAATCACCCTACTGATAGAAATCAAATACGACTTCTCCGCTAGTGGTCATATTTTCACAATTAAGCCCTTGTATTAATATCTGCTAAAACTTTATATTTAAAGAATTATTTCAAGGTATTTTTGTATTCAGTAAGTGGAATGTATTTGAAATAATTCAAAAAAAGTTGACATTAACCCCATCTTCATGAAGCTCCGTTAGTACTACGTTAGCTAACGAACTTTTAAACCGTACTCTGGACATATCTGTCATCTTGCCTATATACTCCATATGACAGTTAGGAACTTAACTGCTAAAAATTTTTCAGTTAAAGTTAACCGGAGAGAAGATATTTCCATTTTACTTTCTGTTAACTGGGAGTTAAAGTGTAACGGATCTACATGAAAATGGCCGTAAAGTGAATAAAATAAAAAGTTTTGTTACATTTTTGTAAAAACCTATATTTCATGAACAATTTGGACCCTTACTGTATATGGCTTGGATCATTATGAGTTAATATATTGCAATTAAAAATTATAAACATTTTATCCATTACCATTCTATACATATCTACATTGAACTTGTTTAAAATTATTTATACAACTTCTTTGAAAATGTAAACTATTTTCCACCGCACTGGATTTGCTCATATATCTAATAAGAACTTCTAGTATCATCATGTATAGCTCATTAAAGAAACGCTTAAACATTTCCTCAAACAATTCAACAATTCTTATTTTCAATTAAAAAAAAAAACTACTAACAAAAAATCATATTTGATATGGTCTCTTCATACAAAAATAGACATTTACATATATTTCTATCGGTTAATCTTGTATTGTTCTTCTCTCTAATGAACTTTACATTGTTTTTTTCTCTGCTTCTTTATATCGAATCGAACCGATACAACTACACTACCCCAACATCATACTAGCAGCGGTGTTGTCAACTCTTCTTTGACCAACAAAACAATAGAAAATATTTTTGCCAAAGCTGTATCCGGCGTTTTCTTTTCAACGGTTCTATTGATGAAGTTCCTTAATATAATTTGTCCATAAAGCTCGAATAATAATTAATTGTAAATTAAGATATCATGCATTTGGACGTTAATCGCCTGTTTCAGTATCAGGCTAACATGAAAAATACAAAGCTAATTAATATAAAAGGCATAGTGGTCGCGTTGAACTATCGGTAGTTGGCGACATCGATAGTCGACGATAGTAATTTCACAAAAATCGATAGTTGGCGATGTATATAGTCGACAATAGTTTCCTTTACAATAATGTACCTATATATTTGGGTTGCGGAAGTGAGGGAAGTTTGGCGCGGAAGCGATTAATTTAACAAGGGATTGTCATAGAATGGATGTCCACCATTGCAACAGACGTTGCACTGAATTTGCATCCCTTTTTAAGGTGTATTCCAAATTGAGTATTTTGGATGTGATTTGAAAATATTTGTGGTATTTGCCAAATAAAATTTTTTTATAATTTATTATGATTTGTAATACATTCTAACGCTATTTGAAACAAAACAAGTATATACAGTAGTAAGTTCGACCGGGCCGAATCTTAAATACCCACCACCACACGCTCACAAAAAATCGCTTCTGTAACATATACTCCCAAACATATTTTGCTTCAAGCATATACATTTTTGGCTATTGCCCAAACATTTATATGTTTGATCTCTTCCAATATATAATATGTTTGAAAGCATATTGGTCTAAACAATATATGTTTGGGTAGTCAATTTCCAAACATTTTGTATTTTTGCATCCAAATTCAATATGTTGTCTTCCAAAAACAATATGTTATTATGTGAACATATAATATGTTTGGAATCATTTTGCACCCAAAAATATTATATGCTTAAAAAAATTCTCCCAAACAATATTGTGCTCAAAATTTTATTTATTTATTTATATATTTACAATCATAATGAATTATGAAAATAAACAGGTAATATAGGTGATAACAACATAGGTTTTCGACCTGAATGCTCAAAATTTTGTTTCTGCCCAAAATTTTGTTTCTGCCCACATCTTTCTCACTTCCACGAGATTTTTTAGTTCTTAGCACTTTTTCTGTATTACAAACATTGTAGAAGAAATTATTCAATTGTATGATTTTTTTTATTTTAATTTTACCTTTTGCCGGACGGGGATTCGAACAGCGGACCACACAGTTTGTAAGGATCAAAGAAGTAGCTGATCAATTGCCAAAGGAAAAATAAAATGTTAATTTTGTAATAACAAGCAACAACCACCAACTTAATTCAATATCGCTCCCTGTTAAATAGCGCTCCAAGCTACTAAACACATATATGTTTATAGGCTATTTCTAAATTAATATATGTTTGCATCCAAGCATATTATATTTACAAACATTTTATGTCCCAAACATAATATGTTCTAACATATTAACATATATGTCCCAAACATGTTATGCTAGTTTATGAACATTATATGCTTGCACTCAAAAATATTGTGTTTAAAAATTTGTGTTCCAAACATATAATGTTCATAGCCAAACACATGAAAAACAGTCTTTTTCATCCGTGCATGAATCAAATATAATAGTTTCCTTTGAAAATTTCAGGGGGGTTTGATGACAGATATTTTCCCAAACAGATTAGTTCAACCAGTACGCTTCCCACAGATAAATGTAAAGATTTTACCCATGAAGAATAGATCAGATTCTGAATTTATAAGAACCATTTTTTGTTTGAGTTTTAGAGGAATCATAAACATCTCTTGTAAGTGTGCAAGAAAATGATGAAATAACGTCTTGATTTGAAATCTAAAATCTGTAGATTTTCATCTCAATTATATAAATGATTACGAGAAGTAAAATCTGGAAATTTTGCATTCAGTTTCAAGCAATTTTCATGAGCAGTGCGCCTTCTATACCCTCAATAAGTGAAATCGGTCTATATAGAGGCTTTACCAAATGGACCAATAAAAGTAAGTACTTTGTTATGGGTCTAAAATGCCAGTACATTTTCAATTTGTGGCAAATCGGATAAAAACTACAATTCCTAGAAACCCTAGGAGTTAAATCGGGAGTTCGTTGTAATGGGAGCTATACCAAGACATAGAATCTAGACCTTCGGCACACTCTTTATGGTCCTAGAATACCTCTACATTTCCAATTTCAGGCAAATTGGATAAAAACTACGGATTCTAGAAGCCCAAGAAGTGAAATCGGGAGATCGTTTTATATGGGGGCTATATCAAAACATGGTCCGATAATCAACATTTTCGGCACATCTCTTTATTTTCCTAAAATACCCCCAGATTTCCAATTTCAAGCAAATTGGATAAAAACTACGGATTCTAGAAGCCCAAGAAGTAAAATCGGGAGATCGGTCTATATGGAACCTATACCAAAACATGGACTGATAGCCCCATTTTCGACACACCAATTTTTGGTCTTAAAATACCTCTAGATTTTCCATTTCAGGCAAATCGGATAGAAAATACACTTTCTAGACACCCAAGAAGCAAAATCGGGAAATCGGTCCATATGGTGGCTATACCAAAACATGGACCGATAGGCACCATTTTCGGTACATCTTTTGATGGTCCTAAAATACCTCTAGATTTCCAATTTCAGGAAGAAAACTACAGTTTTTATAAGCCCAAGACACCAAATCGGGAGGTCGGTTTATATGGGGACTATATCAAAACTGGGACCGATATAGCCCACCTTCGAAGTTGACCTGTCTGCAAACAAAAGACGAATCTGTACCAAATTTCAGGACGATAGCGCCATTATTGAAGGCTGTAGCGTGATTACAACAGACAGACAGACGGACATACTTATATCGTCTTAGAATTTCTCCCTGATCAAGAATATATATATACTTTATATAGTCGGAAATCGATATTTCGATGTGTTACAAACGGAATGACAAACTTATTATACCCTAGTCACCATTCTATGGTGGTGGATATAAAAAAGTCAAAATTGCTCATTACAAATATGAAAAAAGCGAGTTAATAAAAATTGAATTGAAAGAACTTCCTGTGTAGTTAAAATAAAGAACATCTTTGGGAGGACATTTTTGGAAGTGCTTTTAAAGTTGTGCCGTTAGAAGAACTTCCAACTTTTTTCCTGGGATGTAAAGCATTATTTTTATTTTTTTAATTAGGTTCGTTAAGATTCATTCGAATTGACCCGAATTATGGCCTTCAAAGGTCGACAAAGTCATCATCACGGTGCACGTTCTAGGGTATTCTGGTCCATTTCCGGCAAAGCGCCGTCTTAAGATGATTGACACTTTGGTTGGCACTTTTTAATGCCAACCTTACTCTTCAAATTGCCTCGGGCGCTAATGTCCAAAGGATTGAGATTTTGAAGATTTTGCTGGTCATTGTTCCGTGGAAATGAAGCGTGAAACCTCTTTTTGAAGCCGGTCTTTGTTGACGTGTGCTTGTCCTCAGTCCTATTGGACTGTCCATGGTCTGTGGCCGAAATGTTTGTCTGCCCAGGGCTTCAAAACTGTCTTTATGACATCTTACCGATAATATTCAACATTTATTTTGTCTCAACGATTCATGAATACGAGCGGTGAGTGACCATCGGCCGTTACGGCGGCCCACACCAATACCATCGACAGTGCTTAAGTTCTTGTGGCCAATCGAAGGTGTAAAATTTCAGCTGATTTTTTGGGAAGTTTATTCACAAACTGCTCAATTTGGTTACTCGTCACATTCATCCAAGCGAAGCAACTCCTTGGATCTTTCCAGTGTAACCTTTTTTATGCATCGGTAAGCTCTGGTATTTTTTGGAACTTCAATGACTTTAGTCCATGCTAATTTTTTCGGCATGTATTGCATATGTTCATCTCATAAACAAGTTTTCCACCACAGTAGCCTGCAGCGAGGATTTCAATGAAATATGGCCTTTTTACGGATCGTTTCTGGTGTTATTACGGGGTTTTTCTTCACTTTTTGGACGCGTTACAACACTGTCAGAATTATAATAACGAATGAAATTTATGCACATTTAAATGCTGGAGGGCTCTAGCGATAGCCGCAGGTGGTTTAGTTCCCAAATATAAAGCAATCACACTCATAAGCGTAGGAAGGCCTTTGGTGAGGGGGCTTAGACCCCCCAGAAAAATTTGTGGGTCTGGGAGTGGTGAAAAATTGGAGGAGAAGCGATGACTGTAATGTGAATTTGTCATACGACGGATGTCCACCATCAACAGCCGCTGCACTGAATTTGCATCACTTCTTAAGGTACGATCCGAATTCAGTGTTTTGAATGTGAATTACAAAATTTTATGATATTTTCCCAAATAATTGTTATAATTTTTAATGCATTCCAATACTTGTCTGAAACATTCGCCCTGGAATATTTTCAAAAATGATCGATTTTTTCAGAATGGATTTAGCATTTTTTTGTTTTTTTTGGCAAAATTTAAATAATTTGTACCATTTTATTAAGCCTTTATTTGAAAAAAAAAAACAAAAATTATGAAAAACACGAGTTATAAAACATTAAATTAAAAAACTTCCTGTGTAGTTAAAATAATTAACTTCTTTATGAGGACATTTTTAGAACACTTAGAACATCTCCCAATTTTTTTGCTGGGAAAAAGCGCGGAACTACTTTTAGTTGCTTTATTAAAAATAATTGTCTAGTTATGTTGATGTCTGATTTATTATTTCATTTTTTTTTTAATAAAACATTATTGAACCTATAAGTTCGGTCTATTAATTTAGGGGGGCTATAGCCCCCCCCCCCCCCCCCCATAGGAAAATTGTCTAGCTACGCTACCACGCTTGAATTCCATCCAGTAAAATGCTTTTGTAGGCTTGTAAAAAATAAAATGAACTATCACTGGAATAAATCTGTCAGCTGTCAGACGAGCGATTTTGAAATAATAGCAACCTGAATTTTGTTGCAATAAATATCAGCCACCCGTAAACCGGAAATTTCAACTCCCTCCATACACAAGAAAATACTACACATAGAGACTAAGTACTTGTCGGCCCACTCACGTATTTGCTATAAAGTTAAACTTACAATTTTTGTTTTAATGTATGCTAACAATATTCCAGTTGAAGGTCCATTTGTAAAACGCCATATTAGCCACACTCAAACACGTTTGAATCAAACTGATCATGCCATACGTAGCACAATGCACTGCAAGCAATGGTATTTTATGCTATTAAAAGAACAAAAATAGAAGTTGTATGTCAAATTCTTGACAATGATCATCACAGTTGAATTGGTGGATGGATTGTTGTTGCACTCGTATTCAAATGCCAATTTTCGTCTTTTCCTGCCAGTGCAAGTCATAGTGCTTGAAATAGATATGTTTTTATCAGTTAACACTTTTTTTCATGATTCAAATTTACATGCATTTCCTCTGCTTAGAGCTTAGAACTACACAGCACAGATTTTTTTAAACAGATATGTATGTGTATATTTTTTTCCAGATGCAGATAAGTGCTAAGAATGGCAAAACGCCAGGAACGACAAAACTTCTTGTTAGATTTTTGTTTTAAGATCTTTGATTGTGATTCTAAACAGTTTTTTTATCTCCTCTTCTTTTAGAAGTAATGCTAATGGATGCTTCTAGATGGGCTATGGAATAGAATAAAGTAAAGTGGAATTGTTTGGCGGAAATCATAAATTGCCAAATGATAAGAAGGTGATTGAAGGTGTTTAAAATTCTATTAACGATACTGGTAGATATATTCTGTGGTTTTTGCAATATGCTCAATGGGTCTGGAATGGATTTCTGTTCTGATATTCAAAGTTGAAGATTGTACTAGAATCTTGCAAATTTTAAATCCAATTAATACAAGCCATATGATATAAATGTGAAGAATTTATAACAAATGTCAAATTTCTTACTACCCCACTGGGCTAGTAAAATTATACTTTCCTCCATTTAGGTCAAATTTTTACCAATGCTAGTAAAAAATTTTGGCAATTGATCTTGCCAAACATTTTTCGCAATTCATAGTACTAGGCTAAGGACAAAATTTAAATTAAAATAAAAAATCCACAACGGAATTACGTACCATCTAGCGGAGTAAAGCCAAATTATTTTATATTTTAATTTTTTATCTACAATTGAGTTATAATTTTCTATACTTTACAACGTAAGCCTGTTATCGTAACGTACTATCGGTTATAGCGAACAATTTTCTGTGTCCAAACGTTTTTATACCCTCCATCATAGGATGGGGGTATATTAACTTTGTCATTCCGTTTGTAACACATCGAAATATTGCTCTAAGACCCCATAAAGTATATATATTCTGGGTCGTGGTGAAACTCTGAGTCGATCTAAGCATGTCCGTCCGTCCGTCTGTTGAAATCACGCTAACTTCCGAACGAAATAAGCTATCGACTTGAAACTTGGCACAAGTAGTTGTTATTGATGTAGGTCGGATGGTATTGAAAATGGGCCATATCGGTCCACTTTTACGTATAGCCCCCATATAAAGGGATCCTCAGATTTGGCTTGTGGAGACTCTAACAGAAGCATATTTCATCCGATCCGGCTGAAATTTGGTATATGGTGTTGGTATATGGTCTCTAACAACCATGCAAAAATTGGTCGACATCGGTCCATAATTATATATAGCCCCCATATAAACCGATCCCCAGATTTGGCTTGCGGAGCCTACAAGAGAAGCAAATTTCATCCGATCCGGCTGAAATTTGGTACATGGTGTTGGTATATGGTCTCAACAACCATGCAAAAATTGGTCCACATCGGTCCATAATTATATATAGCGCCCATATAAACCGATCCCCAGATTTGGGTTGCGGAGCCTCAAAGAAAAGCAAATTTCATCCGATGCGGCAGAAATTTGGTACATGATGTTGGTATATGGTCTCTAACAACCATGCAAAAAGTGGTCCATATCGGTCCTTAATTATATATAGCCCCCATATAAACCGATCCCCAGATTTGGCTTGTGGAGCCTCTAAGAGAAGCATATTTCATCCGATCCGGCTGAAATTTGGTACATGGTGTTGGTATATGGTCTCTAATAATCATGCAATAATTGGTCCACATCGGTCCATAATTATATATAGCCCCGATATAAACCGATCCGCAGATTTGGCTTGCGAAGTCTCCATGAGAAGCAAATTTCATCCAATCCGGTTGTAATTTGAAACATGGTGTTAGTATATGATCTTTAACAACCGTGCCATAATTGGTCCATATCGGTCCATAATAATATATAGCCCCCATATAAAACGTTCTCCAAATTTGACCTCCGGAGCCTCTTGGAGGAGCAAAATTCATCCGATCCGGTTCAAATTAGGAACGTGGTGTTAGTATATGGTCGCTAACAACCATACCAAAATTGGTCCAATCACACAAAAATTGCTCCATATCGGTTCATAATCATGGTTGCCACTAGAGCCAAAAATAATCTACCAAAATTTTATTTCTATAGAAAATTTTGTCAAAATTTTATTTCTAGAGAAAATTTTGTTAAAATTTTATTCGGCTCATAATAAAATTTTCATCATTGTCAAAATTTTATTTCTATAGAAAATTTTGTCAAAATTTTATTTCTATAGAAAATTTGGTTCAAATTTTATTCGGTTCATAATCATGGTTGCCACTCGATAATCTACCAAGATTTTATTTCTATAGAAAATTTTGTCAAACGTTTATTTCTATAGAAAATTTTGTTAAAATTTTATTTCTGTAGAAATTTTTGTCAAAATTTTGTTTCTATAGAAAATTTTGTCAAAATTTTTATTTCTATAGAAAATTTTGTGAAAATTTTATTTCTATAGAAAATTTTGTTAAAATTTTATTTCTGTAGAAAATTTTGTCAAAATTTTATGTCTACTTTGTCAGACTGAATTATATACGTATTGGATCGATCTTTTTTGATTTAATATATAGCACGTATGGACTTACATACAATTTAGAAGATGGTGTTAGGAGGTTTTAAGATAAAATTTTTTTTAAAATTTTCTATAGAAATAAAATTTTGAGAAAAATTTCTATTGAAATGAGATTTTGAGAAAAATTTCTATATAAATAAAACTTTGAGAAAAGTTTTTATACAAATGAAATTTTGACAAAATATTCTGTAGAAATAACATTTTGAAAAAATTTTCTATAGAAATAAGATTTTGAGAAATTTTTCTATAAAAATAAATTTTGACAAACTTTTCTATAGAAATAAAATTTTGACAACATTTTCTATAGAAATAAAATTTTGACAAAATTTTCTATAGAAATAAATTTTTGACAAAATTTTCTATAGAAATAAAATTTTGATAATTATTTTTTTTTAAATAAAATTTTGACAAAATTTTCTATAGAAATAAAATTTTGACAAAATTTTCTAAAGAAATAAAATTTTGACAAAATTTTCTATAGAAATAAAAATTTAACAAATTTTCTATAGAAATAAGATTTTGAGAAATTTTTCTATAGGAATAAAATTTTTGACAAAAAATTTTCTATAGAAATAAAATGTTTGACAAAATATTCTATAGAAATAAAATTTTGACAAAGTATTCTATAGAAATAAAATTTTCTATAGAAATAAAATTTTTGCAAAATTTTATATAGAAATAAAATTTTTTAAAGAATATAATTTTGAGAAAATTTTCTATATAAATAAAATTTTGACAAAGTATTCTAGAGAAATAAAATTTTGACCAAATTTTCTATAGAAATAAAATTTTGACAAAATGTTCTATAGAAATAAAATTTTGACAAAATGTTCTATAGAAATAAAATTTTGACAAAATGTTCTATAGAAATAAAATTTTGACAACATTTTTTATAGAAATAAAATTTTGACAAAATTTTCTATAGAAATAAGACTTTAACAAAATTGTCTATAGAAATAACATTTTGACAAAATTTTCTAAAGAAATAAAATTTTGGCAAATTTTTCTATAGAAAATAAAATTGTTATTAGAAATAGAATGTTGACAAAAGTTTCTATAGAAATAAAATTTTCTAAAGAATATAATTTTGACAAATTTTTCTATAGAAATAAAATTAAAAAAAAATCTATAGAAATATTGAGAACAAAAGAGCATTGAGAGCGATCGGACGTGTTTTTGTGTTACTCCTAAAAGTGTGTTTAAAAGACTTGCTATCTTAACTTTTTTTTATAGACTAATGTATCGAAAGTAAACTACATTGCACCCAGTATCCTAAAGCACGAATCTGAAACTCGATAGAAATAAAATTTTGAGAAAATTAAAAAAAAAATCTATAGAAATAAAATTTTGACAAAATTTTTCTATAGAAATAAAAAATTTTGACAAAATTTTCTATAGAAATAAAATTTTAAGAAAATTTTCTATAGAAATAAAATGTTAAGAAAATTTTCTATGGAAATAAATTTTTGAGAAATATTTTGATAGAAATAAAATTTTGAGAAAATTTTCTATAGAAATAAAATTTTGAGAAAATTTTCTATTGAAATAAAAATTTTGACAAAATTTTCTATAGAAATAAAATTTTGACAAAATTTTCTATAGAAATAAAATTTTGTGAAAATTTTCTCTTAATTCAATATCTTTAAAATTTATAATTTTTAAATTTCGGTCATGTTATCAAAGTCCATTGCAAGTTCTCCCTTTCTGAAGAAGTAGTAACTTTACCATGTTGGTACAAGCTAAACTCGTTAACAAATTTAAAATTGAACACAATTCGAGAGATATTCATCCACCAAACAAATTGTCACTAAAGGATCATGATATATAATATAGTAACTATTGGAATAAAGAGTTGAAATAAAAAAATAAAGCACTCTTTCGAAAAAAAAAACTTTTTTTCATACTAATATTTTTTTAATATGGTAGATTTTTGGGTAAAATTTTCTTCAAATTTTGGTAGATTATTTTTGGCACGAGTGGCAACCAGGGATGGAAAATGCAGTACTATAGTACTTTTTTCAATGCTTTTTCACCCTGTTCAGTACCGAAGTACTCCCACGAATTAATTAGTACCTTTTGTGTAGACATTTTTGAGCCCATATCAGATTTATGGTACAATAGTTTTCACACAATATTTTAATATTTTGAGAAAGTCTTCAACAAACTTATTTGCTAATAGTTTTCACAAATTTGACAAAACAGACAAATTCATGAGGGACGAAAATCTCAATTTTGTAAAAGCCATAGTAAAAACATGATTTTATTGAATTTCAAGAATGTTTTAGTCGAAAAAAGCATGTGTTTCTATATTACGTTTCCACACAAACACTTTCTAGATATGAATTTATCGATCGCGTACTAAAAAAATGCGAACCATTACAGGCACGGTCGAATTTTGAGACAAAAAATAATCCACCAACATTTAGAGAAAACCTTACCAAAAACTACCAAAAAAAACTATTACTTTGCAAAAATTTATTTATTCAGAAAGTTTTGTCAAAATTTCATTTCTGCAGAAAATTTTGTCAAATTTTCTTCTTTTGGAAAATGTTGTTAAAATTTCATTTTTATAGAAAATTTTGCCAAAATTTTATATCTATAGAAAATTTTGTCAAAATTTTATTTCTATAGAAAATATTGTCAAAATTTTATCTCGGTAGAAATTTTTGTCAAAATTTTATTTCGGTAGAAATTTTTGTCAAACTTTTATTTCTATAGAAAACTTTGCCAAAATTTTATTGCGGTAGAAAATTTTGTGAAAATTTTATTTCCATAGAAAATTTTGTCTAATTTTATTTCTATAGAAAATTTTGTCTAATTTTATTTCTATTGAAAATTTTGCCAAAAATTTATTTCTATAGAAAATTGTGTCAAAATTTTATTTCTATAGAAAATTTTGTCAAAATTTGATTTCTATAGAAAATTTTGTCAAATTTTTATTTCTATAGAAAATTTTGTCAAAATTTATTTCTATAGAAAATTTTGTCAACATTTTATTTCTATAGAATTTTTTTTTCAAAAATTTATTTCTTTCAAAATTTTATTTCGGTAGAAAATTTTGACAAAAATTTATTTGTATTTATCTACAGAAAATTTATGAAGTACTATTGTGGCAACCGTGATTACAATACTACGGTAGTCTTTGTAAGCGGATATAAAACTAAACAAAAAATATTTAAAATTGAAGAGTTGATAAACAAAATTTTTATTTTCTTTAAAATACAGTCTAAAGGAGCTCTTGACAATAATCTTCCAATGGAATATTTATTGAAATTTAGTGAAAAGTACTTTTGCGATCCAAAAAAACCTTTTTTGTACTTTCTTAAAAATTGCATTTTCCATCCCTGCTAGACAAAAGACAATTGCTCAGACACAAGCCGTCACTGCCATCTATGTGTCAACGACCATCCTATTCACTAATCCACCTCAACTTTATAATAAACAATGGCAATGCCATCGACGTATAGAATGGCAATGCCATCTGTCAAACAGAGATGTATTTGATTCATATTCGTCAAATAGTGGCCATTTAATATAATACATATATGTGAGAGATGCATGAATAACTATGCAAATCTCTTATGGTCATATGTATTTGAATTACTCAATTGTATTTCGCCTCTATAATTCATATTTCTATATTCCATAGATCCCGCGCAATATTCAACCACATGATGCCAAACAAGAGAGTTTCGTTCAATTCACTCTCCTACACAGCTGCATTTGCGTTTGTGTACGTGAGATTTAACGATGAGCTCGCAACTCAACGAATTAAGTGCGGGATGATTTTCAAATGCCATTTATTCAAAAACAGCAACGGCTCGTGTTCAGAACGAAGGACGGAGGAGCAGAGATTGCCATACTATCGTTTAGTTAAAGGAATTTGTAAATTAATTAAAGAAAAATTAAAAAATATTCAAAAGTGCAATTTAGAAACAAAAATAAATTAGAAAAATTTGTAACAAAGCCACACAGTCGTTGGTGAAAAAAAGTGATAAAAATTTAAATGTCGTTTTGTGTGAAGAAGTTTTGAAAACGTCCGTCTATGTACTCTGTGAAAAACTTCTTCGGAGAAAAGTAAAAAACCAAATTAAATATTACTATTTTATATATTTGAAGAGGATACTATATCAAGACAAAAAATGGTTGGAACAGCCGTTTTAAAACGTGTGGATGAGGTAAGTTCTTTCTTTTCCTCTAAGCCTTCCACAGATCCATAGGAAATTCCACAGAATAAGGAAATTTACCGTTTTGAAAAATTGTTCTTGTGGTTAAATAATGCCATTGGAAATGTTTGCGGGATTTTTCCCGATTCCATTAATAGAAACAAAATATTCGCATATCTTTACATTTCAATGCAATTTATGGAAAACAATACCAAAAATCTCATATAATGCTACTTTTCCATGGCTGTGTGTGTGTGTGCCTTGTCGAAATAAAAATTTTTCTGACAAATATGACATGAAATTAAAAAAAAATGATCAATTATCTATTTCAGAACGAGTCTGCTGCTTTTAAGCAGGTCAAGAAAATGGGTGCTTCAACCAACGAAGTAACCAAAAGAGCCGCATTGGGAGATTTACAAAATCGTGGTGTTATGCGTACCATGACTGCTAAGGATGCTGCACAAAAAGAGTAAGTAGATGGATTGAATGTATGCCCCACATTATTTCATGTGTCTGTGCATGTTGATCTTGAATATTTTGCCTTTGTCCAATTCTGTGGGGTAATTTAATTGTTCCTTTTTTCTATATTTCTACCGGGGATGATTACACTTTCATAGTATTCCAGTTTTCTTTTTGTCTGCTCTTTTCTCTACACTCTCGTCTTGTTTACTTTTTTTTGGTTTATGACAGATGGATATGTTTGTTGTTTGTTTTTTCACATGAGTGAGAGGGTGAGAAAAAGAGAAGAAAACAGATGGAGGTTCGTCAAGTTTAACGGATTTTCTAAGCGATCACGTAGGTTGGTTTGTATACCAGGCAATTGTTTTTGTTTTCCAATGAATATGTTGTCAACAGAGGGAAGATGAAAATATTTTTGTATTTTTTATAAGAATGTCAAAGCCATTTGTTAAGTAAATGCAGAATTAAAAAATATTTGACAATACCTAAAAAACCTAAAGGCTTAAGGTCCGCAAGGAAGAGGAGAGACCATCCAGATGAATTACTCATATCGGCTCAAAATAAAAAAAAATATGTGGAATTATTTTATCCCATTATCTGTTGAGACACTGTCATTGTCAATAGTGAATTTCTAAGTTACCCAACGTGTCTGGCTTTATTCCATTTTCTTTATCCATCCATCTGCATAACACGGCAATGATACTCAGAATATAAATGGTAATAAGGCTGGCTGGCAGTTCTAGATATCGTCCGCTAATCTTTTTTTTCAATTTCGGAGCTAAATCGAACAGAGTGATGCGTAGGCTTCGTTTTCGGATGAAGTTTGTAATTTCCCATGTGGACAGAGTCGAAAAGTTACACGCGTGGCAGGCCTTCGGGCTGCGTTTATTTTCCACAGTGGACAAAGGTGGGCCAAAATTGTGGTGGCTGAACGGCCGTATGTGAAGATTTTTATTCTATGGACTTGCTAAATATTTAGGACTCCACCAACGTGTCCTTCGAACCATTTTTTCTTATCAAACTCGCTTTAATATGATTATTTTGAAAAGCATTTACATCCAGAGAATGTTTCGTATTTTAAGGCCAATATTAAGATTGCATTATAGCGATAAATTTCCCATTTTATTTATTTATTTGCATGCATTGGGTCATTCCCCATCAAGTTGTGATCAAATTTGCAACAAGAAGTTACAATTTTATTCTGTTTTCAAAGGTTTATCTTTGATTTTAGCGGCCAATCTCGTTTTTTAAAGGTTACTTTTCTTTAATAATTCATTTAACAGAAAATAAACATGTTCATGCATTGGGTCATTCCCCATCAAGTTGTAATAAATTCTTTTTTCGAGGATTTATCTTTGATTTTAGCGGCTAAACTCTAACTTTGTACCCAACTTCAATTCGAATTATACGCTTTATTGTAAGATACAAGGCCATGTATGGATATAACAACAATGATACATTACATTTTGTGTTCCATATCGAAAACTACATGCGATTGGACCCATCGGACAACCTATACAAGTCCGTGCTGTGAAAGGTTTGATTGTGATATCCAACCAGTTTTCCCTTTTGAGGGAAACCCTTTTTGTAAATGTAAAAAAGCGTATTGATCCGATTTTCCTGATATTGAATATTTCTTTAGCCCTAAAATTCCTTGGCTCGGATATGTTAAGATTTCTAGTTATGTTTTTTAATTCAAACGACGATATTAAAATAAGTGAAAACATAAATTTAAGTGGAAGTAATCTAATTTTTGAAACTATTCATTTGTACTTGAAATGACCGCACTTTGTCTCGGATATTACTCTGAGCTGGTCTAAAGTAATTTAAGCACATCCTTACTGGTGAATTTTGTACACTTTAAGGTGAGTAATATGTTGGGGTTTTCTAGCAAAACACTAAATTAAAACTGTTCTCCAAAGTAATCCAAATAGAAATGTAATACACGAGGACGTTGTGGGCTATATGAAAGCAGGAGTTTTTCGACACTCTTTACGTGTGCTATATGACGTAAAGGCGAATCATGTATGTCGGATTTCTCTTTTTGGTCTCATGCTGAGTTTCTTTGGTTATTATAAGGCTTGAACTATTGATTCAAAATATAATGTATTTTTCACGAAATATTTTCCAATTTGCAGATTTTAATACCTATGAACTTTCATTGTCCGAACCGAATTGTTGCAATTTTTTACCATCATTATAGCGTTGGACAATAATTACCAAAATTGGATTTAAGGAAAGATTCACAAACATTTTATCCACTTTGAGGATTTTGGAGCTTGCCAACCATGGTCGGCTGCCAAATTCGTATCAAAGAAATTCATTCTATGTAGGACTCAATCGCCCTAAAGCCAAAATACAAAACTGTACCAATTATAGAATATTATTTATGTTGTTTTTTTTTTTTAATATTTTATTTTCGGTTTACTTATATGATAAATCGGTTGCCGATTTTATTCAATTTAGCTGACATTTAGTATCTGATAGTTCTGAAAACATATGATGGGAAATCGGTTCATTATAAATCCTTAACCGTCATACTTCGACGACGGTAAATTTTATTTACGAACTAAACTGTATTTTGGTCGATTGGAAAATAACAAATTTATGATCTTCTAATTCAAAGATTTTATGAAATTTTATTAAAATATTCTTTAAACAAATAATTAATATTAAACAATTTATAAATATATGCAATTTAAAACGCCAATTTTTAACCAATTTTTACCTCATTTCAGTTTGAAAGATACAAAACTACAAAATGTTTTGCGCGCCACCAAAGCAAGGGTTGACACCCACTGGAAGAAGACAACAACAACCACGACAACAGTTGGAGGTGCTACTCGTACAAATGTTGCCACTGGGGAAACAGTGACTACTGCAGTTGCAGCACAACGCAAAGTGCTAACACGTTCCAATTCGGTTCGCTTAGGCACAAGTTCAACAACGACCACCGGATTAGGAGGTTTGCAACGTCATGCATCAACTAACTCACATTTGCAAGTTGGGCAAAATAAAGTCAAAACGCTGACCACAAAAATGGTCGAAAATAAAGTGCAACAAGTTAAAAGTAAGTTCATCCAGATATGGTACGATTTGTTAGGAATTTATTTATATCATAAATTTTTTGTTATTCTATTTCAGTTATTAATAAAACTAGCAAGACTGATTCAGGTGTTACTGTCGAAACAACTCTACGCCGCGAAGACAGTAATCTTTCTCGCAAATCCTTAACAAAACTCAAAGCTGCCATTTCTCAAAATGCCAAACAGCCATTGGCCAAATCGAACTCAGGTACTACCTTAAACCGCAAGGAAGTTAAAACTGAACCCACAAATGCCGCTGCCGCCACAGCCCCTACTGAGGAGAATAAGTTGAAAATTATTAGTGTTCAATCACATTCAACCAAACTTTTAGACGATGTCAAGGACATTGATGATGGAGACTCTGAAAACTTGATCCTTGTCTCTGACTATGTAAACGATATATACGCTTATCTCTTCAAGCTAGAGACTGAACAGCCTGTTATGAAAAATCATTTGGAGGGACAAGCTGAGGTCTATGCTAAAATGCGAGCAGTTCTTATTGATTGGATTAACGAAGTGCATACACAATTCCATTTGGTTGCCGAAACATTCCAATTGGCTGTGGCCATTATTGATCGCTATTTGCAAATTGTTAAGGACACAAAACGCTCCCATTTGCAATTGGTGGGTGTTACGGCTCTCTTTATTGCTGCCAAATATGAGGAGCTATTTCCACCAGCTATTGCTGATTTCATATATATCACCGATGATACCTATACTGGGAAGCAAATACGCCAAATGGAATTGCAAATATTCAAAGCTTTGGACTGCAATCTATCGCGTCCTTTACCCATTCATTTCTTGCGTCGTTTTTCCAAAGCTGCTGAAGCTGAAGATAGTCATCATGCTATGTCGAAATACTTTTTGGAATTGGCTATGATTGAATATGATATGTCACACTATAAGCCTTCAGAGGTAAGTATGCTATAGTTGCTTTAAAAATATATATTTTTTTTTGTTCTCAAGGTGGGTGGGATAATAAAGGAAGTTTTTTTTTTTTTTTTGTCATTTGTGTTTTGGCTTGTTCCGTCGTTTTTTTTTTTTAGTAATTTTGCGATCCACCTTTTTTTTTTCCTCACACAAAATTGTTTTTTCTAATTCAATCATGAAATTAATTGATACAATTGATTTTTTAATTAAAATGTCACAGAAATAGTATCAATTAAAAAAATTAATAGAAAGGCAATTAAAAAATTAATTGATCCAAATTAAAAATTAATTGACATTATTAATTTTTGTGATCGATTTTTTTCAATTAAAAAATTGTTGAATCAATTAAATTTTTAATTGAATATTTTTTAAAACTCAAACAAAATTTTTAATTGGAAAAAATGTTATTAATTTTTTTTCTGTGCTAGTGAAGATATTGCTTTAGGGAGAGGTAGTTGCTTTTTTGAGGATTAACATTCTGAAGAATTATACTATCAAGTCCTTTATAATGTCGCTGGTTGAAGTCAATAATAAGCTCTACATTTGCAACCATTTGTCACTCTGATTCGACTCCAAAGTGACCTTCTAAAGTTATCTAAAATTTTGTTTTTCTAAGTTAAAAAAATAATTTACCGTAGCCGGTGGGGGGTATTCTAAAAAACATAAAAAAAACTTGCATGAGCTTCGCCGTTTTTTTTTTTTTTTTTTTTTTTGATTTATTTCCATTTAAACAATTAAAAGCCTATACAGGGCCAATTTAAATAATTACAATGTACTACTCTACTCTTTTTTTGTAGGTTTTGTATATAACTAGTCCTCAGAGCCCCATTGGAATTTTGAATTGAAAATAAGAAAATTTTGAATTGAAAATAAGAAAAGCGATAAACGGGTTTTAGTGTCAAAAATTAAATTTTCAACAAAACCCATAATAGTTGCTAAAAAGTAAACCTTCCGGTTTTTTTTCAAGTTCAGTTCCTGTAGCGTTATTTTGTTATTAAGATTATTCCTTTCTGGAAAATAGAGATACCGTTTTGTCCCGGAATATCCGATATGTAGTACAAACTTCCTTTTTCTTATCCGTCTTCTTGGGGTTCACATTTAAATCTATGGATTAGTATATCCTCTGTCGAGATCACAAATAGTTAAAGGGTTAAAGTATATAGAGTACAATGTCTTACGCCGTTTTTTTACATATGGCATAGTTATTTTAGTTTTTCAAAATGTATATTCTACTAATCTCATTTTTTTATAATTCCAGATTGCTGCAGCATCCCTATTTCTATCCTTGAACCTTCTAAAAGACAATACAAACTTGTCCACTGGTTTGAATAACAAACACTGGAACTCAACATTGGAATGGTACTCGAGGTATTCGCCAGAGCACTTACGGCCTATTGCTAAGAAAATCGCCAGCGTGGCTCGCAATGCTCCAAACGCAAAATTGAAGGCTGTCTATACAAAATATCAAGCTTCTAAGTTCCAAAAAGTTTCTATGCGTTCAGAATTATATAGCCCTCTAATGGACTCAATCGTTAGCAGCAAAGATTAAGGCGGTACTATGTTGTGATAGAATTAGAACTAGAAATTCTGACTAAACAAAAGGGAGTGAGAAAATTTTTCATCTAACGAATGACAAAACTCTTAGTTTTAATAAAGATTAAGAAAATGTATAAGAAGAATCATACAACATACACCCTTCCCCATTATTGTTATTATGTGAAGAGTGTCGACTTTGAAATGAAGGATTTACAAAAATTTGGAAATTTGATTTTCAAACATCTTTTAGATTTCTCCTTGATGGCATTTTTTCTCTACTCTTTTTTTACTTTTTTTTTTTTTTTTGTAATTGTAACAATAGATAGCGTAATTGTTTATACATCTTTCCATAAAAATCATATTCAGTTTTAGTAGAAATTTTTGTTATCGAGACTCATTCGCGATAAGAAATCTAATATTTAAATTTTGCAAAATGTTTTGGATATGCATTTGTTTTCTCCAACATCATCGTAAGTTGTGATGTGTAATATGAAAACAAAACCAGTAGCTTTGGGAAGTACAAATCGTTTCATGACATACATATATTCCATTAAAATATTAAGAAATACAGGCGCGGCGCGGCTTTTTTTATAATCTCTGTTAGGATTTCTTGTTGTAGGATCAAAACCACAGCTTAATTTGGCATAATTTGCATGCAATGGCAAATACATGGATCAGAGAAAGCAGCTGTATTTTTATAGTTTCTCCTATTTTCTTTCATTCTGTTTTCTATGCACATTCGCATTTGCTGGCTACATAAATATGCGATACAATTCCTAATCCCTGCACTCTGTCCTGTTCCTTGTCACATTTTTCCACACGTTTGTCTATAGCTTTCTTTCAAATCCATTCCTATTTCCTTATATGCTTGCTTTAACAAAAACCCAATGATTTGTGTTTCAAAATTTCGCAAAACGTACTCACCATCTGACTTACACCACCTCCCCTTTTTAATTTTTCCATACATTTCTTTATTTCATCTTTTCGGTTTATTATTTATATTTGTAAGTTATTATTTTTATGTTTTTCCATTCATTTTTTATATTAATGAACGTTTTATTTTTGTTTAGTAATCTATTTCTTGTGTTTGGTGATATTATTTAAGTTCGTATAGCAACTCATGTTTAGCTACATCAGTCGTAAAGGTTCAGTGGATAAAATAATATTCTGGAAATGGTTTCAATTAGGGATGCTGTTATATTCTTATGCACTGACCCAAACACATGAGAATAATTAGATAGATATCCAAAATCGATATGTGTATTTTACACGAGATAAAATATTAATTTTAAAATATTTCAGGCAATTTTTTGTACATGTATTTTTAATAACTTTTCTCATTTATATTTTTCATTTTTTAATTAATTCATAAAAGTACACAACAATGATATGTAAAACACATTTTTTTAAATACAAAAAATAAATATAAATTATTTTAAATAAGACCAAAATGTGTCATTTATTTTATTATTTTTATTCATTTATTTGTCATTTGTGTATCAAAACCAAAGAGCACAAAAAAAAGAAAATCCACTATGGACTTCTGCAACCAAAAAATTTGTTAGGTCTAGAAAATTTGATAGGACAGCAAGACGTCTGCTGGAAAAGGAAAAACAATCACAGTTTGCTAAAATAACAAACTTTCTATTTTTTATGTAATATATTTTGTATTTCCTAAAATGCTGAACTTTTCTCAAATCTAAGCATATCGCTTGGCCAAGAATTACAAAAATTAACAGCATTTTTGTCAAACTGTTATTTCTATAGAAAATTTTATTTCTATAGAAAATTTTGTCAAAATTTTATTCTATAGAAAATTTTGTCAAAATTTTATTTCTATAGAAAATGTCAAAATTTTATTTCTATAGAAAATTTTGTCAAAATTTTATTTCTATAGAAAATTTTGTCAAAATTTTATTTCTATAGAAAATTTTGTCAAAATTTTATTTCTATAGAAAATTTTGTCAAAATTTTATTTCTATAGAAAATTTTGTCAAAATTTTATTTCTATAGAAAATTTTATCAAAATTTTATTTCAATAGAAAATTTTGTCAAAATTTTATTTCAATAGAAAATTTTATTTCTATAGAAAATGTCAAAATTTTATTTCTATAGAAAATTTTGTCAAAATTTTATTTCTATAGAAAATTATGTCAAAATTTTATTTCTATAGAAAATTTTGTCAAAATTTTATTTCTATAGAAAATTTTGTCAAAATTTTATTTCTATAGAAAATTTTGTCAAAATTTTATTTCTATAGAAAATTTTGTCAAAATTTTATTTCTATAGAAAATTTTGTCAAAATTTTATTTCTATAGAAAATTTTATCAAAATTTTATTTCAATAGAAAATTTTGTCAAGATTTTATTTCTATAGAAAATTTTGTCAAAATTTTATTTCTATAGAAAATTTTGTCAAAATGTTATTTCTATAGAAAATTTTGTCAAAATTTTATTTCTGTAGAAAATTTTGTCAAAATTTTATTTCTATAGAAAATTTTGTCAAAATTTTATTTCTATAGAAAATTTTGTCAAAATTTTATTTCTATAGAAAATTTTGTCAAAATTTTATTTCTGTAGAAAATTTTATCAAAATTTTATTTCAATAGAAAATTTTGTCAAGATTTTATTTCTATAGAAAATTTTGTCAAAATTTTATTTCTATAGAAAATTTTGTCAAAATTTTATTTCTATAGAAAATTTTGTCAAAATTTTATTTCTGTAGAAAATTTTGTCAAAATTTTATTTCTATAGAAAATTTTATCAAAATTTTATTTCAATAGAAAATTTTGTCAAGATTTTATTTCTATAGAAAATTTTGTCAGAATTTTATTTCTATAGAAAATTTTGTCAAAATTTTATTTCTATAGAAAATTTTGTCAAAATTTTATTTCTATAGAAAATTTTGTCAAAATTTTATTTCTATAGAAAATTTTGTCAAAATTTTATTTCTATAGAAAATTGTGTCAAAATTTTATTTCTATAGAAAATTTTGTCAAAATTTTATTCTATAGAAAATTTTGTCAAAATTTTATTTCTATAGAAAATTTTGTCAAAATTTTATTTCTATAGAAAATTTTATCAAAATTTTATTTCAATAGAAAATATTGTCAAGATTTTATTTCTATAGAAAATTTTGTCAAAATTTTATTTCTATAGAAAATTTTGCCAAAATTTTATTTCTATAGAAAATTTTGTCAAAATTTTATTTCTGTAGAAAATTTTGTCAAAATTTTATTTCTATCAAAAATTTTGTCAAAATTTTATTCTATAGAAAATTTTGTCAAAATTGTATTTCTATAGAAAACTTTGTCAAAATTGACAAAAGAGAAAAGAGAGGAAAAGAGATATGCTGGCAAATTTGTTTAGGCAGTAGCCGACTATCAAACCCTTTTTCGGGAGGTTCACTTTGGGTGTAGTTCACTTTGGGTTGAGTGAATTACCCGAATTTATTCTGATAATTGGTTGATAGTTTTGCTGCAAGTAGAGGATGCTGATGAGGAATGTGGTAAAACCGAAACAGCTGTATATCCAACCATCTTGCAGTCTATAGGGCTTTGCCCAAATAAATTTGATAAGCATACTTTTCCTCTGTTGGTTAAGCTACACTTGTAGTTTAGTCAATGCATGGCTTTAAGTTGAGATCAAAAACAACAATAACGATTGAAGAGAAGCCAACAATAACAAACAAAACGAAATTTTATTTCTATAGAAAATTTTGTCAAAATTTTATTTCTACAGAAAATTTTGTCAAAATTTTATGTATATAGAAAATTTTTTAAATTTTTATTTCTATAGAAAATTTTGGCAAAATTTTATTTCTATAGAAAATTTTGTTTTTTTTTTTGTGGGACGATATTGAATTATGCATTAGCTGTTTGTTATCATTGACAGAGATTATTCTATGAGTTTAGAATCGTTAGAAGGATTCACTCACTTCAACTAAATAGACAATATCGTAAAATAGCAAATGAAGTCAGCAAAATATCCTTGTTTGAGCCTAATAAATATAGGAGAAAACTGATTTACAATTTTCACACGACGTACACCCAAAGAAATTTCACAGTTTTTTTAAACATAATTACTCATTATTACTTGCTATTTCTAGCAGACGTTTTTCTATAAGTGTAGTATTTTTTTTTTTTTTTTGCAACAACCTACTTGTTCAGGATACAATAGTAAACAGTAAAAGTAACTACAATCCAAGCAATAATCATAAAAAATGTTCATTCCATGCACAAAAAATGCTTAAATGAATAAAGTATTTACAATATATGTATATATAAAAAATGTATGTATGTATACCATACAATTTAACGTTGTATTTTGCATATTTGAGTAACAGTAGCCCAGAAATCAACAGCGCGTGTTATAGCAACACTCTCACCACACCACACTCCAGATAAAAGAAAAGAATGCTGCTGATAAAGTTAACGGCCACAACAACTTCAACAGCAAATACAAAAACAACGTGTATGCAAAATGTAAGGCTCAAAAATTAACACACATTGAGTTGTGACCATCATGGAGAACGCACACACAAAGACAAAACAAAAATGAAATTTTTGTTAGCAAGTACATCTTCGGACATATATGTATATATATCCGTATGTATATATCGACTCGTATACATACATACTGTATAATAGATTGCTGATATGATAATATTGCTTGCTACAGGCGAAAAAAGAAGGCAATAACATAAAATACACCCCCAGTTGACCACAGTGTCGTCCAAAAGAAGTTATGGAAGAAAGGGTTACGAATGTTAGACCTTCATAATATCCTCCACCTCCTCCTGGAGTATTAAACACAGATGGATAAATGATTGCTACAAAAAATCTAACTGTATTTCTTCTTCTTGTGCAGGATTAGGCAATACATATTAGGTTGATTCGGTTTATTTTTAGAACTCTGAATCCTGGACTGGAAACATTTTTTGAAACTAAAAATTTTACGTGTCCATTGTAATTTGTTTTTTAAAGTTACATTTATTTGTTCGTAATTAGTTTGTCCGGTTCCAAAGAATTTGTCTTGCTACCAATGATTTTGGTATTGATTCCGAGCCAAAGGAACGGAGAATAGAAGTAAGGATATATTTAAGACACAATTCTCGTTCCCCTAGCGGAAATGGATCAATTCCAGGATCGGTACAGAACTATGTAGTCCCAATTGTGTATGGCACGGTTGGTAGAATTCTACCAAAAATGGTAGATATTTTATTGCCACGTAGATTGGTAGAATTCTTGTTGCTTTGGTAGATTTTGCAAAATATTCCTCCCCAATTAGAGGTACTTGGCAAATTTTCTCTAGAAATAGAATTTTGACAAAGTTTTCTCTAGAAATACAATTTTCTATAGAAATAAAATTTTGCCAAATTGCCACCGTGGTGCAGTGGTTAGCATGCCCGCCTTGCATACAAAAGGTCGTGGGTTCGATTCCTGCTTCGACCGAATACCAAAAAGTTTTTCAGCGGTGGATTATCCCACCTCAGTAATGCTGGTGACATTTCTGAGGGTTTCAAAGCTTCTCTGAGTGGTTTCACTGCAGTGTGGGACGCCGTTCGGACTCGGCTATAAAAAGGAGGTCCCTTGTCATTGAGCTTAACATCGAATCGGGCAGCACTCAGTGATAAGATAGAAGTTCACCAATGTGGTATCACAATGGACTGAATAGTCTAAGTGAGCCTGATACTTCGGGCTGCCATCTAACCTAACCTAAATACCAAAAAAATCATTAGTGTAAATACAAAATCTTTGAAACAAACAGGGAATATGTTTGTTTTCATTTATAATATTGATTATTTAAGGAAAAGTAATCGCGAAAATAAAGTGATTTTCCCCACCTTAATACAGTAAATAAATATCCGACAATTTAGTGTGCTGGATTGTGACAGACACCCTAATATACGTATTCGTAATCATTCGTGCATGTTGTTAGATTGTAACAATTTCAATATAATTTTATTTGCTGAGTGTAATAAAACCGAGTTGCGTTTAATTAATGTCTGTCTGTCCGTCGGTCGGTCGGTACAAGCAGCAACCAACAAAAATAACAAGCAACAACAACAACAGCAGCAATCTGACAACAACCATCCGGGGAAGAGCATGTTGAAGAATATAAATGACGGTCATAAAACCGTCAAACTCGATTTTCGAATAGGCGCACAGCAATACTCAGCTGGTGAATTGATTGGCACACAGCATGTAGTGATATTCCCCCACAAACGACATAATTATCCAACTACAGGCTCTGTACAAATAAAATTGCACATACATACATACATACATACATATATACATAGAATGCCTGTATTCTTTTCGTTGTACGTGTTTTATGTACTTGCTATTTCTTTCTCTGTTGTTCGGGTTGTCATTAGCAAATGAAAATAAAAGCCGAAGCACCAAAATACTTTAACAGATAGAGCAATCCATGCCAGTGTGGCTGCTGGTATTTAGGCGGCAAAATATTCGTTGTTTTTATGGGTGATGATAAATTTAAATGCATCACTTGTGTTATGAATGAATGTAGTATTCGAAGAACATATTGAGATGGAGTTTTGAAGGCGAAGCGCCAAAAGCACTTCTATGAATGCTTAAGAAAAACGTTCATTATTTCTACTGTTTTAGCATATACAGTATGTCAAGAAAGTCTTTTGACATTGCCAAATATTTCAAATTCCAGAAATAATTGAAGTAAAAATCGAGTTGTTAATTCGTTTTGAGAAAAATAAAATATGTATACTTTGCAAAATACATAATAAAATATTTTTTAAAATTAAATTATATTTAATTTTGGAACAAAACATAAGTTTTATCCTATTATCAAAACACTTTCTTGACATACTGTATTTCGTATAATCAAATTAGAAAAAAAAAGATGAAATATCCTTATGTTAACCACCTAAAAACCGCAACAATTTTCAGCAAACTACAAAGGACTTAGCAGTTTGTTTGCTGTTGAAAAATGTACAAAACTGTGAAAATATCAATAATTCGTCTGCTATTTGTAGCATTTTTCTATGAGTATATTATGGACATTGGCTTTAAAATGTGTTTTATAGTAACATGTGATATAATTTAAGACTCTTTTAGTACTTGGTAGGACATTACCTCATTTTTCCGAAATCTCATATACATTTATAGAGTACATGAATCACTTGTGACCGGCGCCGTCATATGACAAGCAACAATATGTTTTGCTTATTCACACCATGGATTAAAATACAATACACAGCCGCACAACAAGCGACCTCTAAGCATAAGGACACCTCTTTGGAAATCCTTAATGCTAGCCTAATTTTATGGTTAGTTAAGCAGTGTATCTAGGTATCTTTTGGACAACGCGCATGTGTATATACCATTGTCTACCTAATCTTATTGTGATTTTCGTTGGAAGTTGATAACTTCTTCTTCCTTTTTCGACACTTTTTACCTAAAACACGGTAATTAAATGTCAATGGTATGTCCATATTGTTATTCATGCCCATTGTTTAGATTCGGAAGGCTTTTGCAATGTTTTTTGTTTAGGAAGAGAAAATGTAATCATTCTCCAAATAAGATGGGAAAATAGTCTGGAAATATATTACAAAGGATTGCTATTGCAATCCTCATTAAAACAAAAAAAAAAAACAAAACCCCATGCAGATGTTCGGGCATATGGCTAAACCTAGTCTTTTGTGTCAGGAAAAAATATATGTCAAGGAACATATTGCACTTTTGGCGCAAATATATTGCGTTAACATCTTAAGCCACCTTTAATTTGTGTAATAATTTCGAAATTTAAATTACGAACTCTTAGAAAAAAAGACTGTCAGTCGCTGTTCCATTTTTTTGTTATATTTTTGTACTTTATGGTCTAGCGGACAACAATTCCGCTAAAATGCTACCCAAAGTATTTGCAAGAACTAGAATTAGTAATCTTGCCCTATAACATCGATAAAAGCTCTAAACGCGAGGTTAGTCTATGCAAAACATAGACTTAATAACTTGCTTTTACTGTAATACAATAGCCCCTGGATTACCTTTTTTCGTTATTTTAGCCAAACTAATACATATTTAACGGTTTTCGAGTGTAAAAAGAGGAAGGAAATGTTTCCTATATCAGCAAACAATGACTGTTTTCACATTTTCGGCAGTTTTTTCTGCGGTGCTACTTTCTTTTTCCCCTTTTTATACCCTCCACCATAGGATGGGGGGTATATTAACTTTGTCATTCCGTTTGTAACACATCGAAATATTGATCTAAGACCCCATAAAGTATATATATTCTGGGTCGTGGTGAAATTCTGAGTCGATCTGAGCATGTCCGTCCGTCCGCCCGTCCGTCTGTTGAAATCACGCTAACTTCCGAACGAAACAAGCTATCGACTTGAAACTTGGCACAAGTAGTTGTTATTGATGTAGGTCGGATGGTATTGCAAATGGGCCATATCGGTCCACTTTTACGTATAGCCCCCATATAGACGGACCCCCCAAATTTGGCTTGCGAGGCCTCTAAGAGAAGCAAATTTCTTCCGATCCGGCTGAAATTTGGTACATGGTGTTAGTATATGGTCTCCAACAACCATGCCAAAATTGGTCCACATCGGTCCATAATTATATATAGCCCCCATATAAACCGATCCCCCGATTTGGCTTGCGGAGCCTCTAAGAGAAGCAAATTTCATCCGATCCGGCTGAAATTTGGTACATGGTGTTAGTATATGGTCTCTAACAACCATGCAAAAATTGGTCCTCATCGGTCAATAATTATATATAGCCCCCATATAAACCGATCCCCCGATTTGGCTTGCAGAGCCTCTAAGAGAAACAAATTTAATCCGATCCGGCTGAAATTTGGTACATGATGTTAGTATATGGTCTCTAATGACCATGCAAGAATTGGTCCATATCGGTTCATAATTATATATAGCCCCCATATAAACCGATCACCAGATTTGACCTCCGGAGCCTCTTGGAAGACCAAAATTCATCTGATTCAGTTGAAATTTGGTACGTGATGTTAATCTATGGCCTCACCCATGCAAAAATTGGTCGATATCGGTCCATAATTATATATAGGCCCCATATAAACCGATCCCCAGATTTGACCTCCGGAGCATCTTGGAAGAGAAAAATTCTTCCCATTCGGTTGAAATTTGGTACGTGATGTTAGTATATGGTATCCAACAACCATGTAGGAATTGGTTCCTATCAGTCCATAATTATATATAACTCCCATATAAATCTATCGCCAGATTTGACCTCCGGTGCTTTTTGGAGAAGCAAAATTCATCCGATCTGGTTGAAATTTGGTACTTGGTGGTAGTATATGACATTTAACATTCATGCCAAAAGTGGTCCATATCAGTCCATAATCATTTATAGCCCCCATATAAACCGATCCCGAGATTTGGTTTTGGAGCCTCTTGGAGGAGCAAATTTCATCCGAGTGAGTTGAAATTTGTGGAAGACAGTCTTTCGTAGAAGTTTCTACGCAATTCATGGTGGAGGGTACATAAGATTCGGCCTGGCCGAACTTACGGCCGTACATACTTGTTCAAATTAGGATTAATGAAAATTTGTTTTGGAAAAATGTAATGGTTAAATTGAAAACACTTTCAAAATTTGTGTCCGTTAAAACAAACAAAAAATTTATATAGAACATCAACTTCATGCAACAACAACAGATATCGACAACACAAAATAAATTTGTATCTTTTTAGGTAGGATTTGAATGATAATCTAAGTGGATTTTGTAAATCGGAGAGAAGTTTTGAACTACGGTGGTCATATGAGACTAAATCGGTCGAAAGATATATATGGGAGCTATATTTAAATCTGAACCAATTCCAACCAGGGATCCGGAGCGGTCCATTTTTTTCGCTCCGCTCCGCTCCCGCTCCGGAGAAAAAAAAACCGCTCCGCTCCTCGCTCCGCTCCGAGAAAAAAAAAATCGCTCCGCTCCGCTCCACGCTCCCCTCCGCTCCTCTTCGAGAAAATTATAGTACAAACATTGTATTATTTGTTCAATTGAGTTTTATTTTATTTAGAAAAATCGGGCGGTACATATATGGGAGCTATAGCTAAATCTGAACCGATTTCGATGATTTTTTGCACATATAGTTAGTGCTATAGAAGATTACATTTCGCCAACTTTGAGTAAGATCGGTTGATAAATAAGGGTTTTATGACCTAATTTGACAAAATCGGGCGATACATATATATGGGACCTATATCTAAATTTGAACCGATTTCGATGAAATTTTCAGACTTAAAGGGTGATACAGAAGATTATTTTGTGCTAAATTTGACGACGATCGGTTAGTAAAAAAAGTGCAACGTGACGCCATTTGTCGAAATCGGGCAATACATATATATGGGAGCTATATCTAAATTTGATCCGATTTCTTCCAAATTCAATAACGTTCGTCCTTGTGCCCAAAAAAACTCCCTGTACCAAATTTCATCAAAATCGGTTAATAATTGCGACCGAAATCCTGTGAACAACAAATACATGGACAGACGGACGGACGGACACCAAGCGCTAGATCGACTCAGGAGGTGATTCTGAGTCGATCGGTATATATTTTATGGGGTCTAAAATCAATATTTCTTGTAGGCACATTTTTGGCAGATCAAACTTATTATACCCTAACCACTATGTGGTTTAGGGTATAATGAATTTAAAACAATGTGTTGAAACATTTTATTAATTTTGAAGATTTTTTCAGAAATATTAAATCCATTTTGACTTCATTAAAACGAAATTTGCATTCATGTTAGGATACACATTTTTATGTCGAATCACTTAGCTATGAGGACAAACAGACTTCATTGAAAAGTTTAGAGACTTTTAGACAAGGAAAAACTTTTTTTCAGAGAAATACGTCTTCTATTCTAAGCAAAATTCGTATTCGTATTTTAAGCATGTGAAATATTTGGCCTCCCGATAATATTCTTTGCGGTGCACCATCTACTATTTAATATGTGATAGAAACCAAATTTATGAAAATGGACCAAATTCTGTTTGATCTGACCATCGGACCAAATTTAAAAATTAGAAATCTTTTGGACCAATTTTGGTCCGATCGGACCAAAACGGCAACGCTGATTGGAATTGAAAGTCTATACACAGAGTAGAAGTAACTACTCTCCGAAAGTTTTTTTTTTGTTTTGCAACAGACGTAGAGAAGAGGTTTTGTTATATTTGTAATGTGTGTGTGTGTATGTTTATGTTTGCAACAACCTCCATCGACATCAGTCCGTGGTATACCTACGAATATTCTTACTCAGATCTAGTGTTACCTAATTTCGCTTTTTTCCCCTTTATTGTATAATAAATGTATATGCGCACATTTTTCAACCAAAATTGAAACTATCCATAATTTTAATAAAATTTTCGAGAACTAATATCAGAAATAAGAGAATGCTAGGATATAGTACAATAGTAAAGCAAATGTGAATGAAAAAAGCATGCCCGGTTCCAAAGATTTTGTCTTTACTTTAACAGTTTGGGTATTAATTCCGAGCCAAAGAAGCGGAGAATACAAGTAAGGATACTTTAAAGACGTAATTCTCTTTTAAATTTGGGGGTTATGTACTTGCTTCTAGGAAGCAAATGTTAATTTTTAATTTTTTTAGATTTTTTTTCGTCAGTTGTTATCAAAATCCTTTAAAAACGAGTTAACGAGTTATTTTTTTTTCCATATTAAGACTCGACTTCCAGTAGAAATTATGCTATGTTTCAAGTAAAAAGCGTCTTTAAAATAAAGTGTTGAAAAACATGTCTTATTTTTTAACGATTTTTTGCTTTGTAGGCAAGATGCAAAAAGGAAACAAATTTAAAGACAATTTTATTAATTTTAAAGAATTTTTCTTAATTATTAAAGTCACGTTGACCTTACCTCAAAAATTTTATCTTTCATGTTATGATACACATTTTTAAGTAAAATCACTTAATTATAAGGACATTACAACTTCATTCAAAAGTTTATTGCCTTTTGGACAAGAAAAAAACTTTATTTTAGAGAAATGCGTCTTCCATGTTAAGCAAAATTTGCATTCTTATTCTAAGGACATGGAATCTTTGACTTCACGACAATATTTTTTTCAGTGTAGAAAACTAAAAAATTTAATATAAATAAGATCGTTTAATTGCATTTATTTGACGTTCATTACAAACATCTTTGTAGTAATACGGGATGAAATTGATCGAAAGTACTGTTGTTACTTTTACAACACATACTAGATATATATTTTGACATTTGCCGTTTTTGAAAAAAAATTACTAAAAAACACGTTGTGTTTTCCCCAATGTACGTACGTACAAAAATACATATCGTACATTTTAAACGTTTACTCACACTACGCTAAGTACTAGCTAAATTTGAAATTACCTACACAGTGTAATTTCAAAGTTACACATTTCATTCAAGTAATATTTTATGCGGAGCGGAGCGGTTTTTCATTTGGAAACCGCTCCGCTCCCGCTCCGGATTTTAGAAATGCCGCTCCCGCTCCGGCAAAAAAAGGGCTTGCTCCGCTCCGCTCCGGATCCCTGATTCCAACCAAATACATCATAGTACGAATATTAATGTGCAAAGTTTCAAGCAAATTGGAGTATGATTTTTGGTCTGTGGTCATATGAGTGTATGAGTTGTGCTGCATATACTGCGCAACACATTCAAGCGTCATGTATCCGGCAACACTGCAAGCGTCAAATGTTCTAAAAAGTAACAATCAAGCATATGTTGCGCTAACCTAGTAAAGCACACGTAGTATTAAAATATTTGATGCAGAACAATTTTTTAGGGTAGAGACGGATTCCAAAAACACCAAATTAATAATAAGAGCATGTTTGGAAATGGCGGACGAATTTGCCGCAGGGAGAAAAAAGGATTGAAGTCAGGGATTTACATACACTTTTAACAGACATTGTAATGCTTATATGAGGTGCTGATCGGCTCATATGCAAGTGATAAAAAAATATCATCCGGGTATTGCTCGACCACTTTAAAGTGTCCCAAAACTTTTGGAACTCTTATTTTTCAGAATTGGTCTAATGTAGAAGCTGAATAACTTGCCAAAATCATTGCGGCGACTCATAATTGGAAATCGCCAGGGCCGGATAAAGTAAAGAACTATTGGATTAAGAAATAACTTAAATAATCCAGACGTTATTCCTGACTAGCTAACTGAAGGTCCAACCTACTTATTATACAATGGAAAATGCTCGAAAGATCCCATGAATTATAGACCTATTACGTGCCTACCTACCATGCATAAGATACTAACTTCTTTCCTCACCAAACCTGCATCAGGAAGATCAGTCATCTACTTTATATGGATGACCTCAAAACACGGTAAAAAAAATACGAATCCACCACAATTGGAAACTTGAACACACTGAGCTCTACAAGTATCTATGAGCCAACGAAAATGATTGATTTTACCACGAGAAAATAAAGACAAGGTTAAAATCTGAATAACTTCGAAGGCTCCGATTATTACTGCAAAGTGAGTTAAATGCTAAGAACAAGATAGAGGCTATCAATTTTACCACGAGAAAATAAAGGCAATGTAAAAATCTGAATACTTTCGAAGGCTCCAATTATTACTGCAAAATGAGTTAAATGCTAAGAACAAGATAGAGGCTATCAACAATATCGCGATACCTGTAATGCAATACAGTTTCTGCATCATCGAGTGGAATGAGTACGTATTTGGGAATATACATATCTCACAATGAACGACATGCACCATCCTAAAGCCGATATACACTGCCTCTATGTGCCGAGATGACTAAGAGATGTCGTGGAGAAGGATGGTATCACGATCATGTGGGATTTTCCAATAATAACAGATCGCACTATCAATGCAAATAGATCAGACATTGTGTACCATAATAGAAACACCAAGGAATGTTTCCTTATAGATATAACTGTACCTGATGAATCGAATGTAGCCATAAAAGATCCTGCGCGTGAATATACACCCATAGAAAAATTATTACCATACGGGCTCAAATCAATACCGTACATTATTGATAGTTAGCCAACCCCGCATGGTACAATATCAATACCGAACGGTACAGGCGGTACACAAAGCATGAAAGTACCATACCAAAATGGTATTAAAAATAATACCTAAGCGGTATTAATATATATACCATTAAGTTATTGATATGTAAGAATGTATGGCTTTTAACATGGAACCTTTAGGTTAGGTTAGGTTAGCTGGCAGCCCGATGTCACTTACACTATTCAGTCCATTGTGATACCACAGTGGTGAACTTCTCTCTTATCACTGATGCTGCCCGATTCCAAATTAAGTTCAATGACAAGGGACCTCCTTTTTATAGCCGAGTCCGAACGGCGTTCCACATTGCAGTGAACCCACTTAGAGAAGCTTTGTAACCCTCAGAAATGTCACCAGCACGCTGAAAAACTTTTGGTGTTCGGTCGAAGCAGGAATCGAACCCACGACCTTGTGTATGCAAGGCGGGCATGCTAACCATTGCACCACGGTGGCTCCCTATGGAACATGGAACCTTGCTTAGCAATTTCTTCGTCTAGGAATTTCACATGTATATATAAGTTTTTATTACTACCCGTGTAAAAATTGGGGGATCTGATTTGATATGGTTAGATCTGAGCCAAGATATGGTCAGATCTGAGCAGATCCGAAAAATGGTTATATCTGGTCAGATCTAAATACTATGAAATTGGATCTGATCAGATCTCAAAAATGAGACACATCTAATCAGATCTAATTTGATATAATTGTATATTATTTGATACAATTGTATCTTTCGAGATCTTTCAACATATAAAAGCCCATAATTTGTATATAAAATGAGATCAATTGTTTTATTTAATAATACAGACAAAAAGTATGTGCATAATAAATATGTTTAATTTAAATTGATCCATCAAAGCTATTTAAGAGTATTGACAGTTGAGTTAGAGTGTTGTCCAAGGGTTTTTTCGTTTGTTTCTTCTGCTTTGGACTTAGACACGCGACTAAAGTATTACAGCGTTAAGGCAATCTGTAATGAAATTAAGTAAAAAAAAAAACAATTATTAAACAAATATAGGAATAAACAAATATGGGAATATATAATATATATATTGTTTTGGATCATTCTTCTTTAAGTTGCAATAAAAATTGCCATATAATTTTATGTTGCTTTTAATACTCACATTTAAAGTGTATTCGGGATTAGGTTAGGTATAGCGATAGGCTGTTATTTTAGGCTCATACATACTATTCAGACCATCATGGCATCACAGTGATCAACATCTCACTTATCACTGACTGCTGCTCGATTCAATAATTAGCTCAATAACATGGGACCTCCTTGTTATAATCGAGTCCTATCGGCATTTCACGTTGCGCTGAAACAACTTAGAGAATCTTTGAAGCAGAAATGTCACCAACATTACTGAGAGGAGATAATCCACCGCCGAAATAATTTTTGGTGTTGGTCGGAACTGGGATTGAACCCGTGACCTTTTGAATGCAAGGCGGGCATGTTAACCAGTACACCACTGAGGTTTCCTTTTTTTTCCAAATCTAGAAAATAGTAAAACAATATGAAAATGACTACTAAGGAAATAACAAATACAATCTACTTACCCACATAATCTCCGCAATAAAGGAAACGATATACACTTTATCAAAGGAACACATTTAAAACAATTATATTAAATTTCTTAATTTTCTCAGCTAGTCTTGCGTTAAATTTTTTTAGAAGTGATGCCCCTGACGGCGTTGACATTTGACATAATGACATTGAGGTTTAGACGTGTATTTCTAAAATCTTTTTAACTTGTTCATGATTTTTTTTATTATATTTTGGACCGTATTTAACCCCATATATAGTCAGATATGATGTTATATCTACCATATCTTATTAGATATAGAGCTATATATGGTCCTATCCAAGCATATATTATTAGATATGCCAGATATAATTAGATATTATACTATATATGATGAGATCTGCAATTATATCTAACCAGATCTAGCACCATATATAGCATATCTGTGCATATCTAATTATGTCTGAACCAATATCTGAACAGATCCAATTAGATCCAATTTGATATTATTAGATAGGATTGGATCCTCCAATTTTTACACGGGTACTATTATTATATTTATTATTATAAGCGCGAAAAGTAGTACTTACAAAAGATATTAGTTGGTCATTTTACCTTGTAATAAAGCATCTCGTTTTTGAAGATTTTTCTCCGAGTTTTTTTAATTGTTTTAATTCGGCACAATTGCAGTTTTGGTGCTTTAGTTTGGGAGGAAGACCCTATTTTATACAAATTTCTTAATGATTTTTTTAAATTTCGGGTTTGAGTTTTAAAACTCCTTTTAACCCTAGACATCTTATCTACGTCTGAGAGACGTATACGTTTTTTAGTTTTTCGCTCTCCCTTATGAAAATGAGTACCGAAAATATGTTTTTTTGTTACACAAAAAATTAAAGTTTAGACAAAAACGTGTTTAAATGATAAGGATTTGTATAAAGAATCGGTGTAAGTACATTTTGGTACATGCTGTTCAGGGCTGTGGAGTCGAGCCAATTTTGCTCGACTCCGACTCCAGCATTTTTCATCAGCTCGACTCCGGAGTCGACTCCGGGTAGGTAATATAACAAAATCTCATTTTAATACCACTAATTTGTAGTTCTATTGTGGGGGTACCGTAAGTGGATCGATATAAAGTATCGTATTTATTTATGTGTGCAAAAAAGGTCTTAATTTCACATTAGATGCCAATTTCAAATTTAGGGCAATGTTTAATAAATAAAATAATGATATAAATACCCATCATAATATGAGAAGTATATGTATTTGTGGACCAAAATTATTGATACTATCTCAAATCCTTTAAATTTGTTGCGAGCTATATAAAGGTTTATATTCCCATATGCATGAATTTGAATCTGAATCGATTTAGACAAAATTGAATATACTTCTACAAAATCTATGTACTTAAAATTTAAATCTAACGTTATGGGACGAAACACAATTTTAACAAAAAATAAAAATGCAAGGAAAGTCTAAAGTCGGCCGGGCCGATTATAATATACTCTACACAACTTTGTATTTAGATCTACATTTTGATACAATCTCAAATCAGACTTCTACAAAATCTCGGGCAATATTTTGGAAATATTTATAATTGTTTAGACAATTTCGCAAAAATGCATTTATGATTCATTCATTGAAAATTTGAGTCATTTCTACAAGTTTTCGACTTGGCATTGAGTATCAGTGAGCATACAATTTTGGAAAAATTTTTGTCTAGTAAATAAAATTTTGCAAAATTTTATATAGAAATAAAATTTTGCAAAATTTTCTATAGAAATAAAATTTTGGCAAAATTTTCTATAGAAATCAAATTTTGACCAAATATATAGAAATAAAATTTTGAATAAAATTTTTATAGAAAATAAATTTGGCAAAATTTTTTATAGAAATAAAAGTTTGAAAAAATTATCAATAGAAATACAATTAGAAAAAATTGTGTAGCAAACAAAATTTTGCAAAATTTTCTATAGAAATAAAATATTCTATAGAAACAAAATTTTGACTAAATTTTCTATAGAAATAAAATTTTGACTAAATTTTATATAGAAAATAATATTTCTATAGTAATAAAATTTTGAATACATTTTTTACAGCAGTGAGCAACAGTAAGAAAACAAAAATGTTGAGAAAATTTGCTATAGAAATAAAATTTGACAATTTTTTTTATAGAAATAAAATTTTGAAAAAATTGTCAATAAAAATGCAATTTAAAAACATTTTTGTGTAGTAAATAAAATTCTGCAAAATATTCTACAGAAACAAAATTTTGACTAAATTTTCTATAGAAATAAAATTTTGACAAAATTTTCTAATAAAAAAATCTATTACTATAAAATGTTGGCAAAATTTTCTATAGAAATAAAATTTTGACAAAATTTTCTAATAAAAAATCTATTACTATAAAATTTTGGCAAAATTTTGACTTAAATTTATATAGAAATAAAATTATCAATAGAAATAAAATTTTGAAAAAAATTTTATGTAACAAACAAAATTTTGCAAAATTTTCTATAGAAATAAAATTTTGCAAAATTTTGACTCAATTTTCTATAGAAAAAAATATTTCTATAGTAATACAATTTTGAATAAATTTTTTATAGAAATAAAATATTGACAAAATTTGCTATAGAAATAAAATGTTGACAAAACTTTTTATAGAAATAACATTTTGACAAAATTTTCTGTAAAAAACAACTTTGAAAAAATTTTCTGTCAATATTCCACATAGGTGTATGGCCTATGTGGAATAAAATAAAAAAAGAATAAAAAAATAATTTCGATTGTTCGAAATATTTCAAATAAATTGATATGGGCATTAAAATGGATCGATGCAGCCCATCTGCTAGTCTAACATTCTAGGAAACATAAAAAGATAGCCGTAATTGGAAGTTGATTTTCATTTACAATCATGCTGTACATTGATCGAATGGAAACTAATTTGCGTAAAAACCTGCTTAGTTACAAAAATGTGAAGTGTTTTAAAAAATTTGGTTTAGCCGGAGTCGGAGTCGAGCAAAATTTTTACGACTCCGACTCCAGCAAAATCTTTAGACTCCGACTCCAAGACTCCGGCTCCACAGCCCTGATGCTTTTAGTATATGGTCTCTAACAACCATGCAAAAATTGGTCCATATCGGTCCATAACTATATATAGCCCCCATATACATATTATGGACCGATATGGACCAATTTTGCCATGGTTGTTACAGGCCATATACTAACACCATGTACCAAATATCAACTGGATCGGATGAAATTTGCTCCTCCAAGAGGATACGCAAACAAAATCTGGAGATCGGTTTATATGGAGGCTATATATAATTATGGACCGATATGGACAAATTTTTGCATGATTGTTAGATGCCATATGCTAACACCACGTACAAAATTTCAACCGGATCGGATGAAATTTGTTGCTCCAAGAAGCTCCGGAGGACAAATCTGGGGATCGGTTTATATGGGGGCTATACGTAAAAGTAGTCCAGTATGTACCATTTGCAATACCATCCGACCTACATCAATAATAACTACTTGTGCCAAGTTTCAAGTCAATAGCTTGTTCCGTTCGGAAGTTAGCGTGATTTCAGCAGGCGGACGTATCGACTCAGAATTTCACCATAATATATGGGTTCTTAGACCAATATTTCGATGGGTTACAAACGGAATGACAAAGTTAATATACCCCCATCCTATGCTGGAGGGAATAAAAATGAGGTGATGACTCAATGATAAGACATGTTCGTCATATGTGGTATCACAATGAACATGTTAGTCTCAGTGTATCTCTAAAAACAGACAGCCACTCTTCTTAACAGGAAGAATCGGGAATTCCTATGGCTGACAATCAGTGCGTCTGATTTTACAGGTTGTCACTCCAGCCTGATGAATACATATATATGGAAGCTACATCTACCAAACTACAAAATATTTGTACTGCATTCGAAAGCATTTCGCATCAACAGCATTCAAAATGCGATTGTGTGACACGATTATATAAGAAGTTTTGCTTTGTACTTTCCACAATGTGACGCATTACAACAATTTAAACCTCCGCAGAAAACATTTACAACTATGGCAAAAGTTTATATATGAGAGTGAAATAAAAACGCAATACATTTTTTTCAGTGGTATATTTTATGTTGTAACTTTTAGCGACTAATTTTATTTGTTATTATTATTTATGTTTAATTTAAACATCCACAAGCTCCATATATATGTATATCGTATAGTTTATAGTTTCATCTTTATTGTTGTAAGAGTAATAATTGTGTTTAAATAAAAAAGCAACATTTTATCGAAATTCGAAAAAATAAAACAAAAATCGTCGACAAGCCAATATCCATCGGGGAAAACTCCTTTCACTCTAGGCGCGCTCTCTCTCGAAGATGTTATTTGAGATTATGAAAGAGATAAAAGGATTTACTCCCTATGAATGCTGTTCGCCATTTCGATTTCGATCGCTAGCTACATAGCTCGAGGCATTCATTATCAAATGCCAAACAAAAGAGAACAAGGAAATCATGAACAAATTTGATTTTAGGGAAATTTGAAGATGGTTTGTAAATTTCGATTTTTATAAGATTTTGTATTTTATTGTTTGTTATTCAAGGTTCATTATTTAACTTAACGTTTGTTGTTTTGTCTAGCAATGACTATTGTTTTCATCATTCTTTTTAAAAGAGTGTTTTGTTTTAGTTGTAGTAATTCTGCTTTTAACGAGTTTTTCTTCTTCTTTTCATCTTAAGCGAATTCGTTTAACGAAATTTTTATAATTAAATTACAAGAATAACGTGAGACGACACTGATGATGGGACACACTGAGTGTAAATCTTTGTGTTGGGAAGTTGCAGTTTCAGATGTTGATGAAACTAATTTCTTCTGGTTTACTTAAATGACGATGGTGTGTGGTTGAGGGTGGTGGTAATATTAATTGATCTTCCGCTTAACCTTGGAAGGTGGACAAGAATTTGGTGACAACATCCTTCAACTTAGCATCGGCAGCTTCAGAGATCTTGCCTTCTTGGGCGATTTGGTTCAAGAGACCTTGTTCGGAGGTCTTGATGTGTTGCAAGAATTCCTTTTCGAACTTGGTGATCTTGGCGGGATCCATCTTATCCAAATGGCCACGGACACCGCAGTAGATGACGGCGACCTATGCATAATTCAAATAAACAAACAAATTATTTGAATTTCCCATTGCATAGATTATGGAGGATATAAACTTACTTGATCTTCAATGGACATGGGGACGTATTGACCTTGTTTCAACAATTCAGTCAAACGAACACCACGGTTCAACAATTGTTGGGTGGCGGCATCCAAATCGGAACCGAATTGGGCGAAAGCAGCGACTTCACGGTATTGGGCCAATTCCAATTTCATGGAACCAGCGACCTGTTTCATGGCCTTGGTTTGGGCAGCGGAACCGACACGAGATACAGACAAACCGACGTTAATGGCGGGACGGATACCCTTGTAGAACAATTCAGTTTCCAAGAAGATCTGACCGTCAGTGATGGAAATTACATTGGTTGGAATGTAAGCGGATACATCACCGGCTTGGGTTTCAATGACGGGCAAGGCAGTCAAAGAGCCACCACCCATGGCGGGGGACATCTTGGCGGCACGTTCCAACAAACGGGAATGCAAGTAGAATACATCACCAGGGTAGGCTTCACGACCTGGGGGACGACGCAACAACAAGGACATTTGACGGTAGGCGACGGCTTGTTTGGACAAATCGTCATAGATGATCAAGGCGTGCTTGCCCTTGTCACGGAAGTATTCACCCATGGCGCAACCGGAATAGGGAGCCAAGTATTGCAAGGGAGCGGCATCAGAAGCGGTAGCAGATACAATGACAGAGTAGTCCATGGCACCTGAGTCAGTCAAACGCTTGACAATTTGGGCGACGGTGGAACGCTTCTGACCGATGGCAACGTAGATACAGTACAATTTCTTGGATTCATCTTGACCATCGTTGAAACGCTTTTGGTTGATGATGGTATCAATAGCCAAAGCAGTTTTGCTGTAAGATACAAAAATCAAATTAAAAGTACATAAATTTAGGGGAACATATGGCCAAATATGGATAAATTTCTTTGATCTCTTTTTCCCCCCTTTTCCATTTCTTACCCAGTTTGACGATCACCAATGATCAATTCACGTTGGCCACGACCAATGGGTACCAAGGAATCGACGGCCTTAATACCAGTTTGCATAGGTTCGCGTACAGATACACGGGGAATGATACCGGGGGCTTTAATGCCGACACGGAAACGGTCCTTGGTGTTGATGGCACCCTTACCGTCAATAGCGTTACCCAAAGCATCAACGACACGGCCCAACAATTCATCACCGACGGGGACATCGACAATAGCACCGGTACGCTTGACAATATCACCTTGCTTGATGAGTTTGTCGTTACCGAAGACGACAACACCAACGTTATCGGGTTCCAAATTCAAGGCCATACCCTTCAAACCAGAAGAGAATTCTACCATCTCATCGGCTTGGATGTTGTTCAAGCCATAGACACGAGCGATACCATCACCAATGCTCAACACACGGCCAGTCTCTTCCAAATCGGCCTTGGGAGCAACGCCCATGATGCGTTCTTCCAAGATGGAAGAGATTTCAGCGCTGCGTTGTGTGCTAGAGACATGGAGTTTACGTGCAGCTAGAGTTGCAGCTGGGTAAGCGGCTTTGGCAGCAATCTACAAAAAAAAAAAAAATAGAGAAATAGGAAGAATATTGTGAGAATTGGAGATATTCATGTTTTTTAATTTTTATTTCATAAGAACAAAGCAAACACTTTCAAAGTTTTACTTTCTACTGGTGATGGTTGGGAAGAGGTTACTAATTTACTATAGGGAAAACTAGAGGCAGTTTATCATCGGGAACTACGACAACTGCAATTTTTAAAGATTTGATATTGCCTTTTAAATGCAAGCGCTAATTATTTGTTTTTTTTTTCGTATAACTAACGAGTAACTCGTCTTTTGATAATCGAAGTTCTCAACGAATCAAAAAATACATAAAATTTAGTAGAAAATCATGCTTTACAAAAAAACGACCCAGTCAATGCACCTAGATATGTGCTGTTACACGAAAAAAAATCTGCTGGAAAATTAAGCAGTTACTGTTTGCAAAAAAAAAGATAGAAAATATTTTCTATTATATCCCATTTTCTGGTTTATTTTATTTATTTGCAAAACGCAAAACTTTCCTCAGTATTTTTATTCCGAACCACAATGGCTTGTTATATGAAAAAAATATTTTATAAGAAAAAAATGTCTGAAAAATATGAATGGTTCACGAGTTATAGGCAGTTCAAAAACATGGGGTTTGTTAATCCAATTGGCCCAAAAAAACCTAATTCTTTTAAAAATATAATAATAATCACAAATCTATTATCAACCTGTAAAAGCACTATTATTTGGAATAGATTATATTTATTGCAAAATCTGGATTTTGAGTAAATTAAGTAATGACAGCAGATATATTCTTATTCGCTGGACATTACTCGGGATTTAACCAAGTCAACAGAAGCTTGATATCAGTGGGTCAGTATTCTAATAGCATGCTAAATGTAGCTAATTATACTAAAAATTGTTCGAAGATGTGCTGCAACTTCTTTGTAATTGTTCATCAATATTATTTTTCGATGAAAATTTTGTGTTGGAACTTAAGTTTCGCCAGTCGATTCTTCCATCCGATTATGGACAAACGCTCATTATTATATAATAAAATGAATATTGTAAAACAGTTGTGAGTAGGATAAAAGGAATGTTAGCTCGTTATTAGGGATATACAATCGGAAGGGGCTGTAAAGGGATGTTCTAAATTTTTACTAAAATACTTGCATGCAATACATATTAAATATTGTGACAATACATATACAATTGATAAAATCATCAAAGACTTTCATCAATGAATAATTGATTGCCATGTTATTTAATATTGGCAAGTTTTAGAAAAATTGTATCAAATGTTGTTTAATCGAATTTGATACAGAGTGCTCTTGCCTTTTTGGAAAAAGCAGACACATGCACAACATTCTAAATTACTCAATACAAAGCGTTAATCTATAGCAAAAGAGATATTTATACTAATATGTACTACAAATTCACCATGTTCAGGGTAACGCAAATCAACATTTCTTGGTAAACTAGTACAAAAATGACTTTAATCCATTTTGGAAAATATACATTATAATATGCTCATGTGCGAATTGTATGTATTACAAGCATCCTGTAAGTATGAGGTTTTTTATATTGCTTAATAGCTGTTTTGTTAAATGTGCCAATAATTAAGAAAAAAAAAATAATTTCAACGCTTCGAATGGGATACATTCACGAGTTTTAATTAAACAAGATTAGAGGATAACTGCAACCTAAAATATACAATCGAATGGGGGATTTTTAGATAGTTATAACCGTAGTGTAAAGAAAGAATAAAGACAAATGGATATATATTTGGAATTTAAGTGGCTTTCGTTTTATTCCAACAAATAGTGTTCGCCATAATCATAAATACATTATAAATGTAATGATTTGTGTGGAGATTAAAAGAAAAATCGTGGGGAGCTTGACTTTATGATAAAACTTGGTTTCCTTTTAAGATGCCAAAATAATACTCTTGGATTTTGATTATTTTATCATTTATCAATTAAGGGCTGTATACAATCCCTCAACCAACAAATGGAAACTCCTATGCCGTCAGAAATATCTATTGATTTTTTATGACTGTTGATGCACTGTTTCAATAACTAACTGATTTCCAAATAGAATATATGTGAAGTAATTTCTATATTGGTTGGAACTATAACAAGTTAAACAATTGCCAACAATTACACTAACATTGGCTATCAACCTTTTTCAAAATTTTTGAAATTTCGTCAATATATACCTATTTGATTAGAGTAATAATTTAATTAATAAAAATTTCTGTATATTATGAAGACATTGGTTACCTATGGACCACAAATGAGATTTTTTAAGTTGAATGTCGACCTATTTTTTATTCGATTTGAGTAATTGAATTAAGAGCATGAAAAGTTCTGTATATTTTAAAGGACATCTATGATTTTATAAGAATGATGAAAAAATATATTTTCTTAATATCTCGAGATATATTCTCAAGAAAATGCTAAAAATTAAATTTAATTCCCATGAGATTTCGCCAATGTAAGCGAACCCAAACGATTGACTTAATGTAAATGTATCTCTAAACATGTTATCTTTGCGAACCAATTTTTAAAATACATTTTTTTTTAATTTTCAAAATAAAGAAAATTTAAAGCTATCGCAGTACTAGCCATATTTTATTCAAAATATTTTTAAAAAGTTTTGGACTTATGTAAGATTTTTACCGAAAAAAGAGGAAAAGGCCTAATCTGACAGTTAAATAACCAGCAAAATATGGCAGCACATGAGAACTGTTATTCTCTCATAGTGGCATACACATTCATACACACACGGCAACTTGCAAAAAAAATCGAATATTCAAAATAACTAAAAAAGAATTGTCGACAAATGCATAAAAACATGTATATTCTTCTTATCAGAATCGGTTGTTTTCTTTTACATGGAATAAATCCAATGTGAATAAATGTACTTAACCTCAAAAAGTGCATAGACCATTTTTCTTGGTAGTTATGTGATTTTTTTGACAGATTGGTAGGGGGAGAGCACAAAGCACCGGGGTTATAAGAGAGTAAAATAGAATTGTTAACACGAAGGGAAGAGAGAGAAAAGTGCCGCAAACTGAAATGGCCTCCTTGCGTTATGTAACTGGAAAAATCTTTAAATTGTTTACAATTTTCCAAATCATTCTAAATTTTATCACAAATTAAAGGATAAAAGTTACATAAATTTCCAGCAACGACACATTTCCTCACATTTGACCCCCACGAATCACTCTCGCACTCATCTTTATTACTTGGCATGTTCGGCTCCTAGAAGTAAAACCTAACCAAAGGTTGCGTAACATTATCGGTAATTCTTATAGAAACATGAAAATCAATCAAAATTTGCACTTTGTAACTATTAAACATAAAATATTCACTGATTTTATTAAAGCTAAAGTTTTTGACTGAAGTCCAAGCCATGTTTTTGATTGCACAACTTCGTTTTTTTCAATTAATTTCACTGTGGCTTCGATATAATTTTTGCACATTATCTCCATTAATTCAATTTTTCGAGAATTTGTTTAAATTAATACCTGTTGAGCGGCCTTTGGCAAGTTGCGGGCCACAGATGTAGCCAAACGAGCAGAAATCATCGACATTTTGACTTAAATTAATTAAATATTTCTTGTCGCTTGCAGCAAATTTTACTTCTTATACACCCAGCCCTCTCTAGACGTAATACTTTTCAAAGATGGTTGACTTGTGGCGGAGATTCGTTCACTTTCACATTGACGTTAAGTTTCGTTCGTTGTTTTGAGTGTTGCCACTCTTAAGAAAAATCTGACAGCTGAAGTGGGGAAATTGTGTTGGGGTGGAAATTTAATTCAGTTCGGACATACAAGAGCAATGAAATGGTTTCATGCATTTGCGACCATCATATCTAAATTTAAAGAAAGCTCAGAAATCTGTATTATACTTGGATTGGAATTCATATTTGTTAAAATGTTCTTAGTCCTATACAAAATTCAAAACATACTTTATGTGCAAAATAATAATAAAGTTATCCTAGGGAAAGCAAAATCCATTTACTTTCAATTATGTTGGGTTTCGCAAAGAAAACCCTTAAATATATTGTTATTTTGTACTTTTAAGTTTGCTTCCATTGGTAAATCACGTATTTAGAAGTAGTCTTTGGAAAGGAATGATCGAAAGCAACAATTCAAAAAGTTTATTTTCTTTTAAATTATTATAGAGTAAACTAACTACTAATACTAGAGTCAACTAACTACGAAAAAACGAAATTAGTATATATGTAATAAATATTTAATATTGACTTCAACAACTTGATTTCACCTGAAATCTTGAATGAATTGAGTAAATCTGTCGAACGAATTCACAAACCAGAACATAAAATGCGCTGAAAGAAAAATGACAACTTGTTATTAAGGTGGGGATTAAGTTCGAGTTTAGCCGCTAAAAACGTCATTTTTTTCACGATTACTTTTCTTTAATAATCCATTTTAAGGAATACAAACTTTGTGAAAATTTGCTTTAGGCATTTCCCCATCAAGTTATAATAAAATTTGCAACAAATATGTATAATTCCATGCATTTTTCTTATTGATTTAGTTTTCACTTTAGCGTTTTTAGCGGCTAAAGGTGAGTACTATGTTCGGTTTTTTCACCAAAACACTAAGTTAAAACTACAAATATATTTATGAAGACGATTATATTTTGATCGAGTCTTGCCAAATAATGGATGGAAAAGATCCAAGGAATTGATTGCAAATAATTTTATATTTCTAAATTACTTAATTAAAAAAAGTAACCGTGAAAACAAGCTGGGTTTCAGCTTGAAAACTGAACATAGTACTCAGCTTAAAGGTGGGTATTAAGTTCGAGTTTTTTCACTAAAGGCCGGTATGCACCTCTAGCGAAATTTTCGGTAGCAAAAATTTATTTAAGTCTACAACAAAAAAAACAGGGCTGTGTACACAAATTTTAAACCATCTAATCGCTTTTAAAAATTGTTAATATATGTTCCAAATATTCCTCAAATAAATTGTTTATTATTTACAGACCTTTTAAAACTTTTACGCACACAATGATTGTAATAAATTAAATGTTTGCTGCCAAAAATATACTTTTGACAACCCTGTTATTTTCATTAGAGGTGCGTACCAGTTTACGAAATTGAAAGCTACCGAAAATTTCGTTAGCATAAATAGCAATGCATTTCTTATGGGAATGAAATTTTTCGCTAGAGGTGCATACCGGCCTTAAAGTGAAAACTAAATCAGTAAAAAAAGGAATGAAATTATACATATTTGTTGCAGATTTTATTATAACTTGATGGGGAATAGCCCAAAGCAAGTTTTCACAGAGTTTGTATTCCTTAAAAAGTTTTATTAAAGAAAAGTAATCGTGAAAAAATGGCGATTTTAGCGGCTAAACTCGAACTTAATACTCACCTTAAACTCGAACTTAATACTCACCTTTAAGGTGGGTATTAAGTTCGAGTTTAGCCGCTAAAATCGTCATTTTTTCACGATTACTTTTCTTTAATAATCCATTTTAAGGAATATAAACTTTGTGAAAATTTGCTTTGGGATATTCCCCATCAAGTTATAATGAAATCTGCGACAAATATGTATAATTTTATGACGTTTTCTACTCATTTAGTTTTCACTTTAGTGAAAATTAGAGGCTAAACTCGAACTTAATACCCACCTTAAGATGGCAATATTTCAATCAGGGATTGGCTGGAGCATGTAGGTGGCAAGGTAATCTATATAGTTACTACGAGTACAACTCTTCAAAAATTCATTCGTTAAGTTGTCAAGTGTTACCAATCACCGCCATTTCAGCTGGCTAGACTTGGCAGCTCGTGCCTGTAGCAATTAATCTGATATCCAACGTATCGTGACGCAAAAACACTATCAGGATACATGATAGAACAAAGAGATCCAATAAATATCATATATCATAAAATGAACCTATTAGTAAATAAAATGACTAGCAAACATATATTCTTATAGAAATTTGCACCTTTAAATTTGTTTCTGCCTCATAGTGAGTTCAATGCGTTTAAAAATGTTCAATCAAAAATTCAATTATGAAAATTGTATGAAATGAAATCGAAAAATATTTTTAGAAGGGACCACACCACAATTCCTCCATTCTCATTATAAAGGGTGATTTGTTAAGAGCTTGATAACTTTTTAAAAAAAAAAACGCATAAAATTTGCAAAATCTCATCGGTTCTTTATTTGAAACGTTAGATTGGTCCATGACATTTACTTTTTGAAGATAATTTCATTTAAATGTTGACCGCGGCTGCGTCTTAGGTGGTCCATTCGGAAAGTCCAATTTTGGGCAACTTTTTCGAGCATTTCGGCCGGAATAGCCCGAATTTCTTCGGAAATGTTTTCTTCCAAAGCTGGAATAGTTGCTGGCTTATTTCTGTAGACTTTAGACTTGACGTAGCCCCACAAAAAATAGTCTAAAGGCGTCAAATCGCATGATCTTGGTGGCCAACTTACCGGTCCATTTCTTGAGATGAATTGTTCTCCGAAGTTTTCCCTCAAAATGGCCATAGAATCGCGAGCTGTGTGGCATGTAGCGCCATCTTGTTGAAACCACATGTCAACCAAGTTCAGTTCTTCCATTTTTGGCAACAAAAAGTTTGTTAGCATCGAACGATAGCGATCGCCATTCACCGTAACGTTGCGTCCAACAGCATCTTTGAAAAAATACGGTCCAATGATTCCACCAGCATACAAACCACACCAAACAGTGCATTTTTCGGGATGCATGGGCAGTTCTTGAACGGCTTCTGGTTGCTCTTCACTCCAAATGCGGCAATTTTGCTTATTTACGTAGCCATTCAACCAGAAATGAGCCTCATCGCTGAACAAAATTTGTCGATAAAAAAGCGGATTTTCTGCCAACTTTTCTAGGGCCCATTCACTGAAAATTCGACGTTGTGGCTCGTTAGTAAGTCTATTCATGATGAAATGTCAAAGCATACTGAGCATCTTTCTCTTTGACACCATGTCTGAAATCCCACGTGATCTGTCAAATACTAATGCATGAAAATCCTAACCTCAAAAGAATCACCCTTTAGATCAAAAAAAAAAAAACAAATTCAACACGAACATAAATGCGATAATAAGAGCTTCATAGCGGCCTTAATGGTGAGCACTATGTTCCATTTTCACGTTGAAAATTTCGTGGTAACTTTATTAAAAACAGTTCAATATAAAGCAGATAAATTAACTCATTTACTGCGCACTTACTTGTTCCTCTACTTTACAGGAATATGTTTGTTTTCATTTGATTATTTCAGGAAAAGTAATCGCATAAAAATAAAGTGATTTTCAACTCGAAAACCGAACATAGTACCCATTCCCGCCTCAATTTGTAATAAAATTAAAAACAAAAGTTTATATTTTGATTATGCTTTTACTGATATATTTTTGATATTAGCCGCTGAACTCGAACTTAGTACCCACTTTTAAAACGAAACGTAATTCACTATGAGTAGGAATTAGGCTTGCCAGACGTACTGGTTTAGCCAGTACACGTAGCAAGTTACATGTTGCAGCTTCTATCAGCCAGTGATTTTATTCTCGATGGAGGCAGCGTGTCTGGAAAAATATCTGAAAAACTGTTCACCAATATACATTTCGCAATTTTAAGCGAAATAACTGTGTTTTCAGCACTTCATTATCGTTTTTATTTAAATAAATTATAATAAGCTAGTTGCGTTTGGTGTTTCACAAAATATAAAATGGCTCTTCTAACAATAGTGATGACAAAATACTTTCATGTACATTTTGTACTTTTTGATATGCTTCCCCCAACACAGTTGACGATTGCGGTAGTGACATTTACGAGTCTGTGGTAGCGATGAGGATGAAATGGAACTTTGAAATGATGGCAGGGTAGCAACTTCCCAGCAAACAAAAATGGAAGTGCTTCTAAAGCCACAACTTCAAAAGCACTTCCAAGTTACATGATTGGGCGACTTCCAGTGACCCAATCAAAACATCTGTTGTGGCAGAAACTGCCTTTGCCTTTCACACCGTGATGCATAGCCACAGTTACCAAACCGGAGATTGCACAGGTAAACCCGTGAAGCAAATTTTTACAGATTCAAAAGTGACCTACGATTTCACTTGCGGAAATATAAAACCGGCTAAAAACGTTCGCAAAATTCCTTTAATTTTATTCATTTAATCTTTATTGTTGAATTGTTTATGTTTTTGTGTGTTTTATTGCTAAAATGAAAATGTACTGGGTTTTTGCAAATCAAGGCATATTAAAGAGGTAAAGTCATGCAATCAGGTGACTAATATCGACATTCATCTTGTCAAAGGCTTTGTTTACGTTTAGTATTCAACAATGTTAATGTTTTATATATGCATTCAACAATACAACAACACTACACATACACAAACACAACAACACTACACATACAAACAAAACTTGAGTGATCTGCCATTTTAGTTTGACATTATTAATATCATGGGGGGGTACACACGCTTGCTCGTGACTTTACCTTTAATTAATATGCCTTGTTTGCAAATGTACTGGTTTTGCCAATTTGAAGTCTGGCAAGCCTAGTAGGTATTGTTTTTTTTTGTGAATTTTATGCCAAGGCAGTTCTTCTCGGGATATTTTTTGTGGCTCGAGATGCCACAAAAATATACACTTTCACACACTTCATATTTCAATGGTCAGTTTTCACTTTTGACGTCTTTAATTCAGAAATTTATCAAATATACAAATTTTATTTATATTTTTCACTTTAGCGAAATGAAATTGATTACAGCGACATCTTGTACTACAGTTTTGCAATGCCAAAGCGGTATAGGACTATTTGCGTTAAGTAGTTGACGATATGGCAACATTGCCAAGAGCTTTCGTTAACAGCTTTTGGGATGCTGACAGTTATTAAATTTGGCTGTAAAACGTATTTGCAACAGAATGATACAAATATAAAATTCGTCTGAGAATATTCGTGTTTTTAGTGTTGTAACTAGAAAACCCAAACTATTGGCCTGTTCTCTCAAATTGACTGTAGGCATTTCCGCAACCGGTATAAAATGGGAAGCACTTATTCACAATTTAAACATTAACAAATGGATAAGAGGTAAGTTGCACCTTCCGGAGCATAGATTCGATTTCGTTGCAGTAGGTTATACCAGCGTACAATGACCGCCAATTTATTTATTCTGCGGCCAAAATCGCAGCGAAGTTCCTTGATTTCCTAAATTCCAATCAAAATAGAAGGTGTGGAAGTCATTGTTGGCTCTGGGGGTACCTATGTGAAAGGTAATATAAAGTTGGCGTCAAATATAAAATAAAGAAGAGATTGATTAGATGGTCTTGTGATTTTAAAGTCTTCAGATGTAGGCAATGTTGTATCCAGTACACGGACAATTAGGACATGTCAATATAAGATAATATTTCGGTGAAGTTTAGCAAGCCGGTAATAGGTCAGGTTAGATATAGTGGTAGCCCGTAATTGCAGACTCCCTTAGATTGTTTAGCCCATTGTGAACACCACAATGTTGAATTCTTGAGTGCTACCCGATTCCCTGTTTAGCTCAATGACAACGGACCTCCATTTCATAGTCGAGTCTGAACGTTGTTGTTGTTGTTGTTGTAACAGTTTTTAATGTAGTTTCATCCATTTTGTTCTACGCTTGTGTAGTTCAGCTGGTAGCCAGATCAAGGAACTCTGTGACAAGGATGGGGTTTGTCCAGAGTGATGTGATAGTGAGACTGGTAGGCTTAGCTGGGCAAGCAAAAAGGTGACGAGTGTCATGTGGCCCTTGATTACAGATGGGACACACGTCAGCTACGCTGCTATCAATCACTGATAAGTATGAATTGAGGCGGCTGCACTAGTCTTAGTTGGGCCAAAACTACCCTTGTCTGCCGTGGGAGGTCTCTCTCCTCCGGTGCTATGGGCGGCGGTCGGACTCCGAGAACTGGATTAACCTTGTAGCTTCTCACCGCTTCAGCTACAGTATCCTCATGAATCCTGTTCAGACCTGTCTGGTAAGCTGCCTGATCTAGAGGCTCTCTTTTGTAACGCTGGATCTCGGGCTCTAGAAGGTGAAGATCAACCCTTACATTCCTGGGTGGAGGTTGTCTATCCACAAGATGGTGATTCGGATGACAACTTCGAGTCCGAACGTCGTTTCACATTGCGGTGAAACCATACCTTTGAAACACTCTGAAATTTGGCCACCATTATTGAGAGGGTGATTGGTTGCAATATGGATTGAACCCATGACCCTTTGTATCGTTTAGTATACCGATCGCCATATATATTTACCACGGATCTTGTCATATTTGACGTATTTATCTACGTATTTTCTTAAAATTTCACCCAGCCAAATGTTTTGGGGTCTCGTAAAATATGCAAAATATCAGATAAATCGGTTCAGATTTAGATGTACACTATCTCAAACAATTGTCCGTACACCAAATTGTTGAAAATATATTTCATCATATCTCAGAAACTAGATAATTTGATTTTATTCGATCTTTTTTCTTATCAATTAGAAAAAAATTATTCAAGCTTGATCTTTATTTACTTGAAACGAATCGACCATATAGTTTCTGAGATACAATGAAATATAGCATTAACAGTTTTGTGTACGGACAATTGTTTGAGATAGTGTAGATAAGTAAGTATAAAAAATTGTTTCCCAATCGGTTAAGATATAAATATTTGTATATGGGAATATAAATCTTCAAAATAACTCCCAACAAATTTGAAGGAGTTGAGATGATAACACAAACTTTGGTCTACATAGTGGTGAAGGGTATAATATAGTCGGCCCCGCCCGACTTTAGACTTGAATTACTTGTTTGATACGAATATGTGAATATTAACAGGATATGCTGATGGCATTCGGTATCCAAGGGTATAATACTGCGCAAAAATGTCGTAATCAAATCAGAAGTGGGAAATCTGGAATATGTTAGCGAAGGGAATTTGATGGTCTTGACAAGTTCGATCGCTATAAATTAAATTAGTCGGTTTAATGTCATGAAATTTTGTTTGCAATACAACGAAATTCAAGTTGTAGTTATTGAATTCAATCCTATTCTGCTCCGAGTTATTTCACTGGGGATATAGAAGGGAATTTGTACTGTAGATGGTACTGATAGTTATGCATATATGAAAGGCGTTTAGCATACATATATGAATACGAAATGAGAATGCTATCAGGAGTTGCGTATGGCATTCGTTATATTAGTACATAATGACAGATAAAAATGATTACGTTGTCAAAAAATATTTCAAAGAATTTTTCAAATGCTATCAAAATCGGAGTAGGGAATAAGATGTAAGTTCACAAAGGTATAAAAAATTTGATCGCTAAAGTTTTTTGGCAGTTTTTAGTTTTTGTTTAATATTTTTATGACCCACCAATAAATAAAAGGTTACACAGTAAATACAGGGTCAGAATATTTTGATATTTGGTATACGGATTCATAATAACGGACAAAAATGAATCTGAGTCAAAAATTGTAGCAGTGGAAAAATGAAAAGTGCGCATAAATGTTTGATTACTTCCACGAAAGAGTATTCTTTTTTCGAATATTATACTGACTGGCTCTATGTCGTCTCAATAATTGTGAATCCTACAGATGTTGGTTAGCTTCAATTTAAAAAAATATGATGTTTCAAGTTTTCCAATAAGAAGATTTTTGACTCAAAATTGTAAAATGAAAAAAAAATTAACATGATTTATAAAATGTTTGAATAACTTATGAAGAAACTAAGCAAACTTTTTACTTAGATGAGCAAAGAAGTTGAACCCGCTACCGATCCTCGTTAGTATTTTTCATAGGTGGATATTAAGTTCGAGATTATCAGCTAAAATAAAAAACGAATCTGTAAAAGCAGAATAAAATTATATATTTTGGCATATTTTATTATGACTTGAAGGGGGAGTGATCCAAAGTACCAATTCAAAAAGTTTATTTTCATCAAGATGATTTATTAAGGAAAATTAATCATTAAAAAATACTATTTACTTCTACTGTTGGTGAAGTTGCTATTATAAACACACAATGTTTATGAATTTTTACAGTTTATATCAATCCATTTTTATATCGTCCTAATTAAGACATCCTACCAATTTAATGTTATAATAATCTTGATTTGCTTGTAATTCACCTAATGTCCTCATCAGATAATATACAGTTTAATTCGACTCACAAACTCACGTATCTTCTATTTTCAACTTTTTTGCTCGTTCTTTAAAAATTTAAGATTTCGCATATATAAAGTTATATACATGATAGTACATTATGCCAATGGAGGTCATATACTGATATTGCGTACAAAATTTCAACAGAACCGGATGAAATTTGTTGCCATAGAAAGCTAAAACATTCAAATCTGGGGATCAGTTTGGGGATTTTCAAAAAGTGGCACAAAAAGTGGCAAATGTCGAACAAAGTGGCATCATTATTTTTGAAAAGTGGCACATTATATTTATTAATTTTTATAGTTTGTCGAACTTGAACTATCAGTCCCCAAAAGTGTTTGCAAACTGTTTTTAACCTTTTTTAAATAAATGGACGATAGCTGTTTATCGTTGGTGCACAATATTAAATTTTCTAAATAACACATATCGTTATGGTGTTAACTTCCTATAAAATTTAAACATTTGAAAAAGTGGCACACGTTATTGGAAAAAGTGGCACAAAATCGTAAAAAGTATCACATTTAGTGGCACAAAAAAGTGGTGCAGAAGTGGCACCGGCCAAAAAAGTGGCAAATTTGCCACTAAAGTAGCACATCGGTAACGCTGTATGGAGGTTGTAATTAATTATGAACCGCTAGGGACCAATTGTGGCATGGTAGTAAGAGAGCGTATACTGTCATCACAACAAAATTTCAACCGCATCGGACGAAATTTTATGCTCCAGAAAAAACATAAATTTAAAAAAAATATTGGAGATATTTATTTTTTTGAAGTGATATGGATGCCCCAGAAAAAAACTTAAATTTAAAAAATTAAAAAAAAAATATATTGGGGATATTTATTATTTTGAAATGATATGGAACTATTTTATGCTTATTGGAGGGCATATACTAAAATCGTACCGACATGTACCAAATTGCACCCTTATTGTACGAAATCGCAAAATTTAGCACGTTAGTTACAGGGCATGTACTGACATTAGGTACAAAATTTGAACTTGATTGGATAAAATTTGCTCCTCCTTGAGGAACAAGAAATCAAATCTTGGAACGGACTTTTAATATTATTATATCTTTAATTATGGATCGATATGAACCAATTTGTGTATGTTATTTCGAGGACCAATGATGACATCATATGTTGAATTTCAGCCAAATCAGATGAAACTTTCGGCCTCAGATAGTTTTTTTGTTTCTTTAAATTCATTCCACTTGGTAACATAGGGTATTAACATGAAAATTCAATTCTATTCAATTGTGAGAAATTACTTGAATTTCTTTCCAGATCTTCACCACTTGTTACAGGCTGTCCTGGGCGTCTTGTTCCTTGGGGAAACATTTTCGATTGAACATCTGCCGTTTTAGGATTCTTTCCATAATCCCAAATTTAAAATTTTATTTGGCCAAAAGTTGCCGCAAATGATGCGTAGGAATTTATTGATGAATGATTGAAGTTTCTGTGTTGTTGTAGTTGAAGGTTTTACTCCTAAAGAGAAGACTAAATTTAACGCATGCATTGAATATACGCAGTTTCGTGTTGAGCGACAGATGTTTTGATCTCCATGTTTTATTTAAACGACCATGCTGATCTGGCTTTATTTAGTCTGCTGTTCTTATCCTTCACTGTTCTTATAAAGGGTGATTTGTTAAGAGCTTGATAACTTTTTTTTTTAAAAAAACGCATAAAATTTGCAAAATCTCATCGGTTCTTTATTTGAAACGTTAGATTGGTCCATGACATTTACTTTTTGAAGATAATTTCATTTAAATGTTGACCGCGGCTGCGTCTTAGGTGGTCCATTCGGAAAGTCCAATTTTGGGCAACTTTTTCGAGCATTTCGGCCGGAATAGCCCGAATTTCTTCGGAAATGTTGTCTTCCAAAGCTGGAATAGTTGCTGGCTTATTTCTGTAGACTTAAGGCTTGACGTAGCCCCACAAAAAATAGTCTAAAGGCGTCAAATCGCATGATCTTGGTGGCCAACTTACCGGTCCATTTCTTGAGATGAATTGTTCTCCGAAGTTTTCCCTCAAAATGGCCATAGAATCGCGAGCTGTGTGGCATGTAGCGCCATCTTGTTGAAACCACATGTCAACCAAGTTCAGTTCTTCCATTTTTGGCAACAAAAAGTTTGTTAGCATCGAACGATAGCGATCGCCATTCACCGTAACGTTGCGTCCAACAGCATCTTTGAAAAAATACGGTCCAATGATTCCACCAGCGTACAAACCACACCAAACAGTGCATTTTTCGGGATGCATGGGCAGTTCTTGAACGGCTTCTGGTTGCTCTTCACTCCAAATGCGGCAATTTTGCTTATTTACGTAGCCATTCAACCAGAAATGAGCCTCATCGTAAAGCGCGAAACACATTTCGAACCGAACACTGATTTTGGTAATAAAATTCAATGATTTGCAAGCGTTGCTCGTTAGTAAGTCTATTCATGATGAAATGTCAAAGCATACTGAGCATCTTTCTCTTTGACACCATGTCTGAAATCCCACGTGATCTGTCAAATACTAATGCATGAAAATCCTAACCTCAAAAGAATCACCCTTTAGCATCCCAAGTAACAAAATGATTTTATATTGTAGGGGCTCATTGCTAATTTTGAGGCGATGATCAATTGTTTAAATGCATGGCATTCGACTTTTTTGTGTTCATTAAGCGAATAACACGCTAGTTTACCTTTTTCTGCATTTCAATAAAATTTTGAGAAAATTTTCTTTAGAAATAAAATTTTAAGACAAATTTTTACAGAAATAAAATTTTGACAAAATTTTCTGTAGAAGTAACAATTGTGACAAAATTTTCTAAAGGAATTAAATTTGGATATTTTCTATAGAAATTATTTTGACAAAACTTTCATTATTAGTTTTTATACCCTCCACCATAGGATGGGGGTATACTAATTTTGTCGTTCCGTTGTAACACATCTAAGCATGTCCGTCCGTCCGTTTGTTGAAATCACGCTAATTTCCGAACGAAACAAGCTATCGACTTGAAACTTGGCATAAGTAGTTATTATTGATGTAGGTCGGCAAATGGGCAATATTGGACCACTTTTACGTATAGCCCCCATATAAACCGACCCCCAGATTTGACCTCCGGAGCCTCTTGGAAGAGCAAAATTCATTTAATCCGGTTGAAATTTGGTACCATGCAAAAATTGGTCCATATCGGTCCATAATTATATATAGGCCACATATAAACCGATCCCCAGATTTGAACTCCGGAGCCTCTTTGAAGAACACAATTCATCCGATCCACAAAAATTGGTCCATATCGGTTCTAAATCGGTTGCCACTCGAGCCAAAAATAATCTACCAAAATTTTATTTCTATAGAAAATTTTGTCAAAATTTTATTTCTATAGACAGTTTTGTCAACATTTTATTTCTATAAAAATTTTTTTCAAAATTTTATTTCTGTAGAAAATTTTGTCAAAATTTTATTTCTATAGAAAATTTTGTCAAAATTTTATTTCCGCAGAAAATTTTGTCAAAATTTTATTTCTATAGAAAATCTTGTCAAAATTTTATTTCTGTAGAAAACTTTGTCAACATTTTATTTCTATAAAATTTTTTTTCAAAATTTTATTTCTGTAGAAAATTTTGTCAAAATTTTATTTCTATAGAAAATTTTGTCAAAATTTTATTTCTGTAGAAAATTTTGTCAAAATTGTATTTCCATAGAAAAATTTGTCAAAATTTTGTTTCTACAGAAAATTTTGTCAAAATTTTATTTCTATAAAAATTTTGTCTAAATTTTATTTTTTTTTCGAAGAACAAAATTCATCCGATCCACAAAAATTGTCCATATCGGTTCATAATCATGGTTGCCACTCGAACCAAAAATAATCTATCAAAATTTTATTTCTATAGAAAATTTTGTCAAAATTGTATTTGTATAGAAAATTTTGTCAAAATTTTATTTCTGTAGAAAATTTTGTAAAAATTTTATTTCTATAGAAAATTTTGTCAAAATTTTATTTCTATAAATTTTTTTTTCAAAATTTTATTTCTATAGAATTTTTATTTTTTTTTTTTTTCAATTTTTTATAGAAATTTTATCAAACTGAATTATATACGTATTTAATCGGCCTTTTTTTGTTTAACGTATACCTCGTATGGACTAACTTACAATTTAGGTGACAGTCTTCAGTAGAAGTTTCTACGCAATCCATGGTGGAGGGTACATAAGATTCGGCCTGGCCGAACTTACGGGCGTATATACTTGCTTGTATTCATTTCGAGAACAATACGCTCGTTTAGCTTTTTCTGCATGTCTATAAAAGTTTGAGAAAATTTTCTATAGAAATAAAATTTAAGAAAAATTTCTACAGAAATAAAATTTTGACAACATTTTCTCTAGAAGTAAGAATTTTGACAAAATTTTCTATAGAAGTTAAATTTAGATATTTTCTATAGAAATAAAATTTTGACAAAACTTTCATGATTAGTTTTTTTCTTAGATTTTTTGTCGACCTTTTTGGTTAGAATAATAAATTCATGATTTTTCAAGCTCTAGGTCTTTTTTAAATATTTTATATATTTTTCACAATATTTCGTGATTACAAAATTTTCTATATCAGTTACATTTGAATTAATTTTTCTATAGAAATTGCAAATACTGAAAAAAACTTCTAAAACAAAATAATAAAACATTTCTTTAGAAAAAAATTTTCATACTGATCACCAAAATTTGATCAGAAATATCCAAAACAGTTTTTTTAATTTGGTAAATTTTTGGTAAAATTTCTTTCAAATTTTCACTTGTCAGTGAAACCACTTAGAAAAGCTTGAAACATTCAGAAAAGTCGCCAGCTTACTGAGAGGGGATAATCCACCGATGAAAAACTTTTTGGTGTTTGGACGAAACTTGGGTTGAACCCATGACCCTTTGTATGTAAGGTGGGTATGCTAACCATTACATCACGGTGGCTCCCATATAAAGGGTGGTTAAAATTTCAAGGGTCGATGTTGATTTTGAATAAAACACAAACTATTTAGGTTATATGCCGTTAATGTGCCTAATTATCTCATCCTTTAGCTCTTGAATTGTTGCTGGCTTATCGACGTACACCTTTTCTTTCAAATAACCCCAAAGAAAAAAGTCCAACGGTATCAAATCACATGATCTTGGCGGCCAATTGACATCGCCATTACGTGAGATAACACGGTCATTGAATTTGTTGCGCAAAAGAGCCATTGTTTCGTTAGCTGTGTGGCAAGTGGCACCGTCCTGCTGAAACCACATATCGTCCACATCCATATCTTCCAATTCGGGCCATAAAAAGTTCGTTATCATCTCACGATAGCGAACACCATTCACAGTAACTGCCTGACCGGCCCCATTTTGGAAAAAATACGGCCCGATGATGCCGCCAGCCCATAAACCGCACCAAACAGTCACTCTTGTGGGTACATTGTTTTTTCGACAATCACTCTTGGATTCTCATTCGCCCAAATGCGGCAATTCTGTTTATTGACGAATCCACTGAGGTGAAAATGTGCCTCATCACTGAAGATGATTTTCTTCGAAAATTGATCATCCACTGTTGCCATTTCTTGGAACCATTCTGCCCATTCACGACGTCCATGGTTCAAATTGAGTAAGTCTGAAATAGAGAAATGCCAAATAAAATTCGGAGAAAAACTTGGCGTTTAGGTGTGGTTCACATTCAACATCGGCCCTTACAATTTAACCACCCTTTATATACCATCCGCTAAAATCGGTTCTTTTTTGGAAGCATGCATGATTTCTGAATTATTTTTGATCTGGATTTTACCATGATTAATAATATATCTACTTCATGGCATCTGAGATCAATATTGCGTTGTGTTAAACACGGAATGACAATGTTGGTATTCCCCCCATCCTATGATGGTGTGTATGAAAAAGACTTGTTGGCACAATTCACGTGTTGGCATCTTTTCGACTTACTCTCCATTTACTTTCTGGTATCGAACTAAAAACGGATGCTTTAATTTATTGCTAAGCAACGCCAGATGTCAGGTTGATTTTATGCCAATTCGTGAATACGGACTGTGTTTCAAGACACACATACAAATGTGTTGTGAGCAAACAAATAACCACTAACCCAAAATAAAATGTCAAAATTGTGCAAAATAGAAATAAGGATAAAGGAAAAGGAGACAAAGTGCAAAGGACTAAGGAAAATATACTGGAACATTAATAGGAATGAATAAAAGGACATAACAAAAAAATATTTTGGAGAATTTTTAAAAGTTTCTTACTCTCTGCCTTCTCTCTCTCTCTCTCAATTCTAATATCTCTCGTACTCTCACAAATACACTAATGGATAAATCGCAATCCTATGATGTGTGATGCTTACACAATGGTGAAAGTTTAATGACTGTTGAATGTACAACACGAGGGGTGGAAATCTAACAAAGAGATAGCTGGGCCAGGGTGTTGCTTAAAACAGTGGGGAGCATCCAAATAAAACACAAGGGAAGAGATTAAAGGACAATACTCACTTCAATATCTATGTGTGTGAGTGGAGACTTATTTCAAAATAGAGATGCTTCAATGGAAGAGCTCCCCACGAGAGAGAGAGGACGATGGAGAGAAAGTGCTTTTTGAGTGTGAAAAATTTTACCAGAATTTTTACACATAGATGCCTGACAACAAATCAGTCGCTGATAGCAGCCTCACATAGACGGGTCAACACTAAAAACCTAAAGTTACCGATGTAAAACGTGTCAGCAGGGTACGGTCGTAACTAGGAAAAAGTTTATCACAAGAAAAAATTTGAATAAAAATACTTTTGAAAAGTTTAGACGTGGAAAAAGGAAAATTGTGATTATTTTCGAAATTTGTTTATATGAAAATAAAAGTAATTTTCATCAAAAAAAGTGAAACGAATTACGGGAAATTATGCATAAAGAAAATAAACAGCCTTAGAGTAGGCAACAAAAAATAAATTGAAATATAATTCTATGCCATTTAGAGTGTGAGTGGTCGAATGCGTATATGCGTACATCCTTGCATATGTTTGTGTGTGTGTGTGTGAATGTATGTGAGTTTTAATATCCTTGTGTGAGTACATTCACATACAAACGTTTTGAATGTTTAAGGTTATTGTTATGTATAGCAAAGTGGCGGCTGCTGAGTCTGTGACGTAAAATTAAAATAGAAACCAACACTACCACCATTAGCAGCAAACAGCATCACTATCACCACAACGACTACCATCAAGACCATCGTCATCGTCACCATCACCAACACCAACAGCCAGTCATTCTCCTCCAATGCCCTTACATCGAAGTCAACGAAGTTTTCTTCTTTTTTTAATACAGAACATGGCAAACAACAAAAAATAGTGATGAACAACAAAACATTGCCAAGAGTTCATTCAATTAAGGCAATTATATGTGTTAAGTTTCATATTCCAACACAAGTAATGATATAAAATTAAAAGAAAAAGAAACACACAAATTGAAGCATACTTTTGAGAGCAACGAGTGAATTAAAGCATACACTTTGTAAAGGGCCTATGAATAAACGCCAAATAAATTTTTCGGCCTTTTATTGAAAGTGAAATTTTCTTTGTATCGATTAAATAATCATAGAAAACAAAAAAGAAAAATAAAGAGAAAAAATCTTTGAAAGCGCAAAGAGAAAATTTGAGTTTTGAGACAACACGTGTAGCATTGTGAAAGTAATTTTATGTCACTTAAAACAAAATGAATAAATTACATGTAAAATAACATATAAAAAGTTAAAATATGACACAAAGTGGTTCAACAAAAATATTGCATAAAAATTTATAAATTCAAATATTACTAATTATCTACAATAGTTAGGGCATAATTAAAGGCTTAAATCTTAAGAATAAAAAAAAACTAAATAATAATTTGAAGCATATTTCATGAAGGCTTTATGCTAAAAAAAAAAACACTACAAGAGGATAAGTGAGAGCAAAATATAAAATGCCACTGAATACAACGTTGTGAATAAAAGAAAATACCAAAGAATCCTAAAGCATACTTTGAGGCAGCCTACAACTGCCGAACAAAAGAAACCTGAATGCTGAAGTTGTTGGTTTCCATGGTTCTTGTGTGACAGTTGAATAGAGATCAACTAGTGTGAATGAAATACGAAGTAGGAATAATTCATGAGTAGTAGTGTCAACGAGTTTTATTTCAATGGAAGCCGTTTGCTGTATGAGCGGCTTGGGGGAATGAATAGCCAATTCCATCTAAGCGTATATAAAGGTAAGGTAAAATAAATAGAAAGCTCCATATATTTAGAATCTTCTTAAGTACCATTATTGTAGACATGATATTCTATGAAGTGGAAATTCTAGTACACTCTTGAAAACTAAATATATACTTGGGATGCTTATGGAAAAGCATTAGATTTCCCTCACGCTTCTTTTTATTTTTTTTTATAAACTATCTAACGAAAAGTAATGACTTCTAAAAATAGGCTTTATTTATATGTTGTTGAGTGGCCAATGGAAAAAGTGCTATTTGTCTAAAATTACTGGAGTATTTGGCGAAATATACATATATGGGAGCTATATCTAAACCGAATTGGCTTTTTGCTGGCCTGATCCTTCTTGGCGTTACATATATACATGGTGCACAGAATTTTTCTTTTCTGATTCAATCACGAACTTACTTGATCCAATTAATTTTTTAATTGAAATATCTTCAATCATTTTTTTTTGATTTAAAAAATTTGTAAAATCAATTAATTTTTTAATTGAATATTGTTTAAAACTCAATTAAGACTTTAACTGGAAAAATTTTCGTGAAATTTTTTTTCTGTGTGAAGAATATAAAAAGTATAGAATGTTTGTGATAAACTCTTAGTTCTTTTACAGGATGTGTAAAAACTTTAATGAAGACGTACTGAAAAATAAAAACCCATTAACTCATTTCGAAAAAAAAAACACTTGCACGTATGCATGCATTGCAGAAGAAATATCATTTGCAAAAAGTTGTGCAAAATTTTGAACGTTGTTTTACGAAATATAAAAATATTGCATCGTAGAAGTGCAGAATCTCAATCTTTGAGATTGACACTTAATTGGAGTAAAAAGTGGCGCAACAAATGGCAATTTTATTTTGTTTAAAAAATAAGTACGAATTAAATGCATTTATATAAAAAAAGCTTTGCTACATCTGTTTTCCAAACGTTTTTTTGCATGTCATTTCTATAAAGTGGCATAAAAAGTGTAAAAAAAAATAATAATAAAATAATAACCCTTTTTTTAAACACTCCTTTTCAAACGAGATAAAAATTAAGCGAAAAACTTTCATCAAAATTTTAAAATTTCATCAAAAATCACTCCTTGATAATCTGGAGAGTAAAACGTTGTACAAAAATTCGCATTTTTTTATTAAAATTTTTTTGCGAGTTTTTTTGTTTTTTATAGAATTGTGAAATCGAAAGGTATATAAATTAACCGAATAATTCTTTTATCTTCATTTCATCCAAAAGCACACTTTGAAATTGATGCTGTGGGGTATTAAAATTTTGCCTTAAAAGTGCCATAACTCATTTCTCAGAAAAGAACAGTGCTTTAGATGAACGAAGTCGAATGTGATTTGAGAGTTAACATTTTTTTTAGTTTACGACTTTTCGAAAAAATCAATTTTGCATGGCTGAAGAAATATCATTCGCAATTATTTTTAAAAAGTTGTGCAAAGTTTGGAGCGTTTTTTTACAAAATATAAAAAATATTGAATCGTAAAAGTGCAGAATTGTAATCACTCCTTGAGATTGACACTTCATTAGAGTAAAAAGTGGCGCAACAAATCACAATTTTATTTTTTTTAAATAAGTAAGAACTAAATGCATTTATAAACAAGTAAGGAAAGTCTAAAGTCGGGCGGGGCCGACTATATTATACCCTGCACCACTTTGTGGATCTAAATTTTCGATACCATATCACATCAGTCAAATGTGTTGGGGGCTATATATAAAGGTTTGTCCCATATACATACATTTAAATATCACTCGATCTGGACAACATTTGATAGACTTCTACAAAATGTATAGACTCAAAATTTAAGTCGGCTAATGCACTAGGGTGGAACACAATGTTAGCAAAAAAAATATGGGAAACATTTAAATCTGAAGCAATTTTAAGGAAACTTCGCAAAAGTTTATTTATGATTTATCGCTCGATAAATATGTATTAGAAGATGAGGAAAATTAGAGTCATTTTTACAACTTTTCGACTAAGCAGTGGCGATTTTACAAGGAAAATGTTGGTATTTTGACCATTTTTGTCGAAATCAGAAAAACATATATATGGGAGATATATCTAAATCTGAACCGATTTCAACCAAATTTGGTACACATAACTATAATGCTAATTCTACTCCCTGTGCAAAATTTCAACTAAATCGGAGTTAAAAATTGGCCTCTGTGGTCATATGAGTGTAAATCGGCCGAAAGCTATATATGGGAGATATATCTAAATCTGAACCGATTTCAACCGAATTTGGCAGACATAGCAACAATGCTAATTCTACTCCCTGTGCAAAATTTCAACTAAATCGGAGTTAAAAATTGGCCTCTGTGGTCATATGAGTGTAAATCGGGCGAAAGCTATATATGGGAGCTATATCTAAATCTGAACCGATTTCAACCAAATTTGGCACGCATAGCAACAATGCTAATTCTACTCCCTGTGCAAAAATTCAACTAAATCGGAGTTAAAAATTGGCCTCGGTGGTCATATGAGTGTAAATCGGCCGAAAGCTATATATGGGAGCTATATCTAAATCTGAACCGATTTCAACCAAATTTGGCACGCATAGCTACCATTCTAATTCTACTCCCTGTGCAAAATGTCAACTAAATCGGAGCAAAAAATTGGCCTCTGTGGTCATATGAGTGTAAATCGGCCGAAAGCTATATATTGGAGCTATATCTAAATCTGAACCGATTTCAACCAAATTTGGCACGCATAGCTACAATTCTAATTCTACTCCCTGTGCAAAATTTCAACCAAATCGGAGCAAAAAATTGGCCTCTGTGGTCATATGAGTGTAAATCGGGCGAAAGCTATATATGGGAGCTATATCTAAATCTGAACCGATTTCAATAAAGTTTGGCACACTTGACTATAGTACTAATTGTTCTTCTTGTGCAAAATTTGAAGCAATTTAGGGTAAAACTCTGGCTTCTGGGCCATATAAGTCCATATCGGGCGAAATATATGGGAGCTATATCTAAATCTGAACCAATTTCTTCCAAAATCAATAGGGATCTATTCTGAGCCAAAACACATACTTGTGCCAAATTTGAAGTCGATTGGACTAAAACTGCGACCTAGACTTTGATTACAAAAATGTGTTTACGGACAGACGGATATCGCTATATCGACTCAAGAGCCCACCCTGAGCATTTTTGCCAAAGACACCATGTGTCTATCTCGTCTCCTTATGGGTGTTGCAAACATATGCACTAACTTATAATACCCTGTTCCACAGTGTGGCGCAGGGTATAAAAAGTTGTGCTACATTTATTTTCCAAACTCCCAACTGATATTCACACTTCTGGGGAGTAAAACGTTGTAGAAAAATTGGCGCGGCTTTTTTTACAAAAAATATATGCGAGTTTTTCTATAGAATTGTAAAATCACTCCTTTTCGAAAGGGATATAAATTAACCGAATAATTTTTACAATTCTTCATTTCATCCAAAACCACTTAGAAGTGCCAGGTTTTTTTGTTTTATAAAAAATAAATACAAAAAAAAAAAAACACACACACACACCCTTATAACCGTGTTTTCTATAGAATCGTAAAATCGCTCATTTTCAAAAGAGGTACAATAAATTGACCACTTCATCCACTCCATGAGATTGACACTTCGTGACACGTTTTTTTTATAAAAAAATAATAAATGATAATTAAATGCATTTATAAGCTTCTGCGATATGCGCTTTCCAAATGTTTTTCTTGTTTTGTGTTAAATTTCTAAAAAGTGGCACACAATGTGTTGTTCGCATCAATTTTAAAAAAGTTTGGTCGAGGTAAATTTCTGCACCGATCTAGTGATGTCCCTCTGTCCGTTGAAATACCGCTAACTTCCGACCGAAATAAGCTATCGGCTTGAAATTTGCACAAGTTGCTTTTATTGATGTAGGTCGGATGGTATTGCAAATGGGAAATATCGGACTTTTAGGTATCGCCCCCATATAAACCGAGTCCTTGATATGACTTCTGGAACCTCCTGGGAGAGCAAATTTCATCCGATCCTGTTCAAAATTTGTAGCCCCATATAAACAGACACCAAATTTGATTTCTGGCCCTTTCGAAGGAACAGATTTCATCCGATCCCCTGATATGTCTTCTGAAGCATCCTGGAAGAACAGATTTCAGCTGATCCAGTTCAAAATTGGTACGTTATGTTGGCACATGTCTTCTAACAACCTTGCAAAAACGACACCCAAATTTGATTTCTGGCCCGCATTTAAATCGATCCTAAAATTTGTTATACAATCTGCTTGAATTTGCTTTGCATACTTTCAGGAGGATCACATTTCCGAATGAAATCATTATGCATGAATTTATATTGAATGTACAAACGAGAAAAAGCACAAATCCGTGACCTTAACGGGATTTGGGATCTAAATTTAATACCAAATATATTTCATATATATGCCATAATGATATTAATAGACATATTTATCTCCGTATTGCAATAAAGCATTCTCCATATTCCAAAATAAATTCCGACTTCTAAACACTCACAAATAAAATGTGGAATTAATCTAATGAGAACTATGCAAGAAATGGAATGCTTCGCTTTCATCAACTAGTGTTGCCCGATTCCATGTTTGGGTCAATGACAAGGAACCTCCTTTTTATAGTAAAGTCCAAACTAGAGGTGTACACGTGAGTAATAGTTTATTCACGCTCACGCACTCTCACGACTGAAAAATCATACTCACGCACGATATTTTTTGGAAGGACTCACGCTCACACACACTCACGAAAAGAAAATTTGTACTCACGCACGAAAACGTCGTGACTCACGAAAAATACCGTGACTTACGAAAAATATCGTGACTCACGAATAATTTTATGAATAATTTACCTTACCGAAATGTAAGGCCCGTTATTTTTTTAGACTCAGTCCATTGTGATACCACAGGTGGTGAACTTCTCACTTATCAATGTGTGCTGCCTTATTCTATGCTTAGAGGTAACCCTAAGCTATGAGCTACGAAGCTCTGAAATACTCAGAAAAGTCACCAGAATTACAGATAAGGGATAATGCACCACTGAAAAACTTTTTGGTATTCGGTCGAATCTGTGATTGAACCCATAACCCTTTGTATGCTAACAATCGCACCACTGTGGCTTCGTGGTGCAAATAGTTATGGATAAATCACCGCTGAAACTGTGATTGAACCAATCACCCTGTGTTAGTGCAGTGATTACCATTTCTGGATTGCATAGAATGGGTCACGGTTGCCACAGTTGGTAGAAATCTACCAAAAATTGTTGATTTTTACTGTTTGCTACATTGGTAGAATTCTTGATGTTTTGGTAGATTTTGAAAAATATTCCTCTCCAACTAAGACGTACTTCACAAATTTTCTAAAGAAATAAAATTTTGACAAAATTTTTTATAGAAATAAAATTTTGACAAAAATTTCTATAGAAATAAAATTGTGAGAAAATTTTCTACAGAAACAAAATTTTGACAAAATTCTCTATACATAAAAATTTGACAAAATTTTCTAGAGAATTAAAATTTTGAGAAAATTTTGACAACATTTTCTATAGAAATAGAATATTAAGAAAATTTTACTGTACAAATAAAAATTTGAAAAAAAAAAATCTATAGAAATACAATTTTGACAAAATTCTCTATAGAAATAAAAATTTGAGAAAATTTTTTATAGAAATACAATTTTTCTATAAAAATAAAATTTTCCGAAAATTTTCTATGGAAATAAAATTTGGACAATAATTTCTATGGAAATAAAATTTTGACTATATTTTCTATGGAAAAATGGCAAAATAAAATTTTTTTGTTTGGTATATTTTTGGCAAATTTTTTTTCAAATATTGGTAGAATATTTTTGGGTCGAGAGACAACCGTGGTCACGGTTCCAATCCCAGATTCAGACGAAATGTTAGATTGATGGTTTATACCCACTCAGATCTTATTCCAATTAAAAATTGAGTTCTAAAAAATATTCAATAAAAATTTAATTGATTCAACAAATTTTTTAATTGAAACAAAAATCAATGACAAAAATTAATAGTACACAGAAAAAGAATATCACCAAAATATTTCCAATTAAAAAGTTGATTGAAGTTGAAAAAATTTTCAATTATAATCGATACAATTAACTTTTTAGTCAAGATAGAAGCATTAAATTAATTAAGTCAATAATTGAAAACTTCTACATTGATACCATTAACTTTTTAATCAAATTCGAAAGACTAAGTCACGAAAAAAAGTGATGGAATTTTTTTTAATTTTAAATAAAATTTATTTCAAACAATCAATTTTTTAATTAAACTAAAAATACAAAGTCAGATAAGAAAGTGATTGAAAATAGTCACGTTTTTAATTCAAGAAATCAATATCAATTAAATTTTTAATTGAATCAAATAAAAAATTAATTGAAATTTTCAAATCAAATCAATTAATTTTTATGCCCAATTAAAACTCTAAAACTCTTATAAATCTAGAATCGGATGTAGTCTTCATAGGTAAAATCTTTAAATTTATATTCGTGAAGTGTACTGGTTGAACTGCTCTGCTTGATCTGTCCTCAAACCTCCCTGAAATTTTAAAGGAAACCCTAATATTTGATTCATGGTGGTGGGTATTTAAGATTCGGCCCGGCCGAACTTACTGCTGTATATTTTTTTTCATTTCATTAACTTTCACATTTCGTTTAAAAAATTATCAATTAATAAAAATGATCAATTAATTTGGTGATTGAATCAGAAAAAATTGTGTATGTGTAGGTATATCGCCCATATAAACTCTTAGGCATCCTGAAGCCAATTTTTCATCCGATCCGTCTGAAATACGCTAGGTTCGTATTTAGACTTATGGACTTCTGAGTGTTTCCAAATAAGTTTTTACAATTTTTGCAACATGTAACCGAGTGTTATCGTGGTGTAAAATTATAATGTCGTGCATTTCCAAATATCAAATATCATTCGAAAAGCTCCTTTGATCGTTTCACTCGGTTGAAGCAGTTCATAGTACACATAGAGAAGGAATATGACCACCTCCTAGAGTAAAATTTTATTTTTGGATGGGGAGAAAACAAAATGTTTGCCACAAAAATGTTATTTTCTTGCGAAACATAAAATGTTTGTCAGATACATAATGTGCGAGAAAATAACATGGTTGCGATAAACATGTTACATGTTCACCGTCCAAAAATAACATTTTACATAAAACAGACTAAATTAATTTAGCGAATTTAATTTAATTTTGTTTGTGTAATTTTATTAATCGAATTTAATATAGAAAATTTTTATTAAATTTAATTGCATTGAATTTAATTCACTTGCGCCTTGAAATACATGTTAATATAAACCTGAAAGGATGACGGACGGACATACCCCATTCGACTGAGGAATTTAATTTGAACTTACTGGGGTTTTTGGAGGGGGTGTTCGACTTCTTAACTCTTTGGTGAGGGAGGAAAAAGTCATATTTATACAATACTAATAAGCCCGCATTGAAATGCCACGATAAAATAAACAATAACAAATATTTTGAAATGGTGTTCGATCAAATCAAATAAGTTTAATTTAATTAAATATGAAACCGTTTGACTATTTTTTGAATCCTTTGTTTCCGACGTGCTGAGAAAAATAATTTTCGTTTATTTTACAGCAGAAAAAGAAAGAAAGAAACACACAATGGATTTCAAATGCAACCTTTGCTCTGTCAAAGTAACAAGAAAATTTCTTAATTTCCTCCGGAACCTTACAAATTTCCGCTATAGCATCTAAGACTATTCTAAGAAAAACATACAAAAATACTAGTACAATAAAAAAAAACTTGAATGCAAACTTACTTACAACTGAAAATTGTCAGTTCAACTTTTTTTCTTCCATATTTATAGTCCCTTACTGCTAGAGAGCTTCCATTTTCCCACACTTTCCCCCAAGACACTACTATGCTGTAAAAAAGTAAAAGTTCATTAAAAGAAAACCACACATTCATACACATAAACAACGTATACATGGCATGCAAAGATATAGGGAGAGAAAGCGAGAGAGAGAGAGAGAGTGAGTGAGTCTATTCATAGAGTTAGCAAGAGAACAGAGTTACTGGGTTTCTCTGTTTAAACTACAAATCTAAAGAAATGTACCATCCAATCTCCAAAAATAAATTCCTAAATAACAAAAGGAGAAAAAAGATTCATTAAAAAATACAAAAAAAGCATTAAATACAAATTGAGATGAAAACGAAGAGAATAACTGAATCATAATTTCTAAACAAACACAACTAAGCATTGCTTCCAAGGTCCTCTGCTACATATAATCCTAAAAGCATCACAGAAGGGGTGAAATAATTGGGAGAAATTACAAAAACAAAGGCCAAAGCAAAAACTGGAAGAATCGTTAATAATAAAAGCAAAAAAGAAAAACTCTCCAAAATCGGTTGCTTATATCAGCTGCTGACAATTACTTCTAGCAAATGTTTACATCCCTGTATGAGTATGTGTATGTGTGTATGCGAGTAAATTGTCAGCAGGTTTATATGCCCTCTCCCCCACCCCAATTTTGTGATGCCTCAAACAAACACCAAAAAGGATGCTACAACACGTTGTTGTTCCTTGTATCCTGTTTCACCGCTTGCGTCTGTTCATTGTCTTATTTTCGACAACTTGTTAAAGTTCCTTTCTTTGTTGTTGTTGCGTTTTTGTCGTCGCTTTCGTAACAAAAATTCTACCACTAACAAAAGCAAAAGCTAAGATGAAAATAGAGAATCAAAATTCTTTGGTCTCCCCAGTTGCTATTTGATGGTAAAATGAAAAGTGATATCGCTAAGGAAAGCCTTTTTGTGTGAGAGAGCGTATTTTTGTAAATAGATGCATGAGAATGTGTGTGTGCGGCATCAACAATGTTTCTTCATACATTCATTCCATTGTCGGTGAATTGAAAATCAGTGTAAAATATGAAATTCTTTCGATTCGATATCTTGATGGTGTTGGTTGATGTTCACTTATTCGGTGCCATCCTTTTTGTCCAATTTTAAAAATTCTAGATTGCATGCATCTGTGACGTTCATTCCTTCTCCTCTTGGGATGAAGAAAATCTTTCGCTATTCACAAGCTATTTGATTTTCTTTATTAAAAGTAATATTGTTTCTTATTGCTTTATTGGACAACGATTGATATTTCCATTACTAACCAAAGTAATTTTGAGATATCTCTGTAAAATGTGTACTATAATACGATATCGACTATAAATAACGATACCGATTAATGTCTAAAGTGATTTTAAATGGCAAAAGCATCCCTATTATTAGCCACACAGTGATCAGGGTATAATAACTTTTATCTGCCAAAATATGTTCCTACCAAAAATTATGGTTTTAGACCAGAAAAATATATACCAATCAACTCAGAATCACGTCATGAGCACGGTTGTCACAGTTGTTAGAATTCTACCAGAAATTGTAGATTTTTTACTGTTTGGTAGATTGGTAGAATTCTTGATGTTTTGGTAGATTTTGCAAATTATTCTTCTCCAACTAAGAGATACTCTAAAACTTTTCTACAGAAATAAAATTTTGACAAAATTTTCTATAGAAATAAAATTTTGACAAAATTTTCTATAGAAATACAATTTTGACAAAATTTTCTATAGAAATAAAATTTTGACAAAATTTTCTATAGAAATAAAATTTTAACAAAAATTTTCATAGAAATAAAATTTTGACAAAATTTTCTATAGAAATAAAATTTTGACATTTTCTATGGAAATAAAATTTTGACAAAATTTTCTATAGAAATAACATTTTGGCAAAATTTTCTATAGAAATAAAATTTTGGCAAAATGTTTAACAGAAATACAATTTTGACAAAATTTTCTATAAAAATGAAAGTTTGACAAAATGTTTTATACACAGAAAAAAAAAGCGAACTGTTTTATAGGAAGAATGAACTACCTCGCACGGAAATTGAACTAAATTTTACACCACATTTTGAGATTTCCACAAAATGTTGTTAAAACCAGGAAATTTTAATACCTTGTTGTACTTTTTAACTGCAAGTCACGAAATTACATCATCTCATAGAAGAAAAAATGAACTAAAAGTAAAAAAGAAATTCATTGGCGCCAAATCATGACCATTTTAATTCTTACTGTTTTTGGGAATCGTACGAAAATCTTATTTTTGGCTTTAGTTCATATTGAACTTATGTGTACGGTCATTGAACTTTATACTCACGTTTAGTTCATAAAATTTTTGAGACATACTTAAAAAAAGTAAGATTTCATTAAGCTATGAAACATTTCGATAAAAATAATAAAATTTAACTACACACAAAAATATTTCAGGAAAATTTTTCCATTTAAAATTTTAATTGAGTTTTAACAAATATTCAATTAAAAATGTAATTGATTCAACAAATTTTTTAATTGAAACAAAAATCAATCACAAAAATAATAGTATCAATTAATTTTTTAATTGGATCAATTAACTTTTTAATTAACATTCAATTAATTTTTTAATTGATACTATCATTTCTGTGATTGAAGACATTTCAATTAAAAATTAATTGGATCAATTAATTTCGTGATTGAATCAGAAAAAAAATTTTTTGGTGTACAAGCAAATAAATTTTTTCCAATAAAAATAAGTTAAATTTAGCGTTAGTTTTACTATGGAAATTTTTTTCTGTTTAGAAATAAAATTTTTCCAACATTTTCTATAGAAGTAAAATTTGATAATATTTTCTATAGAAATAAAATTTTGATAAAATCTTCTATAGGAATAAATTTGTGAAAAACATTTTCTGTAGTAATAAAATTTTGACAAAATTTTCTATGAAATAAAATTTTGCAAATAAGATTTTTGGTAAAATTTTTTCCGAATTTTGGTAGAATATTTTAGGCTCGAGTGGCAACCGTGCCCCTGAGTCGATGTTAGCAGGATTCCGTTCGCATATATTAACCAATTTTGATGAAATTTGGTACATGGATTTTTTGGAACAAGGACGAACGCTATTGAATTTGGATCAAATTTTAGATATAGTTCCCATATATATGTATTTCCCGATTTTGACAAATGGGGTCACATTGCGCTCATCCCAATCGGCTCAGATTTAGATACAGCTTATATATGTTCCGCCCGATTTTTCAAAATTTGGTCATAACAATACAGCAAACAAATTTGGAAGTTCTTCTAAAGGCACTACTTTAAAAGCACTTTCAAAAATGTCCTCCCAAAGAAGTTCTTTATTTTAACGTCACAGGAAATTCTTTTAATTCAAGTTTTTTTTAACAAGTTTTTTTTCATATTTTTAATGGAAAATTTAAAATTCTTGAAACAAAGAATAGGTTAAAAATATATTAAGAATTAATAAAATGGTAAAAATTATTTAAATTTTTCTGAAAAAAATGCCAAATCGATTCTAGAAAAATTGCGAATATTTGAAAATATTTGATGCCAAACGTTCAACACAAGCGTATGAATGCATTAAAACTCATAAAAAAATTTTAAAAATTATTTATTTGTCAAAATATCACAAAATTTCTTAATTCACTTCCAAAACACTGAATTCGCATCACACCTTAAGAAGTGATGCAAATCCAGTGCAACGGCTGTTAAACTGGTGGACATCCATCCTATGACAAGCTCATGTTAAATCCATCGCTCATGTTAAATCCATCGCTTCTGCGCCAATTTTGCACCACTTCCGGATTCAAATAGAACATTTTCACTACTTTTTTGGCGACAATTTTTTTTTGCTGGGAACCTTATTTAATAACCGATCTTACTCAAACTTAGTGCAAAGTAACCTTCTGCGGTATCAACTAAACCTGGAAAATATCAACATTGGTTCCGATTTTGTTTCTCGTATCATTGCTTATTATCGTGATACTGGTAGTTTTGCATCGCGTTCAAAAAAGTATACTATCCACAGAAATGATCATATAAATGAAGGCCACCCCTGATTGAAGTCCACGCCACAGGGGTTGAAAACTTGCTTGTGAGCTGAACATATCGCGAGAACACATATTGAGAAATGAGCTTTGTAGTTCTAAAAAGTGCAGGAGAGGTTGCTTGCAAAAGAAGTCAGTCAGAAGTCGCCTTCAATTGGCAATGGTGGGGGCCGCCTCCTGCCCTTTTCAAAAGTGTCCTAAAAACATTATTGAATCATTGGGCAGACAAATATTTCGGCCGCAGACCATGGATATTCCTACACTGAAAAAAAAAGCATACTCGGTTCCAAAGATTTTGTATTTACTTTAAAAAATTTGGTATTGATTCCGAGCCAAAGAAGCGGAGAATACAAGTAAGGATACTTTTAAGACACAATTCTCTTTTAAATTTAGGTTTTGTGTACTTGCTTCTAGGAAGCAATTTTTAATTTTTCGCTTTCTCAGCTTTTTTTCTTCATATGCTATCAAAGTCCTTTAAAAACGAGTTAACGGCAACTTTATTTTCCAAATTAGGACTCGACTTCCAGTAGAAATTATGCTATGTTTGAAGTAAAAAACTTCTTTAAAATAAAGTTTTGAAAAACATGTCCTATATTTGAACGATTTTTTGCTTTGTATTCAAGATGCAAAAAGACAACAAATTTAAAGACAATTTCATTAAATTGAAAGAATTTTTCTGAATTATTAAAGTCAAGTTGACCTTAGCCTTGACCTTAATTTTTTCTTTCATGTTAAGATACCCATTTTTAAGTCATATCACTTAATTATAAGGACAATACGACTTCATTGAAAAGTTTATCGACTTTTGGACAAGGAAAATAACTTTATTTTAGAGAAATTCGTCTTCTATGCTAAGCAAAATTTGTATTCGTATTTTAAAGACATGAAATCTTTGACCTCACGACAATATTTTTTTTCAGTGTACATCACACTCAGCACGCTTTAACCAAGAATGGTTTAATAAGGAGTTCAGTTGTGTAATAATTATATTTATTTCACACGCTTCAAAGAAAATAGAATGCTTGGTTGAGGTACGTACTATAAATCTTTAAAATGGTACTGGTTGCGCCGAACACCATGCAAAAACACCTAAAATTGCGCGGCGAGTGGAGTTTAGATTTTAACGTAATCCATATGGATTGTCAGGATGCTTTGGCCGCAAAAATCCTCCATTTGAACCGAACTTCCCCAATAAATTACCAATAACTTCTTATGAAAAAATTAAGAAAGCAAGTAATGCTTCAATTCAAGGATAGGATATAAAAATTGAGCAATTCTAACCCAACAAAAAAAGAGCTTCCAAAAATTAGTTTGGATCCCCAATCTGTGATCCGGAAGTAGTGCAAACTTGGATCATCTCCAATGAATTTTACATGGGCTTGTCATAGGATGGAAGTACTCCCTTTTTGGATCCTTTGCATTGCTTTAGAAGTTGTGTCCTGGAAGTTAATTTGAATGAAGAAATTTAAAAAGCGAACAACATTTTTTTTTCAACCAATTTCACTTCTTTTTCATCCATATGTTTTATTACACTATTATTTTCCTATTATTTAATTTTTACAATTTGAAAAACTTTTTCGCTCCGACCAGGGAATGAACCTGGGTTTGCTGGCACCATAACAGAACGCCTTAGCACACTCAGCCACAAACGCCATTGAACATAAAGCGTCGAAAGGTCAATTCAAATGTTTGTGATATGATCGTAATACTACACCAAGGAATAACATTCTAATTGCTTCTCGAGATGTTCTTTATTAGTATGAACGAAAAAATAAGAAACGAGGGTTTAAATCTCACCAGCGACAATTTTTTTTATCAAATATTTTTCTAAAATATATTTTTTTTGTGTTATGCATCGTTTTTATTTTTTATTTTCGGCATATATTTTCGTATAAATATATTTTTTCCATTAAAAATCAACAAAAAAATTAAAAATTCTCGTAATTTGCAAAACCTTCTCAAAAGAACTTCCATGGAAGCGAAAAAATCAAACGGCGCAGGTTCAAATCCCAGCGGGGATGTAATTTATTTTTTTATTATTTTTTTACTTTTTTATTAATTTTCTATTTTTTTATTAGTTTTCTATTATTTTGTAAAATTTAATTTTCCAAAATGTGCACTTAATATAGCCTGATTGCGTTCTTTCTAATACTTGTCCACAAGGACTGCATCGGAAGTAGAAAAAAATCATTGGGGGATCCCAAGATGCGCTTTAGAAGAAATGTTTGTGTACTTGTCCAAAAGGACTGCATCGGAAGTGGAGAAAAATCATTGGGGGATCCCACGATGCTCTTTAGAAGAAATGTTTGTTGACATGTCCAAAAGAACTGCATCGGAAGTTGGAAAAACTCGATGGGGGATTCTGGGATGGGCTTTAAAAGAAATGTTTGTGGAACAACTTCCAATTTTTTTGCTGGGAATTTCTTCTTATTCCGTCTAGAAACCATCACGATTTGTTGAAGAATGATGGTTATGTCTCTCACACATATTTGTCCTCATTGACTGTACGAGAATTGTCTTTTATTTTTCGGGATTAGAGAAAAAAAATACAGAGAAACCTCTGAAAGGTGGGCACCGACAATCGTTTCATTTTTGTCCACATTTGAGAGGTATCCAGGTATGAGAGGTTACTTTAATGTATTAATATAGCAAACGTCCCCAGACAACTGTTCACGTTTGGGTGGCACCCGGTTTTCAGAGTGTCCGAGTTTGAGAGGTTTCACTGCATTAATCATTGATTTTAAAAATGTTCCCCCCCATCAATACGCTATTGCATGCGTTTGAACCAATTGTTGAAAACATGCATTCTAAACGCATCGACGTCTACTTTTGGAACATCGCCATAGTATTTTTAGAGCATTTCCTTCGACAAATCGACAGTCGAAAGATGTAAAAGCAAATGTTCACGATTTAATTCCATTTTCGGGCGAGATGAATCTTTTATATTGCAGTAAACAACATAGCGTTCGTATGTCGAAACATTCTGGATACGTATAACCTCAAAACTGTCAAGCTTCACGATAGAGCTATCAGTTGGCAGATTGCAACATTAGCGTTGCTCAATCCCGTCAAATAGAGACAACCCTCGTATACAAAATTCAGTTTAGAAGATAACATTATCATCATTTATCCACAATTTGACCCATAAAATATTAGAACATTCTTTTGTGGTTAACATTAAAAATTCAAATGTCTTTTTTTTTGTAATTTTATGTCTCTTTAAAACGCAATATTTTATTATCACTTATTCCCCTCAGTCAGTTACTAAAACTCGTAACCCGTATTCACACAGGGAAAGCTCGGAATATAATACAAGAATTTCCATTTAAATTTTTCCTACCTGTAATACAAATACGCAGCTTGTCATAAAAATGTTTCTTCCCCTTTTAGAAGATATGCGAAAGCAACTCTTTCCTCCATCCCTCCCGCCCTCACCAAAAAAAGAGAACAATCATTTTATGATACCCTTGTGATATGAATATGTGATGAAAGTATAGCGATTATACCCGTGTGTTGTAAACGAACCACAAATAATTTAGAGTTCAATCGTATTGAATTTCCATTCGATAAAAAAGGGGTAAAAATCCAATAGTAATTGGAACATTTAAGACTAGTGTGAAGAAAAAAATGTATTAAATTGAAAGCTGCTTGGATTGGAAGACCAGATTTTTACCAATGTTTTTAAATTGAGAACTTTTGTAACGTTATATCATGAATGAAAACGTAAAAGTGGTTTGCATGAAAGAGCTTAAAGAGGATTGCTTTACAATTTACATCAACAAAATGAAATGTTAGGAACGTTTTAAAAGTTACGTTTTCATTTTAACGTAAAGTTTTAAATGCCAGTAGATGACAGTTGATTTTCTATGATTTTAGGAAAATCCGTCCGTAATCAGCGATATTCAGTTATACACACAAAAAATTTTTTTCTGATTCAATCACGAAATTAATTGATCCAATTAATTTTTAATTGAAATGTCTTCAATCACAGAAATGATAGTATCAATTAAAAAATTAATTGAAGGTCAATTAAAAAGTTAATTGATCCAATTAAAAAATTAATTGATGCTATTATTTTTGTGATTGATTTTTGTTTCAATTAAAAAATTTGTTGAATCAATTAAATTTTTAATTGAATATTTCTTAAAACTCAATTAAAATTTTAATTGGAAAAATTTTCGTGAAATTTTTTTGTGTGTATGTTTTAATATAGCTCGGAGTGGAACTATTAATATTCATTGTGTGGAAGTCTTCGATGTGTTTCAATGGTGCTACTAAAATCAGTGCAATAGTTGGCTTTCCCAGTCTTCTTGTGTCTACACACAAAAAAATATGTTTCTGATTCAATCACGAAATTAATTGATCCAATTAATTTTTTAATTGAAATGTCTTCAATCACGAAAATGATAGTATCAATCACAGTTTTAATTGGGCATAGAAAAAATCCTTGATTAAAAAAATAATTGATGTCATTAGCAATTTTCAATTAATTTTTTAATTGATTCAATTAAAAATTTAATTGATTTTGAATGCAAACCCCAATTATTTTTTTATTTAAAAAGGTAACTATTTTTAACTGCTTTCTGAATTGGCTTAGAGTTTTTATTTTGATCAAGAAATGTTCATCACTTTTTTTAACTGACTTAGTCTTCTGAATTTGATTAAAAAGTTAATTCTATCAATTAATTTTTTAATTAAAAATTTTAAAATGTACAATCATTGACTTAATTAACCTAATGTTTCTACCTTGATTAAAAAGTTAATTGTATCAATTAATTTTTTAATTGAAAAAACATTAAACTTCAATTAACTTTTTAATTGGAAATATTCTGGTGATATTTTTTTCTGTGTACTACACACAAAATTTTTTTTCTGATTCAATCACGAAATTAATTGATCCAATTAATTTTTAAATTGAAATGTCTTCAATCACAGAAATGATAGTATCAATTAAAAAATTAATTGACAGTCAATTAAAAACTTAATTGATACTATTAATTTGTGTGATTGATTTTTATTTCAATTAAAAAATTTGTTGATTCAATTAAATTTTTAATTGAATATTTTTTAAAACTCAATTAAGATTTTAATTGGAATTTTTTCTGTGTAATTGCAAAATTTCCTTTCTTTCCCACTGAGCTAAGCTAATTCGCCAGCAACATTCTTGAACACTTTTAATTAAGTTCGAGGCTGTCGAAATCACAACAATCACGGCATATATAAATAAATCAGACGCCTTTTTCCACTTTCCGGAAAGGTTGAAAAGCAAAATATCTGTATATTTTGATTTTTTGAAGCTTTAGTGGCGAGCGATAAGTTGAGCAAAAAATTGAAGTCGTTTTCTTTTGGTTGTTTTCGATGAGCTCGTTAGGCATCTATGCTCCGAGAATGTTTTTTTAGTAAAACCAATTTACTGAAATTTTCTTGGCGACCATCTTCGTTCCTAAATTTGAAATAAAATTGAATATTATTTTGTAAATATTGCTTAACTAAAAGATAAAACTTAAAAACTAATTTAAAGCTTACATCCAGTAAAAAAATGAATTTATATTAAAATCACCTTCTAAAACACTAAAAAATAAATATTCTTGAATTTACATTTTAAAACCTAAAATTTCTTCAAGTGTTATAATTTTTTTTCATTAGTTCATTTCCGAACATTTTGAGGCGTATCTTGAATCGCGAAATTAATTGATCCAATGATTTTTTAATTGAAATGTCTTCAATTACAAAAATGATAGTATCATTTAAAAACAAGTATATAAAGCAGTAAGTTCGGCCGGGCCGAATCTTAAATACCCACCACCATGAATCAAATATTATAGTTTCCTGTGAACATTTCAGGGGGATTTGGTGACAAGCACATCAGTTCAACCAGTACACTTCCCGAAGATAAATTCAAAGATGTTACCTGTGAAGATTAGATCAGATTCTGGATTTATAAGAAACATATTTGTTTGAGTTTTAGAGGAATCATAAACATCGTGTGCAAGAAAATGAAATGAAAATGAAATAACGCCTTAATTTAAAATCTAATATCTGTAGATTTGTACCCCCATTATTTAAATGATTACCAGAAATAAAATCTGGAAACCAATAATTCAGTTTCAAGCAATTTTCATTATCAGTGCATATGGACCGATATTCACCATTTTCGGCACACCTCTTTATGGTCCTAAAATACCTCTAGATTTAAAATTTCAACCAAATTGGATAATAACTACGGATTCCAGAAGCACAAGAAGTAAAATCGGGAAATCGATCTATATGGGGGCCTATACCTAAACATCAACCGATAGTCACCATTTTTGGCACACCTCTTTATTATTTTTTTTACGATTTAACTTCCACCAACAAGAGATAGAACTACATCTTTAAAAAGGGAGAACTTACTCACAATGGGCTTTGTCCCAATACGAAAATTTCTGATGATATTGAGTATATATGAAAAATCTTGTCTAATATTTATTTCTATCGAAAATTTATACAAAATTCTGTCTTTATATTTATATAATATATTTATGCATATATTTTTTCATAAATATATTTTTTCCATTAATAATCAACAAAAAATTAAAAATTATCGTATTTTTATACCATCCACCATAGGATGGGGGTATATTAACTTTGTCATTCCGTTTGTAACACATCGAAATATTGCTCTAAGACCCCATAAAGTATAAATATTGTGGGTCGTGCTGAAATTCTTAGTCGATCTAAGCATGTCCGTCCGTCTGTTGAAATCACTTGACTTAAGTAGTTGTTATTGATGTAGGTTAGGTTAGGTGGCAGCCCGATGTATCAGGCTCACTTAGACTATTCAGACCATTGTGATACCACATTGGTGAACTTCTCTCTTATCACTGAGTGCTGCCCGATTCCATGTTAAGCTCAATGACAAGGGACCTCCTTTTTATAGCCGAGTCCGAACGGCGTTCCACATTGATGTGAAACCACTTAGAGAAGTTTTGAAACCCTCAGAAATGTCACCAGCATTACTGAGGTGGGATAATCCACCGCTGCAAAAACTTTTTGGTTTTCGGTCGAAGCAGGAATCGAACCCACGACCTTGTGTATGCAAGGCGGACATGCTAATCATTGCACCACGGTGGCTCCCTGTTATTGATGTAAGTCGGATGCTATTGCAAATAGACCATATTGGATCACTTTTACATATAGCCCCCCATATAAACCGACCTCCAGATTTGGCTTGGGGAGCAAATTTCATCCGACCCGGTTGAAATTTGGTATGTGGTGTTAGAATATGGTCTCTAATAACCATGCAAAAATTGGTCCATATCGGTCCATAATTATATATAGTCCTCATATAAATCGATCCCCTGGTTTGACCTCCGAAGCCTCTTGGAGGAGCAAAATTCACCCGATCCGGTTGAAATTTGGTACGTGGTGTTAGTATATGGTCTCTAACAACAATGCAAAAATTGGTCCATATCGGTCCATAATTATATATAGCCCCCATATAATTCGATCCCCTGGTTTGACCTCCGGAGCCTCATGGAAGTGCAAAATTCATCTGATTCGGTTGAAATTTGTTAAATTGCGCTAGTATACGGCCTCTAACAACCATGCCAAAAGTGCTCAATATCGGTCTATAACATAGATATATGTGCCCATCGCCAATCACACAAAAATTGGTCCATATCGCCAAAAATATTCTAACAAAATTTTATTTCTATAGAAAATTTTGTCAATATTTCTATAGAAAGTTTTGTAAAAATTTTATTTCTATAGAAAATTTTGTCAAAATTTTATGTACACAGAAAAAAATATCACGAAAATTTTTCCAATTAAAATTTTAATTGGGGTTTAAAAAATATTCAATTAAAAGTTTAATTGATTCAACAATTTTTTTAATTGAAACAAAAATCAATCACAAATATTAATAGTACCAATTAATTTTTTAATTGGATCAATTAATTTTTTAATTGACCTTCAATTAATTTTTTAATTGATACTATCATTTCTGTTATTGAAGACATTTCAATTAAAAAATTAATTGGATCAATTAATTTCGTGATTGAACCAGAAAAAATTTTTTTGTGTGTATATAGAAAATTTTGTCAAAATTTTATTTCTATAGAAAATTTTATAAAAATTTTATTTCTATAGAAAATATTGTCAAATTTTTTTCAAAACTTTATTTCTATAGAAAATTTTTTCAAAATTTTATTTCTATAGAAAATTTTGTCAAAATTTTATTTCTATAGAAAATTTTGTCAAAATTTTATTTCTATAGAAAATTTTGTCAAAATTTTATTTCTATAGAAAATTCTGTCAAAATTTTATTTCTATAGAAAATTTTGTCAACATCTTATTTCTATAGAAAATTTTGTCAAAATTTTATTTTTATAGAAAATTTTGTCAAACTGAATTATATACGTATTTAATCGTCCTTTAGAATTTAGAAGACGGTGTTAAGAAGTTTTAAGATATCTTGCCATCGGCAAGTGTTGCCGCAACCCTAGTAATTCGTCTTTAGTAGAAGTTTCTATGCAATCCATGGTGAAGGGTACATACGATTCGATTTTTTATTATTTTTTACTCCTTTAATGATTTTCTACTCTTTTTTGCGAAATTTAATTGTCCAAAACTTAAATTTTCACTTAAAACGGCCTAATTCCGTACTTTCTAAGACTTTTCAAAAAGGACTGCATCGGAAGTGAAAAAAAATCGATAGGGGATCCCGGGATGCGCTTTAAAAGAAATGTTTGTGACTTGTCCAAAAGTATTGCATCGGATGTGGAAAAAACTTGATGTGGGATTCCGGGATGCACTTTAAAAGAAATGTTTGTGGAACAACTTCCAATTTGTTTTTGAAAATATAGGTTGTTTTTTTTTGTTTTTAAATTTTCTTATAGCCGTTATCTATGCTTCTATGTTACACCAAAATAGGATTTGTATTTTGGGGATATCAAATCTCTGTATTTATGTCAATATATTTTTAATGTATACTCGTATGATTATAATTTGAAATTGTGCTTGTTTTCAAAAAAATATTTTACTTACTTCATATAAATTATAAATTGTGTATTTTAATTATTTAATAAAAACAATTTTTTTCTACATCTATTTCCAGGAAAACATACATTAATACAAATATTCAACTGGCAATTAACTATATTATTGCAAAATTAATGCAAACAACGGTTATAAGTTCACGGAAAAAGACAAACATAAATATAGGTTATAAAAACGATATAGTGAAATTTTAAATATATAAAAGAAATATTGTTGAAAAGAAACTAAAATAACAAAGTTAAAATCCACTGGAATTAATTTGTTGCTTTGTCACTGAAAATACCCATATCTCATATTCTCAGCCTACGAATTCTAACTCTATCGTCACCTCGTTATATGAACTTTATTTATCTCCAACCGTTTCCACCTACGAAATTCACACGTAGGTGGAAGTTAGCAAGTTAGTTGGATGCTATAAATTTTTCAATTGCAAAACCCTTCTCTGACATTCGTTTATCCTGTGTGCGTTAGTGTTTGTTTCGTTGCGGTTATCGGTGTCTCGGTCTCAGATAGTCAGACATTCACTCACTCACTCACTTACTCACTCAGTGAGTGGCTCATTTGTATGCGTTTGTTCGGTCGTTCGGTCGTCCGTGTGTGAGAATATGAGTGTATACGCGCGAGCATAGAACGTGATCTGTCTATTTAAAAACGTAATGTTTCGTCTCGGTATTTGTCTCGGTGGCATCAAAACTAAACGCATAGAGCAAGTGTAAAACGGAAACGCTACTATGCATATCTCTTTTGGCGTCGTCTAGATGTGTGAGTGTGTATGCGTGTTGGAGTATAGAATCAATATCTATTAAAATTCAAGAGGTGCTCTCCCTGACCCTCTCTTTCTCTTACACACGAATGTAAAGCTACGATAGTCTTTGTTTTCTTGTTTGGTGGCTTCCTAACTACCTCCCTCCAATTGTTGTTCTAGTTCGTTATTCTTATTACCCCATATTTCTGATGTTATCTATCTTGGTCTGAGTCTTAACGAAAAACTAATTAATTATTTAATTAATTAATGTGAATATATACAACTACTACCACTACTACTACAACTATAATTATTACAACAAGGACGGTTGGCAACTATAAGAAGGACGTGAATAACAATAGCTACAATAAAATAATTAATAAATTTCACCAATACTACTAAACTAAATACGCGTTATATTCATTGTGCACCAACAACAATCAAGAGGCACTGTTAGAAAACAAAGATATCAACAAGTGCTAAAGTGTTATTTTAATATCTACATACATGTTAGTATTAGTGTATTTGTATGTATGTGTGAGTGTGCATTTAATATTAACTACTAAAATATTCCATTGTGAAAATTGAATTAGGAGCCCGTTTTGTTGATTTCACCAAGCCATTAAGTTTCAATAAGGTATGTATGCCAACGGTAGTCATGTTTCATATATAGTATATATATTTATATTCTATGGAAATGTATTTAATTAATATAAGTTTGGGTATTATTGTATTGCAATTACAATATACACTATCATATATTCAAATAAACTAATAGTTTATTTGAATATCATTGTAATTATTGCATTACATTTAATTTTTGAAATTTTAATTATGCCTAAAAATATCTACCTTAGGATTAATCGAAAAAATCGATTGTCAATTGTTTTCTAAGTACACAGAAAAAGGAAACATTTTTATGGGGAAAATATAAACTACCTCGTGCGATAATTCTAATTCTACACTCACAAAAAAAAAAAATGAAATGATGAAAGCCAATTTAACTCTATTTAAGTTGATAGAATTATAATGTATAAATTATAAAATAACAAGTATATCCGGCCGTAAGTTCGGCCAGGCCGAATCTTATGTACCCTCCATGGATTGCGTAGAAACTTCTACGAAAGAATGTCATCCACAATCGAATTAATTGGGTTGTGGTATCTTAAAACTTCTTAACGTCGTTTTCTAAATTGTGAGTTAGACCATACGTGGTATTAGACAAAAAAGTATGTATAGATAAGTCTACAAATAATTACGAATCGATATGGACTTTTGCACGGTACGTAGAGAGCCAGAATTGAAATATGGGGGTCGCTTATATGTGGGCTATATACAATTATGAACTTGATATGGACCAATTTTTTGTGATTGGGGATCTATTTATCTGAGGGCTATATATAACTATAGACCGATATGGTCCTAGTTAGGCATGGTTGTTAACGGCCATATACTAGCACAATGTACCAAATTTCAACTGACTCGGCTGAAATTTTCTCCTCCAAGTGGCTCGAAAACCAAATCTCGGGATCGGTTTATATGGGGCTATATATGATTATGGACCACTTTTGGCATGGTTGTTAATTATCATATACTAACATCACGTACCAAATTTCAACCGAATCGGATGAATTTTGCTCTTCCAAGGAGCTCCGGAGGTCAAATCTGGGGATCGGTTTATATGGGGGCTATATATAATTATAGACCGATGTGGACCAATTTGTGCATGGTTATTAGAGACCATATACTAACACCATGTACCAAGTTTCAGCCGGATCGGATGAAGTTTGTTTCTCTTAGAGGTTTCGCAAGCCAAATCGGGGGATCGGTTTATATGGGGGCTATATATAATTATGGACTGATGTGGACCAATTTTTGCATGGTTATTAGAGACCATATACTAACACCATGTACCAAGTTTCAGCCGGATCGGATGAAATTTGCTTCTCTTAGAGGCTCCCCAAGCCAAATCTGGAGATTGGTTTATATGGGGGCTATATATAATTATGGACCGATGTGGACCAATTTTTGCATGGTTATTATAGACCATATACCAACACCATGTACCAAATTTCAGTCGGATCGGATGAAATTTGCTACTCTTAGAGGCTCGGCAAGCCAAATCGGGGGATCGGTTTATATGGGGGCTATATATAATTATGGACCGATGTGGACCAATTTTGGCATGGTTGTTGGAGACCGTATACTAATACCATGTACAAAATTTCAGCCGGATCGGATAAAATTTGCTTCTCTTAGAGGATCGGCAAACTAAATTTGAGGGTCCGTTTATATGGGGGCTATACGTAAAAGTGGACCGATATGGCCCATTTGCAATACCATCCGACCCACATCAATAGCAACTACTTGTGCCAAGTTTCAAGTCGATAGCTTGTTTTGTTCGGAAGTTATCGTGATTTCAACAGACGGACGGACGGACATGCTCAGATCGATTCAGAATTTCACCACGACCCAGAATATATATACTTTATGGGGTCTTAGAGCAATATTTCGATGTGTTACAAACGGAATGACAAAGTTAATATATCCTATGGTGGAGGGTATAATAAAATTTAACTACAAACAAGTAAGAGCAGAGTTAAATTCGGCCAGGCCGAAGCTACCCACCATCATGGAAATGCAGAGATATTCTATTAATTTCTATTAATTTTTTTATTATTGCAAAATTCCTCGATGTTTGTTTATATATACTCATATATTTGTGCAAAATACTGTATTTTATATTTATTAATATTAATATTGAAAATTATGTTAAAAAAATGCCATAAAAACGCCGTCATGGTAACAATGTTTTTGTTGCGTATGTATTAAATGTGTTATGTGAAAACAGCGTTAAATTAGATATTTCACAAAACTACTCTGAGAAAGTCCATTTTTCTACACAGCAAAGTATATCACATTTCATAATATTTTGGTCTGTGGCGACAACAATATGATGTTTTGGTAAAACAATTTTATTTTATGTTCAACATTTGTAATGTAGTTTAAAGAGATCAACTTTGTCGTCCGCAATCTATCGAGCTAAATTTTGACTGGACCCGTGTCGGAAAATTATCTCGGCGGAATCTATGCCCGCAAGAGGAAACATGGGGAGATTGGTCTATATGGGTGCTATAGCAAAACATGATCCGATATATATCAAATTTAGCACAGCTCTTAAATGACTTAAAATACCTCTAGATTTAAAATTTAAAGCAAATCGGATAAACATTGCGGCTTCCATGCCAACGATTAGTAAAATCGTGGGATCGATTTATATGGGGGCTATGTCGAAACATGGACCGATATAGCCCATCTTCGAACTTGACCTGCTTGGAAGTTTATAAACCCAAATTACCTCTAGTTTTAAAATTTCAACCAAATTGTGTCTTCTATGCCCCCATTAACTCAAATCGGGAGATCGGTCTATATGGGGGCTATATAAAAACATTGACCGATATATATATATAACAAATGTAGTACAACTCTTAACTGACTTAAAGTACCTCTAGATTTCAAAATTCAAGAAGATCGGATGAAAATTGTGGCTTCCATGCCTCCAGAAATCAAATCGGGAGCTCGGTCTACATGAGGGCTATATCGAAACATGGACCGATATGTATCAAATGTAGCACAACTCTTAACTGACTTAAAGTACCTCTAGATTTCAAATTTCCAGCAAATTGGATGAAAATTGTGGCTTTCATGCCCTCAAGAAGTCAAATCGAGACCTCGGTCTATATGGGGGATATATCGAAACATGGACCAATATTTACCAAATTTGGCACATCTCTTTATAAACCTAAAATACTTCTGGCTTTAAAATTTCAACCAAATTGATTGAAAATTAAGTCAAATCGGGAGATCGGTCTATATGGGGGCTATATTAAAACATGGCCCGATATATACCAAATTTAGCACAACTCTTAACTAACCTAAAGTACCTCTAGGTTTCAAAATTCAAGCAATCGGATAAACATTGCAGCTTCCATGCCCACAATTAGTCAAATCGTGGGATCGGTTTATATGGGGGCTATGTCTAAACATGGACCGGTATAGCCCATCTTCGAACTTGACCTGCTTGGAGACGAATAATGAGTTTGTGGAAAAATTCAGCAAGATAGATTTCTTATTGAAGGCTGTAGCTTGATTACAACAGACATACCGACAGACAGACGGACATCGTTATAGCGTCTTAGAATTTCTTCCCGATCAAGAATATATATAACAGGTTGGCTGATAAGTCCCCGGTCTGACACATAGATGGTGTCGCTAGTATTAAATGCATATTATTTTTAAATAGCACCAACCTTCAAATGTTTCGTGTCAAAATTTGACGTCTGTAAGTCAATTAGTTTGTGAGATAGAGCGTCTTTTGTGAAGCAACTTTTGTTATTGTGAAAAAAGGAATTTCGTGTTTTGATAAAATACTGTTTTCTGAAGAGAAAAACTACGGTGGAAGCAAAAACTTGGCTTGATAATGAGTTTCCGGACTCTGCCCCAGGGAAATCAACAATAATAGATTGGTATGCAAAATTCAAGCGTGGTGAAATGAGCACGGAGGACGGTGAACGCAGTGGACGCCCGAAAGAGGTGGTTACCGACGAAAACATCAAAAAAATCCACAAAATGATTTTGAATGACCGTAAAATGAAGTTGATCGAGATAGCAGAGGCCTTAAAGATATCAAAGGAACGTGTTGGTCATATCATTAATCAATATTTGGATATGCGGAAGCTCTGTGCAAAATGGGTGCCGCGCGAGCTTACATTTGACCAAAAACAACAACGTGTTGATGATTCTGAGCGGTGTTTGCAGCTGTTAACTCGTAATACACCCGAGTTTTTCAATCGATATGTGACAATGGATGAAACATGGCTCCATCACTACACTCCTGAGCCCAATCGACAGTCGGTTGAGTGGACAGCGACCGGTGAACCGTCTCCGAAGCGTGGAAAGACTCAAAAGTCCGCTGGCAAAGTAATGGCCTCTGTTTTTTGGGATGCGCAAGGAATAATTTTTATCGATTATCTTGAGAAGAGAAAAACCATCAACAGTGACTATTATATGGCGTTATTGGAGCGTTTGAAGGTCGAAATCGCGGCAAAAATATCAAGAAGAAAAAAGTATTGTTCCACCAAGACAAGGCACCGTGCCACAAGTCATTGAGAACGATGACAAAAATTCATGAATTGGGCTTCGAATTGCTTCCCCACCCACCGTATTCTCCAGATCTGGCCTCCAGCGACTTTTTCTTGTTCTCAGACCTCAAAAGGATGCTCGCAGGGAAGAAATTTGGCTGCAATGAAGAGGTGATCGCCGAAACTGAGGCCTATTTTGAGGAAAAACCGAAGGAGTACTACCAAAATGGTATCAAAAAATTGGAAGGTCGTTATAATCGTTGTATCGCTCTTGAAGGGAACTATGTTGAATAATAAAAACGAATTTTGACAAAAAAATGTTTTTCTTTGTTAGACCGGGGACTTATCAGCCAACCTGTTACTTTATATAGTCAGAAACCAATATTTCGATATGTTATAAACGGAATGGCAAACTTATTATACCCCCATCACGATCCTATGATGGTGGGTATAACAAATATTTTTTTGCAATAAAAATAAGCCAAATTTTTGCCAGTGTACATATTCGTAAGGCACTAAAGAAATTTTTGTTCAATTTTTAACTCCAATTTTTCCCTTGAAGCTATGGAAAAAGTCTTGAACTTCGTATGACACTAAATAAATTTTTGTTTAATTTTTAACTCCAATTTATTCCTTCAAACTACGAATTTTCTTTAACAAGTGAAAAAAATTAATATGCGTAAACAATTTTCTCGACCTTGCCGAAAAAAGTCGGCGTTTGTAATACAGTTCAGTTACAATTTTCTAAAATTAATCTCAATTTTCTAAATTTAACCAAAATTTTCCTTCCTGGTGGTTTCACTGTTCTTCGAGTGTAAAGTAAAGCGCTATATTTTTTGTCATTCTTTTTTAAATTTCATTGTTGAAAAGCAAACAATGCTGAAAAGCAAACAATGAAATAACATCAAATTTTAGAATCATTTTAGATTTGTTCGAATTGGCTACCATTAGCGCAAATTATGACTTTTAAAAATGGCCGACAAAGCCATCATACGCTGCACAAAATTAGCTCCCGGCGAAGCGTCGACTTGAGATAACCGACACTTTGGTACTTACTCTCCAAACTGTCATAGGCGCAATAGTCCAACGGATTGAGATTTGGAGATTTTATTAGCCATTATATGATAGAAATGAAACGAATATCTGCCTTTTTAAGCCATTCTTTGTTGACGCGTGCTGAGTCCTGTTGGATTGCCAATGGTCTGATGCCGAAATGTTTCTCTGTCCGATCATTTTGTTTGTTCCCAAACTGCTCAAGTTAGAATGACTTCTTAACGGAAAAACCCAAATTTCGTAACTGGCACTTTCGTACAAGGGAAGCAATTTCTTGGTTCGTTGCATTGTTTTGTGCTTCGGCGAGCTCTTGCAGTTTGTGGAACTTCAATGTTTTTAGTCCAAGCTCATTTTTCATTATGTGTTGCATCCGTTCTCACGATATGTTTTGCTGTCGATTAAGTTTTCAATTACGTTTGAATTCCATCACGAATCACTTTATATCTGAATTCAGTAAAATGAACTTTCACTGTAATAAATCTGTCGGCTGTCCGACGAGCGGATTAGAAATTATAGGAACTTGTAGTTGGGGAATTTGTTTTCATTTAATAATGGATTTAATAAAAAAACAGATAGTCATAGTGGGAAAAGCAATAGATGTAAACCGAAAATCAAAAACAATTATTTGTCAATGACATTCTTTTTTTTTACTTGCACTGTGACAATTAGGTATTGGGAAATTGCATTAGTTCGACCTGCCCCAATACACATATTTATTGGTAATATCTGCCAATAATTAAACCTAAACAATTGGGTAAAGTAATGAATTTAGAACAATTATTTGAGGTAGACATGCAACAATCTGCCCTTGGGGCAATACACAAAATTGAGAATTATAATGCTGCAGTGGTTAAAATACCAAACGTGCTATAAAAAGGATGTCCTTTAACATAGCAGTGTAAGTAGTTTGGATGTATTTGTGTAGTTTGGATGCATTGCCGGCTTTTGTCAAGTATTGGCTCTGTTGTTCCATTTCTCTTCTGTAATTACATTCAATGGTGTGATGGACATCGGTATAAACTTGATAACTTTTCCCTGATGAATGATATATACCTCTCAGACAAAATGCCACCAAAATATATCCAGCAAATTAATTGGTCAACGGTTTATGAGTTCATTAAATGGGTTATGTTAAAATAAAATAAATTAATATAAGACAAATTATGAAAAAAATTAAAACAAACAGGAAGAGGCTTAAACTCTACCGTAACTTCGTCTAGGAGCAATTGAAGCAATTCCTATTAAGACAAAAATTGGGATCTATTAATTCAGAGGAAATGTGTGTGTAGTCTGTATCTATCGTCCTCATAGTGATATTGATTTTGGTGACTTTTTTTACAGACTTAGCTGAGGTGACAGTTGCATTTAGTCATGTGATTATAGAAGGTGATTTTAATTCGCACATATTGACCGGGAGTGACTTACTGCATGGGATTATCTTGCATTAATACTACGACACCGACTCACTACACTTCAACGAATACTACACTACTTGATTTATTTTTTGTTAGCGACGCTTCAGATGTATTGTTGTATGAGCAGATCTCGGCCTCAATATTCTCTAGACATGATCTTATTTTTATGGTGTATGATATCCCAGTACTTAGTCTTCGCGTTTCACTTAATTGGGAGGATATTTTTCTGTCGAACAATGTAGACGATCAGGTTTCTCTGTTACAGGTCAATATTACGTTTCTATACGATTCATGCGTACCGATTCGAACTAGAATCTCAAATGTACGTCGACCATGGTTTTGTAGTGATAATAGGACAGGCTATAAGGCAGAGGGATTTAGCGTATTCAAAATGGAAACGCTTTCGAACGGATGCGTTGAAGGACGAGTTTAGAGCGGCTAGGAGACATGCTAATTCCATGATTAAAAGAGCCAAGATTGCTTATTATAATGATAGATTTCACACAGCATTAGAAAGGAAAAATACATGGAAGACCATAAGAGAGATTGGAGTCGTGAATTCTACTAAGAGCAGATGCAATCAGGATGCTAATATTCTGAATGACCAATTTACAGGATTTACGGCACCCCAAGTAGATACTGAGTACTACGATTTCGGCAGGAATTTACCGCAGTTGGAAGGAGATACTGATTTTGAATTTAGTTGTGTGACGGAGAATGATGTGTTTCGCTCTTTCTGTGAGGTGAAATCCAACTGGATAGGATACGACAATATTGATCCGAGGTTTATTAAAATTCTACTTCCTGCAATATTACCATATGTAACGTATATCTTTAATTCCATTTTAACATCAAGTTACTTTCCTAGAGTTTTGCGACATGCTAAGGTAAACCCAATTCCGAAGGGAAATTCCGAATTTCGGTCCATTTCTTTATTGCCTTTTTATCCAAGGTTTTTGAGAAAATTGTACAGAGACAAATGACAGAATATATGTCTTTTATGATCTTTTATGATCTTTTAGTCGTCAGCCAATCCGAATTTCGCTCGGGTCATAGTTGTCAAACTGCTTTGGCTGATGTCTGCGAGGATTTGAGAAAGGAACAAGTTAGTGGGAAGGTATCTATGCTCGTATTACTTGATCACTAATAGGCATTTGACACAGTGGATCACGACCTTCTATGTCTAAAATTGAGATAGCTTTTTAATTTCTCTCGAAGCGCGACGCGTCTTTTAGCATCGTATCTTGCTGGAAGGATACGGACGGTTTATACTGGAAATGGAATATCGGACACATTCCACATGTCACGAGGTGTTCCACAGGATTCGACGCTAGGGTCACTTCTTTTCTCGGTATATATTAATGATTTACCAGACATTTTACTCAATAGCAAGATGCATATGTATGCTGACGATATTCAGATATATCTTGCAAAGGATCTTAATTCTTACGAGATCCTGATTAGGAGGCTTAATGATGATCTGGCAGCCATTCATAGGTGGGCGACGGCTAATTCTACTCCTTAATCCATTGATTAGTGCTACACAGGCGGGATTTACAGATTCCTGTCAGAATTGATGGACAACGAATAGGCATTGTTTCTTCTGCTAGGAACCTTGGCATAGTCATGAATAGTAAGTTGTCGTGGATGAATCATATTAATATTGTGGTAGGTCAAGCATATGCTAAGTTGAGATAATTGTGGTTTGCACAAAGGTTGACCCTATTGAGGACTAGGATTCTGCTTGCTAAGACATACGAGTATGTCATGCCTTCTTTGTTATACGGATGCGTATTGTTTGCTGCTTGTGACGCGGCAAGCAAATGGTGTCTACAATGGTGTAGTAAGATACGTATACGGATTGAGGCGTTACGACCCTATTTCACGATATAAATCCTTGATATTTGGGGTATCATTTGATGATATGATTAATATAAAATCACTTGTATTCCTTCACAAAATAATCAACTCGGGTCAACCACGCTATTTATATGAGAAGCTTGTTTAACTTGTTTAACCGATCTTTTTCAAATTTAAATTACATCGGAGTGTTTTGCGAGCCCCATAAAACTTGCAAAATATTAGCATAAATCGGTTAATATTTATCATCGGAGACCATATGTAATCCAAACTACTAAATATAATTTTCAATTATAATAATTGATAATTTTTCAATAATATTTCTGACAAAAGCTATTTTAACAATAATAATTTATATGTTTTTTTTGCGGTTATATAATGAGTACTAAATGCTTCCTAGAATTAAATGTCAAAATTATTTTCATTCGAAAAAGAAGTAAATCGGAAATCATAGAGAGTGTTCTTGGAAATCAATGAGGTCTCAAATTTATATTCAACAAGTATATACAGCAATAAGTTCGGCCGGGCCGAATCTTAAATATCCACCACCATGAACCAAATATTAGGGTTTCCTTTGAAATTTCAGGAGGGCTGGAGGACTTGAGGACACTTCCCGAAGATAAATTTAAAGATTTCACCTATATCAGATTCTGGATTTATAAGAACCATTTTGTTTGAGTTTTAGAGGAATCATTAACATCTCTTGTAAGTGTGCAAGAAAATTATAAAATAACGTCTTCATTTGAAATCTTAAATCTGTAGATTTTCACCCGAGAAGTAAAATCTGGAAATTTTACATTGAGTTTCAACCAATTTTCATGATCAGTGCGCCTTCTATACCCTCAAGAAGTGAAGTCGGTCCATTTGGAGGCATTACCAAAAGGACCGATAAAAACTTAATCCGATACACGTTATTGTGAGCCTAAAATACGAGAATATTAACAATTTCAGGCAAATCGGATAAAAACTACGGTTTCTAGAAACCCAAGGAGTTAAATCGGGAGAAGGTTCTTATGGGTGGTACACTAAAATATGGACAGATACTCCCCGTTTTCGGCACACCACTTTATGTCCCGAAAATACCTCTAGATTTCCAATTTCAGGCAAATTGGATAAAAACTTCGGATTCTAGAAGCCCAAAAAGTAAAATCGGGATATCGGTCTATATGGGGGCTATACCAAAACATGGAACGATACGGACCATTTTCGGCACACCTTTTGATGGTCCTTAAGTACCTCTAGATTTTCAATTTCAGGCAAATTGGATAAAAACTACGGTTTCTATAAGCCCAAGACCCCAAATCGGGAGGTCGGTTTATATGGGGACCATACCAAAACATGGACCGATACTCACCATTTGTGGCACACCTCTTTATGGTCCTAAAATACCTATAAATTTCCAATTTCAGACAAATTGTATATAAACTACGGATTCTATAAACCCAAGATGTAAAATCGGGAGATCGGTCTATATGGGGGCTATACCAAAACATGGAACGATACGGACCATTTTCGGCACACCTTTTGATGGTCCTTAAGTACCTCTAGATTTTCAATTTCAGGCAAATTGGATAAAAACTACGGTTTCTATAAGCCCAAGACCCCAAATCGGGAGGTCGGTTTATATGGGGACCATACCAAAACACGGGCCGATGCTCACCATTTTTGGCACACCTCTTTTCGGTTCTAAAGTACCTCTCGATTTCCAATTTCAGGTAAATTGGATAAAAATTGCGGTTTCTATAAGCCCAAGAAGTAAAATCGAGAGATCGGTCTATATGGGGGCTATACCAAAATATGGACCTATACTCACAATTTTTGGCACACGTATTTGTGGCCCTACAATACCTCTAGATTTCCAATTTTAGGTAAATTGAATAAAACCTGCGGTTTCTATAAGCCCAAGAAGTAAAATCGGGAGATCGGTCTATATGGGGGCTATACCAAAACATGGACCGATACTCACCATTTTTGGCACACCTCTTTATGGTCATAAAATACCTCTAGATTTGAAATTTAAGGCAAATTGGATAAAAACTACGATTTCTATAAGCCCAAGACCCCAAATCGGGAGGTCCATTTATATGGGGACTATATCAAAACCTGGACCGATATAGCCCATCTTCGAACTTGACCTGCCTGCAGACAAAGGACGAGTTTGTGCAAAAATTCAGCACGATTGCTTCATTATTGAAGACTGTAGCGTGATTACAACAGACAGACAGACAGACAGACGGACAGACGGACATGGTTATATCGTCTTAGAATTTCTCCCTGATCAAGAATATATATACTTTATATAGTCGGAAATCGATATTTCGATGTGTTACAAACGGAATGACAAACTTATTATACCCCCGTCACCATTCTATGGTGGTGGGTATAATTAATAGTTTGAATTCTGTTGATCAATTATGTGGACACTTGATTTTTTGCGTATGAGTTATTATAATTGAACCAAACACAAGTATACGCTCGGGTGGTTAAAGACAATGCTTTAATTGCAAAAAACGTATCATTAGAAACAAGAACCATTGAATGCAAATGTCTAGTGTGCAGTTTAGTTTTCATAATTATAGTAATAATTTGTAGAATTGTAGAATTTGTACAATAAAAATTAATTAAAACATTTCTGCAGTGAGATTTTACACCATTATGCAAAACGTATTTACATTATAATAAAAAAGTAAAACGTAACCTAAAAAAAAAAAAAATAAAAATAAACACTGATAATCAAATATGTCCAATTTCCAAGATTTTGTCTTTACCCAAATTTAAGTCGAATCACTCAACTACAAGAACAAAACGAATTCATTGAAAAGTTTATCGACTTTTTGAAAAGGAAAAAATTTTTTAGTGGAGAAATGAGTCTTCTATGCAATTCTACTTCTACACACAAAGAAAATTTCATTAAAATTGAGCCAACGAAAATTTTTCATTGATATAATGAAACATTTTCATTAAGACAATGAAAATTTTCGTTAATAGTACGAAAAATTTTGTTGACTAACAGGATATTCATTATGGTGACGAAAAATTGCGTTATATTAACGAATTTGTTTCATTGGCTCAATTTTAATGATACATTTCGTTAATATAACGAAACTTTTTCTACCAGTGTATGCTATGCTATTTAGCGTGTCTTAAAATTTAAGTTGCATGATTTTTCATATCAGGCCAATATTGGCCAAAATTGGCCGACTTAACATGTGGCTTTTAAAGCGTTCAAAACACACGCTCGTTTATTCATTATACCCTTCACCACTACTGTGGTATAGGGTATAATAAGTTTGTGCATTTGTATGTAATACCACACTGAAAAAAGGCATGCCCTGTTCCAAAGATTTTGTCTTTATTTGAACAATTTTGGTATTGATTCCGAGCCAAAGAAGCGGATGATACTAGTAAGGATACTTTTAAGACAATATTGTCTTTTAAATTTGGGTTTTGTGTACTTGCTTCTAGGAAGCAAATTTAAATTTTTTGTTTTTTCAGCTTTTTTTCTTCATAAGCCATCAACGTTCCTTAAAAACGAGTTAACGACAACTTTATTTTCCAAATTTAGGCTCGACTTCCAGTAGAATTTTTGCTATGATTCAAGTAAAAAACGTCTTAAAAAAGTTTTGAAAAACATGTCATATTTTTAAACGATTTTTTGCTTTATAGTCATGATGCAAAAAGACAACAAATTTAAAGACAATTTTATTAATTTTAAAGAAAATTCTGAGACCCATCGTTTAGTATACCGCTTATAATTGAATTCTGAGTCGATTTAGCTATGTCCGTCTGTCATGTATTTTTGTGTGCAAAATACAGGTCGCAATTTAAGTCTGATAGGGAGCCACCGTGGTGCAATGGTTAGCATGCCCGCCTTGCATACACAAGGTCGTGGGTTCGATTCCTGCTTCGACCGAACACCAAAAAGTTTTTCAGCGGTGGATTATCCCACCTCAGTAATGCTGGTGACATTTTTGAGGGTTAGTTAGGTTAGGTTATTGTCATTGAGCTTAACATGGAATCGGGCAGAACTCAGTGATAAGAGAGAAGTTCACCAATGTGGTATCACAATGGACTGAATAGTCTAAGTGAGCCTGATACATAGGGCTGCCACCTAACCTAACCTAACCTAAGTCCGATCGTCCTCAAATTTGGCATAGGGTCGCTATAGGTTCAGATTTAGATAAAGCTGCAATATATAGGTATCTCCGATGTGGTCATAATTGGTGTATTTATCAACCGATCTTCTTCAAAATCCGTGCATCCGAATATTTTGTCTAGGAAAACTTGCAAAATTTCAGTCAAATCGATTCAGATTTAGATATAGCTCCCATATATATTTTTCGTTCGATATGCACATACATAGTCCTAGAAGTAAGAGTTTTATCCCGATTTGCTTCAAATTTTGCACAAAAAGTATAATTGATTGTGTCATCAATTGTGACAAATTTTTGTTGAAATCGGTTCAGATTTAGATGTAGGTCCCATATATATCTTTCGCCCGATGTACACTGATATGACCACAGAAGCCAAAGTTTTACTCCGATTTATGTGTGACTTTGCACAGGGAATAGAATTAATATTATATCACTGCATGCTAAATTTTATTGAAATCTGTTCAGATTTAGATATAGCTCACCTATATATCTTTCGCCCGATTTACATTCATATGACCACAGAGGCCCAAGTAAACCACCGATTTACGTAAAATTTTTCACAGGGAGTAAAATTGACATCCATGCCAAATTTGGTTAAAAATGGTTCAGATTTAGATATAGCTCTTCTATATATCTTTCGACCGATATGGACTTATGTGGTCCCAGGAGCCAGAGTTTTACTCCGATTTGCTTCAAATTTTGCACAATTGATAGTGTCGTCAATTGTGACAAATTTTATTGAAATCGGTTTAGATTTACACTGATATGATCACAGAGGCCAAAGTTCTACTCCGATTTACGTCAGACTTTGCACAGTGAGTATAAATAACATTATAGCTATGAATATGGAATGTTCACAATTTCGAATATGGATATGGTCTCTAACAACCATGCAAAAATTGGTCCACATCGGTCCATAATTATATATAGCCCCCATATAAACCGATCCCGCCGATTTGGCTTTCGGAGCCTCTAAGAGAAGCAAATTTCATCCGATCTGGCTGAAATTTGGTACATGGTATTAGTATATGGTCTTTAACAACCAAAAATTGATCCACATCGGTCAATAACTATATATAGCCCCCATATAAACCGATCCCCCGATTTGGCTTGCGGAGCCTCTAAGAGAAGCAAATTTCCTCCGATCCGGCTGAAATTTGGTACATGGTGTTAGTATATGGTCTCTAACAACCATGCAAAAATTGGTCTACATCGGTGCATAATTATATATAGCCCCCATATAAACCGATCACCAGATTTGACCTCCGGAGCCTCTTGGAAGACCAAAATTCATCTGATTCAGTTGATATTTGGTACGTGGTGTTAATATATGGCCTCAAACACCCATGCAAAAATTGGTCGAAATCGGTCCATAATTATATATAGCCCCCATATAAACCGATCCCCAGATTTGACCTCCGGAGCCCCTTGGAAGAGCAAATTTCACCCGATCCGGTTGAAATTTGGTACGTGGTGTTAGTATATGGTCTCTAACAACAATGCAAAAATTGGTCCACATCGGTCTTAATTATATATAACGCCCATTTAAAACGATCCCCAGATTTGACCTACGGAGCTATTGGAGGAGCAAAATTCATCCGACCCGGTTGAAATTTGGTACGTGGTGAAATTGCGCTAGTATATGGCCGCTAACAACCATGCCAAAATTGGTCCATATCGGTCTATAATTATATATTGCCGATCCCCAAAAATAATCTACCAAAATTTTATTTCTATAGAAAATTTTGTCAAAAATTTTTTAGTAACATATAGAAAATTTTGTCAAAATTTTATTACTATATAAAATTTTGTGAAAATTTTATTACTATACCCAACAAAACTTATGATTACTGGTGGTACGTACCTTCAGCTTTTGTGGAAGTGGAAAATCTTACTCAGACTTCACATCATTGTTGTTGTTGCCATCAATCCCTGTAGTTGCTTTCTGCGCCGTTTTGTGGGTTGTAGAAACTTCGTTTGGCTTAATTTAAAATTGCTGCATTGTTGTTGCTATTCTTTTGGGTACAAAAGCGAAGAATTCCCCAGTCCTTTATTGGATTTTATTTCTATAGAAAATTTTGTCAACATTTTATTTCTATAGAAAATTTTGTCAAAATTGTATTGCTATAGAAAATTTTGTCAAAATTTTATTTTATAGAAAATTTTGTCAAACTGAATTATTTACGTATTTAATCGGCCCGTTTTTGATAAATATAAACCCCGTATGGACTAACTTACAATTGAGAAGACGGTTTTAAGAAGTTTTAAGATATCTTGCCATCGGCAAGTGTTACCGCAACCCAAGTAGTTCGATTGTGGATGACGCTCTTTAGTACAAGTTTCTATGCAATCCATGGTGGAGGGTACATAAGATTCGGCCTGGCAGAACTTACGGCCGCATAAACTTGTTTTTTACTAACATTGTGTCTTATCCCAGGGAGTTAGCCGATTTAAATTGTAAATATAGAGATTTTGGGAATATATTGCTCCGAATAAATTTTGAAGAAGTTAAATTGGTATCAAAATTTTTGGCATACATCATTGGTATACATTGAAGGATATAATATAGTCGGCCCGCCCGACTTTCTACTTTACTCACTTGTTTTTAATTTGTAAATTTGATAATGAAATGAATAATGACTGTTGCAAATTATTGCCTGATTTTTCTACATTAGTTTCTAACACTAATTACTCCTTATCCTATTACTTAATATGTTAACCAAAAAACCGTAAATGAGGAATATCCATCGAAAGCCATCAATTATACTTTCCTCTCATCGTTTTCTATTGTTTTTGTTACAGAAACTTTTATGTACCCTCATTTTCGTTTGATATGCTCAATAGCTTATGAGAAGCTTGTATGTGTATTTGTTTATAGGAAGAGATTTAGTTATAAGGAAGAGAATAGCATTGGACAGTGAGAAAAGTTAATCGTATTAGTCTCTAATAGTGAACTATCATCTCACAGAGCGAAGACCTTTAGAGAAGTTGTTTAAATTTAATGAGTTAACATATTTACACCACACATATTCCATCACACCACCAGTGATATTGTGACAAAAAAAAAAAAAACCAAATAAATTTAACATTTCTGGGATTTCCATGAGTCCTACTGCTATTGATGCTACCATTATTTCTATAGAAGAAGAGAATTTCTGTTTGTAATTCGAGTAAATAAGCTCATCCTTCATCCAATTATTTAATTTAAAAATTTCCGACTATACAAGTGCTCAACGTTTGCAATAGCCGCTTTTTGGCTTCTCTCACGTTTGTATACATCAAGGGGAAGAAGTTTTTGTGATAAAAATATATATATTTCTTCATGGGAGTAATTCAAAGTAGTTGGATTAAAATGAAACACAGAGAATGTATATAAAACAAAATTGAAATTGGTTAAAGTTGATAGTCAAATAAGGATTAAAATGTGTTATTCGGTCAATAGTGTTATTGATTTTCGGGAGCTATTTTTTTTAAATGGTACGATAAATACGATATTTAATACGACATTTGAACGTCTCAGTACGCCAACAAAGAATGTCTTAAAAAAGATGTCCCTCGTTTCACCAAAATCTCCAATCTTTACGTCTCGGATAATTTCGCATTAAAAAATACCACAGTGTCGATCATCTCAAGTTGGGAATGGGCCAAAATACCGCATATCCACTTTCGTGCACCGGGTGGTTTCTTAGTCTGCGAGTCTCTGTGATGCAATGATTAGTATGACCGTCATGCATACAAAGGGTCATTGGTAAAATCCCAGGACCAAACACCAAAAAGTTTTTCAGCGCTATCCCCTCTCAGTAATGCTGGTGATATTTCACAGTGTTTCAAAGATTCCCTAAGCGGTTTCACCGCAATGTGGAACACCGTTCGGACACCGCCATAAAAAGGAAACCCCTTGTAATTGAGCTAAGACATAGAAGTGGGCGGCACTCATTGATAAGAGAGAAGTTCACAACTGTGGTATCACAATGGACTGAATAGTCTTGCGAGCTGTAAATATCGCCCTGATATTCTCGAAGACCCAAGAAATGACATTCTGGCTGAGGTTTATATCCCTCAATTCTACACTGAAGACTAATATTGGCGTAATATGAAACATTATACAATCTACATTTTAGGACACACTATTTACACAATATTAAAGACAAATTTCTTTAAATTGAAAAATAAAAATAATAAGTATATACGGTCGTAGGTTCATCCAGGCCGAATCTTATGTACCCTCCACCATGGATTTCGTAGAAACTTCTAGGAAGGACTGTCTTCCACAATCGTTGGGTTGTGGTAATACTTACCGATGGCAAGATATCTTAAAACTTCTTAAAATCTTCTTATAAATTGTAAGATAGTCCATACGTGGTATATATATTAGACAAAAAAGGTATATATAGGTAAGTCTACAAATAATTACGAACCGATATGGACTTTTGCGCGGTAATTAAAGAGCCAGAATTGAAATATGGGGGTCGCTTTATATGGGGGATATATACAAATATGAACCGATATGGACCGATTTTTGTGTGATTGGGGATCTGTTTATCTGAGGGCTATATATAACTATAGACCGGTGGACCTACTTTGGCATGGTTGTTAGCGGCCATCGGGTGATATTTGCTCCTCCAAGAGGCTCCGGAGGCCAAATCTGTGGATCGGTGTATATGGGGGCTATATTTGATTATAGACCGATATGGACCAATTTTGGCATGGTTGTTAAAGACCATATACTAACACCACGTACCATAGTTCAACCGGATCGGAAGAATTTTGCTTCTCCAAAAGGCTCCGGAGATTAAATCTGGGGATCAGTTAATGTTATGTGGGGGCTAGGAGCAACCGTGGTGCAATGGTTAGCATGCCCGCCTTGCATACACAGGGTCGTAGGTTCGATTCCTGCTTCGACCGAACACCAAAAAGTTTTTCAGCGGTGGGTTTCAAAGCTTCTCTAAGTGGTTTCACTGCAATATGGAACGCCGTTCGGACTCGGCTATAAAAAGGAGGTCCCTTATCTTTGAGCTTAACATGGAGTCGGGAAGCACTCAGTGATAAGAGAGAAGTTCACAAATGTGGTATCACAATGGACTGAATAGTCTAAGTGAGCCTGATACATCGGGCTGCCACCTAACCTAACCTATGTGGGGGCTATATATAATTATGGACCGATATGGACCAATTTTTGCATGGTTATTAGATACTATATACTTACACTACGTACCAAACTTCACCTGGATGGGAGGAATGTTGCTCCTCCAAGAAGCTCCGGAGGTCAAATCTGGGGATCGGTTTATATGGGGGCTATATATAATTATGAAGCGACATGGACCAATTTTTTCATCGTTGTTAGAGACCAGATACCAACACCACATACTAAGTTTCAATCGGATAGGATGACATTTGCTCCTCCAAGACGCTCCGGAGGACAAATCTGGGGATCGATGTATATGGGGGCTAAAGGGTGATACGGTCAAAATTTGGTCAATATAAACTTGACGTATTTCTTTCAATTTTGCATTTAAAAAACCTGAACACCCCTCATTTTGAAGGTGTGTGTAGAATGTTGCTCCTATTTTGATTTTGGAATAACCTCTTCAGTTGTCAAAATGCCGTCCAAGCAAGAAGAGCAGCGTATCAAAATTTTGTTCGCGCATCGCGAAAATCCGAGCTACTCGCACGCAAAGCTGGCAAAATCGCTAAAAGTTGCCAAATCAACCGTTACAAATGTAATTAAAGTGTTTGGGGAACGTTTATCGACAGCCACGAAGTCTGGATCGGGGGGAAATCGAAAACCGGAAGCCGCTGAGACGACAAAGAGATTGCCGGTAGTTTCAAGCGAAACCCTAACCTCTCTCTCCGAGATGCCGCAAATAAGCTGGGTGTATCGTCTACAATCGTGCATCGAGCCAAAAAACGAGCCGGACTATCGACTTACAAGAAGGTAGTGACTCCAAATCGCGATGATAAACAAAATACGACGGCCAAAGCGCGATCCCGGAGGCTGTACACGACGATGCTGACGAAGTTTGACTGCGTGGTAATGGACGACGAAACCTACGTCAAAGCCGACTACAAGCAGCTTCCGGGACAGGAGTTTTATACGGCAAAAGGAAGGGGAAAGGTAGCAGATATTTTCAAGCACATAAAACTGTCAAAGTTCGCAAAGAAATATCTGGTTTGGCAAGCCATCTGTACCTGTGGCTTGAAAAGCAGCATTTTCATAGCTTCCGGGACTGTCAACCAAGAAATTTACGTGAAAGAGTGCTTGAATAAACGTCTGCTGCCTTTCCTGAAGAAACACGGTTGTTTCGCACTGTTTTGGCCGGATTTGGCATCTTGCCATTACGGTAAAAAGGCCATGGAGTGGTACGCCGCCAACAACGTGCAGGTGGTTCCCAAGGACAAGAACCCTCCCAACACGCCAGAGCTCCACCCAATTGAGAAATACTGGGCTATTGTCAAGCGGAACCTAAAGAAGACCAAAAAAAAAAACTGCTAAGGATGAGCAGCAGTTCAAGGCAAACTGGCTTTCTGCGGCGAAGAAGGTGGACAAGGTGGCTGTACAAAATCTGATGGCAGGTGTCAAGCGTGAGGCCCGGCAATTCGGATTTGGAAAAGCGAAAGCCTAACTGAATATTTTTCCTGAATTTTATACTAATTGAACTTGAAAAAGAAATTTAATTTGATTTTTTAAATAAACGATTTCACCGATTTACACGCGTTTTCCCTTGACCAAATTTTGACCGTATCACTCTTTATATATAATTATGGACTGATATTGACCAATATTTGCATGGTTATTAGGGACATTATACTTATACCACGTACCAAATTTCAACTGGATCGGATGAATGTTGCTCCTCCAAGCGGCTCCGGTGGTCAAATCTGGGAATAGGTTTATATGGGGGCTATACGTAAAAGTGGTACAATATGGCCCATTTGCAATACGATCCGACCTACATCAATAACAACTGCTTATGCCAAGCTCCAAGTCGATGGCTTGTTTCGTTCGGAAGTTAGCGTGATTTCAACAGACGGACGGACATGCTTAGGTCCACTCAGAATTTCACCACGAGCCAGAATATATATACTTTACGGGGTCTTGGAGCAATAATTCGATGTGTTATAAACGGAATGACAAAGTTAATAAAAATAAAGTTTACAATCTTTGCTTCAAAAATGTTTTCATTAAATTTAAGACACGAATCTTGAAAATATAATATCATAGTCTTTGAAGTAAATAAATTTTTTTTCCTTAAAATAAAGAAACACATTTTTGATTTCAAGAAATTGTCTTAAATTAATTGATACATTCATATATATTGAACCCTTGGAGCTATGAAATATAGGCTAAGATTTAGTTTGAAGATATTGCATCATTGATCCAAAATCGTTTTGGAGTTAAGAAAATATTTCTTACTTTTCCTGTATTTGAGCGTAAACAGTTTTATATTGCAAATATCGAATGTAATTTTGATAAATGAGATCTGTATCCTAATTTTAATTTTATTGATCATAGATTTGAGGCTCTAAAAACTGCCTTAATTTTAAAGAAGTCGCAGCTATGGCTCGGAATACCAAAATCCTTAAGGGAAGGCCAAAACCTTTGGATCCCAGTAAACATTTTTTGAGTGTTTTGAAATATTGTTTTTCATATATCCTCTAATCTTACATATTGAGAATTTGCTCCCATATCGAAATTTAAAATATTTTCCACACTATGGTCTAAAGATTCACATCCATGGCAGAATGTATGTGGGCTTCAGTCCGGTAATACATAGCGCCATCCCTGCTTTTGATCTTAATCTTAAAAATCAGCACAACACTCAGGGCAAAGCTATTATCTGAAATAATTAAAAAAAAGTACGAATATATAGGCATTCTCCATAGATCCGATAATATGGCTTTACCCGAAAGTATTTCACCAATCGCATTGAATGAGTCATCACAATTCATTTTTCACTGAGTGGACAAGATATTTTTTTTTTTGAAATTTTATCACACAAACAAAAAAATGCATTTAAAACGAAAATCGTTTCGGGGGAAATACTTCACATCAATTTAAATGGGCGACCATTGTGCTTCACAAGTTCATCGTTCAGTCTACTCACGTTCTACACGACATTCATCACTGGTGAGAGAAGCATGGAGACAGTTGTAAAAATATCACAGGATTACTAAGCTTTACATTAATTACATCCATGTCAGACATTTGGACGCCACAATATTACCAGCAGCATGTCCGTTACATGTTCCTGCACAAAAATAAAACCCCAGTGACATTCATCCATATTGGCTTCTTTGTATGTTCCGAATTGTGTCACAAAGAGTTGGAGACTCTGACTCTGTATCGTGAATTCAATGATGTTGGAGGACATTGGGTAAAAACACAAGGAAATTTTATAAAAAAAGTCTTGATTTGTAAGCTAAAATCTTTTCGAAGGTTTGAAGAAGGCAATTTTTTAAGCTTTAATTTCCTGAGTGCCATATAAACTATCAAATTGTGGAGTAAGATTTGTATCATTAAAATTACACTTCTCGGTCTAGTACGGGTTTGGAAGTTTCTTTTGATCTACGATATATGAGCACACCGTGAAAAAAAAAAACATTTTCGGATATCATATAATTAAAAATGTCCATATATCATATAATTAAAAATGTCCATATTTAATGATTTAAAAGAACATTTATTGGATAGTCGAAAAATGTGTTTTGCCAATAGATGTCGTTGGAGTGCTGCCAATTTCATTGTGTCACACGATATTGCGTTAAGCCTCATTTAAACTAAAAACAAAATTAAATTCGAAGAAATTGTTACTGCTTCTTTAATATGAGTGAACAGGAATTCGTTTTTTATGATTATGTCACTACCAAGCTACCAATAGAATTTATAATGTCTACGAAGATGATGCTGCATCAGTTCCTGTAGGACATGAATGGTTCGTTCGGTTCCGTTCAGGAAATTTCGATGTTAATGAGTCACCTTGAAAAAGTCGATGAAATTTGGGAAAATATTACCATGGACTTAAGCAGCCATGGCATTACCAAGTTAGTACAGGGTGGCTGATATGTATTACAACTAACTTGAGGTCACTACCAAACCACTAGTCTGACACCTGACAGATTTATTCCCATGACACTTCATGTTATTTTTACAAACTTACTTTTTGATCTATTGAATTCAGAAATAAAGTTTTTTTTTTGTGATGAAATAGTGTAATTGCTTTATATTTGGCTGTGAATAACGTTAGAATCATCTAGCATTTACATGTGAATAAATCTTTTGTTTCTCGTACCATTTCTCTTTCCCCTGACACGGGTATTGTTTCATCGCGTCAAAAAAGTGGACAAAACAAAGTAAAAACATGGATCGGAATTCACCCCGCAGTGGTAGAAAACTTGCTCGTGAACAGAATATGTCGAAAATTTTATTTCTATAGACATTTTTGTCAAAATTTTGTCAAAATTTTATTTTAAATGATCATTTTGCCAAAATTTTTATTTGTATCGAAAATGTTTTCAAAATTTTATTTCCACAGAATATATTATCAAAATTTTATTTCTATACAATATGTTGTCAAAATTTTAGGTATTTCCATAGAAAATCTTGTCAAAATGTTATTTCCATGGGAAATTTTGTCAAAATTTTATTTCCAAAAAAATTTTGCCAAAATTTTATTTCCAAAAAAATTGTGCCAAAATTTTATTTCCATAGAAAACCTTTTAAAAATGTTATTTCCATAAAAAATTTCGCCAAAATTTTATTTCTATTGAAAATTTTGTCAACATTTTAGTTCTATAGAAAATTGAAATCTATAGAAAATTTATTTCTATAGAAAATCTTGTCAAAATTTTATTTCTATAGAAAATTTTGTCAAAATTTATTTCTATAGAAAATTTTGTCAAAAATTATTTCTATAGAAAATTTTGTCAAATTTTATTTCTATAGCAAATTGTGTCAAACTTTTATTTCTGTAGAAAATTTTGTCAAAATTTTTAATTGTATCGGACATTTTTATCAAAATTTTATTTCTATAGAAAATTTTGTCAAAATTTTATTTCTATAGAAAATTTTGTCAAAATTTTATTTCTATAGAAAATTTTGTCAAAATTTTTAATTGTATCGGACATTTTTATCAAAAATTTATTTCTATAGAAAATTTTGTCAAAATTTTATTTCTATAGAAAATTTTGTCAAAATTTTATTTCTATAGAAATTTTTGTTAAAATTTCATTTCTATAGAAAATTTGGCTAAATTTTTATTTCACCCCGCAGTGGTAGAAAACTTGCTCGTGAACAGAACATGACGAAAATTTTGTTTCTAATATAGAAAATTTTGTCAACATTTTGTCAAAATTTTATTTTAAATGAACATTTTGTCAAAATTTTTATTTTTATCGAAAATGTTTTCAAAATTTTATTTCCACAGAAAATTTTATCAAAATTTTATTTCTATTGAAAATGTTGTCAAAATTTTAGGTATTTCCATAGAAAAAATTATCAAAATGTTATTTCCATGGGAAATTTTGTCAACATTTTATTTCCAAAAAAATTTTGCCAAAATTTTATTTCCATAGAAAATCTTTTCAAAATGTTATTTCCATAAAAAATTTCGGCAAAATTTTATTTCTATAGAAAATTATGTCAACATTTTAGTTCTATAGAAAATTAAAATCTATAGAAAATTTATTTCTATAGAAAATCTTGTCAAAATTTTATTTCTATAGGAAATTTTGTCAAAATTTATTTCTATAGAAAATTTTGTCAAAATTTATTTCTATAGAAAATTTTGCCAAATTTTATTTCTATAGAAAATTGTGTCAAACTTTTATTTCTGTAGAAAATTATGTCAAAGTTTTTATTTGTCAAAATTTTACTTCTATAGAAAATTTGGTAAAAATTTTATTTCTATAGAAATTTTTGTTAAAATTTCATTTCTATAGAAAAATTTGTCAACATTTTATTTCCTTAGAACATTTTGTCAAAATTTAATTCTAGAGAAAAGTTTGTCAAAATTTTATTTCTATAGCAAATTTTGTCAAAATTTTGTTTATATAGAAAATTTTGTCATAATTTTATTTATATAGAAAATTTTGTCAAAAAATTTTTTATATAGAAAATATTGTTAAAATTTAATTTCTATAGTAAATTTTGTCAATTTTTTTCTATAGAAAATTTTGTCAAACTTGTATTTCTATAGAAAATTTTTTCAAAATTTTATTTCTATAGAAAAATTTGTCAACATTTTATTTCCTTAGAACATTTTATCAAAATTTAATTCTATAGAAAAGTTTGTCAAAATTTTATTTCTATAGCAAATTTTGTCAAAATTTTGTTTATATAGAAAATTTTGTTAACATTTTTTTATATCGAAAATTTTGTCAAAAAAATTTTTATATAGAAAATTTTGTTAAACTTTAATTTCTATAGTAAATTTGGTCAATTTTTTTCTATAGTAAATTTGGTCAATTTTTTTCTATAATAAATTTGGTCAAAATTGTATTTCTATAGAAAATTTTAGCAAAATTTTATTTCTATAGAAAAATTTTTCAACATTTTAAATCCTTAGACAATTTTGTCAAAACTTTATTTTTGTAGAAAATTTTGTCAACATTTTATTTCTATATATAGAAAACTTAAAATCCTCTTTGTTGGAGAGGAAGAGTTTGAAAAATATACCAAAACATCAAGAAATCTACCAATCTACCATGTTTGGTAGAATTCTACAAACTGTGGCAACCGTGCCCACAACGGATTAAGCAAGAATGGATTGAAAAGTAGGTTCCACTCTTTATTTCTATTTAAATTTCAATTTTCAAAAAATTCTAATTACATTTTCAAAAATACTCAATTAAAATTAATTTTTTAAATTGACTTTGGTGAATGATACTATCATTTCTGTGATTGAAGACATGTCAATTAAAATCAAATATATATGGCCGTAAGTTCGGCCAGGCCGAATCTTATATACCCTCCACCATGGAGTGCGTAGAAACTTCTACGAAAGACTGTTATCCACAATGGAATTACTTGGGTTGTGGTATCTTAAATCGTTTTCTAAATTGTGAGTTAGTCCATACGTGGTATATATTAGACAAAAAAGGTATGTGTAGGTAAGTCTACAAATAATTACGAATCGATATGGACTTTTGCACGGTACGTAAGGAGACAAAATTGAAATATGGGCGTCGCTTATATAGGGGCTATATACAGTTATGAACTTGATATGGACCAATTTTTGTGTAATTGGGGATCGATTTATTCGACCAATTTTTGCATGGGTGTTTGAGGCCATATATTAACACCACGTACCAAATATCAATTGAATCCGATGAATTTTGGTCTTTCAAGAGGCTCCGGAGGTCAAATCTGGTGATCGGTTGTTAGATACCATATAAAGGGTGGTTAAAATTTCAAGGGCCGATGTTGATTTTGAATAAAACACAAACTATTTAGGAAATTATTGTAATTTTATTCTATTATGATATATTGGTATTACTCAATTATGTATGGAACAAAATATCGGCCAAATGGGCGCCGCGACCTCGGTGGCACACCTTCATCCGATGGTCCAAATTCGATGACGCTGAGGCATAATGGAGGTTCTATGCCGTTAATGTGCCGAATTATCTCATCCTTTAGCTCTTGAATTGTTGCTGGCTTATCGACGTACACCTTTTCTTTCAAATAACTCCAAAGAAAAAAGTCGAACGGTGTCAAATCACATTATCTTGGCGGCCAATTGACATCGCCATTACGTGAGATAACACGGCCATTGAATTTGTTGCGCAAAAGAGCCATAGTTTCGTTAGCTGTGTGGCAAGTGGCAACGTCCTGATGAAACCACATATCGTCCACATCCATATCTTCCAATTCGGGCCATAAAAAGTTCGTTATCATCTCACGATAGCGAACACCATTCACAGTAACTGCCTGACCGGCCTCATTTTGGAAAAAATACGGCCCGATGATGCCGCCAGCCCATAAACCGCACCAAACAGTCACTCTTTGTGGGTGCATTGGTTTTTCGACAATCACAATTCTTCGAAAAGTGATCATCCACTGTTGCCATTTCTTGGAACCATTCTGCCCATTCACGACGTCCATGGTTCAAATTGAGTAAGTCTGAAATAGAGAAATGTCAAATAAAATTCGGAAAAAAACTTGGCGTTTAGGTGTGGTTCACATTCAACATCGGCCCTTACAATTTAACCACCATGTACCAAATTTCCGCCAGATCGGATGAAATTTTCTTCTCTTAGAGGCTCCGAAAGCCAACTCGGGGGATCGGTTTATATGGGGGATATATATAATCATGGACCGATGTGGACCAATTTTTGCATGGTTGTTAGAGACCATATACTAACACCATGTACCAAATTTCAGCCGAATCGGATGAAATTTGCTTCTCTTAGAGGGTCTGCAAACCAAATTTGGGAGTCCGTTTATATGGGGGCTATACGTAAAAGTGGTGCGATATGGCCCATTTGCAATACCATTCGACCTACATCAATAACAACTACTTGTGCCAAGTTTCAAGTCGATAGCTTGTTTCGTTCGGAAGTTAGTTGATTTCAACAGACGGACGGACGGACATGCTCAGATCGACTCAGAATTTCACCACGACCCAGAATATATATATATATATATATACTTTATGGGGTCTTAGAGCAATATTTCGATGTGTTACAAACGGAATGACAAAGTTAATATACCCCCATCCTATGATGGAGGGTATAATTATTTGCAGAGCCACTTTCGCGCAACGTTTGACGGGTTCAAAATTTTGTTTCTTTAGTTAATTTTGTTAAAATTTTATTTCTATAGTAAATTTTCTTAAAATTTTATTTCTATAGAAAATGTTGTCAACATTTTTATTTGTATCGGACATTTTTATAAAAATTTTATTTCTATAGAAAATTTTGTTAGAACTTTATTTCTATAGAAAATTTTGTCTAAATTTTTATTTGTATCGAAAATTTTGTCAAAATTTTATTTCTATAGAATATTTTGTCAAAATTTTATTTCTATAGAAAATTTTGTTAAAATTTTATTTCTATAGAAAATTTTGTCAAAATTTTATTTATATAGAAAATTTTGTCAAAATTTCATTTATATAGAAAATTTTATTAAAAATTAATTTCTATAGTAAATTTTGTCAATTTTTTTTTACATTTGTTATCGGCCGTTTGAAGGCCATATAGGATCATACAAAAAATTAAAACTACATATCAGCCACCCTGTAGGTCTTCGGGTTAATAGGATGGCAAAGGAATTTCCATTTAAACCCACAGTGTGCTTTTAACATTTCAATTCAATGTTACACACTCACTGAAGGACGTGGGCGACAGCAATGACAACAACATGCCTCTTGTCAAGGTAACAAATCTGTAAGACGATGTAATTTTACAAAAATGAAGGTGTGTTCGTTCGGTAGTCATTATTGGTGGAGACGTATTAAGGTGATAAATGTTCCAACCATTCCGAAGGAAGTGCTCTATTATTAGAAATTTGTTCTTAGAAATTTTTAATGGAGTGAATATTACAATAGAAGCTTAATCAATGACTTGTAAGAGGTGGTTGATTGCTACACTCATTTGTATACCGAGAAATGTTTAATTGTAATTGCGGAATTGATTTAAAGTAATAACATGTAACAAGATCATTTTATGTGGACTAAAAATTAAAAAACAAGTATATAAAGCAGTAAATTCGGCCGTGCCGAATTTTAAATACCCACCACCATGAATCAAGTATAATAGTTTACTATGAAAACTCTTCGTCGTAGTGGGTTACTTGATAATATATATAATTGTAGAGGGTTTGATGACAAATCTTCTCCCAAACGAACCAGCTCCCGATGACAAATTTTAAAGATTCTACCTATGAAGATCAGATAAGATTATGGATTTATGAGAACCAATTTTATTTGAGTTTTAGAGGAAATATAAACATATCGTGTATATGTTGAATTACGCCTTGATTTAAAATCTTAAATCTGTAGATTTTTCCGCATTTATTTAAATACGATGAGTAAAATCTGGAACTTTTACTTTCAGTTTGAAGCAATTTTCATGATGAGTGCGCCTGCTATACACACAAAAAATATCAATTAATTTGATTGTGAATACAATTAAAATTATGTTTAAATTTGAGCTAACAACGTAATTTGTAAATACAATTAAGATTTTAGTCACTTTAGCAACCAATTTTGTTATATCAACAAACATTTTGTTAAACTAACAAAAATTTTGTTGAACTTAAAAATTTTCTGTAACAACAATTTTTTGTTAGCTCAAAAATTATAATATTTTTTTCTGTGTACCCTGAAAGAAGTGTTTTCTTTTTTGAGAAACGTAATTTTAGACAAGCAAAGTTTTCTTTTGACACAAATTTTCGAGACAATCGTTGAATAAACGAAAACACTTTATAAGAAAAAGAAATTTCGTTTGTCTAAAATTTTATTATAGATTACTAATTTCCAGCAAATCGGATAAAAACTACGGATTCTAGAAGCCCAAGAAATAAAGCCGGGAGATTGGTGTATATGGGGGCTATACCAAAACATGGACCGATAGGCACCATTTGCTGCTCACCTATTTGTGATCTTAAAATACCTCCAGGGTTTCAATTTCAAACAAATCGGCCAGAAAATATAGTCGCTAGACGCCCAAGAAGTAAAAATCGAGAGATCAGTCTATATGGGGGTTATACCAAAAAATGCACCGATATACCTCAATTTCGGCACTCTTATTTGTGGTCTAAAAATCCCTCTAGATTTCGAATTTCAGGCAAATCACGTAATAAATACAGTTTATTGTAGCTCAAGAATTTCAGGCAAAGCGGATGGTAAATATAGTTTCTAGAAGCCCAAGAAGCAAAATGGGAGATCAGTCTATATGGGGGCTATATCAAAATATGGACGATGAGCACCATTTTCGGCACACCTTTTTATGGTCCTCAAATACCTCTAGATTTCCAATTTCAGGCAAATCGGATGGTAAATATAGTTTCTAGAAGCCAAGAAGCAAAATCGGGATATCGGTCTATATGGGAGCTATACCAAAACATGGACCGATGGGCCCCATTTTCGGCACACCTTTTTATGGTCCTCAAATACCTCTATATTTTCAATTTCAGGCAAATTGGATAAAAACTACGGCTTTTATAGGCCAAAGACTTCAAATCGGGAGGTTGGTTTATATGGGGGCTATATCAAAACATGGACCGATGCGGACCATTTTCGACACACCTCTTTATGGTCCCAAAATACCTTTAGATTTTCAATTTCATACAAATCGGATAGAAAATACTGTTTCTAGACGCGTAAGAAGCAAAATCGGGAGATCGGTCTATATAGGGGCTATACCAAAACATGGACCGATATGGACCATTTTCAACACACCTCTTTATAGTCCCACAATACCTCTAGATTTCCAATTTCAGGCAAATCGGATGGTAAATATAGTTTCTAGACGCCCAAGAAGCAAAATCGGGAGATCGGTCTATATGGGGGCTATATCAAAACATGGACCGATACGAACGATTTTCGACACACCTCCTTATGGTCCTAAAATACCTCTAGATTTTCAATTTCAGACAAATCGGATAGAAAATACTGTTTCTAGACGCCTAAGAAGCAAAATCGGGAGATCGGTCTATATGGGGGCTATACTAAAACATGGACCGATACGGACCATTTTCGACACACCTCTTTATGGTCCCAAAATACCTCTAGATTTCCAATTTCAGGCAAATCTGGTAAAAACTACGGTTTTTATAGGCCCAAGACCCCAAATCGGGAGGTCGGTTTATATGGGGACTATATCAAAACTTGGACCGATATAGCCCATCTTCGAACTTGACCTGCCTGCAAACAAAAAACTAATCTGTGCCAAATTTCGGGACGATAGCGCCATTATTGAAGGCTGTAGCGTGATTACAACAGACAGACAGACAGACAGACAGACAGACAGACAGACAGACGGACAGACGGACATGCTTATATCGTCTTAGAATTTCTCCCTGATCAAGAATATATATACTTTATATAGCCGGAAATCGATATTTCGATGTGTTACAAACGGAATGACAAACTTATTATACCCCCGTCACCATTTTATGGTGGTGGGTATAAAAATGGCTGATTATTTTGGGATCAAGAGTGGCAATTGTGGTGCCAACCCTATTATGTTTTATGCTCAGATTTTGGTCGAAGACCATAATATTTTCTTTAAAATGTTACGATTTTAATAATTAAAATCATAACATTTTAGATGGCAATCATTTTATTTTTATTAACATTGTCTTCACTGGGTGAACATGGTTGCGGCAAAAATGTTACATGGTCATCACAAAATAAGCCGCAATTATATTCTTTGTCGGCGTTTAACATGTTTCTTTTTTGCGCGTATGAGCGGTTAATTTCAATGTGATAAAATAACAAAAATCCCACGAAAATTATCCACTTTAGAAAGTTGGCTGCTTTAGTTTCCATACACGTACCATGGACCATGGAAAAATGGCTGATTAATGCAATTTTTTGAAATTACTTGTAATTTGTTGTTTTATTTTGCCAAACAAAAAAAAGCATCGAGTGTCACCCATTGATCTGATAGCCATGGAGTTTTTTTTATGTAGTCTTCACCACCATTTGTTGTGACCCTTATACAAGGCTGTCGTCTATTTATACAAAGTCATAAAGAGAGACTTGTACACACACACACGCACACGCAACAATATATTAATTTATATTTCTTACATTTTTGACTGACATTCACATTATTTGTACACCAATTTTTTTCTGTTTATTTTCATATCTGTTTGCCTTATTTCCTCATTTTCCATTACATTACATCGCTTCATTTCAGTTGCCCCCACCACCCCCCTCAAAATGAAATGAGAGAAAGAAAATGCGTTGTAAGGCTCAAGGAGCAATGAAAATTCTGTCAATGCATGAGTTTTTATTCAGTTGATGATATTGCGGCTGACTTCTTTTCTTCTTGTGTTGGCTACTTATATACCCAAAAATCGAGTCAGAATTAAAGGACTGTCGTCCGACAGGCTACAGATGAAAAATTTGTTGCGGCAGGAACGTGACTGAAATATTCAAAATGTAAATTACATTAAATGAAGGTTTCCAATATACATATATACATTTGTGTGCCTGTGTATTTGAATGTATTGGTTTGCGTTTTTATATGTTTAAGTGTATGATTTTTATTTCTGGGTTGAAGTTAAAGGTCTTATGCAAGAAGGCCTTATTAAAAACTGTATCATACTCATCTCTCATAAGTTAAAGACAAATGAACTGGAGTTAAAAGCTAAGACATGTAGGGATGTGAACATAGAGAACACAAAGCCAATTGAGGCAACGCAGGCCGATTTGGAGGAATGGACACGCGAGACACATATAATTATGTGGGCCAATGCAACGGTCAGAAGGGTGACCCAAATACTGTGGGGCTACACAGGTAAAAATTGTCATCTATTCGACGGTACAAACAGATTTTTGCAAAATGTATTTTGGAGTTACACTATTTCTACTCCTCGAGAGAAATGTGGCCACTGTGATCAAATGATAAAAAATTGGCTTTACATGTGAAAGATAGATCCTTCGTTTTTCCTATCCTATGTTAAAAACGGATGTGATTGAGAGAAAGATAGATTTTTTTGGTCCATCTACGGATAGTGTAAAATGTGTTTTTTTTATTGTGGTAATCAGTTATTTATTAAACTATACATCCCCTTTCCATTAATTGTTTTAATTCTTATGAATTATTTCACTTGCATATATAATTCCGATTATAATTCTAGTTGTATTTTTCTTTGCATTTGAATCAATATTTGATGACCCAATAATTATACCCTGCAGCACACTGTGGAACAGGGTATTATAAGTTAGTGCATATGTTTCCAACACCCAGAAGGAGACGAGATAGACACATGGTGTCTTTGGCAAAAATGATCAGGGTGGACTTCTGAGTCGATATAGCAATGTCCGTCTGTCCGTGAACACATTTTTGTAATCAAAGTCTAGGTGGCACTTTTAGTCCAATCAAATTTGGCACAAGTATGCGTTTTTGCTCAGAATAGAATCATATTGATTTTGGAAGAAATCGGTTCAGATTTAGATATAGCTCCTTTATATATCTTTCGCCCGATATGTACTAATACGGTCCCAGAAGCCAAAGTTTTACCCAATTTGGTTGAAATTTTGCACTAGGAGTACAATTAGTAGTGTAGTCAAGTGTGCCAAATTTTATTGAAATCGGTTCAGATTTGGATACAGCTCCCATATATATCGTTCGTCCGATTTACACTCATATGACCACAGGAGTAGAATTAACATTGTAGCTATGCATGCGAAATTTGGTTGAAATCGGTTCAGATTTCCATATAGCTTCCATATATATGTTTTTCCGATTTGGGCAAAAAATGGCCAAAATACCAGCATTTTCCTTGTAAAATCGCCACTGCTTATTCGAAAACTTTTAAAAAGTGACTCAAATTTTCCTTTATTTCTAATATATATCTATCGACCGATAAATCAATACACTTTTGCGAAGTTGCCTCCAAATTGGTTCAGATTTAAATACTTCCCATATTTATACCCTTCACCACTACTGTGGTACAGGGTATAATAAGTTTGTGCATTTGTATGTAACGCCAAGAAGGAGTAATCATAGACCAACCTTTTAGTATACGGATCGGCTTAGAATTAAATTCTGAGTCGATTTAGCGATGTCCGTCTGTCTGTCTGGCTGTCTGTTGATGAATTTTTGTGTGCAAAGTACAGCTCGCAGTTTTAGTCCGATTGTCCTAAAATTTGGTATAACGTCCTGTTTCGGCTCAAAGACGATCCCTATTCACCGATCTGGTCATAATTGGCGTGTATATCAACCGATCTTCCTCAAATTCCGTACATCCAAATATTTTATGGGTCTCGTAAAACTTGCAAAATATCAGCCAAATCGGTTCAGATATAGCTTTCGCCCGATTTACACTCATTTGCCCACAGAGGCCAATTTTTTGCTCCGATTTAGTTGAAATTTTCCACAGGGAGTAGAATTAGCATTGTAACTATGCGTGCCAAATTTGGTTGAAATCGGTTCAAATTTGGATATATCTCCCATATATAGCTTTCGCCCGATTTACACTCATATGACCACAGAGGCCAATTTTTAACTCCGATTTAGTTGAAATTTTGCACAGGGAGTAGAATTAGCATTGTAGCCATGCGTGCCAAATTTGGTTGAAATCGGTTGGTTGAATTGTAAAAATGACTCTAATTTTCCTAAACTTCTAATACATATATATCGCGCGATAAATCATAAATAAACTTTTTCTAAGTTTCCTTAAAATTGCTTCAGATTTAAATGTTTCACATATTTTTTTTTATTAATATTATGTTCCATCCTAGTGCATTAGCCGACTTAAATTTTGAGTCTATAGATTTTATAGAAGTCTATCAAATTCTGTCCAAATCGAGTGATATTTAAATGTATGTATTTGGGACAAACCTTTATATATAGCCCCCAACACATTTGACGGATGTGATATGGTATCGAAAATTTAGATCTACAAAGTGATGCAGGGTATAATATAGTCGGCCCCGCCCGACTTTAGACTTTCCTTACTTGTTTTTTACTAAGATTGTGTTCCACCCCAGGGCATTAGCCGACTTAAATTTAAAGTTTATAAATATTGTAGAACTCTGTCCAGATCTGGTCAGATTTAAATATATGTATATGGGAACATAAACCTTCATATATAGCACCCAACACATTGGACGGATTTGATATGATATCGAAAATGTGGATCTACAAAGAGGTGCAGGGTATAATATAGTCGGCCCCGCCCGACTTTAGACTTTTCTTACATGGTTTCATTAAATTCATTAATAAATTAATAGTATCAGTTATTTTTTTTTTTATTTGATTGCTTTTTCAACTTGGAAATATTTTAGTGACATTTTTCCGCTATTAATATTTTTTCACATTTAGGTCAGAGCTTACCCAGAATATTCTAGAGAAGAGAATACAAATGAAAATTTATGAAAATGTTAAGAAAACCCTTAAATATTCTCTACTGGGTACTTGGTTGCACCATACCTCTCCCCCTTCTGTTAATATGTGGCTATGTATTCGTAAATACTATATTTGTAAGTATCTTATTGACGGTAGGCATATAATATGCGAATGAATATTTTTATGATTTACTTCAAATAAAGCAAATGACTGCGTGGTCCTTTATTTAAAACAAATACCCAGCAATCCTGTCATTCGGCCAGCATTTTTATCCTCCACTGCAAAAGGAGAATAAATTCCACACGATTCCATCTCCTTGGCCAAGGCAAAGGCGAAGGCAAAGACCGGCATGTTGCTTTGTCAGCATCATCATCTGTGTCCTTTACAAAATATTGGTCACTGGGTTCTGTGTAATCAACCTCAATTATCTGGAGAATATTTCCGTATCAAGTTGGCCTTTGTGGGCGTGCAAGTGGGAATGCGTGTGTGAGTGGCATGAGTGGCATTGGGGAATTCAGGAGATTGGCTGGTGGTTGTGGTGTTTTTGGTTATTTGCTTAAATATTTCCTTTTATATGTCTCCATAAAAAAACGCTAGATGTGATAAAAAAATATTTTCCCTTTTTATACCTACCAACATAGGATGGGAGTATAATAAGTTTGTCATTCCTTTTGTAACACATCGAAATATTAATTTTCGTCTGCTCTTGATTAGGGGGAAATTTCAAAAAAACATTTATGCATTCCATGATGCTGGGTATCTGAGATTCGATCTGACCGGTATGAACTTCTGGCCTCATATACTTGTTATTGTGTATTACTTTTTTAATTTTTTTTTTAAATAAATGTTGATAAAATTTTATTACATTCGGTGAATTTATACCCTGTTTTCATTGCCCATGGAATTTGAATATTTTGTTAGAAGCGTGAGAGCAGGGGGAGCGTCGAGGGACCAACATGATAATTTAAAATTTTGAAATGTTTATGATCAAGCCAAACGTATATGGAATATTATCAGCTGGTTATTTTGTGAATATTTACACAACATTCGGTTAGCAATTGATATCCATAAATAGGTATGGGGAAAGCCTTGGTAATATGACCCTTAAAAGATTTACCCTTTTTGATTGAAATCAAATTACATTGGAAAATTCCATTCAAATTGCCTTTAGTTAAATTCTTAACACAATTGAGTTTATTAACTACACAATAAAAAAAATAAAGTATCAATGCTACCTGTAATATAAACGTTTTTGGAATATATTTGTAGATTACATTTTGGAGTTTAAGATAGAAGATTGAATGACTAAGAAAAAAATAACAAATATATTTTTTTAAATTTTTAAATAAGTTTTTTAATTAAAAAAAAATACTAATCGCATACATTAGGTTATGTTAGGTTGAAAAGAGTATCCAGGATTCCTTGTCGGCTGTGAAATATCTGAGTAGGTATTTGGCTTGTTGTGCGCTCTAACTTCTGATCATCGTACCGTTCTTTTATTCCAGGACCTTTGCGTCCCTAACATATTCCCAAATTTGTTTTCAGTCCATATTTCCCAGCTGCACTAAAAAGATTTTGACTTTACAGTAATGATTTTGTTATTGATTCCGAGCCAAAAAAGCGGAAAATTGAAGTAAGGATACATTTAAGATACAATTCTCTTATGAATTTGAGTTTTGCGTACTTCATTCTAGGAAACAAATTTTAATTTATTTGTTTTTCAGCTTTTTTGTCATGTGTTATCGAAGCCCTTTTAAAAATTCCCTCATTTGGCTTTGCGTTCTCTAAGTTCAATTCCTTGTATGTCCTAGCTCTTATCGCCAGTTCATTTGCTTTTACGTTTTCTCTTATTTGGGCCATTTCCCGACCAGCGTTGCCACAATGAATTTTTATTTTGAACCAACATTTTTCGAAAATTGGACCAAAATTCATAAAAGCGGACCATTTTTTCCAAATTAGATTAATATCGTTTAAAAGTTAAACTTTTTCCAAAATTTTACTTCGATAGAAAATTTTGTCAAAATTTTATTTCTATAGAAAATTTTGTCAAAATTTATTTTTTTTATTTCTGTAGAATATTTTTTCAAATTGTTATTTCTGTAGAAAAATTTATTAACATTTTAGTTAATTTATTTCTAAAGAAAATTTTGTCAAAATTTTATTTCTATAGAAAATTTTGTCAAAATTGTATTTCTTTAGAAATATTTCTGTAGAAAATATATCAAACTTTTATTTCTATAGATAGTTATTGCAAAATGTTATAAAATTTTTACAAAGTTTTCTTCCTATACAAAATTTTTGCAAAATTGTTATCTATATACAATTTTTTTAAAGTGTATTTCTGTACAACATTTTGGGAAAATTTTATTTCTATAGAAAATATTGTTAACATTTTATTACTATAGAAATTGTTATCAAAATTTTATTTCAATAGAAAATTTTATCAAAATTTTATTTCTACAGAAATATTTATAAAAATTTTATTTCTACACTGAAAAAAATATTGTCGTGAGGTCAAAGATGTCATGTCTTTAAAATACGAATGCAAATTTTGCTTAGCATAGAAGACGCATTTCTCTAATATAAAGTTTTTTTCCTTGTCCAAAAGTCGATAAACTTTTCAATGAAGTCGTAAAGTCCTTATAATTAAGTGATTTGACTTAAAAATGGGTATCACAACATGAAAGAAAAAATGTTTGGGCTAAGGTCAACTTGACTTTAATAATTCAGAAAAATTCTTTAAATTTAATGAATTTGTCTTTAAATTTGTTGCCTTTTTGCGTCTTGACTATAAAGCAAAAAATCGTTCAAATTTAGGACATGTTTTTCAAAAATTTATTTTAAAGATGTTTTTTTACTTGAAACATAGCTTAATTTCTACTGGATGTCGAATCTTAATTTGGAAAATAAAGTTGTCCTTAACTCGTTTTTAAAGGACTTTGATAGCATATGAAGAAAATAAGATGAGAAAGCGAAAAATTAAAATTTGCTTCCTAGAAGCAAGTACACAAAACCCAAATTTAAAAGAGAATTGTGTCTTAAAAGTATCCTTACTTGTATTCTCCGCTTCTTTGGCTCGGAATCAATACCAAATTTTTTAAAGTAAAGACAACATCTTTGGAAGCGGGCATGCTTTTTTTTCAGTGTATAGAAAGTTTTGAAAAAATACAGATTTGACGAAAATGGACCAAAATCAACCAAATTCCATTTGGTCCGCCCATCGGACCAAATTTAAAAATTAATAATTTTTTGGACCAATTTTGGTCCGATCGGACCAAATTGCCAACCCTGGTCCCGACATCCATGTGATGTGGATCCTGCCTTATTCAGAGTATTCGTTGATCATGCTTTTGCGAACCATAATTGCCTTCGATCTGTAAACTGTAAAAATGTTCACGTTTTGTGGCCGTTATGGCACACACTTCTGCCTGCAGGATAATGCTTTGGTCCTGTCATAGGAATAGGATCTCGGTATCTGCCTGCAGGATGACGCATTGGTTCGGTATTTTGGTCGTCTATATATACGTCCAGTCCGCCCTCGTGCCCATCCGTGTAGCAGCTATTTCCCTCTGGTATCTGTTCTGGGGTCCCATTCTCCTATAACAATCTCACTGGCGTCAGAATGTCACACAGGGCAACTATGACCACCTCAGGTATACGATCATGGCGACATCCGCTATTACGCCCACGGCCTCCCCTATTATCCCTTTATGGTTCGTCATGTTTTGTGTTTCCGTCCATTCTGCTAATATCTTCGCAGCCATGGTGGATTCACTTTTGATCTGAACCTCTATAGGTCTTAAGTACAGCGTCTTCTCTAAGGTTCTTGTTGACGTTGTCTTCATTGCCCCAGTTATGCCACGACAACACTTACTTTGGACCATGCCAGGATTGACCTAACTGCGCTCTCATGTATCTAGTGAGTCACCATTGGATTCAGGCCCCATTTAGAGCCCACCGCTCTAATGCAAAATATCCAATGTAGGGAGGTTTTCTTAGTCCTCTCTTTGATTTGGCTCTCCCAATTCAGATTCATGTTGCCTTTTACATTTCGGTGTTGCATGGGGCAACTGACAATTATATCGTAATGCTTGACATTTCGGACGTTACACGAAATTAGAACGTTTTGATTTACGAGCAACTTAAAAGATTCCTCTCGTCAAAAAAAAAAAAATGGATTAAATCATGAACATTTTCGTGCGAATATTTTTTCCAATCACAGTGCATTGATGAACTTAATTCAATTTTTGGCGATGAAACTCCGGCAAGAACCGGTGTTTATTGATGGTATGGTAAATTCAACCGAGGTCGTAGTTTAGGTTAGGTTAAAGTGACAGCCCGATAAAGATTCAGGCTCACTTAGACTATTCAGTCCATTGTGATACCACATTAACTAAAAGTACCTATTACATATGGGAACTTCTAGTTTTAACCGCTGAACCTTCTCGATTATTTTCTTCTGTTGAACCAACCAGATTGTTCCAAAAACATTAGCAGACTGCTTAAGTTAACGTTTTCCAGGTCCGCCAGTAATCTAAAACTAAATGCCCCTAAAATTTGCTTACGCCTTACACAAAATGCAGGACACTCACACAAGAGGTGTTCAATTGATTCCTTTTCCTCCGCTTCATGACAGCTCATACAATAGTCATTATACTTCGCGCCAATAGTTTTTGCAAAATCGCCTATTAGGCAGCGACCCGTTATAGCAGATATCAGGAGTGATATCTGAAGTCTCGAGAACACTAGCATATCTAGTGTTCGGTTTAAGTTTAAATGGGGCCATATTTGCTTGGTGTCGTTACAACCCTTGCAATGGAACATTTGTCATCATTACAGCCTTCTCATGCAGTATGAGTTTGCAGGAAGCCAGGAGCAGACCAACAGATTCTAGTTCCCCTGAAATATTTAAGGTAGTCCCTAGCCTTGGCAACTCATCCGCTTCGCAGTTCCCCGGTATGTTCCTATGGCCAGGCACCCATATTAGGTGAATATTGTGCTGCCCAGCCATCTCATTGAGAGATTTGCGGCAGTAGATGGCCGTTTTCGAGTTAGGGAACACAGAGTTCAAGGATTTTATTGCAGGTTGACTGTCTGAGTATATATTAATGCCAACATATTTTGGAACAGCCAAGTCGCCACCTCTCTTATTGCTAATATTTCAGCCTGAAAAATACTACAGTGATCAGGTAATATTTTCGCTATTCGAAGTTCCAGATCTTTAGAATATACTCCGAAACCCACTTGTCCATCCAATTTGGAGCCATCAGTGTAGAAAATCTATATATCGTTTATTCCCCGGGGCCTGTGCACCACGCCTCACTGTTGGGAATTAGAGTTTCAAACTTTTTATCGAAAAGTGGTCTCGCCAACGTACGTTACGTTAGGCACATCTGGCATTATTTTGAGAACCGAACTGTGACCGTAACTTTTTCCCGACCACAGCGAAAGCTCGCGCAACCGCACAGCCGTTGTTGCAGCTGACTGTTTGGCCAAAATGTCTATAGGCAATAGATGCAGCATGACATTAAGGGAATTTGTTCCTGTCTTGCTGAATGCGCCTGAGATACACAAGCACGTCATACGTTGAACTTTGTCTAAACTTGTCGGCTGGTGAGGTCGTAGTTTACTCCAGGAGCCAGGAAAAGGTTTTTCAGCGGTGGATTAACCCACCTCAGTAATGCTGGTGACATTTCTGAGGGTTTCAAAGCTTCTCTAAGTGGTTTCACTGCAATATGGAACGCCGTTCGGACTCGGCTATAAAAAGGAGGTCCCTTGTCATTGAGCTTAACACGGAATCGGGCAGCACTCAGTGATCAGCAAATGATCGCCTGTTTTTTCGGGAAAGCTGAACATGTCTGAGTGGTATACAATTTCTTTGCCTCCGTGGTGCAATGGTTATGCTAACCCGCCTTGCATACACTAGGTTGTGGGTTCGATTCCTGCTTCGACCGAACACCAAAATGTTCTTCAGCGATGGATTATCCCACCTCAGTAATGGTGGTGACATTTCTGAGTGTTTCAAAGCTTCTCTAAGTGGTTTCACTGCAATGTGGAACGCCGTTCGGACTCGGCTATAAAAAGGAGGTCCCTTGTCATTGAGCTTAACATGGAATCGGGCAGCCCTCAGTGATAAGAGAGAAGTTCACCACTGTGGTATCACAATGGACTGAATAATCTAAGTGAGCCTGATACATCGGGCTGCCATCTAACCTAACCTTTCCAGTTGTCTACCAAGAAACCAAGGAAAACCAATCGCTGAAGAAATCAGGAAAACGAACCGCCGGGTCAGTCTTCACCACAAGATACTTCAATCAGAGTGGCAATAGTGCTTCGAAATTTGGTTCAAACGAAGGATAAAAGTGTATAGATCTTAATGTGGAATATTTTGAAAAAACTACACTAAAAAAAGTTAACTCTCTATTTCACTAAAGCCAATTTAACATTATTTTAGTTCATGGAATTAAACTATTTAGGAAATTAATGTAATTTTATTTTATTATGATATATTGGTATTACTCAATTATGTATGGAACAAAATATCGGCCAAATGGGCGTCGCGACCTCGGTGGCGCACCTCCATCCGATGGTCCAAATTTTCGATGACGCTGAGGCATAATGGAGGTTCTATGCCGTTAATGTGCCGAATTATCTCATCCTTTAGCTCTTGAATTGTTGCTGGCTTATCGACGTACACCTTTTCTTTCAAATAACCCTAAAGAAAAAAGTCCAACAGTGTCAAATCACATGATCTTGGCGGCCAATTGATATCGCCATTACGTGAGATAACACGGCCATTGAATTTGTTGCGCAAAAGAGCCATTGTTTCGTTAGCTGTGTGGCAAGTGGCACCGTCCTGATGAAACCACATATAGTCCACATCCATATCTTCCAATTCGGGCCATAAAAAGTTCGTTATCATCTCACGATAGCGAACACCATTCACAGTAACTGCCTGACCGGCCTAATTTTGAAAAAAATACGGCCCGATGATGCCGCCAGCCCATAAACCGCACCAAACAGTCACTCTTTGTGGTTGCATTGGTTTTTCGACAACCACTCTTGGATTCTCATTCGTCCAAATGCGGCAATTCTGTTTATTGACGAATCCACTGAGGTGAAAATGTGCCTCATCACTGAAGATGATTTTCTTCGAAAATTGATCATCTACTGTTGCCATTTCTTGGAACCATTCTGCCCATTCACGACGTTTGGAATGGTCAAGAGGCTTTAGTTCTTGAGCCAATTGCACCTTGTAAGCGTGTTAATGCAAGTCTTTATGCAAAATGTTCATCAACGACGAGCGTGAGAGGTGCAATTGTTAGGCACGACTACGAGTTGAAGTGGACGGCTCTTCAGCCACACTATCGCGAACAGCAGCAATATTTTCTGTACGAGCATGCACTGGTGTTCTCACATTTTCTACAGACCCGGTTTGCTCGAATTTTTCCACGATTTTTGTGATTGTACGCACATTTGGACGATCAAATTGACCAAAAAAATCATGAAGTGCACGATATTCATATTGATTTGAACGTCCATTTTCATAATAAGTCTGGATAACTTTAACACGTTGTTGGATTGTGTATCTCTCCATGGTTCAAATTGAGTAAGTCTGAAATAGATAAATGTAAAATAAAATTCGGAAAAAACTTGGCGTTTAGGTGTGGTATTATTATGAAGAAGGTATTATATATGAAGAAAGTTTATTTTACTCTAGTGTGTAGTGTTTGTAATACTGTTTAGTTAAAATTTCCTAAAAATATTAAATATTAAAATTAAATAAATGTTTTCTTCCTGGTGGGTTCACTGTTTTTTCAGTGTATAAAGAGATTTTCGATGATTAATATTTGTGTTTGTTATCTAATCGCTAATTATAAATGGCATCTCTCGTATGTTATATGACCTGTAATGGATTACAGGGATATGTTTTCAAAGAAAATTATTGTATGCGTTTCATGGCGGCAGGTAAACGCAAAAAAATAATTCTTTCCTCCCAAACGAAATTTTAGACAAACAAAGTTCGTTTCTCATTTGCTTTTCTCTGTAAGGAAGTGTATGTGGAAGAAAAGTATATACTTTTTGTGATAAAAGTTTATTCTTTTCCAGGATGTAAAAACAATTTCATAAAGACAAACTCAAAAAAACACATTGTTTTCTTGCTAATTGCATTTCCCTCACATCTTTCTCACATCCACGAGGTTTTTTAGTTCTTAACACCTTTTCCTGTAATACCAACAATGTAGAAGAAATTATACGATTTTATAATTTTTTAATTTTTTTTACCTTTCGCCTGGACGGAGAATCGAACCGCGGACCATGCACTTTGTAAGCCAACACATTAACCACTGAGCTATGTACCTGTTATGGAAATCAATAGATAAATATCCATATAAGTTATATTTATATAGCATAGCTTGCGGCGCCCACGAACCGAATAAACAAAGTTTATTTAACAGAAACAAACATTTAGTTTGGCACCGTGGAGCAGTGTTTGCTACGTCCGACTTGCATGCCAAGGGTCGTGGGTTCGATCTCTGTTTCGACCAAAGTTTTTTTTGTTTTTTTTTACATATATTCCATATATGTTCGGAAGATTCCGAAAAAATGTTCAACATTATATTGTAGTATATTAAATTTTGAACTGTAAAATGTGCCTTATTAAAGACCTAAAGTCAGAAAAGAACAGTATTTGATATAAACGAAATGGACTGTGTTGTTGTTTCAAAAATAACTTTTTTTATTGAAAAAATAAAAATTTTGTAACAAACGAATTTTTTTTGGTGATAAAAGTTTAAAATTTTCGAAGCAATTCAAAAAACTCTAACAAAAGAAAAATGTTTTCGGTACACGTTTTCCAAACATTTTTTTACTTTGCGTGTAGTTAAGATTCAGGCCGGCCCAATTTTTACGTTATATTACAATATGGATATACCAGAGTAAACTTCGTATTACTTCGTGTCTGTTACCCTATATGGAGTTGATGATTTGTAACAAAAGTTTACATTAAAAATTTTATTCTTAATTTATCCTATGTAAAAATTCTCTGGCCTTAACTATGAGCCACAAAATCTTTGACTTTTAAGTCAACATTGTTATCAGTGAATACCATCTTTAGAACTGTAAGGACAACCAATGTCATATGGTCCACACCATCGTTAATCAAGTTTACCAAATGCTTTATTGCCCACCGTTGCGCATTGTTTATTATGATGATATTATTTGATAAGAGTTTCAATTTAAATTCTTAGCTAATTCATGCCAGTCATGGATGGACTGGTAACAAAGTTTATTTTTCCTATAGGAGCACAGAACAAAAAAGAAACGAACTAAATATGTAATAATTATGTAAACAAAAGCCCAAATGGGTAGTTTTTGCACTAACAAAGTGAAGCTACTTAAGTTATGATAAATTTACATTTTTATACATAGTCAGTATGTGGAGATGTAAAAGTGCGTAGTTGTGATTGCATGGGTGTGCGTTGCCGTCTCCAAAGCAATTTAATTTGGCTCAGTGAACTTCTACGTGGGCTAGGGAGAGATAAAGAGTAAGAGTGAGAGTGAGAGAGTGAGATATAGCTGGTGAACAATTTTGAAAATAACAAATGGTAGAATTTTATAAGAAAATATGGTGAATAAACTAAAGCAGATGCTTCATAAAAAATTAAATTTTTAATGAGTTGACAGTATACCCACACATCCAAATACCAGTCAAGAGCATACACATACGTATGTATGGCAAAATTTGTTTTGTTGGTATGAAATAAATATGGAAAGTTTTATGAGAATGTGAAAAGGTTATGGTCGAAAATTTGGTATACTACAGTCAGGGCTGCCAATAAAATTTCAAGAATAATCGTCACTTTTTTCCGAAAAAATCGTCATAATCGTCACCTCCATTTTAAAAATCGTCAAAAAATCTGCAATGTTAATAATATTAAAACCAAACAAATTTTTTGCTTAAAAACAAAAATATTTATTTCATATAAAGAACAGAAAATTAACACAACTATGCAAAATCATAATGAATTCAGTCTTGTATAACAATAAAATTAAAATATATATAAAAAAATATCACCAGAATATTTCCAATTAAAAAGATAATTGAAGTTGAATGTTTTTTCAATTAATAAATTAATTGATACAATTAACTTTTTAATCAAGATAGAAACATTAAGTTAATTAAGTCAATGATTGAAAATTTAAAATTTTTAATTAAAAAATTAATTGATACAATTAACTTTTTAATCAAATTCAGAAGACTAAGTCAGTTAAAAAAAGTGATGAACATTTCTTAATCCAAATAAAAACTCTAAGAAAGTAATTGAAAATAGTTACCTTTTTAAATAAAAAATAATTGGGGTTTGCATTAAAAATCAATTAAATTTTTAATTAAATCAATTAAAAAATTAATTGAAAATTGCTAAGGAAATCAATTAATTTTTTAATCAAGGATTTTTTCTATGCCCAATTAAAACTGTGATTGATACTATCATTTTCGTGATTGAAGACATTTCAATTAAAAAATTAATTGAATCAATTAATTTCGTGATTGAATCAGATTTTTTTTTTGTGTATGCAATTTACAAAATAATATAAAAATATTGCTTTTTTAATGTATAGTTTCACTTCAGTAAGTTTTTTTATTTAAAAATAAAAATAAAGATCTTTAATATATATGTGTTGCCCGATGTTCCAAAATTTGACAATTTGAAAAAATTTTATAAAAACCAAAATTTAGCAAAATTTTTCTATAGAAATAAAATTTTGACAAAATTCTCTATAGAAAAAAAATGTTGACAAAATTGTTTATAGAAGTACAATTTTGACAAAATTTTCTATAGGAATAAAATTTTGACAAAATTTTCTATAGAAATAAAATTTTGACAAAATTTTCTATAGAAATAAAATTTTGACAAAACTTTCTATAGAAATAAAATTTTGCCGAAATTTTCTATAGAAATAAAATTTTCAAAAAAAAAATCTATAGAAATAAAATTTTGCCGGAATTTTCTATAGAAATAAAATGTTGACAAAATTTTTATAGAAATAAAATTTTGACAAAATTTTCTATAGAAATAAAATTTTGACAAAATTTTCTATAGAAATAAAATTTTGACAAAATTTTCTATAGAAATAAAATTTTGACAAAATTTTCTATAGAAATAAAATTTTGACAAAATTTTCTATAGAAATAAAATTTTGACAAAAATTTCTATAGAAATAAAATTAAAAAAAAAAACAATTCTATAGAAACAAAATGCTGCCGAAATTTTCTATAGAAATAAAATTTTGACAACTTTTTCTGTAGAAATAAAATTTTAACAAAATTTTCTATAGAAATAAAATTTTGACAAACATTTTTATAGATATACAATTTTGACAAAATTTTCTATAGAAATAAAATTTTGACAAAATTTTCTACAGATATAAAGGCTTGAGAATGTTATTTATAGAAATAAAATTTTGACAAAATTCTCTATAGAAATAAAATTTTGAAACATTTTCTACAGAAATAAAATTTTGACAAAATTTTCTATAACATAGAAATAAAATTTTGACAACTTTTTCTGTAGAAAAAAAATTTTCTATAAAATTAAATTTTGCCGAAATTTTCTATAGAAATAAAATTGTAACAAAATTTTCTATAAAAATAAAATTTTGACAAAATTTTGTATAGAAATAAAATTTTGACAAAACTTTCTATAGAAATAAAATTTTGCCGAAATTTTCTATAGAAATAAAATTTTCAAAAAAAAATCTATAGAAATAAAATTTTGCCGAAATTTTCTATAGAAATAAAATGTTGACAAAATTTTTATAGAAATAAAATTTTGACAAAATTTTCTATAGAAATAAAATTTTGACAAAATTTTCTATAGAAATAAAATTTTGACGAAATTTTCTATAGAAATAAAATTTTAACAAAATTTTCTATAAAAAAAAAATTTTGACAAAATTTTCTATAAAAATAAAATTTTGACAAAATTTTCTATAGAAGTAAAATTTTGAAAAAAAAAATCTATAGAAATAAAAATTTCTCTGTTTTGGTGGCTCTAAATGTGTAAACGAACTGCTTCTAGTCCAAATTTTTGAACCGAGCTAATATCGTCATTTTTGGTGCAAAAATCGGAAAATCGACATATGCTATTTTTTGAGTAAAAAATCGTCAAAATGCCGATAAATCGGCAAAATTGGCAGCCCTGACTACAGTAGTATACCGCAGTACACGCAGAGAAGGAATATGATCATAACGTTTAGTTAGTTAAGGTTAGGCACTGAAACTTGATCATTTGTTAAAGCATATTATTGTACAAAAAGAATTAACTTAAAAATGGCACATTATGACAAAAAGGTGGCACAAATATTTAAAAAGTAGGTTATTTAGAGGTATTATGACAGAAAAGAGTAGCTTAACGGCAACAGTGTTTGGACAATGAGATGTAACACCAATACATACATGTGTACCATCCGACTTTGACAAATATATATTGGTAGTGCAAATTTGTAATAAAAGATGACGTTGTTCGGGATATAAGCATCCGACAGTATTGAAACTATATAAATGCCCGGAATGTAAACAGTTTCTGCAACGCATTGTTACTGATGAAGAAAAGTTGAGCCACTACGACAATCTCATGCAGTGTTGCCAGTATTTTTCTCCAAATTGGGATTTGGTGGGTAATTTCCGGAAATTTGGGGATTTTTGTGGTGATTTTTTTTTTGCTAAATTTATTGAGTATTACAGTAATGGTTTCGATTAAATTCTTTTTATCTAATTTTACAATTATTAATCGAGCTTTATGGACCAATTTAGATTAAGGAACTTGATTAATAGAGTTTCAAGGATACAACAACAATTCTAACGCGTACATTAGTAGTGTTTTCCCTAGTTTTACGACGGGCTCTTCGTTGCTTATTATTTTGCATGTTAGCCTGATACCGAAACAGGCAATTAACTTTTGTTTCATAAATACATGCTGGCCGGACTCCCATTTTTATTTTGCGAGGAAGACGATTTGCATACGATAAAAATGGGGAATTTTGGGGAAGAAGGTGTCCACATTTGTTGACAAGAGCCTGGAAAATTGTGCCAACACTAATCCCAAGCGAAAAAAGGCGCTATGAATATTTGTCCCGTGAAAATTAACCCCAAAATCTAAATGAAGTAGGATCCCAAAAAATTATATGGAAAACAATATTGTTTATGTTTTTGGAAAGTAACTACATTTTATTTTTTGGTTCTATTTGTATTAGGAAAATAAACTCCAAATTTTCAAATGAAAATAAACCCCTGTTTCCGTTTTGGAATTGTGTTTCGTTTTAAAGTCGGCCTTTTTGCGCTCTCTGTGATTTACAATGTTGGCAACTATACACACTTTCCTTCCGAATTATATTTAGCCCCAAAATCTAAATGAAGTAGGATCCCAAAAAATTATATGGAAAAAGAGAACACAAATTGTTTATGTTTTTGGAAAGTAACTACATTTTTTTGGCCCCATTTGTATTATGAAAATAAACTCCAAATTTTCAAATGAAAATAAACCCCTGTTTCCGTTTTGGAATTGTGTTTCGTTTTCAAGTGGGCCTTTTTTCGCTTTCTGTGATTTACAATGGTGGCAACTCTACACACAACAAAATTTTGTATGGTTTTTGGGAAGGAACTTCATTTTGTTTATACTTTTTCTCCCATGTGTATTATGAAAATAAACCCCAAATTTTCTAAAAGAAAAGGTATCACAATTTCCTATTTGGGATTGTGTTTCGTTTTCAAGTGGGCCTTTTTTCGCTTTCTGTGATTTACAATGGTGGCAACTCTACACACTTTTGTTTCGAATAGTATTTTATCGTCTCAGATTTATATTTTGCATGCCCGGCCTATGGCGGAAGTTTAGACTTTCTCCTATGGACGAGTCTAAAGTGGGCTAGCGCGATTCCCGAAACATTCGTACTTATTAACACATATTTAATTTTTTCTTAAAACTGCATATTATTTCCATCAACTAGGGTTCATTTTTACAAGATCCTTCAAAGTCAAAAGTGAAAATGAGCCCTAATTGATAAAAAACAAACTTTCTATAGAAATAAAATTTTGCCGAAATTTTCTATAGAAATAAAATTTTCAAAAAAAAAATCTATAGAAATAAAATTTTGCCGGAATTTTCTATAGAAATAAAATGTTGACAAAATTTTTATAGAAATAAAATTTTGACAAAATTTTCTATAGAAATAAAATTTTGACAAAATTTTCTATAGAAATAAAATTTTGACAAAATTTTCTATAGAAATAAAATTTTGACAAAATTTTCTATAGAAATAAAATTTTGACAAAATTTTCTATAGAAATAAAATTTTGACAAAAATTTCTATAGAAATAAAATTAAAAAAAAAAACAATTCTATAGAAACAAAATGCTGCCGAAATTTTCTATAGAAATAAAATTTTGACAACTTTTTCTGTAGAAATAAAATTTTAACAAAATTTTCTATAGAAATAAAATTTTGACAAACATTTTTATAGATATACAATTTTGACAAAATTTTCTATAGAAATAAAATTTTGACAAAATTTTCTACAGATATAAAGGCTTGAGAATGTTATTTATAGAAATAAAATTTTGACAAAATTCTCTATAGAAATAAAATTTTGAAACATTTTCTACAGAAATAAAATTTTGACAAAATTTTCTATAACATAGAAATAAAATTTTGACAACTTTTTCTGTAGAAAAAAAATTTTCTATAAAATTAAATTTTGCCGAAATTTTCTATAGAAATAAAATTGTAACAAAATTTTCTATAAAAATAAAATTTTGACAAAATTTTGTATAGAAATAAAATTTTGACAAAACTTTCTATAGAAATAAAATTTTGCCGAAATTTTCTATAGAAATAAAATTTTCAAAAAAAAATCTATAGAAATAAAATTTTGCCGAAATTTTCTATAGAAATAAAATGTTGACAAAATTTTTATAGAAATAAAATTTTGACAAAATTTTCTATAGAAATAAAATTTTGACAAAATTTTCTATAGAAATAAAATTTTGACGAAATTTTCTATAGAAATAAAATTTTAACAAAATTTTCTATAAAAAAAAAATTTTGACAAAATTTTCTATAAAAATAAAATTTTGACAAAATTTTCTATAGAAGTAAAATTTTGAAAAAAAAAATCTATAGAAATAAAAATTTCTCTGTTTTGGTGGCTCTAAATGTGTAAACGAACTGCTTCTAGTCCAAATTTTTGAACCGAGCTAATATCGTCATTTTTGGTGCAAAAATCGGAAAATCGACATATGCTATTTTTTGAGTAAAAAATCGTCAAAATGCCGATAAATCGGCAAAATTGGCAGCCCTGACTACAGTAGTATACCGCAGTACACGCAGAGAAGGAATATGATCATAACGTTTAGTTAGTTAAGGTTAGGCACTGAAACTTGATCATTTGTTAAAGCATATTATTGTACAAAAAGAATTAACTTAAAAATGGCACATTATGACAAAAAGGTGGCACAAATATTTAAAAAGTAGGTTATTTAGAGGTATTATGACAGAAAAGAGTAGCTTAACGGCAACAGTGTTTGGACAATGAGATGTAACACCAATACATACATGTGTACCATCCGACTTTGACAAATATATATTGGTAGTGCAAATTTGTAATAAAAGATGACGTTGTTCGGGATATAAGCATCCGACAGTATTGAAACTATATAAATGCCCGGAATGTAAATAGTTTCTGCAACGCATTGTTACTGATGAAGAAAAGTTGAGCCACTACGACAATCTCATGCAGTGTTGCCAGTATTTTTCTCCAAATTGGGATTTGGTGGGTAATTTCCGGAAATTTGGGGATTTTTGTGGTGATTTTTTTTTTGCTAAATTTATTGAGTATTACAGTAATGGTTTCGATTAAATTCTTTTTATCTAATTTTACAATTATTAATCGAGCTTTATGGACCAATTTAGATTAAGGAACTTGATTAATAGAGTTTCAAGGATACAACAACAATTCTAACGCGTACATTAGTAGTGTTTTCCCTAGTTTTACGACGGGCTCTTCGTTGCTTATTATTTTGCATGTTAGCCTGATACCGAAACAGGCAATTAACTTTTGTTTCATAAATACATGCTGGCCGGACTCCCATTTTTATTTTGCGAGGAAGACGATTTGCATACGATAAAAATGGGGAATTTTGGGGAAGAAGGTGTCCACATTTGTTGACAAGAGCCTGGAAAATTGTGCCAACACTAATCCCAAGCGAAAAAAGGCGCTATGAATATTTGTCCCGTGAAAATTAACCCCAAAATCTAAATGAAGTAGGATCCCAAAAAATTATATGGAAAACAATATTGTTTATGTTTTTGGAAAGTAACTACATTTTATTTTTTGGTTCTATTTGTATTAGGAAAATAAACTCCAAATTTTCAAATGAAAATAAACCCCTGTTTCCGTTTTGGAATTGTGTTTCGTTTTAAAGTCGGCCTTTTTGCGCTCTCTGTGATTTACAATGTTGGCAACTATACACACTTTCCTTCCGAATTATATTTAGCCCCAAAATCTAAATGAAGTAGGATCCCAAAAAATTATATGGAAAAAGAGAACACAAATTGTTTATGTTTTTGGAAAGTAACTACATTTTTTTGGCCCCATTTGTATTATGAAAATAAACTCCAAATTTTCAAATGAAAATAAACCCCTGTTTCCGTTTTGGAATTGTGTTTCGTTTTCAAGTGGGCCTTTTTTCGCTTTCTGTGATTTACAATGGTGGCAACTCTACACACAACAAAATTTTGTATGGTTTTTGGGAAGGAACTTCATTTTGTTTATACTTTTTCTCCCATGTGTATTATGAAAATAAACCCCAAATTTTCTAAAAGAAAAGGTATCACAATTTCCTATTTGGGATTGTGTTTCGTTTTCAAGTGGGCCTTTTTTCGCTTTCTGTGATTTACAATGGTGGCAACTCTACACACTTTTGTTTCGAATAGTATTTTATCGTCTCAGATTTATATTTTGCATGCCCGGCCTATGGCGGAAGTTTAGACTTTCTCCTATGGACGAGTCTAAAGTGGGCTAGCGCGATTCCCGAAACATTCGTACTTATTAACACATATTTAATTTTTTCTTAAAACTGCATATTATTTCCATCAACTAGGGTTCATTTTTACAAGATCCTTCAAAGTCAAAAGTGAAAATGAGCCCTAATTGATAAAATCCGGCATTTCTATACTCTCCACAATAGGATACATATATTAACTTTGTCATTCCGTTTGTAACACATCGAAATATTGCTCTAAGACCGCATAAAGTATATATTCTGGGTCGTTGTGAAATTCTGAGTCGATCTAAGCATGTCCGTCCGTACGTCCGTCTGTTGAAATCACGCTAACTTCCGAACGAAACAAACTATCGACTTGAAACTTGACACAAGTAGATGTTATTGATGTAGGTTGGATGGTATTGCAACTGGGTCATATCGGTCCACTTTTACGTATTACCCCCATATAAACGGATCCCGGACTTGGCTTGCGGAGTCTCTAAGAGAACCATATTTAATCCGATCCGGCTGAAATTTGGTGTATAGTGCAAAAACCATGCAAAAATTGGTCCATATCGGCCCATAATTATATATAGCCCCCATATAAACCGATCCCCAAATTTGGCTTGCGAATCTTCGAAGAGAAGCAAATATCATCCGATCGGGCTGAAATTTGGTACATTGTGTTAGTATATGGTATATATAGTCCCCCTATAAACTGATCCCCAGATTTGTCTTGCGGTAAATATTTGTTAAACTACAGCATATTTTAAAAGCTTTTTTCAGTTTCTTTTAATTTCTTCAATAATTGAAGTCTTTGAAAAGTTTTAAAAGCCATAATTGTTACCTATACCATGCTGAGTCTTACATGCAACTCAAAACCAACATAGCGTGCATCCATATGATATGATGCATGATTTATAAGTGTATGTAAGATTATACAAACATATGAATTTTTACACACATAGGCCACATTATGTTGGTGTTTTTTTTTTTTTGTTTTTAGTACCCCAACATAATTCAGCAGAATGCTTTTCCTCGACATACGGGTGAGACCCATCACACACACGCATATCCAACACAAATAAATAAAGTAAGACAAACAACCAGCAAACAAATGTTTCACCCGGGTAAAATACAATGTTGGCTGTGTAGTATGCCCGTGAATACCGCAAACACTACTCGATATACATATGCGAGTATACACTAAAAAAAGTGAACTCTATATGACACTAAAGCCAATTTAATTCTACTTTAGTTCATGGAATTATTATGTTTTGAAAATTGTTCAGAACTTCTTAAAATTTTTAAATTTTTTCAATAATGGGATCATCTTGAAATTCGTGTTGCACTTTTGTAATTTTGAACTCAAATTTTTTCCTTCTTTAAAAAGTGAACGTGAATAAATTTTCTTGAATACTTCGAAAAACACTTACTTATTTTTGTGAAATCGGTGTGACATTTACGTTCGTAATACAGTTTAGTTAGAATTTTCTAAAATTGACCAAAGTTTTCTTTCGTGGTGGGTTGACTGTTTTTTGAGTGTATTGAGGGAGTCCATACTCAGAAACAGTAGCTCTACTTTAGTATCAACATCAGGGGTAAAAAAATTTCTCCCACAAATCAACTGACAACAGCATTGCCACTGCCACGTCACCACCACCATCTTTATCATCATCACTAGAATCAACAGCAAAAATGAAATATATTTTTTATGATTAAAAGTCAAAGATTGTTGTTTTTTTGTTTTTGTGTAGAAACGCAATTTTTTGTGTTGACTTAACAAAATTAAAATGACTTTTAAGATGTCAAAATTTTTATGGTTTCAAACTCGAAAACATTCAACGACGACACCATACTCTAACTAAAACATGTGCTCCATAAATATGTACATGGGAGTATTTTATATGCATACGTGTGTAAAGTTGCATACCTCATTTACTTTTTTTTTTTGCATATACACACTCGTTCACCCACTCGCTCTCTCATTCTCTGACACACATTTTCATAACTGTGTAAACAAGCAAGCAAGTGAAACAAATCCATGTTTAGAGTACTCACCCACAATTTGGTGTTGTTTTTGTTTTCACAAGTACCAGGATGTGCATTTGTATATTGTGTACTCTCCAAAGTAGAAGAATGTGTAGGGATTTTATTATTCGTATATGCTACAGCGTGTGTGTGTGTGTGTGTGCGAGAGTGTCATATATGCATGAATACATGAAAGTATTTCCGGTTTTAGCAATGAGAGAAATTATTTCAATTTAAACCCTTTTTGTGGATGGAACATAATTTTCGTTTCAAGCATGAAAGGTTTTAAGAAAATATGGAAGATTAGAGGAAAAAGTGGTAAAGTGGGTATTAAGCTAGGCATTGACCAGGCATTGCAGTTCACTTAACTCATTAAAATTCCAAAAGCATAAGTGAAAACTGGAATTTTTAATTTTTTTTATTTAGTATTTTTTCATTTTTGTTCATTCAATTTTACTTTCAAGTCATAACTTCTAAAGCAATGCAAAGGATCTGAAAACAAAGTAGATACGTTCTTTAGCAAACCTATGTTAAATTCGTTGGAAATCATCCAAATAAAATTTTGAAAAAATTGTCTATAGAAATAAAATTTTGCAAACATTTTCTATAGAAATAAGATTTTACAAAAATTTTCTATAGAAATAAGATTTCGCAAAAATTTTCCATAGATATAAAATTTTGACAAAATTTTCTATAGAAATAATATTTTGACAAAGTTTTATATAAAAATAACATTTTGACAAAATTTTCATTCGCCCGAACCGAAACATGTACAGTCCAGGCGTGTATAGATTTGTATCTGGCGTTTTCTTTTCTATGGCTCTATTAACCATGTTCCTTAATCTATATCTGTCCATAAAGCTCAAAAAAAAATTGTATAATTAGATGAAATAAAATTTTGCGAAAATTTTCTACAGAACTAAAATTTTAGAATATAAAATTTATAGAAATAAAATTTTTCAAAAATTTTCTTTAGAAATAAAATTTTGCAAAAATTTTCTATAGAAATAAAATTTTGCAAAAATTTTCTATAGAAATAAGATTTTACAAAAATTTTCTATAGAAATAAGATTTTGCAAAAATTGTCAATAGAAATAAAATTTTACAACAATTTTCAATAAAATTAAATTTTGCAACAATTTGCAATAGAAATAAAATTTTGAAAAAATTTTCTATAGAAATAAAATTTTGCAACAATTTTCAATGGAAATAAAATTTTTCAAAAAGTTTCTATAGAAATAAAATTTTGCAAAAATTTTCCATAGAAATAAAATTTTGCAAAAATTTTCTATAGAAATAAAATTTTGCAAAAATTTTCTATAGAAATAAAATTTTGCAAAAATTTTCTATAAAATTAAAATTTTGCAAAAAAATTCTATAGAAATAAAACTTTGACAAAATTTTCTATTGATATAAAATTTTGCAAAAATTTCCTATTGATATAAAATTTTGCAAAAATTTTCTATAGAAATAAGATTTAAAAAAAAAATTCTATAGAAATAAGATTTTGCAACACTTGTCAATAGAAATACAATTTTTCAATAGAAATAAAATTTTGCAACAATTTTCAATAGAAATAAAATTTTGAAAAAAATTTCTATAGAAATAAAATTTTGAAAAAATTTTCTATGAAAATAAAATTTAGCAAAAATTTTCTATAGAAATAAGATTTTACAGAAATTTTCTATATAAAATAAGATTTTGCAAAAATTGCCAATAGAAATAAAATTTTGCAACAATTTTCAATAGATATAAAATTTTGAAAAAAATTTCTATAGAAATAAAATTTTGAAAAAATTTTCTATAGAAATAAAATTTTAACAAAATTTTGACAAAATTTTCTATACAAATAAAATTTTGAAAAAATTTTCTATAGAAATAACATTTTGACAAAATTTTCTATAGAAATAACATTTTGACAAAATTTTCTACAGTAATAAAATTTTGACAAAATTTTCCATAGAAATAAAATTTTTACAAAATTTTCCACAGAAATAAAATTTTGACAAAATTTTCCATAGAAATAAAATTTTGCAAAAATGTTCTATAGAATTAAGATTTTGCAAAAATTTTCTATAGAAATAAGATTTTACAAAAATTTTCTATAGAAATAAGATTTTGCAAAAATTTTCAATAGAAATAAAATTTTGCAACAATTTTCAATAGAAATAAAATTTTCTATAGAAATAAAATTTTGAAAAAAATTTCTATAAAAATAAAATTTTGAAAAAATGTTCTATAGAAATAAAATTTTGCAAAAATTTTCTGTAGAAATAAAAGTTTGCAAAAATTTTCTATAGAAATAAAATTTTGCAAAAATATTCTATGGAAATAAAATTTTGCAAAAATTTTGTATAGAAATAAAATTTGCAAAAATTTTCTATGGAAATAAAATTTTGCAAAAATTTTCTATAGAATCCAATTTTTGCAAAAATTTTCTATAGAAATAAAATTCTGCAAAAATTTTCTATTGAAATAAGATTTTACAAAAATTTTCTATAGAAATAAGATTTTGCAAAAATTTTCAATAGAAATAAAATTTTGCAACAATTTTCAATAGATATAAAGTTTTGAAACATTTGTATAGAAATAACATTTGAAAATTTTTTCTATAGAAATAAAATTTTGCAAAAAAATTTCTATAGAAATACAAGTTTGACAAACTTTATTCGATTATTATTTTTGACAATCTTTTAACATAAGAGTATGCTCGATGTTTATCCAAGCTCTATAACATTAGAAAATTTCATATTTGCAGCATATACCATAAAAACATGTGATATTCTAATGTTTAATAAGCTCTCAATAATATTCTTTGAAAGCAAGTTGGATTCAAATGATTTTCAAATGTCATGTTTGAAAATCATTTCTTTTTAAAATATGTATGAAAGAGCTTTATATCAAAAAATAAATAAATATATTTTTTTAGGAATATTGTAAGAGTTTCTCGAAACCGAAAAATTTATTAATCAGTTCCTATTTGTCTAAAGTACATTTTTCTTTAAGTGTATACTACCCATATATGGTATAATCATCTGGCGATACAAGAAAGGATTTTATTAAAAAAATATGAATTTAATAATATTTGAAGAGTTTCCTTACTAAGTAATGTATAATGACGGTAGCTTTTTTATCGTCGGAAATTGGTTGTGTTAAGCCAAAGTAATTCTTCTCAAATCTTGTTTCTCAGTTGTGTACTCTCTCTCTGGCTTAATATTACAGGGCAAAGCAACAACTGAGAATTAATGAGAATGAGTATGGGATTTTGGGTTGTTTGTGCGTGACTATGCATTAGTGAGTAAGGCAGCCAGAGTCCTTTTTTTAGTTTGTTTGAAACTGGGAAATATGAGCTATTTCCGGTTAACTGTTTTCTTTTTTATTTTTCCAAATCCTCCTTGCCTTTGGCACCATCTGTTTATGGTTTTGCCATCTTAGCACTTGCCATAAATATTTTGCGGTGGTGATTTTTGATGTTCGCACCACAACCTCATTTAATATTAGCAATTTCAATTAATTTTTATTTTTTTAGTTTTTGAGACCACAAAAAAAAAAACGAAAACATAACTCAGTAAGTGTGATGGTTGTTTTATGTTTTTCTTTTATAATTGCTGAGATTCTTTGCAATAATCCAGATATCTTAAGAATAAAAAAATAAATGCTAAGCGTAATTAATGTTTTGACCTTAATGTTTGTTTTTTGTTTTAATTTTTCTAGCTGTCGGTTTAATGTCATATTTGATGGTTGAGTGAAAAATATGTATAATTTTTGTGGTTTTTCCTGGGGGGATAATATCAGTTTGTTAATGTTCTGTGAAATGTTTTCTTGCTATAAGAAAATGCAGATATTTCAGTCTTATTTTACGACTTTAACTTTTTCTATTTAAATTTCAAAAATTTCGTACATAAACTTACGGATTTTTATGGTCTTCGTTGGATTGTAGTTAGGAAAAGTATAATAAAACAATTTTTATCTCCTGTTAAAAGCTATTGAAATTATACGACAATCATTGAAAAATAAATAGAAATATAAATTTAAATAAACCATTTTCATAGTACTAGGACATCAAGTGTGGAAGAGCAAATACAGGCTATTACAATTAAAAATACAGGCATATTAAAAGTAATTTTGAAAAAGAATAGAAAATCAATAAAAAATTAGAAAAAACAACGAAAATAAAATGAAAATTTTCTAATACAAAACGTCGTCGAATTAAGAGACACATCGACATTCCCTAAATTCGATCATTTTTTCTAACTTGACTATACATCACAAACTTCAAACATCCTTTACAAAATAAGAGACCTATTTGAAGTTTCACGTACCCAAACTCAAATTTGAAAGAGAATTACATTTTAAATGCATCCTATATACAATTCTTAGCTTCTTTGGCCCGGTATCGGCAATACAAAATCAATAAAAAGGACAAAAACAATGAAAATAAAATTTAAAAACTTGCAGTCCCTAAATTCGATGATTTTTTGTAACTTGACTATGCAGCAAAATCTTCAAAAATATGAAACCTCTTTGTGAAGTCTCACGTACCCAAATGTGAAATTTAGAAGAGAATTGTGTCGCTTCTTTGGCTCGGTATCGATACCAAAATTGTTAGGGTGAAGGCAAAATCTGGGAGCCATCGTGGGCCTTCAAACGGTCGACAAGGCCAGCACACGCTGCACAGAAAATAATATTATAATTTTTGAGCTAACAATAAATTGTTGTTACTGAAAATGTTTAAGTTCAACAAAATTTTTGTTGATATAACAAAATGTTTGTTGATATAACAAAATTGGTTGCTAAAGTGACTAAAATCGTAATTGTATTTACAAATTACGTTGTTAGCTCAAATTTAAGCATAATTTTAATTGTATTGACAATCAAATTAATTGATATTTTTTTGTGTGTGGCAACCTTACCCTCTAAATTATCCCAAGCGAAAAAGTCAAACGGATTGAGATACGAGTACATTTTCCTAAGGACATTTTCCCCATAGTATTCGCCATTTAGTTTGTCCTCACTGCCAATTAATACGAGAGGGGTTTGACTATCGGTCTTTACTGCAGCCTAGACATTTACCATTGGCGGAGCTTGAGTTTTGGTGGCCAATCGAAGGTGTAAATTTTCTTTGGCCAGTAAACTCGATCATTTTGTTTGTTCACAAACTGTGCAAGCAAAGCAACTCGTTTGCTCTTTTCAATCTGATATTTTTTTTGTGAATCGGTCAACTCTTCCAATTTTGGAACTTCAATCGTTTTACTACAAATTCATTTTGTTAAATATTGGATTCGCTCTCGCAATTAAAATTTCACCTTCGGATCATTTCTCGCGTTGTTAGTGTCTACTTTTTGGACGCGATCCAACATTGTCAGTATGCCAATAACTAACAATTCAATCACGACTAAATTCAATCGTGAATAGCTTTATTTCTGAATGAAAATCATCTCGTCCAAAAAATGGAATTAAATTGTGAATATTTTCGTTCGATTATTTGTTGTAAATATCGACATAGATTAACTCACCAGCAGTGCATCGATCAACTTCATTCCATATACTGCGATGAAGCTCCGTCAAAGAAGAGTGTTTATCGATGGTATAGTGAATTCAACCGAGGTCGTAGTTCACTCCAAAACGAATTTTGTGAATCAAAATTAGGTGTTCTGCAAAACATTCATCGTCAAAAAATTGTTCGCGTTTGATCCCGCACAATTTGTCCATTGCTCAAGCGAGTCTCGTGTCGATTAGTCGGAAAAAATGCTCCAAGACTACGATCACGGTGCTTCGAAACACCTCTATGACATCATGACAGGTTATGAATCGTGGATTTATCCCGAAACTAAACTCCAGACGATTGTATGGAAGTTTCGTGGGCTCGAGTCCTGCTACGACCGAACACCAAAAAGTTTTTCAACGGTGGATTATCCCACCTCAGTAATGCTGGTGAAATTTCTGAGGGTTTCAAAGCTTCTCTAAGTGGTTTCACTGCAATGTGGAACGCCGTTCGGACTATAAAAAAGAGGTGCCTTGTCATTGAGCTTAACATGGAACCGGGCAGCACTCAGTGATAAGACAGAAGTTCACCACTGTGGCATCACAATGGACTGAATAGTCTAAGTGAGCCTCATACATCGGGCTGCTACCTAACCTAACCTAACCTATCTTGTTATTTATGTACTGTATTTATTAAGTATGTAGACTAAGTAGGCTAAGAATTTGAATTGATTTGAATGAATGAAAAAAAGAATTAAAAGTCAGTTCATCGACAGCAATATTAAAATTTCCAGATTTTACTTCTCGTAATCATTTAAATCATTGGGGTAAAAATCTACAGATTTTAGATTACAAATCAAGGCGGTATTTCATAATTTTCTTGCACACTTACAAGAGATGTTTATGATTCCTCTAAAACTCGAACAAAAACTGATTCTTATTAATCCAGAATCTGATATAGTATTCATGGTAAAATCTTTACATTTATCTTCGGGAGGCGTACGAACTGATCTGCTTGGGAAAATATCTGTCATCAAACTCCCCTGAAATTTTTAAAGGAAACTAGTATATTTGATTCATGGTGGTGGGTATTTAAGATTCGGCCCGGCCGAACTTACTGCTGTATATACTTGTTAAGTATTGGATTCGTTCTCGCAATTAAAATATCTACCATTGCGACGTGACCTTCACTTTTCGGATCATCTCTCACGATTGTTAGTGTTTTTCGTCTACTTTTTGGACGCGATCCAATATTGTCAGTATCACAATAACGAACAATTCAATCACGAATAGCTTTATTTCTGGACGAAAATCATCTCGTCCAGAAAATGCAAATAAATTGTGAATATTTTCTTTCGATTATTTGTTGTAAATTGCGACATAGATAAACTCACCAGTAGTGCATCAATCAACTTAATTCCACATAGTGCGATGAAGCTCCGTCAAAGAAGAGTGTTTATCGATGGTATAGTGAATTCAACCGAGGTCGTAGTTCACTCCAAGACGAATTTTGTGAATTAAAATTAGGTCTTCTGCAAACCATTGATGCTGTGCTTTAACTGATATTGCAATATCGTCATGTTACCTATCGTGAGATTGAGATAATCTTAGGCATCTTAGTGGAACCAGCATATATTCAATATTGCATGAACATTTAATTGTCAGAAAAATTGTTCGCGTTGGATCCCACACAATTTGTCCCTCATAGCAACCTGACGTTGATTGCAATCCATATCAGCCACCCTGTATAAAGCCGACATTTTCATATAACTTGCCTGAAATTGTAAATCTAGAGGTATTTTAGTTCCACAAATAGGTGGATCGAATATGGTCCAAGACATAGAAATTGTAATCTGATTTGTCAAAAATTCATTTTTAAGGAATTTTGATTTAAATTGGAGGCTTTTTTGGGTAAAACTGAGCACCAGCATGGGGGTACCACTGAGCACCAGTATTTTTAAAACAATTTATGAAGCTATACTCGAACATAGTGAGGTATATACGAGCTTGAAATTTTCCAGTCGAATATAAGGCAGTCGAACTAATACAATTGAATTCCATGTGCTAATCCCAGCAAAAAACAAGTATATACGGCCGTAAGTTCGGCCAGGCCGAAGCTTATGTACCCTCCATCATGGATTGCGTAGAAACTTTTTGTGTGATTGGACCAATTTTGGTATGGTTGTTAGCGACCATATACTAACACCACGTTCCCAATTTGAACCGGATCGGATGAATTTTGCTCCTCCAAGAGGCTCCGGAGGTCAAATCTGGAGAACGTTTTATATGGGGGCTATATATAATTATGGACCGATATGGAACAATTCTGGGACGCTTGTTAAAGATCATATACTAACACCATGTTCCAAATTACAACCGGATTGGATGAAATTTGCTTCTCTTTGAGGCTTCGCAAGCCAAATCTGGAGATCGGTTTATATGGGGTCTATATATAATTATGGACCGATGTGGACCAATTTTTGCATGGTTGTTAGAGACCATATACCAACATCATGTACCGAATTTCAGCCGGATCGCATGAAATTTGCTTCTCTTTGAGGCTCCGCAAGCCAAATCTGGGGATCGGTTTATATGGGGGCTATATATAATTAAGGACCGATATGGACCAATTTTTGCATGATTGTTAGAGACCATATAGCAACATCATGTACCAAATTTCAGCCCGATCGGATGAAATTTTCTTCTCTTTGAGGCTCTGCAAGCCAAATCTGGGGATCGGTTTATATGGGGGCTATATATAATTATGGACCGATGTGGACCAATTTTTGCGTGGTTGTTAGAGACCATATACTAACACCATGTATCAAATTTCGGCCGAATCGGATGAAATTTGCTTCTCTTTTAGGCTCCGCAAGCCAAATCTGGGGATCGGTTTATATGGGGGCTATATATAATTTTCATTTTCAATACCATCCGACCTACATCGATAACAACTACTTGTGCCAAGTTTCAAGTCGATAGCTTGTGTCGTTCGGAAGTTAGCGTGATTTCAACAGACGGACGGACGGACGGACGGACGGACATGCTTAGATCGACTCAGAATTTTACCACGACCCAGAATATATATACTTTATGGGGTCTTAGAGCAATATTTCGATGTGTTACAAACGGAATGACAAAGTTAATATACCCCCACCCTATGATGGAGGGTATAAAAATTTCGTTTTTTAAATTTCTTCATTCAAATTAACTTCCAGGGCACAACTTCTAAAGCAATGCAAAGGATCCAAAAAGGGAGTACTTCCGTCCTATGACAAGCCCATGTAAAATTCATTGGAGATGAACCAAGTTTGCACTACCTCCGGATCACAGATTGGGGATCCAAACTACTTTTTTGGAAGCTCTTTTTTTGCTGGGAATATAAATAAAATTACGTTCCAAAATCGTGTACGAACGGCAACAAAATAAAACGGAAACGTTCACGAAAAATCAAAACGGAATATTAACGGTTTCGTCCACGGGCGTTCATGACTTCATGAACGCCTTTAGTTTTTCTTTGATTATGAAAACTCTTAAAATATTCGTTAGAGTTCTTATTGCAACTCCGTCGAAGGTATGTTACAATGTACTAAGGCAACTGTTAACACGTATGGAGCAGACAACAACCCCGGTTCGGATCACGGTAGCCGATTTTTTTATACCCTCCACCATAGGATGAGGGGTATATTAACTTTGTCATTCCATTTGTAACACATCGAAATATTGCTCTAAGATCCCATAAAGTATATATATTCTGGGTCGTGGTGACATTGTGAGTTGATCTGAGCATGTCCGTCCGTCCGTTTGTTGAAATCACGCTAACTTCCGAACGAAACAAACTATAGACTTCAAACTTGGCACAAGTAGTTGTTATTGATGTAGGTCGAATGGTATTGCAAATGGGCCATATCGGTCCAATTTTACGTATAGCCCTCAGTTCTGGCTCTCTAATTATCGCGCAAAAGTCCATATCGGTTCGTAATTACTTATATATACCTTACTTATATATACCTTTTGTGTCCAATATATACCCTGTATGGACTAACGTACAATTTAGAAGACGACGTTAAGAAGTTTTAACGTGACGTAAGTGCTAGCTATTATACCACTGTGATTGCTAGTATTGACCTTTATTTGCCATTTGACTTTCCCTGATATTTTATTGCAACATCACAAATATAAGAAATGAATATATCCATGATACAAATTTCCCGCTATATATCATGTGCATCGTTATTCATCTTTGGTTGCATACTTGGAATCAGTTTGTTGTAAGTTTTCTTTATAGTTAGTTACGTGATCACTTCCTTGTCGCCTTCCTGACTTGTTTGCCATTGTATTCGTGATGAAGAATGCGGGCAATAAGAAAAACAACAATGCCGATGTCCTGTTTCATATCAATAGTATGTGGAAGACGCAATCATGTGTCTTCTTTGTTTGGGGACCACCGAGTGTATGAGTTTTTCCAAGTTTGGTTTTTTACGTATGTGTGAGAGTGAGAAGAAAATTCTTAATTAAAAGTTTACTTTATGTATTTCCGTTGTATTTAAAAATTAATCCATTGGGGATTTTGTGTAATTGTTTCTTGTCCTGGTGGTGGGTGTTGTTCGCGAGCTTTGTGCTTGCCTTAAGACCATACTGCCATATAGCCATACACATTGCCAAAGCCAAACCTACACAGAGATACAAAGATATATGGGCTATTCCATTGTAACAGCCTGTGTACATCAGATAGATCTCGAAATTAAAAGGAAAATTTAATGAACAAAATTAAAAGATGCACCGATTGCCTTTTATACTTCGGGTTTGTAACACAACAACAAATATTAATCATCGAAAATCGCGTCATTTTTTTTTCAAAATATTCCCCTTAAGATCCATACACTTTTGCATGGGTTAAGACCAATTATCGAAGCACTTATGCCACTCTGATAGACGTATATGCAGAACGTGCAACTATGGAAATAAAAATATGTCATTCGGTGCAGAGACGGGACTATACCGCGGATGACCCATCATGTCGCCGTTTTGAGTACTGAAAAATCCATAGAAACATTTTGTCAAAATTTTATTACTATAGAAAATTTTGCCAAAATTTTATTACTATAGAAAATGTTGTCAAAATTTTATTTCTATAGAAATATTTTTAAACATATTATTTTTATAGGATTTTTTTCAAAATTTTATTTCTATAGAAAATTTCGCAAACATTTTATTTCTGTAGAAAATTTTGCTAAATTTCTATTTCTATAGGAAATTTTGTCAAAATTTTATTTTTATAGAAAAAATTGTAAAAATTTTATTTCTATAGAAAAATTTGTAAAAATGTTATTTCTATAGAAAATTTTGTCAAAAATTTATTTCAATAGAAAATTTTGTCAAAATTTTATTTTAAAGAAAATTTTGTAAAAATTTTATTTCTATAGAAAATTTTATTTCTATAGAAAATTTTATTTCTATAGAAAATTTTGTAAAAATTTTATTTCTGTAGAAAATTTTGTCTAAATTTTATTTCTATAGGAAATTTTGTCAAAACTTCATTTATATAGAACATTTTTTTGTTGAAATTTTATTCCAATAGAAAATTTTGTCAAAATTTTATTTCTATAGAAAAATTTGTCTAAACTTTTTGTCAACATTGCATTCCTAGAGAAATTTTGTTCTTAGTGAAAATTTTTACAAAATTTTATTTCTTTAGAAAATTTTGTCAGAATTCTATTTCTATAGAAAGTCTTGTTGAAATTCTAAGTCTATAGAAAATCTTGTTAAAATTGTAATTCTATAGAAAATTTTGTCAAAATTTTATTTTTATAGGAAATTTTGTAAAAATTTTATTTCTATAGAAAACTTTGTCAAAATTTTAACTTATAGAAAATTTTGTCAAAATTTTAATTCTATAGAAAATTTCGTCAAAATTTTATTTCTATAGAAAATTTTCTCAGAATTTTATTTTTATGGAAAATTGTGCAAAAATTGTATTCCTATAGAAAATTTTGTCAAAATTTTATTACTACAGAAAATTTTGTCTAAATTTTATGTCTTGTTGTTTTTTTTGTTTGATTTCAGCTTAAAACCATGTATTGACTAAACTACAAGTGTAGCTTAACCAACGGAGAAAAAGAATGTTTGTCAAATTTATTTGGGCAAAGCCCTGTAGACTGCAAGATGGTTGGATGGACGCACGTTTCGGAATTACCACATTCCTCATCAGCATCCTCTACTTGCAGCAAAACTATCAACCAATTATCCGAAATGTGCGTCCATCCAACCATTTTGCAGTCTATAGGGCTTTGCCCAAATAGATTTGACAAACATTCTTTTTCTCTGTTGGTTAATCTACACTTGTAGTTTAGTCAATGCTTGGTTTTAAGCTGAAATCAAAAAAACAACCACAATGATTAAAGAACAAAGTCAACAATAACAAAACAAAACGAAATTTTATTTCTAACGAAAATTTTGTCAAAATTTTATTTCTATAGAAAATTTTATTTCTTTAGAAAATTTTGTCAAAAATTTATTTCTACAGAAAATGTTGTCAAAATTTTATTACTACAGAAAATTTTGTCAAAATTTTATTTCTATAGAAAATTGTGTCAAAATTTTATTTCTATAGAAAATTGTGTCAAAATTTCATTTCTATAGAAAATTGTGTCAAAATTTTATTTCTATAAAAAATTTTGTTAAAATTTTATTTCTATAGAAAATTTTACCAAAATATTATTTCTATAAAAATTTTTCTCAAAATTTTATTTCTACAGAAAAAATTTTCAGAATTGTATTTCTTTGGAAAATTTTGTCAAATTTTATTTCTATAGAAAATTTTGTCCAAATTTTATTTCTATCGAAAATTTTGTTTCTATAAAAAAATTTGTAAAAATGCTTTTTCTATAGAAAATGTTGTCAAAAATTTTATTTCAATAGAAAATTTTGTCAAAATTTTATTTCAATAGAAAATTTGGTCAAAATTTTATTTTTATAGAAAAATTTGTAAAAATTTTATTTCAATAGAAAAACTTGTAAAAATTTTATTTCAATAGAAAATTTTGTCAAAATTTTATTCCAATAGAAACTTTTGTCAAAATTTTATTTCTATAGAAAATTTGGTCAAAATTTTATTTCTATAGAAAATTTGGTCAAAATTTTATTTCTATAGAAAATCTTGTTAAAATTTTAATTTTATAGAAAATTTTCTCAAAATTCTGTTTCTAAAGAAAATTTTGTGAAAATTTTATTTCTATAGAAAATGTGGTCAAAATTTTATTTCTATAGAAAATTTTGTCAAAGTTTTTTTATAGAAAATTTTGTAATAATTTTAGTTCTATAGAAAACTTTGTCAAAATTTTAATTCTATAGAAAATTTGGTCAAAATTTTATTTCTATAGAAAATCTTGTTAAAATTTGAATTCTATAGAAATTTTTTTTGTATAGAAAATTTTGTCAAAATTTTATTTCTATAGAAAATTTTGTCAAAATTTTATTACTATAGAAAAATTTGTCTATAGTTTTTGTCAACATTTCATTCCTAGAGAAATTTTGTTCTTAGAGAAAATTTTGTAAAAATTTTATTTCTATCGAAAATCTTGTTAGAATTTTAATTCTATAGAAAATCTTGTTAAAATTTTAATACTATAGAAAATGTTGTCAAAATTTTATTTCTATACAAAATTGTGTAAAAATTGTATTTCTATAGAAAACTTTGTCAAAATTTTAATTCTATAGAAAATTTGGTCAAAATTTTATTTCTATAGAAAATCTTGTTAAAATTTTAATTCTATAGAAAAGTTTCTCAAAATTCTATTTCTAAAGAAAATTTTGTGAAAATTTTATTTTTATAGAAAATGTGGTCAAAATTTTATTCCTGTAGAAAATTTTGTCAAAGTGTTTTTCTATAGAAAATTTTGCCAAAATTTTATTTCTACAGAACATTTTGGCAAAATTATTTTTCTATACAAAAAATTTATAAAAATTTTATGTCTATAGAAAATTTTGTCAATTTTTTTTGAAAATTTTATTTCTATAGAAAATTTTGTCAAAATTTTACTTCTATAGAAAATTTGGTCAAAATTTTATTTCTATAGAAAATCTTGTTAAAATTTTAATTCTATAGAAAATTTTGTCAAAATTTTATTTCTATAGAAAAATTTGTCAGTTCATTCCTAGAGAAATTTTGTTCTTAGAGAAAATTTTGTCAAAATTTTATTTTGTTAGAAAATTTTGTCACAATTTTATTTCTATAGAAAATCTTGTTAAAATTCTACCTCTATAGAAAATTTGTTAAAATTTTAATTCTATAGAAAATTTTGTCAAAATTTTATTTGTATAGAAAATTTTGTAAAAATTGTATTTCTATAGAAAATTTTGTAAAAATTTTATTTTTATAGATAATTTTGTAAAAATTTCATTTCAATAGAAAATTTTTTATAATCTCAAAAATCTCGAAATATAAAAGGCAACCCATGGTAATAGTTTCTTTTGTTAGATTTTAATTTAAAGCTCTAAGGAAACCCATGCCTATGGAAAGACCCATATGTTTGGGGCCATACAGTGCTACACGTTGCTATCAGAGTGACTGTAAAGTTATGTTTTATTTGAGTTGAGATGATGCGCAAGAAGTTTTAAACAAAAAAAACGTTATTATATTCCTGCCGTTACCCATAACGTGGGTGAGTTATATGAGAACAGGACTTCTATCCTGGTAATTTGGAATTTGTTCTCCACATACTCTCGAGCACGAACACTTGCAGCCTCAAGTTAATAAAAAAAACCAACGAAAGCACGCAGTTTTATCCCACATGAGCCTTCGAACATATGTTCCATATAACTTTAGGGTATGGTAACTTTTCAGTAAATCAAGTACAAAGCCCAAAAGCCAATGCAACTCATGCTCTTGTTACGGTAACTAACATGATGTGATTTTTCGTATGAACAAAGCTTTGCTTGGTGAAAATTTCGTGGAATTTTTTTTTTTCAACTTTAAATCACTGTATCTGCATTCGTGTTTGTTAAGCCTTCAGGGCGGCATCCTATCTCATTGCTGAAATTCACCACATTCTGAAATTATGAAACAGATTTGGCAAAATATTTGCAATGATCATTAGAAGAAGAAGATCATTTGAACACCATTCCCATTCTGCATTGTTTGCGAAATCTTTTTTTATGTCTGGTACAAGAAAATTTCTGTACTAAGCGAAGGAGGAGCAGTGCTTAAGTGACTTGGCTACACTGAAAAAAAGCTTGTCCCGTTCCACAGAATTTTTCTTTAAAGTTATGATTATAGTACTGATTGCGATCCAAAAAAAGCGTAGAATTGAGGTAAAGACATATTTTGGACATAATGCTCATTTAAATTTGCGTAATGGATTCAAGGAAACAAATTTGATTTCTATATTTTTTTTTGCTTTGAATTGAATTCTATATTTTTTTGCTTTTTTCTTAAAAAACAGATTTTTCTTTAAAAACGGGATAACGAGAACTGACATTTCTTAATTCAGACTCAACTTCAAATATAAATTATGCTAAGTTTTAAGTAAAAACACGTTAAACGATTTTTTTAGAATACGTTTTAGCTTTACAGTGTCGTCTGACAGATGACAGATTTATTCCATTGAGAGATCATTTTACAAAAGCTTTTTGATCTATCGCTTTCAGAAATAAAGTTAATCGTGATAGAATTCAAACATGATAATGGGATTGGATTGAATCTGGAAATCCATCAGTGGCCATAGTTAGAGCTCTGCAGAATGATAGGGTGGTAAACCAAAGAGGTCAACTGAAAATGTACCCTTTCGATTGGCCACCGCAACATTCGTCATCCGCAACATTCGATGGTCGCTCTCCGCTCGAGGGATACCATAAGTGCTGAATATTATCGGAAAATGTCCTTACTTTAAGATTTTTTGCGTACCTTAGATAAATGAACTAAAAAAAGGGGGAAAATTATACACAAATGAAGAATAAATATTTACTAAATTCGTACCTCTCACAAAGTAGTTCATTATTTGTAAATTTTAAATAAATACGTTCATCTTGAACTTCGTACGGCTCTAAAGATATTCTTGAACTTTTGAACTCCAATTTCTTCCTTCAAACTACAAAATTCCTTCAAATGGCTTAAAAAGGATGTGCCTGCCTTCATTTGTACCGCACAATGGTCTCCAAAATCCCCGGATCTTATTACCAAAGTGTCGATCATCTCAAGAGGGAGCTTCGCCAGGAATGGATCACAAAACCACTTTGATAACCACAATTCGTTCCAAAGATAGCCAATTCGAACAAATCTAAGAACTAATTATATAGTTTATGTTAAAAAGAGGAGCCTGACTGTCGTCTTACTCTCCTCGAGTAGTTATAAAGTCCTTTTCTTATCTAGGTCACCCCATAGTATTTTCGTCGCCCTTCAGACCATTGCGTTGGTTCATATCGCTTTATGTGTCTTCAGTGCCCAGTTATCCAACTTGACCCATGTCGCCTCTATTGGCTTTGTATTCTCCAAGTTTACTCCGCTATATGTCCTAGCTCTTGTTGCCAGTTCATTTGATTTTATGTTTCCTCTTATTCCAGCATGTCCGTCGTGCCGGCATTCCGCCATTGTCTGCTATTTTTTTTTTTTTCCCTCTGGAAATCTATGAAAATGTCCACCTTTTGAGGCCGCGTGTTTTTTCCAAGCGTTATGACACGTTATGGCACGCTCCTTCTGCCTGTCCGGCAATCGGAATAGATATACGCCCAGTACCGTCCTTATCCATCTTCGATGGATCGATGCAGCGTATTATATGCTATTGCCTTCATTGTCCTTTGGCTGTCTGTGAAAATGTCACTTTTTGTGGCTAATTTACACCATCTTCTGCCGGCAGGATTGTGCTGTGGTCCGGTAATCGGAACAGGGTTTGGGTGTCTGGGTCCTCCACATATACACTCAGACTCGTCCACTCAACCATATTTGATCCATCAGCGTAGCTGTTATTCCCCTCTGGTATTTGTTCTGGGGTCCCATTCTCCCATATTACTGGCGTCAGAATGTCATACTCTGGAGCTGTGGCCACCTCAAGTATTGTTGCGGCATCCGCCATTACTCCCACCGTCGTTTCGTGATTCGTCACGTTTCGTGTTTTCGTCGATTCTGTCACCATCAACAACATCTCATCTCAGCCATGGCGTCTACGTTTTTGATCTGAATCTCTAGACATTTTAAATCCAGTATCGTGTCCAAGGTTCTGGTTGACGTGGTCTTCATTGTCCCAGTTATGGCAAGACAACATGTCCGCTGGACCCGTTGTAATATTTCTATGGGAGCCACCGTGGTGCAATGGTTAGCATGCCCGCCTTGTATACACAAGGTCGTGGGTTCGGTTCCTCCTCCGACCGAACACTCAGTGATAAGAGAGAAGTTCATCACTGTGGTATCACAATGGACCAATGGTCTAAGTGAGCCTGATACATCTGGCTGCCACCTAATCTAACCTACACTTACTCTCCACCATAGTTCATCAGGCTATCGATTAGTATGTTAGGATTGGCCTAATTATGCTCAATAAGTCACACCCAGCGTTACCGTTGGGAATTTTCAGAAAGTGGCACAAAAAGTGGCAATCATCGAAAAAATTGGCGCAATTATTTTTGAAAAGTGACACATTCTTTTTATTAACTTATACAATAAAAAATTTAAAAAATATCGTATAATATTAATAAAAAAGAAAATAATTCATGTATTTCCAAAAAAAGTAAAATTTTAGCCATTTATTTTTGTTATAAAATTTGGGTTACATATTTGTTTACAGGTCCTTCTTTCCTATACATTATAATGAGATCATCATGAGGAACTCATTTCTCAAGTTCCTTGGCAAATAAATTTAGAGTTGACAGAATGGAATGACAAATTTGTACTTTGAGTCTGTTTATTTTTCATCAGAGTACGCTTTGCAAAAATGGGGGTAAAATCCCATCGGCTTCGTGGCCTACGTATTTTGCAATTTCTCTCTCACTCTCCAAGAGTGATTGCAAACTTTTTTAACTGAGCTTTCATGGGATCCATCATAAATTATTCTTTGCTATCTTTCTACACTGAAAAAAAATACTTACGTGATATTAAAGATTATGCAACCTCAATTTTAGGATGTGCAATTTACACACTATTAAAATAATGAAATTTTAATTAAAAGAAAATTTATAATCTTTGCCTCAAAAATTTTTTTCATTAAATTTAGGACACACATTTTGAAAATTTACGTCCCTTCGTGAAAGTCGCATGTCTTTAAACTAGGGCAAATTATCCTTAAAGTAAAGGAACACATTTTTGATTTAAAGAAATCTTCCTTAAATTAACAGAAATATTGAACTTTTAGATTTAAGATAAAAACGCTTCAAATATAGGCTAAGACTTATTTAGAGGATTTAACATCTTTGGTTTAAAGTTTTTTTTTTGGAATTAAGAAAATATTTTTTACTTCGAAGTATCCGTCACAATTTGGATTTTAAACTGGCATTCGTTTGTACATGAATAGCATTATTAATATACCGGAAAAATAGAATGAAAATTCGATAAATGAGATCTGTATCCTAATTTTAATTATATAGATCCTAGATTTAAAGCCAAATAGGTCGCAAAAAATTTCCTTATTTTAAAGAACCCGCATCTTTGGCTCGGAATCAATAACAAAATCTTTAAAGGAAGGTCAACATCTTTGGATCCAAGTAAACTTTTTTTTGAGTGTATGGTGTTAACTTCCCATAAAATTTAAACTTTTGAAAAAAGTGGCACAAATTTGTGAAAAGTACATTTAGTTGCACAAAAGTGGCACCGAGCAAAAAAGTAGCAAATTTGCAACTATGCTGGCACAACGGTAACGCTGGTCACCCTATTTTTCTTCACAGTGTCCAATATCTGTAGGCTTTCTCAGGTCTTTCGTTGATGTGGCTTTCCAATTAAGTTTCCTGTTTAAGGTTACTCCTAAGTACCTTATTTTATCAGACACTTGTATCGTCTTTCCCAAAGAACTCGGTTCGGTATATTGGACAGTTTTAGTACTTCTAGTGAATAGGCATAATTCTGTCTTCTCCGGTTTAATTTTCAAACCCTTGTGTCCCGCCCTGTCATATCCCAGCAAAAAATTTCGGAAGTTGTTCTAAAGGCACAACATTAAAATCACTTTCAAAAATGTCCTCCCAAAGATTTTTTTAATTTGACCTACACAGGAAGTTCCTTGAAGTTAAAATTTAAACAAATACAAATTATTTAAATTTTGTCGAAAAAAATGAAAAATTGTAGAAAAAGTGCGAACTTTTTGACAAATGTCATAAAAAATATTAAAATTATTTATTTGGCAAAATATCACAATTTTTTTTTATTCACATTCGAAACACTAAATTCAGATCATACATTAAGAAGTGATGCAAATTCAGTACAACGGCTGTTAAAATGGTAGACATCTGTCCTACGACAAGTAGGACAGATGTAAATTAAAAAAACAAAATGAAAAATTGTAGAAAAAGTGCGAATTTTTTGACAAGCGTTAGAATGCATTAAAGATCATAAAAAATATTAAAATTATTTTTTTTGCAAAATATCACAATTTTTTTTGATTCACATTCGAAACACTGAATTCGGATCATACATTAAGAAGTGATGCAAATTCAGTACAACGGCTGTTAAAATGGTATACATCTGTCCTACGACAAGTCCATGCTAAATTCATCGCTTTTGGGTCAATTTTGTACCACTTCCGGATCCAAAAAGAACATTTTCACTACTTTTTTGGAGACGCTATTTTGCTGGGATGCCATATTCAAGACCCTTTCTGCCCTCTTCTAGAGTCTGTTTGGATCCGTACCCAGTGTTCAATTCCCTGTTTAGCTAGAATTTGATGTTTTTTCCGACATTTTTGCTTTTGAATAATAGAATTACAACTATAGCGCTTTGCTTGTTTTTTATTTTATATATCACCCATCCTGTTATGGTGTAAAATTCTATCATTTAAATAATAAAACATATTTGTGCAATTTCCGCACTGTTTAAATGTTTATTGCCAAAAATTCACTTTCCGAAAGACAAAATTCTGGGTTTTTGAGACAATCAAATGATCTTTTCTGTGCTTGTTCACCATGCTTTACCTTACAATACTTACAACAATCTGCGCCTCTTTTACTTATCTCAAATAGCCGATAGCCTTTTCTGTCCGTTGTTGCATTTAAAAATGTCCACCCCTTACTTCCCCTCTAATTGTCCATTTCCATGAATGAATTCAATGGTACATTCCTTTAATTAATTAACCTCACAAGTATCCAATACTCTGACCCTGCCTATGGCCATGTGTAAGGTATGACCAACCTCTCGTACATTCTTATGCCGAGAAAGGAAATTCGAAACACGACCTGACTTTTTGAAAACCGTACAATTATTGGCGGTTCTTAAACTTAAGGTGACCAACATTTTAGCACTATAACAAAAATCCACACACAACTCTCCCAACAAAATCCGTATTGAGGTAAATATTAATTAAGGCACACCTGCAGTGCGTCGTCATTGGTCTCCCTAGAATATGTCACGGGTGTGTTCAGTGCATTAGTAATTGTGGTAGTCCGTGCAAATAGATTGGCATTGAATGCCACTCACTATGTCGGAATGGTGGACTATGTGAATGTATATGGGAGAGGGTAGAGATGTATATATATATGTATATGTGTGTGTTTGTGTTTTCCTTTTCTCAATTCTCTCAGGTTTAATTATTGTTACTTCACTGTTACAAAATAACCTGTAACCTGTGCGAGTGTAATGCGGAAGTTTATCTGTGTTTTTATTCCGTTTCCGCTGTATTTACTTTCCCCATTTCATTGCCGTACATAGATTCTTTTAATTAAATCATTTAAATATAATTTAAGGCACGTGAGGTCAAAGTTTCCATGTCCTTAAATACAAATGCGAATTTTGATTAACATAAAAGATGAATTTCTTTGATATAAAGTTTTTTCCTTGTACAAAAGTTTTGTCTTTCCCGTTAAGTGATTCGACTTAAAAAAGGGTATCTTTTAGTTAAAAACAAAAAAATTATTTGACTAATGCACTATTAAAGGCGCTTTGATTTAAACCTTAAATGCACAAGACCACCGATTCCCCCGAAAAAATTATGTGTCTTTGAAAAAAAAAAAAAAATTATGTGTCTTTGAAAAAAAAAAACAAAAAAAAAAACAAGTATATACGGCCGTAAGTTCGGCCAGGCCGAAGCTTATGTACCCTCCATCATGGATTGCGTAGAAACTTCTTCTAAACACTGCCATCCAGAATCGAATTACTTAAGTTGCGGTAACGCTTGCCGATGGCAAGGTATCTTAAAACCTCCTAACACCATCTTCTAAATTGTATGTAAGTCCATACGTGGTATATATTAAATCAAAAAAGATCGATCCAATACGTATATAATTCAGTTTGACAAAGTAGACATAAAATTTTGACAAAATTTTGTACAGAAATAAAATTTTAACAAAATTTTCTATAGAAATAAAATTTTCACAAAATTTTCTATAAAAATAAAAATTTTGACAAAATTTTCTATAGAAAGAAAATTTTGACAAAAATTTCTACAGAAATAAAATTTTAACAAAATTTTCTATAGAAATAAAATCTTGGTCGATTATTTTTGGCTCGAGTGGCAACCATGATTATGAACCGAATAAAATTTGAACAAAATTATAGAAATAAAATATTGACAATGATGAAAATTTTATTATGAACCGATATAGACCAATTTTTGTGTGATTGGACTAATTTTGGTATGGTTGTTTGCGACCATATATTAACACCACGTTCCTAATTTGAACCGGATCGGATGAATTTTGCTCCTCCAAGAGGCTCTGAAGGTCAAATCTGGAGAATGTTTTATATGGGGGCTATATATAATTATGGACCGATATGGACCAATTCTGGCACGTTTGTTAAAGATCATATACTAACACCATGTTCCAAATTACAACCGGATTGGATGAAATTTGCTTCTCTTGGAGACTTCGCAAGCCAAATCTGGGGATCGGTTTATATGGGGGCTATATATAATTATGAACCGATGTGGACCAATTTTTGCATGGTTGTTAGAGACCATATACCAATATCATGTACCAAATTTCAGGTGGATCGGATGAAATTTGCTTCTCTTTGAGGCTCCGCAACCCAAATCTGGGGATCGGTTTATATGGGGGCTATATATAATTATGGACCGATGTGGACCAATTTTTGCAGGGTTGTTAGAGACCATATACCAACATCATGTACCAAATTTCAGCCGGATCGGAAGAAATTTGCTTCTCTTTGAGGCTGCGCAAGCCAAATCTGGGGATCGGTTTATATGGGGGCTATATATAATTATGGACCGATGTGGATCAATTTTTGCATGATTGTTAGAGACCATATACCAACACCATGTACCAAATTTAAGCCGGATCGGATGAAATATGCTTCTGTTAGAGGCTCCACAAGCCGATCTGGGGATCGGTTTATATGGGGGCTATATATAATTATGGACCGATATGGACTAATTTTTGCATGGTTGTTAGAGACCATATACCAACACCATGTACCAAATTTCAGCCGGATCGCATGAAATTTGCATCTCTTTGAGGCTCCGCAAGCCAAATCTGGGGATCGGTTTATATGGGGACTATATATAATTATGGACCGATGTGGACCAATTTTTGCATGGTTGTTAGAGACCATATACCAACACCATATACCAAATTTCAGCCGGATCGGATGAAATATGCTTCTGTTAGAGGCTCCACAAGCCAAATCTGAGGGTCCCTTTATATGAGAGCTATGCGTAAAAGTGGACCGATATGGCCCATTTTCAATACCATCCGACCTACATCGATAACAACTACTTGTGCCAAGTTTCAAGTCGATAGCTTGTTTCGTTCGGAAGTTAGCGTGATTTTAACAGACGGATGGACGGACGGACATGCTTAGATCGACTCAGAATTTCACCACGACCCCGAATATATATACTTTATGGGGTCTTAGAGCAATATTTCGATGTGTTACAAACGGAATGACAAAGTTAATATACCCCCATCCTATGATGGAGGGTATAAAAACAATAGTGTTTTTATTTACAAATAAACATTTTAATTAAAGTAGAGAATAAATATATTTGTTCACTACACAATTTTTTATAACAACATTACTTCTAAATCAGGTCATATTATTTAACTTCAAAATTATAGTTTTTTAAATTTTGTTTAAAATTTGATTTTTAATTTCGACTGCAGACTACTCAAAATTATTAAGAATTCTCCAGAAAAATATATTTTTAAAAATAGTGTTATGATATTTTAGATACAATAAACTTGATTTCATAGCATTCAGTCAAAATTTTAAGACGTAAGAATTTTTTTCTGGTTGTATCTTAAAAGATATAGTGGACATTTAAGGGTTAATGGTTTTTAGAATTAATAAAACATTTTTTTATTCTGAAGTATTTGTTATAATTTGGATTTCTAAACTGGCAGTTGTTGAAACGTGAACAGCTTTATTAATATATGGCAAATAGAGAATGAAAACTCGATAAATGAGATCTATATCCTAATTTTAGTTTTATTGATCCTAGATTTAAAGCTAGATAGGTCCTTAAAAATGTCTTTATTATGACATTAGAATTATGTCTATTCTCTAGAAAGACTAAAGTTGGCCAATATATCGAGTCGAGTTTGTGGGAAAGACGATTCCAGTATCTGATAAAATTAAATACTTAGGAGTAACCTTAGACAGGAAACTGAATTGGAAAAGCCACATCAGAGAAAGGACTGAGAAAGTCCACAAATTTTTTATAGAATAAAATTTTGACAAAATTGAAATAAAATTTTGAAAAATGTTCCATAGAAATAAAATTGTGACAAAATTTTCTATAGAAATAAAATTGTGACCAAATTTTCTATAAAAATAAAATTTTGACAAAATTTTCTTTAGAAATAAAATTTTGATAATATTTTCTTCAGACATAAAATTTTGACAATATTTTCTACAGAAATAAAATTTTGACAATATTTTCTATAGAAATAAAATTTTCAGAAACTTTTTTTAAAGAAACAAACTTTTGACAAAATTTTCTTAAGAAATGAAATTTTGTCAAAATTTTGACAACATTTTCTACAGAAATAATATTTGGAAAAACTGTGTATAGAAATAAAATTTTGCCAAAATTTCTATAGAAATAAAATTTAGACAAAATTTTCTATAGAAATAAAATTTTTACAAAATTTTCTATTGAAATAAAATTTTCAGAACATTTTTTATAGAAATAAAATTTTGACAAAATTTTCTTAAGAAATAAAATTTTGTCAAAATTTTCTATAGAAATAAAATTTTGCCAACATTTTCTATAAAAAAAAATTGCCAAAATTTTCTATAGAATAAAATTTTGACAACATTTTCTACAGAAATAAAATTTTGACAATATTTTCTATAGAAATAAAATTTTCAGGAAATTTTTTTAAAGAAATAAAATTTTGACAAAATTTTCTTAAGAAATGAAATTTTGTCAAAATTTTCTATAGAAATAAAATTTGGCAACATTTTCTACAGACATACAATTTGGACAAAATTTTCTATAGAAATAAAATTTGGACAAAATTTTCTATAGAAATAATATTTGGAAAAACTGTGTAAAGAAATAAAATTTTGCCAAATTTCTAAAGAAATAAAATTTAGACAAAATTTTCTATAGAAATATAATTTAGACAAAATTTTCTATAGAAATAAGATTTTCAGCAAATTTTTTATAGAAATAAAATTTTCAGAAAAATTTTTATAGGAATAAAATTTTCAGAAAATTTTTTATAGAAATAAAATTTTGACAAAATTTTCTTAAGAAATAACATTTTGACAAAATTTTCTTAAGAAATAACATTTTGACAACATTTTCTTAAGAAATAAAATTTTGACAAAATTTTCTTAAGAAATAAAATTTTGACAAAATTTTCTATAGAAATAAAACTTTGACAAAATTTACTATAGAAATAAAATTTTAACAAAATTTTCTATAGAAATAAACTTTTGACAAAATTTTCTATAGAAATAAAATCTTGGTAGATTATTTGTGGCTCGAGTGTCAACCGTGATTATGAACCGAATAAAATTTGAACAAAATTTTCTATAGAAATAAAATTTTGACAATGATGAAAATTTTATTATGAACCGAATAAAATTTTAACAAAATTTTCTCTAGATATAAAATTTTGACAAAATTTTCTATAGAAATAAAATTTTGGTAGATTATTTTTGGCTCTAGTGGCAACCATGATTATGAACCGATATGGACCAATTTTTGTGTGATTGGACCAATTTTGGTATGGTTGATAGCGACCATATACTAACACCACGTTCCTAATTTGAACCGGATCGGATGAATTTTGCTCCTCCAAGAGGCTCCGGAGGTCAAATCTGTAGAACGTTTTATATGGGGGCTATATATAATTATGGACCGATATGGACCAATTCTGGCACGGTTGTTAAAGATCATATACTAACACCATGTTCCAAATTGCAACCGGATCGGATGAAATTTGCTTCTCTTTGAGGCTCCGCAACCCAAATCTGGGGATCGGTTTATATGGGGGCTATATATAATTATGGACCGATATGGACCAATTTTTGCATGGTTGTTAGAGACCATATACCAACATCATGTACCAAATTTCAGCCGGATCGGATGAAATTTTCTTCTCTTTGAGGCTCCGCAAGCCAAATCTGGGGATCGGTTTATATGGGGGCTATATATAATTATGGACCGATGTGAACCAAGTTTTGCACGGTTGTTAGAGACCATATACCAACACCATGTACCAAATTTCAGCCGGATTGGATGAAATTTGCTTCTCTTTTAGGCTCCGCAAGCCAAATCTGGGGATCGGTTTATATTGGGGCTATATATAATTATGGACCGATATGGACCAATTTTTGCATGGTTGTTAGAGACCATATACCAACATCATGTACCAAATTTCAACCGGTTCGGATGAAATTTTCTTCTCTTTGAGGCTCCGCAAGCCAAATCTGGAGATCGGTTTATATGGGGGCTATATATAATTATGGACCGATGCGGACCAATTTTTGCATGATTGTTAGAGACCATATACCAACACCATATACCAAATTTCAGCCGGATCGGATGAAATATGCTTCTGTTAGAGGCTCCACAAGCCAAATCTGAGGGTCCCTTTATATGGGGGCTATACGTAAAAGTGGACCGATATGGCCCATTTTCAATACCATCCGACCTACATCGATAACAACTACTTGTGCCAAGTTTCAAGTCGATAGCTTGTTTCGTTCGGAAGTTAGCGTGATTTCAACAGACGGACGGACGGACGGACGGACATGCTTAGATCGACTCAGAATTTCACCACGACCCAGAATATATATACTTTATAGGGTCTTAGAGCAATATTTCGATGTGTTACAAACGGAATGACAAAGTTAATATACCCCCATCCTATGATGGAGGGTATAAAAATGTCCGTGAATTTTTTTTCTGTGTGGAATTGAGAGCACATCGTAGAGGATGGTGCATGTAGGGAGTGTTTTCACAATGATGAGACTTTGGAATACTACCTTTGTCGCTGCCCTGCCTACCTTTGTCGCACTGCTAGAAATTGGGTCTTTTTCACACGTTATACTCGAGTAATTTATGAATACATCATTATTTCAGGAAGTATCACAATAAAATCATTAAAATCTGTATGGCAAGCGGGCATTCTACACAGAAAAAAATTTCTGATTGAATCACGAAATTAATTGATCCAATCAATTTTTAATTTTAATTGAAATGTATTGTAATTGAGCATAAACAAATACTAGATTAAAAAATTAATTGATTTCATGAGAAAATTTCAATTAATTTTGTAATTGATTTAATTAAAAATGTAATTCATGTTAATTGCAAAACTAATTTTGAAATAAATTTTTAATTAAAACAATTACAAAATTCCATCACTTTTTTTAAACTGGCTCAGTCTTCCGAGTTTGATTAAACAGTTAATTCTATCAATCAATTTTTTAATTAAAAATTAAAATTTGTCCAACCATGGACTTAATTAACTTACCTTTTGGCTTTAAAAATTACTCTTTCGAAACTGATTTAGTACAACTTCAAGAACGATATTTAGCATCCCCGTTTAGTAGTTGCAATATGTACATTCATATCGGAGCAGGAATTTAATAAAATTGTCCAATAGTTTTTTTTTGTGGTTAATTTATTGGAATTCCGAAGCGTAGAGTGTAAGGACAGATGTTGAACTGGGTTCAAAAAAAAAAATTGTATAAAATAGTTCACTATACTCCAATTGTACTTTCGGTTTGCGAAATGTACCAAATGCAGTACAATCGTACCGACTTTTACATGCTACTACGAACTACTCTTCCAATTCTCTTCTCTCACATGCACTAATAACACCCTGCACGAAGGAGTATATAAATACTAGCTGTTTGATAATCTAAGTGCAAAAAAAAAGCAAATAAGTTATTGCAATAACTTTGGTTTTAATAAACATTCCCTCCAATGGTTACAATGGCACTTCTCCTTTTCGACACTCCCTGGGTAACCTTCTACCAATTCCATTGTTTCATCATTAGATTTCAATGTGGAAGGCAGCGAACACCTGCTATACAACAGCGTAGTTTTTGCATTGCATTATAGTATAGAGCTATCCACCTGGTGATATTGTTGAACATTTTCGCATAAAATTTTAATCTTCACTTTTACTATTAACTTGGGCAATGCCATATTTCATGGCATTGCAGTTTCTTACTTTACTACTCTGATGCACTTTCGCCTCCCCATGATTATTACCCTTGAGATTTCATTGTTCGCATTCATTATTTGATTAAAAACAGCAATATCTGCAAATGACTGTCCTTAAAGTTTTAAGAAGGAGATGAATAAAAAATTTATTAATGCATTAATTTTCTGTTGAATTTAGATTGTGGGGTGTATGGCAGGTTAGGTTTATAATATCTTGATCAGTTGGGTTGGAATTAGTAAAGTGGAAAAAAGTTCTTTTCGATTTAAACATTTTTTTTCTCAAAATGGTCTAAAGAAAAATTAAAATTTTTAAAGATATTGCTTTTGAAGAAAATTGTACTCTAAAATTTTTTTTTAGAAAAATTTTTTTCTATAGAAAATTTTCTTTTCTACAGAAAATTGTACCAAAATTTTATTTCTATAGAAAATTTTGTCAAAATTTTATTTCTATAGAAAATTTTGTCAGAATTTTATTTCTATAGAAAATTTTGTCAAAATTTTATTTCTATAAAAAATTTTCTCAAAATTTTATTTTTATAAAAAATTTTGTCAAAATGTTATTTCTACAGAAAAATTCGTTAAAATTTATTTTTGTAGAAAATTTTGTCAAAATTTTATTCCTATAAAAAATTTTGTCAAAATTTTATTTCTATAAAAATTTTTGTCAAAATTTTATTTCTATAGAAAATGTTATCAAAATTTTATTTCTATCGAAAATTATGTCAAAATTTTCTTTCTATAGAAAATTTTATAAAAATTTAATTTCTATAGAAAATTTTATCAAAGTTTTATTTCTATAGAAAATATTGTCACAATTTTATTTCTATAGAAAATGTTGTGAAAAATTTCTTTCTATAGAAAATTTTGTCAAAATTTTATTTCTATAGAAAATTTTGTCAAAATTTTATTTCTATAGAAAATTTTGTCAACATTTTATTTCTATAGAAAATTTTGTCAAAATTTTATTTCTATAGAAAATTTTGTCAAAATTTTATTTCTATAGAAAATTTTATCAAAATTTTATTTCTATAGAAAATTTTGTCAGAATTTTATTTCTATAGAAAATTTTGTCAATATTTTATTTCAATAAAAAATTTTCTCAAAATTTTATTTCTATAAAAATTTTTTTCAAAATGTTATTTCTACAGAAAAATTTGTTAAAATTTATTTCTATAGAAAATTTTGTCAAAATTTTATTCCTTTAAAAAATTTTGTCAAAATTTTATTTCTATAAAAATTTTTGTCAAAACTTTATTTCTATAGAAAATGTTATCAAAATTTTATTTCTATCGAAAATTATGTCAAATTTTTCTTTCTATAGAAAATTTTGTCAAAATTTTATTTCTATAGAAAATTTTATAAAAATTTAATTTCTATAGAAAATTTTATCAAAGTTTTATTTCTATAGAAAATATTGTCACAATTTTATTTCTATAGAAAATTTTGCCAAAATTTTATTTCTATAGAAAATGTTGTGAAAAATTTCTTTCTATAGAAAATTTTGTCAAAATTTTATTTCAATAGAAAATTTTGTCAACATTTTATTTCTATAGAAAATTTTGTCAAAATTTTATTTCTATAGAAAAAGTTGTCAAATTTTATTTCTATAGAATTGTTTGTCACAGTTTTATTTCTATCGTATTGTTTGTCAAAGTTTTATTTGTATAGAATTTTTTGTAATGTTTTTCTATAGTCTGTCTGTACTGTCTAAATTTTCTTTCTATAGGAAATTTTGTCAAAATTTTGTTTCCTATTTAACAATTAATTATAAATTTTATTTCTATAGAAAAATTTGTCAAAATTTTTATTTTTATTTCTATAGAAAATTTTGCCAACATTTTATTTCTATGGAAAATTTCGTGAACATTTTATTTCTATGGAAAAGATTGTGCAAAATTTTGTTTCTAAAATTTTATTTCTATGCAAAAATTTATTCATATTTAATTTCTATAGAAAATTTTGTCAAAATTTTATTTCTATAGATAATTTGGCAAATTTTTATTTTTATAGAAAATTTATCAAAATTTTATGTCTATAAAAAATTTAGTCAAAGTTTTATTTCTATAGAAAATTTAGTTAAAATTTTATCTCTATAGAAAATTATGTCAAAATTTTATTTCTATAGAAAATTATGTCAAGATTTTATTTCTATAACATAGAAAATTTTGTCAAAATTTTATTTCTATAAAAAATTTTGTCAAAATTTTATTTCTATAGAAAAATTTGTTAAAATTTAATTCTCTAGACAATTTTGTTAAAATTGTATTTCTATAGAAAATTTTGTCAAAATTTTATTTCTATAGACAATTTTGTTAAAATTTAATTCTGTAGAATTTTTTTTCAAAATTTTATTTATATAGAAAATGTTGTCAAAATTTTATTTGTATAGAAAAATTTGTTACAATTTATTTCTGTAGAAAATTTTGTCAAAATTTTATTTCTATAGAAAATGTTGTCAACATTTTATTTCTATAGAAAATTTTGTCAAAATTTTATTTCTATTGAAAATTTTGTCAAAATTTTATTTCCATAGAAAAATTTGTTAAAGTTTATCTCTGTAGAAAATTTTGTCAACATTTTATTTCTATAGAAAATTTTGTCAAAATTTTATTTCTATAAAAAATTTTGTCAAAATTTTATTTCTATAGAAAAGTTTGTTAAAATTTATTTCTGTAGACAATTTTGTTAAAATTTTATTTCTTTAGATCATTTTATAAAAATTTAATTTTTATAGAAAATTTTATCAAAGTTTTATTTCTATAGAAAATATTGTCGCATTTTTATTTCTATAGAAAATTTTGCCAAAATTTTATTTCTATAGAAAATGTTGTCAAAAATTTCTTTCTATAGAAAATTTTGTCAAAATTTTATTTCTAAGAAAATTTTGTCAAAATTTTATTTCTATAGAAAATGTTGTCAAAATTTTATTTCTATAGAATTGCTTCTCACAGTTTTATTTCTATCGAATTGTTTTCAAAGTTTTATTTCTTTAGAATTTTTTGTAAATTGTTTTTCTATAGAAAATTTTTGTCTAAATTTTCTATAGGAAATTTTGTCAAAATTTTGTTTCCTATTTAACAATTAATTATAAATTTTATTTCTATAGAAAAATTTGTCAAAATTTTTATTTTTATAGAAAATTTTGCCAACATTTTATTTCTATAGAAAATTTCGTGAACATTTTATTTCTATGGAAAAGTTTGTGCAAAATTTTATATCTAAAATTTTATTTCTATGCAACAATTTATTCAAATTTAATTTCTATAGAAAATTTTGTCAAAATTTTATTTCTATAGATAATTTGGCAAGTAAACATTTATTTATCAAAACTTTATGTCTATAAAAAATTTAGTCAAAGTTTTATTTCTATAGAAAATTTAGTCAACATTTTATCTCTATAGAAAATTATGATAAAATTTTATTTCTATAACATAGAAAATTTTGCCAACATTTTATTTCTATAGAAAATTTCGTGAACATTTTATTTCTATGGAAAAGTTTGTGCAAAATTTTATATCTAAAATTTTATTTCTATGCAACAATTTATTCAAATTTAATTTCTATAGAAAATTTTGTCAAAATTTTATTTCTATAGATAATTTGGCAAGTAAACATTTATTTATCAAAACTTTATGTCTATAAAAAATTTAGTCAAAGTTTTATTTCTATAGAAAATTTAGTCAACATTTTATCTCTATAGAAAATTATGATAAAATTTTATTTCTATAACATAGAAAATTTTGTCAAAATTTTATTTAAATAAAAATTTTTGTCAAAATTTTATTTCTATAGACAAATTTGTTAAAATTTATTTCTGTAGACAATTTTGTTAAAATTTTATTTCTATAGAAAATTTTGTCAAGATTTTATTTCTATAGAAAATGTTGTCAAAATTTTATTTCTATAGAAAATTTTGTCAAAATTTTATTTCTATTGAAAATTTTGTCAAAATATGATTTCTATCGAAAATTATGTCAACATTTTATTTCTATAGAAAATTTTGTCAAAATTTAATTTCTATAGAAAATTTGTCAACATTTTATTTCTATAAAAAAATTTTGTCAACATTTTATTTCTATAAAAAATTTTGTCAAAATTTTATTTCTATAGAAAATGTTGACAAAATTTTATTTGTGTAGAAAATTTTGTCAAAATTTTATTTCTATAGGAAATTTTGTCAAAGTTTTATTTCTATAGAAAATTTTGTCAAATAAAATTTTCCATGAAATAAAGATAAAATAATTGTTGGGTTATCATCTAATTAGAAAAACTCCACTTAAAAATTAGTTTAACTTCAAAAATTTGTTTAATTCGCACTGTGTTAGTTTATAAATAAGGGTACCACAAATGACACTTTTTCTGCCACCTTTTAGGAGTTTCCAGTGATAACGCCTACTTGGGGTAATAGCCTAGTCCATATGCCCATGAACTTGGTGTTTGGTATACACGCTTATGACCCATACCCGCACAAAGAAGTCCCCATCGCCTGGAGTTTGGCATAAAGTTTATAGGAATTGATCATTGCATTATGGTAGCTCTCGTATATACAAAACGCTCTCACCTTTGCCTAAGATCATGTAACTAATAGCTAGTAAAATTTATGACAAATTTTATTTCCTTTTCACGCACAAAACCCTCTCACCTTTGCCTAAGATCATGTAGCTAATACCTAGTAAAATTTATGACAACTTTTATTTCCTTTTCACGCACTTGGTCCTCATGCACAATTCGTGTTAATTTTCAATTAACTAAGTAAACACAAATGCTTCATATCATGGAAATAAGCACTTTAAGTTTTGTTAAATGTTTTCCATTAACAAAATATATTTTGCCTTTGTGCCACCCCCCAAAACAAAAATCTTAACCTCAACCCTCGATGGTTGCTTACCATAGTAAGAGTCCAACGATCAACCTGAAGAGTCTCAAGCAATTATGAAGCAAGTACGGAAACGTGTCTAACCAGGCATTTGCGGTTAAATGAGGTGTTGATTAATTGGCCAAATAATTTTTTTGTTTGGTTAGTTATGCTCTTCGAACAAAAGCAAAGTGTTTCTTTACCTTGTTTTAATTATGAAAATCAGCGATAATGTTTTAAGTACATTTAGTGGGGATGTGCGTGACTTGAAATTTTCGTGAATCATGAAGGTTATCGTGACTTATGCACGAGTTATGGTGTGACATTGGAATATATGGGCTTGCTATCCCCCTATCAGGCACCAAGTCGTAATTACCGATACAACGAGTGATAACTAATATCTTGACAATATTGGTCTACGTCAAATATATTCATTGAGTTTGATGGATCTCAAAATGTTCACATTGGTCACTGGCTATACCAATATATTGCTCGTGCAGTATGAAATTACATGTTGTTGGAGGATGTTGGTACTCATCTGCTAGACACTTTCCTGGCCAGGTATCTATGGTCATGTACCCACATTAGCTGAATATAGAACTGTTCGGACATATCGTTGAGATATTACGGAAAATCTACGAAGATGCTTCGAAACACTAGGAAATATCATCATAATTACTAAGAGGAAATAAACTACAGTTGCTGTTCAGTCGAAGTAGTGATTGAACGCATGCCAATAAACGCCAAACAGTGGCTGCCATCAAAACATCTTACATTTTAGGCCCCGATAGAATCCAGAGTTGAGTACGAGATTTGTTTGTGGGAACCATCACTAGACACAAATCATTGTTCAACCAGCATAAATATTAAAAGAATAATTTAGTGGCTGCGTTCCGTACGTCAACCCATTCACTGCATGAATCGTTAATATTGATGAAATTTGCCAAACAAAGACAGACTTCGATAGGGGACTGACTGAGTTATTCGACAATAATAGCATCTTACGGTATATAGATAGATGTTAATAGTTCGACGGGCGGTTCATTGCACATCCTTCTGCTCGTAGTTAGGTTATAATTTCGGCAACGTCTCAGGAATTTATTACCAGACGCGAAATAAATAGTACCACTGAGATCTTCGGGCCTACAGTTCATCCACTGACGCCGTCGGACCTACAGTTCCGCCATTCTGGCCTAAAATACCATTACTGAGACCTTCTGGTTTACAACTACCCAACTGAAACCTTCGGGTTTACAATTACCCCACCGAGACCTTAGGGCCTACAGTTCCCCCACTGACACCTTCGGGCCTACAGCTCCACCACCGAGGCCATCGGGAGTACAGTTCAGCCACTGAGACCTTCGGCCTATAAGTCGACTACTACGAACTTCCCCCACTGAGACTTTAGGGCCTACAGTTCCACTACCGAGAACGTCAGCACTACGGTGTAACCACTGAGACCTTCTGGCCTACAGGTCGCCCACTGAGACCTTCAGGCCTACGGTTCCTCCACTGAGACATTTGGAGTCACAGTTCAACCACTAAGACCATCGAGCCTACAGTAGCACCACTGCGAACTCCAGGTCTACAGTTCCCCCACTGAGACCTTATCATTTCGGCGACGTCTAAGGAATTTGTTTCCAGACGCGAAATAAATAGTACCACTGAGACCTTCTGGCCTGTAGTTCTTCCACTGAGACCGTCGGGCCTACAGTTCCGCCACTGAGACCTTCTGGCCTACAGTACCATCATTGAGACCTTCGGGTTTACAATTACCCCACTGACACCTTCGGACCTACAGCTCCACCACCGAGGCCATCGGGAGTACAGTTCAGCCACTCAGACCTTCGGCCTATAAGTCGACTACTGCGAACTTCCCCCACTGATACCTTAGGCCCTACAGTTCCACTACGGAGACCGTCGGCACTACAGTTTAACCACTTAGACCTTCGGGCCTACAGGTCGACCACTGAGATCTTCCGATCTACAGTTCAACCACTGAGACCTTCTGGCCTACAGGTGGACTACTAAGACCTTCCGGCCTACGGTTCCTCCACTAAGACATTTGGGCTCACAGTTCAACCACTAAGACCATCGAGCCTACAGTAGCACCACTGCGAACTTCAGGTCTACAGTTCTCCCACTGAGACATTCGGGCTGACAGTTCAACCACTAAGACCTTCGACCACTAAGACAAACTTCGGCTCTACAGTTCCCCCACTGAGACCTTATCATTTCGGCGACGTCTAAGGAATTTGTTTCCAGACGCGAAATAAATAGTACCACTGAGACCGTCGAGCCTACAGTTCTTCCACTGAGACCGCCGGGCCTACAGTTCCGCCACTGAGACCTTCGGGTTTACAATTACCCCACTGACACCTTCGGGACTACAGCTCCACCACCGAGGCCATCGGGAGTACAGTTCAGCCACTCAGACCTTCTGCCTATAAGTCGACTACTGCGAACTTCCCCCACTGATACCTTAGGGCCTACAGTTCCACTACCGAGACCGTCGGCACTACAGTTTAACTACTTAGACCTTCGGGCCTACTGAGATCTTCGGATCTACAGTTCAACCACTGAGACCTTCTGGCCTATAGGTGGATCACTAAGACCTTCCGGCCTACGGTTCCTCCACTAAGACATTTGGGCTCACAGTTCAACAAATAAGACCATCGAGCCTACAGTAGCACCACTGCGAACTTCAGGTCTACAGTTCCCCCACTGACACATTCGGGCTCACAGTTCAACCACTAAGACCATCGATCCTACAGGTCGATTACTGCGAACTTCCCCCACTGAGACCTACAGGTCGACAACTGAAACCTTCCGGCCTGCGCTTCCTCCACTGAGACATTTGGGCTCACAGTTCTACCACTAAGACCTTCGAGCCTACAGTAGCACCACTCCGAACTTCGGATCTACAGTTCCCCACTGAGACCTTAGCAGCTACAGCTCCACCACCGAGACCGTCGACACTACAGTTTAACCGCTTAGACCTTCGGGCCTACAGGTCGACCATTGAGATCTTCGGGTCTACAGTTTAACCACAGAGATCCTTCGGGACTACAGGTCGACCACAGAGACCTTCCGGCCTACATTTCTTCACTGAGACTCTCGGGCCTTCAGCTCCACAACCGAGACCGTTGGGACTACATTTCAACCACTGAGATTCTCGGATCTAGAGTTCCACCTCTAAGCCCTTCGGGTCTATAGTCACTGAGATCGTTGAATGTACAGTTCCATCACTAGGACCTTCGAGCCTACAATGCTCCCACCGAGACTTTCTGGCCTACAGATCCATCACTGAGATCTTGGGATCTAACGATCCACAACTGAGACCTTCCGACCTACAGTTCCACCACTGACGTCTTCGGATTTACAGTACCATCACTGAGACCGATTATGGACCCGAAACTGTTAGCGACCCCCGGAACGACTGCCGAAAACGAAGCTGATACCACACCGCTTTTACAAAAATATGATTGATTTTGAACACTAGCACTAGTATGAAAATGGCAGTCTGCAGTTCTTGATCACCTACAAATCGACGAATAAAAACACAACTTCACAGTCGTCAACGAATCGAACAACGAGCAATCATCTAAGCTTCAATAAATATAACAGTGTCGGTCATCAATGAATCACCGCCAATCACGACGTTCTCATCCACAACCAATTGTAAACGAATTATTCAACGAACCGAATTTCTCTCATCGACTACCGATTATCAACGAACCGAATTCTCATCCACCACCGATCATCACATATCGTTCTTATAACCTATAGATTATCAATGAACCGAATTCCTCCTTCATCGCAGCGAAGATCTGGTATTTCCGATTATCTACAAATCGATGACATCCCGAATGCTACTGCTACCTGCTAAACTTGTTTCTTTTATCAACTACCGATAATAAACAAACCGAATTTATCACGAATATCCATCACGCTGATAGATTACGTTGCCTCCTTCATCTCAGTGAAGATCTGGTATTTCTGATTGTCTACAAATCGATGACATCCCGAATGCTACTGCTACCTGCTTTTACTTTTTATTAACTATCGAAAATCGATGAATGGACTTTTCATCACTAACTATTATCAACGAACCGAATTTCTTTCATCAACTACCGATAATAAACAAACCGATTTTATCACGAATATCCATCACGCTGAGAGATTACGTTGCCTCCTTCATCTCAGCGAAGATCTGGTATTTCCGATTATCTACAAATCGATGACATCCTGAATGCCTGCTCGCTGCTAAATTTCTACCGAAAATCAATGAACGGACGTTATCATCACTACTGATTATCAACGAACCGAATTGCTTTCAAAGACTACCGATGATCAACGAACCGAATTTATCACAAATATTTACGAACCGAAGTTCTCATCCGCCGACCAAATTCCACCTTCATCTCGGCGAAGATCTGGTATTCCCTATTACTTACTTAATTTCTCATTAACTACCGAAAATCGATGAACGGTCGCTGGCATCACTACCGATTATCAACGAACCCAATTTATCACGAATCTCTCCGAACCGAACTTCGCATCCATGACGGACGGTTGTCAATGTCCCGAATTCTCATCTACTACCTGTCATCGAGGAACCTACGCACTCATCAACGAACCAAATCTCTCATCAAATACCGAATCGAAGTTTTTATAACCTAACGACTGTCTACGAAAGGAATTCATCCCTCATGCCAGTTCCCGATTTTCTACAAATCCATAAAATCCCGAATGTCTACTACCATCAGATTCTCGAGAGTGATATACACTTTTGTTCTTATTCCGAAAGGTTTAATAGGACTTTACGGAGATCCTGGAAGCGACTGACCTTACCCAAACCGACGAAAAGACCAAGTTACAGTAGGTACATAAATTATTTGCAAAGAATACATTCTAAAAATGTTATAAAGCGCATATCTTGCGAACGTACTTGTAAAGGTTCTATCCAGCTAAGAAATGTTATCATGTAAATCGATACTTAATTGAGGATTGAGCTGCTGAATTAAAATTTCACTCGAAGCGGCCAACCCACTAGGCACCCATAATCTTGTTTGCAAGGGAAACATCTCAACACAAAATAAAAATCAAAAGAACTTCCATTCATACCATAGCACAACCCCACTTGCTCACTCTCCTTTCTACTCATTCATTTATTTGTACAACTCACTTCCGGTTCCGTGTTGCTGCTGGACATGTTTAGTAGAATCTTAATGGATTTAATTTTATTTACGTGTTTGAGGCATGCTACCAAGACACAATATTGCAATTACTTTTATATCAAAACGAAATTCCTTTCTAAAAGGTATGAACAACCATTTTAGCGAATACAATATTGCGACGCATTCTTTATGGTTTCATCTTCATATTTTGCTCTAAGCTTTTGACTTCCTTTGGAAATAAAGGAAATTCCCTAGACAAAGGAATGTCCAAGCTAAAAGGGATGTAAAAGCAAACTTGGTTATAAATTTCATTTTTAAATATACAAGAAGAGGGATTTTGGGGGGAAACGGAGGTACTATTTCAGGAAAATATAATAAAAATGGTGAAAATCTTATAGAAAAATGTGAAAACTGCGTAATCAGTGGCATCCTTTTTGAATGTCAGATTTTGTTTTTGTAAAATTATAATGTATATGGCTATGTGTTAATAACTATAAAATTTTGTGAAATTTGAATGAAATATTTGTGATCAAAAATATGTGTTGTCACAAGACATAATATTTAGAGAAGATGAGTTAATATAAGACAGCTAATGTAATAAAAAAGCAATGACGTCTTTGGTTGGACTATCAACCAAGGAAGCCAATTTTGAATTAGTGTAGAGGTGGGCAGGATATGAAAATTGTTGATTTTGTGAATCTTTCCATTGGTTCCCACATCTACTGCGAACCATACAATGAAAATGGCCAAAAGGTCGGTACGGTATCTCGAATACTTTCGTGAAATAAAGGACGACAAAGAATAAGAGAAAATACGATTTCGTACATTGATAAAAATTGTTTATAATTCAATCTGTATTCTAATTTTATAGATCCAAAATTTAAAGCCAGATAACTCGCTAAAAATCTCTTTATTTTAAATAAATCGGATTTTGTGTTCGAAATCAATACCAATATTCTTAAGGGAAGGTCAAAATCTTTGGATCCAAGCAAAATTTTTTTTGTGTGTACATACTTGTTTAAATATTTCTTTTCTCTACACAGAAAAAAATTTCACGAATTTTTTTCCTATTAAAGTCTTAATTGAATTTTAATCAAGTATATACAGCAGTAAGTTCATGAATCAAATAATATAGTTTCCTTTGAAAATTTCAGAGGGGTTTGATAACAGATATTCTTCCAAGCCGATCAGTTCAACCAGTACGCTTCCCGAAGATAAATTGAGTGATTTTACCTATAAAGACTATATCAGATTCTTTATTTATAAGAACAATTTCTATCTGAGTTTTAGAGGAATCATAAACTGAAGATTTTTTTACTCCTATTATTTAAATGATTACAAGAACTAAAATCTGGAAATGGTTATTCAGCCTCAAGCAATTTTCATGATCTGTGCGCCTTCTTTACCTTCAAGAAGTGAAATCGGTCTATATGGAAGCCTTACCAAATAGACCGATAAAAATTAATTCCGATACAGGTTTTTGTGAGTCTAAAATACCAGAATATTTACAATTTCAGGCAAATCGGATAAAAACTACGGTTTCTAGAAACCCAAGGAGTTAAATCGGGAGAACGATCTTATAGGGGCTATGTCAAAAACGTGGACGAATACACAAAATATTCAGCACATCTAATTGTAGTTCTAGAATCTAGATCCCACATTGGAGGGCCAGTTTATAAGGGGGCTATATCAAATACCGCACGGATACACAATATATTCGGCACTCCTATGTTATTTATGGTCCTCAAAAACTTCTAGTTTTCCAATTTCAGACTAATTACGAGAATCCCAAAAAATAAAATCATTTCTTGTATACCTATTTATAGTACTTAAAAACCTTCAGATTTCAATTGCAGGCAAATTGGACAAAACCAACGGTTTCTAGAAGCCCAAAACATGTACCGATACACAATATATTCGGCACACCTTGGGGTAAAAGCTGCGGATTCTAGAAGCCCAAGAAGTAACTTCGGGAGATCGGTCTATATGGGGGCTATATCAAAATATGGACCCATACTCACAATTTTCGGCACACCTCTTTTTGGGCCTATAATACTTATAGATTTCCAATTTTAGGCAAATTGGATAAAAACTACGGATTCTAGAAGCCCAAGAAGTAAAATCAAGAGATCGGTCTATATGGGCGCTATATGAAAACATGGACCGATACTCACAATTTTCGACACACCTCTTTATGGTCCTAAAATACCTCTAGATTTCAAATTAAAGCAATTTGGATAAAAACTACGGTACTACAAGCCCAAGAAGTAAAATCGGTAGATCAGTCGATATGGGGGGCTATACCAAAACATGGACCGATACTCACAATTTGCGGCAAACCTTTTTAGGGTCCTAAAGTACCTCTAGATTTCAAATTTCAGGCAAATTAAATAAAAATTACGGTGTCTATAAGTCCAAGTCCCCAAATCGGGAGGTCGGCTTATATGGGGATTATATGAAAACCTGGACCGATATAAACCATCTTCGAACTTGACCTGCCTGCAGACAAATGACGAGCTTGTACACAATTTCAGGACGATTGCTTCATTATTGAAGACTGTAGCGTAATTATAACAGACAGATAGACTCACAGCCAGACAGACGGACATGGTTATATCGTCTTAGAATTTCTCCCTGATCAAGAATATACATATATACTTTATATAGTCGGAAATCGATATTTCGATGTGTTACAAACGGAATGGCACCATTCTATGGTGATGGGTATAAAAATATATAATTAAAAATTTAATGGATTAAACAAAGTTTTTTAATTGAAACAAAAATCAATCACCGAATCCGAATCTTATGTACCATGGATTGCGTAGAAACTTCTACGAAAGACTGTCACCCACAATCGAAATACTTGGGTTGTGGTATCTTAAAACTTCTTAACATCGTTTTCTAAATTGTGACCTAGTCCATACGTGGTAGAAAGCCAGAATTGAAATATGGGGGTCGCTTATATGGGGGCTATATACAATTATGAACTTGATATGGACCAATATTTGTGTGATTTGGGATCGATTTATCTGAGGGCTATGTATAACTACACTGAAAAAAAAGCATACTCGGTTCCAAAGAATTTGTCTTTACTTTAACAATTTTAGTATTGATTCCGAGCCAAAGAAGCAGAGAATACAAGTAAGGATACTTTTAAGACACAATTCTCTTTTAAATTTGGGTTTTGTGTACTTGCTTCTAGGAAGCAATTTTAATTTTTCGCTTTCTCAGCTTTTTTTCTTCATATGCTATCAATGTCCTTTAAAAACGAGTTAACGACAACTTTATTTTCCAAATTTAGACTCGACTTCCAGTAGAAATTATGCTATGTTTCAAGTAAAAAACATCTTTAAAATAAAGTTTTGAAAAACATGTCCTATATTTGAACGATTTCTTGCTTTGTAGTAAAGATGCAAAAAGACAACAAATTTAAAGACAATTTCATTAAATTTAAAGAATTTTTCTGAATTATTAAAGTCAAGTTGACCTTAGCCCAAACATTTTTTCTTTCATGTTATGATACCCACTTTTAAGTCAAATCACTTAATTATAAGGACAATACGACTTCATTGAAAAGTTTATCGACTTTTGGACAAGGAAACAACTTTATATTAGAGAAATGCGTCTTCTATGCTAAGCAAAATTTACATTCGTATTTTAAAGACATGAAATCTTTGACCTCACGACAATATTTTTTTCAGTGTATATACCAATATGGACCTAGTTGGGCATGGTTTTTAACGGCCATATAATAGCACAATGTACCAAATTTCAACTGACTCGGATGAAATTTGCTCCTTCAAGAGGCTCCAACAACAAATCTAGGGATCGGTTTATATGGGGGCTATATATGATTATAGACTGATATGGACCACTTTTGGCAATGCTGTTAAATATCATACACTACCACCACGTACAAAATTTCAACCAGATCGGATGAATTTTGTTTCTCCAAAAGGCACCGGAGGTCAAATCTGGGGATCGGTTTATATGGGGGCTATATATAATTATGGACTGATATGAATCAATTCCTGCATGGTTGTTGGATACCATACACTAACATCACCTACCAAATTTCAACCGATTCGGATGAATTTTGCTCTACCAAGGGGCTCCGGAGGTCAAATCTGGGGATCGGTTTATGTGGTGGCTATATATAATTATGAACCTCATTTCGACCAATTTTTGCATGGGTGTTTGAGGCAATATATTAACACCACGCACTAAATTTCAACTGAATCAGATGAATGTTGGTCTTCCAAGAGGCTCCGGCATTCAAATCTGGTAATCGGTTTATATGGGGGCTATATATAATTATTGACCGATATAGACCAATTTGTGTATAGTTGTTAGAGACCATATACTTACACCATGTACCAAATTTCATCCGGGTCGGATGAAATTTGGTTTCCCCCAAGCCAAATCGGGGGATCGGTTTATATGGGGACTATATATAATTATGAACGGATGTGGACCAATTTTTGCACGGTTGGTAGAGATCATATGCTGACACCATGTACCAAATTTCAGCCGGATCGGATGAAATTTGCTCCTCTTAGAGGCTCCGCAAGCCAAATCGGGGGATCGGTTTATATGGGGGCTATATATAATTATTGACCGATGTGGACCAATTTTTGTACGGTTGGTAGAGATCATATGCTGACACCATGTACCAAATTTCAGCCGGATCGGATGAAATTTGCTTCTCTTAGAGTCCCCGCAAGCTAAATTTGGGGGTCCGTTTATATGGGGGCTATACGTAAAAGTGGACCGATATGGCCCATTTGCAATACCATCCGACCTACATCAATAACAACTACTTGTGCTAAGTTTCAAGTCGATAGCTTGTTTCGTTCGGAAGTTAGCGGGATTTCAACAGACGGACGGACGGACATGCTCAGATCGACTCGGAATTTCTCCACGACCTAGAATATATATTCTTTATGGGGTCTTAGAGCAATATTTCGATGTGTTACAAACGGAATGGCAAAGTTAATATACCCCCATCCTATGGTGGAGGGTATAAAAATTAATAGTATCCACTAATTTTTTAATTGACTTTCAATAAATTTTTTAAATGACACTATCATTTCTGTGATGGAAGACATTTCAATTAAAGTAATTTTTTAATTGAATTTAAAAACAATATTCAATTAAAAATTTAATTGATTCAATAAAATTTTTAATTGAAACAAAAATCAATCAAAAAATTAATTGTATCAATTAATTTTTTAATTGGATCAATTAATTTTTTTAATTGACCTTCAATTAATTTTTTAAATGATACTATCATTTCTGTGATTGAAGACATTTCAATAAAATTAAATGATTCAATTAATTTTGTAATTGAATCAGAAAATGTTCTTTTGTGTGTACGCTTTCAACATAGTCCTCCTTCATTGGATGTTGCTAATTTATATTTACGTATTTTTAAAGTATGAAGAAATTTATTATTTTAATAAAAAAAAACTAAATAACATTTTCTTTTATTTTCAGGTAATCATCAGAAATGTCATAATTTTCTTTGTATTTGAGGTGAGACTAAATATTCTAAAATTTAAAAAAAAAATAATAAAATAAATAGAATATTTCAAATTTGAAAAAGTTAATTGACAATACCTTCACTTGGTCACATATGTCAATTTTCCCATTGGACCCCCAATAGCAGCCACACCAAATTTCTATTTAACATTTCTTGGTTAAACTTTTTCACTCCTACCTCTCACACAGCCCCCATACCCGCCCACGAAAATACTCTTGCACCACAATTAAATCACAACTGCCGAACACTACCATTTCAGTTTGTATCTGTGTTTGTTGGGCTTCAAAACTTTGGCGGCAGCTAATCCTATTAAAAGTTTTAGGTATACCCGCAAATGATTGCTAATAAAGCAGAACACAGTTTCTTAGCCACACCGAATTCAATTAAAAACTACTGCCATATAAATTGATGTTGCTGCATTGGGTTGGGTTGGGCTGGGTTGGTGGGGTGGATTTTGAATTTGGCTATGCCATTGGCATTGCCATTGCCACATCGGTACAAGGTTTGTTTGTGGTCGCATGGTAAGACCGGAAACGGAAGTTTAACGGTGTTGCTGGCGGCAGAGGTGTTGGTCATATTGTGAGCATGAAACTTCCGTTTCCATTTGGTTGGGCCTTGCGTGTTTGTGTTTGTCTTCACAATGGCATTAAGCATAAAGTCAACAAAAAAGCCGCCAAAGAAAAGACAAAACTGAACAAAACACCTTGAAAGAGGTCCATCCTTGTTTTGCATGCTCTACCCCGTCCACTTTGTGTTTGTTTGTTTGTATTTTTCACTTAGTTTATTGTGTTTACTTTATTATTATTTTTTATTGTTATTTTTTTGCTTGGTAGGCAGTTTTTTTGGACTAATATTTCCTACAGCCATCCTTCCACCATCACCACCACCACTAGCACCAACTTTATCACTTTCACCTAAGGCAGGCTATGCTCTTTTCTGTATTTTGATTATTTTTCTGGGTTTGTTTTGCTTTGTCCTTTACGTTTTTGAAGATTTTTCGCTTGTCGCTTATTTTAAACGTTTAATATGCAAAGTCAACATTGTCATAATAATGCCAATATTATGACAGGATTTTGAGTTTTGGCTGCCACCACCAACAAACTTTTATGGGTGGATGGGTGGTGGGCCGTATATAAACTCAATTACATACCAGTTCCCAGTTCCAGGGATGTGGCCAATGGCCCTTTGACGCTTGTGTACACGACCGTACTCTTTGTAGTGTTAGCCATGCTTCGCCAACTACAAAATTAAAAAAAACCACTTAGATCAGTGGAGCGCATAATGGAGTGTCCGCCTGTTTATTTTTACTTTTAACCTTCGGTTTGCTGCTGCTCCTAACTCTCCTGCAATAATCACCCAATGAGAATTGTTGTGTAAAATTAACAGAAAGTGAAATTTGAAAAATCATGGCTAATATTCACAAGAGATAAAAAGAGGGGCACAGTATTTCGTTATCACATGAACTATCGCAATATGAACCGATATGGACCAATTTTTGCGTGGTTGGAGATCGGCTATATATAACTATAGACCGATATGGACCATATTGGGTATGGTTGTTAGCGGCCATATACTAACACCACGTTCCAAATTTGAACCGGACCGGATGAAATTTGCTCCTCCAAGAGGCTCCGGATGTCAAATCTGGAGAACGGTTTATATGGGGGCTATATATAATTAAGGACCCATATGGACCAATTCTGGCACGGTTGTTAGAGACCATATACTAACACCATGTTCCAAATTTCAACCGGATCGGATGAAATTTACTTCTCTTAGAGGCTCCGCAAGCCAAATCTGGGGATCGGTTTATATGGGGGCTATATATAATTATAGACCTATGTGGACCAATTTTTGCAAGGTTGTTAGAGACCATATACCAACACCATGTACCAAATTTCAGCCGGATCGGATGAAATATGCTTCTCTTAGAGGCTTCGCAAGCCAAATCGGGGGATCGGTTTATATGGGGCCTATATATAATTATAGGTCTATGTGGACCAATTTTTGCATGGTTGTTAGAGACCATATACCAAAACCAGATACCAAATTTCAGCCGGATCGGATGAAATTTGCTTCTCTTTGAGGCTCCGCAAGCCAAATCTGAGGGTCCGTTTATATGGGGGCTATATATAATTATAGACCGATGTGGACCAATTTTTGCATTGTTGTTAGAGACCATATACCTAAACCAGGTACCAAATTTCAGCCGGAACGGATGAAATTTACTTCTCTTAGAGGCTCCGCAAGCCAAATCTGGGGATCGGTTTATATGGGGGCTATATATAATTGTGAACCGGTTGTTATGCACGGTTGTTAAAGACCATATACCAACATCATGTACCAAATTTCAGCCGGATCGGATGAAATTTGCTTCTCTTTGAGGCTCCGCAAGCCAAATCTGGGGATCGGTTTATATGGGGGCTATATATAATTATAGACCGATGTAGACCAATTTTTGCATGGTTGTTAGAGACCATATACCAACACCATGTACCAAATTTCAGCCGGATCGGATGAAATTTGCTTCTCCTATAGGCTCCGCAAGCCAAATCTGAGGGTCCGTTTATATGGGGGCTATATATAATTATGGACCGATGTGGACCAGTTTTTGCATGGTTGTTAGAGACCGTATACCAACTCCATCTACCAAATTTCAGCCGGATCGGATGAAATATGCTTCTCTTAGAGGCTCAGCAAGCCAAATCTGAGGGTCAGTTTATATGGGGCTATACGTAAAAGTGGACCGATATTTTCAATACCATCCGACCTACATCAATAACAACTACTTGTGCCAAGTTTCAAGTCGAGAGCTTGTTTCGTTCAGAAGTTAGCGTGATTTCAACAGACGGACGGACATGCTTAGATCGACTCAGAATTTCACCACGACTCAGAATATATATGTATACTTTATGGGGTCTTAGAGCAATATTTCGATGTATTACAAACGGAATGACAAAGTTAATATACCCCCCTCCTATGGTGGAGGATATTAAACATCTTGTATGGGACGAACTATGGTCTAACTTTCCTCTATTGAAATTCGCAAAAAATATATGTAATTGAACTTGGTGGGGAAAATTTGAAAAATCAACCAAAAAGAAATCTACCAATCTACCAAGCAGTAAAAAAACTATCATTGTTGATAGAATTCTACCAAAACCGGGACTCCCACCGTACTCAGCACGCGGAGCACCACCGTATTCAGCAGGCGCTAACCAAGAATGGTTTAAAAAGACGGTTCTTTGCTTTGTGACTATCGTACAATGACCACTAAAAACACCGGATCTCAATCACGTTTGCCACTCGTGCCAAAAATAATCGACCATAAGTTGAGCACAATATTACCAAAAATATACCAAATTAAAAAAAAATATATTTTGAGCTTTTTGATCAAAACTTTGTAGAAATTTTGTCAAGATTTTATTTTTATAGAAAATTTTGTCTAAACTTTATTTCTATTTATAGAAAAAAATTGTATTTCTGCCGAAAATTTTATCAAAATTCTATTTCTTTAGAAAATGTTGCCAAGACTTAATTTCTACAAAAAATTTTTGTCAAAACTTTACTTCTATAGAAAATTTTGTCAACATTTTTATTTCTATTAAAAATTTTGTCAAAGTTTTTTTTTCTATTAAAAACTTTGTCAATATTTTATTTCTATTAAAAATTTTGTCGAAATTGTATTTCTATAGAAAATTTTTGTCAAAATTTTATTTCTACAGGAAATTTTGTAAAATGTTTATTTCTATAGGAAATTTTGTATAAATTCTAAAGAAAATTTTGTCAAAATTGTATTTCTATAAAAAATATGGCAGCTATTTCTACATCTGTTTTTCACCTCAATTACTTACCATATTTTGTGCTGGATAGCTCTATGACATCGAAGTCCAATCGAGAATCATCTGATTGGATTGCTTACGATGATCATGCTATAAAGCCTGAAAAACTCTATATAAATATAAAATGTTTTAAAAATAAGGTTCCCAAGCACTGTATGCGCCATAAGGACAATCGTCAACTGGAAACACTTCGTTATACAAGAGATGCCTTATGTTTCTCCTACAACTAAAGGACTAAAGGAATAAAAAGAAAACATCCTTTCTCAAACATAAACCATTCGTTTCTATAAAAACATAGAAAATATAAAATGATGAAGTGGGGTTTCCTAGGTTTTAAATGTCATACAAATGAATAATAGAACTGTTACCACAATCATGTTCAAGAATTAAATTGATAAAGTGCAGTTTTAAATATATTTCAAGTACATTCTGAAAATGTTTTTCCCAGTGTAGACCAGAGATGTGAACGTGACATGAGGATGAGGCGTGAGTAAGTTTGTTTTAATTATACTCACGAATTTATACAAGTTCACAAAGAGAGTGGCCTTACATGGGTAAGGGTTTTCCATAGTCAACAATCGTGCGAGAGAGTTCTTATTATAGGCATTGCAATAATAATGAGACATTTAAAATGTCGACTATTGTGACTATTCAAAAGCCTACTTTTTACGAAGCGAATTTTGTGGTTATGGTGAAATTTCAACATAAAATGAGCTTTACCAAATTCCTCTTTCAACTGAAATTCGATTTTTTCAAACCATTTTTATAATCACCGCCATAGAATGTTGATGGGGGGATATAATAAACTTGTCATTCCGTTTGTAGCACATCGAAATATCTATTCTTGATCAGGGAGAAATTCTAAGACGACATAACCATGTCCGTCTCTCTGTCTGTTATAATCGCGTTACAGTCTTCAATAATGAAGCTATCATGCTGGAATTTTGTACAAAGTCTCTTGTCTGCAGGCAGGTCAAGTTCCAATTTGCCTCAAATTAGAAATCTTGAGGTATTTTAGGACCATGAAGAGGTTTGCCGAAAATTGTGAATATCGATCCAGGTTTTGATATGGCCCCCACACGCAGAGAAGGAATATGATCACCTCAAACATGTTTCAAGAGCAAAATGTTATTTTTGTATGGTGACCATGTAGCATGTTTGTCACTAAAATGTTATTTACTCGTCAAATATAACCTGCTTGCCGAAATCAGATACATCATTTCCGAGAAAATAACATGGTTGCGAATACCATGTTACATGGTCACCACCCAAAAATAACATTTTGCTCTTAAAACATGTTTGAGGTGATCATATTCCTTCTCTGGATGCATATAGACCAATTCCCGATTTTCTTTCTTGGGCTTCTAGAAAACGTAGTTTTTATCCAATTTGCTAGAAATTGAAAATTTGAAGGTTTGGTAGGACTATAAATAGGCGTGCTGAATATATTGGTACAGGTTTTGATATATCCCCCTTATAAGTCCCCGGTCTAACAAAGAAAAACACATTTTTTTTGTCAAAATTCGTTTTTATTATTCAACATATTTCCCTTCAAGAGCGTTACAACGATTATAACGACCTTCCAATTTTTTGATACCATTTTGGTATTACTCCTTCGATTTTGCCTCAAAATAGGCCTCAGTTTCGGCGATCACCTCTTCATTGCAGCCAAATGTTTTCCCTGCGAGAATCGTTTTGAGGTCTGATAACAAGAAAAAGTCGCTGGGGACCAGATCTGGAGAATACGGTGGGTGGGGAAGCAATTCGAAGCCCAATTCATGAATTATTGCCATCGTTCTCAATGACTTGTGGCACGGTGCGTTGTCTTGGTGAAACAACCCTTTTTTCTTCTTCATATGGGGCCGTTTTGCCGCGATTTCGACCTTCAAACGCTCCAATAACGCCATATAATAGTCACTGTTGATGTTTTTTCCCTTCTCAAGATAATCGATAAAAATTATTCCATGCGCATCCCAAAAACCAGAGGCCATTACTTTGCCAGCGGACTTTTGAGTCTTTCCACGCTTCGGAGACGGTTCACCGGTCGCTGTCCACTCAGCCGACTGTTGATTGGACTCAGGAGTTTAGTGATGGAGCCAAGTTTCATCCATTGTTACATATCGTCGTAAAAACTCGGGTGTATTACGAGTTAACAGCTGCAAACACCGCTCAGAATCATCAACACGTTGTTGTTTTGGGTCAACTGTGAGCTCGTGCGCACCCATTTTTCACAGAGCTTCCGCATATACAAATATTGATGAATGATATGACCAACACGTTCCTTTGATATCTTTAAGGCCTCTGCTATCTCGATCAACTTCATTTTACGGTCATTCAAAATCATTTTGCGGATTTTTTTGATGTTTTCGTCGGTAACCACCTCTTTCGGGCGTCCACTGCGTTCACCGTCCTCCGTGCTCATTTCACCACGCTTGAATTTTGCGTACCAATCAATTATTGTTGATTTCCCTGGGACAGAGTCCGGAAACTCATTATCAAGCCATGTTTTTGCTTCCACCGTATTTTGTCCCATCAGAAAACAGTATTTTATCAAAACACAATTTTATACCCTGCGCCACACTGTAATAATGCTCAGGGTGGGTCCCTGAGTCGATATAACCATGTCCGTCTGTCCGACCGTCCGTCTGTCTGTGAACACATTTTTGTGATCAAAGTCTAGGTCGCAATTTATGTCCAATCGCCTTCAAATTTGGCGCATGTTCCTCATTTGGGTCAGAATAGAACCCTATTGATTTTTGGAAGAAATCGGTTCAGATTTAGATATAGCTCCCATATATATCTTTCGACCGATATGCACTAACCGATATGCCAGAGTTTTATACCGTTTTGCTTGAAATTTTGTACAAACATAACACTTAGTCGTATAGTCAAGTGTGCCAAATTCGATTGAAATCGGTTCAGATTTAGATATAGCTCCCATATATATCTTTCGCCCGATATGAACTTATATGGCCCCAGAAGCCAGATTTTTGGCCGAATTTGGTTGAAATTTTGCACTAGGAGTACAATAAGTAGTATAGTCAAGTGTGCAAAATTTGATTGAAATCGGTTCAGATTTAGATATAGCTCCCATATATATCGTTCGCCCGATATGGCCTAATATGGTCCTAAAAGCCAGAGTTTTGGCCCAATTTGGTTGAAATTTTGCACAGGGAGTAGATTTAGCATTGTAGCTATGCGTGCCAAATTTGGGTGAAATCGATCCCAGAAGCAAGAATTTTATCCCGATTAGCTTGAAATTTTGCACAAGGAGTACAATTGGTAGTATAGTCATGTGTGCCAAATTTGATTGAAATCGGTTCAGATTTAGATATAGCTTCCATATATATTTTTCGCCCAATATGGACTTATATGGCCCCAGAACCCAGAGTTTTGGCCCAATTTGGTTGAAATTTTGCACTAGAGGTACAATTAGTAATATAGTCATGTGTGCCAATTTGATTGTAATCGGTTCAGATTTAGATATAGCTCCCATATATATGTTTTTCTGATTTCGACAAAAATGGTCAAAATACCATCATTTTCCTTGTTAAATCGCCACTGCTTAGTCGAAAAGTTGTAAAAATTACTCTAATTTTCCTAAACTTCTAATACATATATATTGAGCGATAAATCATAAATAAACTTTTGCGAAGTTTCCTTAGAATTGCTTCAGATTTAAATGTTTCCCATATTTTTTTTTTACTAAAATTGTGTTCCACCCTTGTGCATTAGCCAACTTAAATTTTGAGTCTATAGATTTTGTAAAAGTCTATCAAATTCTGTCCAAATCGAGTTATATTTAAATGTATGTATTTGGGACAAACCTTTATATATAGCACCCAACACATTTGACGGATGTGATATGGAATCAAAAATTTAGATCTACAAAGTGGTGCAGGGTATAATATAGTCGGCCCCGCCCGACTTTAGACTTTCCTTTCTTGTTTCACAATATGTTTATTCACAAAAGACGCTCTATCTCACAAACTAATTGACTTACAAACGTCAACTTTTGACACGAATCAGTTGAAGGTTGGTACTATATAAAAAACAAGTAAGGAAAGTCTAAAGTCGGGCGGGGCCGACTATATTATACCCTGCACCACTCTGTAGATCTAAATTTTCGATACCATATCACATCCGTCAAATGTGTTGGGGGCTATATATAAAGGTTTGTCCCAAATACATACATTTACGTATCACTCGATCTGGACAGAATTTGATAGACTTTTACAAAATTTATAGACTCAAAATTTAAGTCTGCTAATGCACTAGGATGGAACACAATGTTAGTAAAAAAAATATGGGAAACATTTAAATCTGAAGCAATTTTAAGGAAACTTCGCAAAAATTTATTTATGATTTATCACTCAATATATATGTATTAGAAGTTTAGGAAAATTAGTGTCATTTTTACACCTTTTCGACTAAGAAGTGGCTATTTTATAAGGAAAACATTGGTATTTTGACCATTTTTGTCGAAATCAGAAAAATATATATATGGGAGCTATATCTAAATCTGAACCGATTTCAACCATAGCACGCATAGCAACAATGCTAATTATACTCCCTGTGCAAAATGTCAACAAAATCGGAGTTAAAAATTGGCCTCTGTGGTCATATGAGTGTAAATCGGGCAAAAGCTATATATGGGAGATATATCTAAATCTGAACCGATTTCAACCAAATTTGGCACGCATAGCAACAATGCTAATTTTACTCCCTGTGCAAAATTTCAACTAAATCGGAGTTAAAAATTGGCATCTGTGGTCATATGAGTGTAAATCGGGCGAAAGCTATATATGGGAGCTATATCTAAATCTGAACCGATTTCAACCCAATTTGGCACGCATAACTATAATGCTAATTCTACTCCCTGTGCAAAATTTCAACTAAATCGGAGCAAAAAATTAGCCTCTGTGGTCATATGAGTGTAAATCGGTCGAAAGCTATATATGGGAGCTATATCTAAATCTGAACCGATTTAAACCAAATTTGGCACGCATATCTACAATGCTAATTGTACTCCCTGTGCAAAATTTCAACCCAATTGGGGTAAAACTCTGGCTTCTGGGACCGTATTAGTCCATATCGGGCGAAAGATATATATGGGAGCTATATCTAAATCTGAACCGATTTCAATCAAATTTGGCACACATGACTATACTACTAATTGTACTCTTAGTGCAAAATTTCAACTAAATTGGGCCAAAACTCTGGCTTCTGGGGCCATATAAGTCCATATCGGGCGAAACATATATATAGGAGCTATATCTAAATCTGAACCGATTTCTTCCAAAATCAATAGGTATCTATTCTGAGCCAAAACACATACTTGTGCCAAATTTGAAGTCGATTGGACTAAAACTGCGACCTAGACTTTGATTACAAAAATGTGTTCACGGACAGACGGACAGACGGACAGACGGACAGACGGACAGACGGACATCGCTATATCGACTCATGAGCCCACCCTGAGCATTTTTGCCAAAGACACCATGTGTCTATCTCGTCTCCTTCTGGGTGTTGCAAACATATGCACTAACTTATAATACCCTGTTCCACAGTGTGGAGCAGGGTATAATTATATACATAAATACGTTTAATTGTTGAATTTTCTTTATATAGAAGTGTGCCACTTTTCTAAAATGAGTGTGCCACCTTTTATGGCTCGTTACACTTTCTGCAAATTATCAATGGTAACGCTGCAGTGGTTTCAAGCGATTACGTATCGCCTGAAAGTATACAAAGTTTTTGTATTAATTAAGCTACGACACTTTCATGAGTTGTGAATTTCAAGTAGTTATATTTGACGATATGGAGATAACATAAGATCATTGATATTATACAGAAACAAGCATATACGGCCGTAAGTTCGGCCAGGCCGAATCTTATGTACCCTCCACCATGGATTGCATAGAAACTTCTACGAAAGACTGTCATCCACAATCGAATTACTTGGGTTGTGGTATCTTAAAACTTCTTAACATCGTTTTCTAAATTGTGAGTTAGTCCATACGTGGTATATACTAGACAAAAAGGTATGGATAGGTAAGTCTACAAATAATTACAAATCGATATGGACTTTTGCACGGTACGTAGAGACCCAGAATTGAAATATGGGGGTCGCTTATATGGGGGCTATATACAATTATGAACTTGATATGGACCAATTTTTGTGTGATTGGAGATCGATTTATCTGAGGGCTATATATAACTATAGACCGATATGGACCTAGTTAGGCATGATTGTTAACGGCCATATACTAGCACAATGTACCAAATTTCAACTGACTCGGATTAAATTTGCTCCTCCAAGAGGCTCCAAAACCAAATCTCGGGATCGGTTTATATGGGGGCTGTATATGATTATGGACTGATATGGACCACTTTTGGCATGGTTGTTAAATATCATATACTACACCACGTACCAAATTTCAACCAGATCGGATGAATTTTGCTTTTGCAAAAGGCACCGGAGGTCAAATCTGGGGATCGGTTTATATGGGGACTCTATATAAATATGGACTGATATGAACCAATTCCTGCATGGTTGTTGGATACCATATACTAATATCACGTACCAAATTTCAACCGAATCGGATAAATTTTGCTCTTCCAAGGGGCTCCGAAAGTCAAATCTGGGGATCGGTTTATATGGGGGCTATATATAATTATCGACCAATTTTTGCATGGGTGTTTGAGGCCATATATTAACACCACGTACCTTCCACTGAATCAGATGAATTTTGGTCTTCCGAGAGGCTCCGGATGTCAAATCTGGTGATCGGTTTATATGAGGGCTATATATAATTATGGACCTATGTGAACCAATTTTTGCATGGTCATTAGAGTCGATATACTCACACCATGTACCAAATTTCAGCCGGATCGGATGAAATTTGCTTCTCTTAGAGGACCCGCAAGCCAAATCGGGGGATCGGTTTATATGGGGGGTATATATCATTATGGACCGATGTGGACCAGTTTTTGCATGGTTGTTAGAGACCATATACTAACACTATGTACCAAATTTCAGCCGGATCGGATGAAATTTGCTTCTCTTAGAGGATTCGCAAGCCAAATTCGGGGGTCCGTTTATATGGGGGCTATACGTAAAAGTGGACCGATATGGCCAATTTACAATACCATCCGACCTACATCAATAACAACTACCCAGCAAAAAAATTTGGAAGTTCTTCCAAAGGCACAACTTTAAAAGCACTTCCAGAAGATGCACTCCCAATGATGTTCTTTATTTTAACTACCCAGGAAGTTCTTTTAATTCAATTTTTTATAACTTAGTTTTTTCATACTTTTAATGGTTAATTTTAACTTTTTTTGTTTCAAATAGGTTAAAAACAGAGTAAGAATTCATAAAATGGTAGAAATCATTTAAATTTTGTCTAAAAAAATACTAATTCCAATCTGAAAAAATTGTGAATTTTTGAAAATATTTTCAGTCAAACGTTTCCGACAAGCGTTAAAATCCATTAAAATTATAAGAAAATTATAAAAATTATTTATTTGGCAAAATATAACAGAATTTGTTTATTTACATCCAAAACATTGAATTCGGATCACACCTAAAGAAGTGATGCAAATTCAGTGCAACGGCTGTTGAAAAGGAGGACTTCTTGCTGCCCTGCAAAAAAAGCGTTGGCAAAAAAGTAATGAAAATGTTCTTTTTGGATCCGGAAGTGGTGCAAAATTGACGCCGAAGCGATGAATTTAACATGGGCTTGTCATAGGACGGAAGTCCTCCATTTCAACAGCCGTTGCACTGAATTTGCATGACTTCTTTAGTTGTGATCCGAATTCAATGTTGTGTATGTAAATTAAAAAATTCTTTGATATTTTGTCAAATAAATAAATTTTTATATTTTTTTATAATTTTTAATGGATTCTAACGCTTGTCAGAAACGTTTGAACTCACCTCTTTTCAAAAATTCACAATTTTTTCAGATTGGATTTAGCATTTTTTTCGACAAAATTTTAATGATTTGTAACATTTTATCAATTCTTACTCTGTTTTTAACATATTTGAAACAAAAAAAGTTAAAATTACCCACTAAAAGTATGAAAAACCCAAGTTATAAAAAATTGAATTAAAAGAACTTCCTGGGTAGTTAAAATAAAGAACATCATTGGGAGTGCATCTTCTGGAAGTGCTTTTAATGTTGTGCCTTTGGAAGAACTTCCAAATTTTTTTGCTGGGTGGGTACTTGTGCCAAGTTTCAAGTCGATAGCTTGCTTCGTTCGGAAGTTAGCGTGATTTTAACAAACGGACGGACGGACATGCTCAGATCGACTCAGAATTTCAACACAACCCAGAATATATATATACTTTATGGGGTCTTAGAGCAATCTTTCTTTGTGTTACAAACGGAATGACAAAGTTAATATACCCCTATCCTATGGTGGAGGGTATAAAAATAATATTTACTATATGGGATAAGACTTGTTATAAAAATTATTTACATTTTTAGCCACCTTTTGTTGCGATTGGCTCCTCTTTTTAGCATTTCCCAACGGCAATGAATATGCCTAAATAGAAATTATCAATTCTGAGTTTGTGAAAAATTATTCCTCACTTTAATATCTCTAGCATAGACAAAAAAAAAACTTGTGCCCGTTTTGTCTCGTAGGATAGTCAGGACAACAGGGTGCAGCTATAATTTATTAAATGCTTCATTTGCATAAAATGACAGTTAGAAAAAAAATGATCATCTTTTTTATTTTTGCTGTCGCTATTATATGGCGCTCTTTTTCATTTGCGACAAAGCATTTTTTTCTACAAAAGCTGGGCGTAAAGTCAAGAAGACAAAACATAACCGAGTGTGCACATTTCCAGTCTGCTTGGTTGTGTGATGTCATTGTACGATAGAGTTTTAAAGGAGAAATGAGAAAATTCCTAACGCATAAATTGCAAAATTTTTTTCTAAGCTGTGAACAAAAAAAAAAAATTAAACGAAACAGAACGACAGAAATTAAGTGAACAACCAAACACATTTTTCACTGTCGAAGATTAGAAGGACAACTCAAGAAGCAAAAGATAAATTATAATTGCCTAAGACAAATTTAATGTTTCTCTTCTGGAGGATAAGAATGAGAAATTGGATGGAAATGCTATGTAATGAGCTGTAAGAAGAAATTTATTAAATATTTAAATGTTTACATTAAATGCTTACCACAAACAGTTAGCCATTTTGCTAGTAACATATCGAATATCGACATTAAAAATTCTACTGCTTCATTTCATACACCATGGTGGTCTATCGTGTGAGATTGGAGAAATTTGGGAATAATTTTTCATTCATAATTTTGTTTGGCGTGATAAAAAAAAAACAATTTTTGTTCGATTTTGAATTAGTTTTCATATTTAACTTTACACTGAAAAAAAACACATTATTACCAAACAGAGTTAAAAACAGATATTTAAACTATGTATTTTTGATTTATCTGTCGATCTGCATCTTTATCCATTTTTTTGTAAAAGGTTGACTTAGCACCCTTATACATTAAGCTAACGGTTTGTTTTTACAAAAAAAAAAAAATTGCAAAAGTATTATTAATTAATTAATTTTTTAATTGAAATATCTTATCATGAAAATAATATTATAAATTACAGTTTTAATTGAGCAAAAAAAATACTTGATGAAAAAATGAACTGATTTTAGGTTTTGGGTGGATTTTTCAATTTTTTGGGGGTGGTCACGAATTAAAGTCCTTTTCTCTGTAGGACGCATATTTAAGAAGATACGGCAAAAGAAGTTTTTCATATAAAAATTTCAATTTTTTTAGTTTTTGGGTGGATTATTAAAATTTTCGTGACTCACGCGTGAGTCACGCTGACGGCAACGGCGTGAGTGTGCGTGAGTCACGAAAATAATATCTTCGTGAGTGTGCGTGAGTAACGAATTTCGGAAAAACACGCTCACAAAAATAATCCCGCTTACGAACATAAAATCTTACGAGTTGAATTCATTTAGAATTTTAATGACCTAGGTGGTAAAAGTTTTATAACGCACTCGATTTTAGCCATACTCATGTTTTTAGTCAGCTTCTATATAGAGGTGTGCACGTGACACGAAATTGTCGTGACTCACTAAAATTTTCGTGACTCACGCTGACGGCTACGGCGTGAGTGTGCGCGAGCGTCAGCAAAATATTACTCATGTGCACACATCTATTTCTGTAGTTAAATCCTTCATAAAATTATTCGTGAGTCACGAGGTTTTTCGTGAGTCACGATATTTAAAAGATTTTCGTGCGTAAAAGATTTTCGTGCGAGCAAAATATTACTCATGTGCACACATCTATTTCTGTAGGTAAATCCCTCATAAAATTATTCGTGAGTCACGAGGTTTTTCGTGAGTCACGATATTTAAAAGATTTTCGTGCGTGAGTACAAATTTTCTTTTCGTGAGCGTGCGTGAGTCCTACCAAAAAATATCTTGCGTGAATAAGATTTCTCCGTCGTGAGTGTGCGTGAGCAAAATATTACTCGCGTGCACACCTCTAGTGGTCACGAATTAAAGTCCTTTTCTCTGTAGGACGCATATTTAAGAAGATATGGCAAAAGAAGTTTTTCATATAAAAATTAAATTTTTTTTAGGATTTGGGTCCATATTTCAATTTTTTGGGGGTGGTCACGAATTAAAATCTTTTTCGCTCTAGGACGCATATTTAAGGAGATATGGCCAAAAAAAATTTTTCATATAAAAATTTAAATTTTTTTAGAATTTGGGTCCATTTTTTCAATTGTTTGGGGATGGTCACGAATTAAAGCCCTGTTTGCTCTAGGAAGCTTAGTTTAGGAGATATGGGAAAAAGAAGTTTTTCATATTTATTTTTTTTTTAGGTTTTGGGTGGGTGAAACTTTGCACAAGTAGTCAGATTGTCTTGCAAATGGACCATATAGTACCAATTTTTGGGTATAAACCCCATATAAACTGATCACCATATTTGACTACCGTGGTCGAAAAAAAATTCGTAGTTAAGTGAAAGTTAATTTTAACTTATTTTTATTGCACATAAATTATTTGCTACTAGTTAAATTTTATTATTATTGTCGAAATTTCCCACAGCTTAATGAAATCTTATTCTTTTTAAGTATGTCGCAAATATTTTATGAACTAAACATGGGTATAAAAATCAACGACCGTACACATAAGTTCAATATGAACTAAAGCAATCGAACATTTTCGTACGATTCCCAAAAATAGTAAGAATGAACTACTGTATGACTAAAATGGTTATGATTTGGCGCCAATGATTTTCCTCTTTACTTTTAGTTAATTGTTTTCTTCTAGGGAGAAATTCTAAGACGATATAAGCATGTCCGTCTGTCCGTCTGTCTGTCTGTTGTAATCACGCTACAGCCTTCTATAATGGCGCTATCGTCCCGAAATTTGGCACAGATTCGTTTTTTGTTTGCAGGCAGGTCAAGTTCGAAGATGGGCTATATCGGTCCAAGTTTCGATATAGTCCCCATATAAACCGACCTCCCTATTTGGGGTCTTAGGCCTATAAAAACCGTAGTTTTTATCAGATTTGCCTGAAATTGGAAATCTAGAGGTATTTTGGAACCATAAAGAGGTGTGTCCGTATCGGTCCATGTTTTGGTATAGCCCCCATATAGGCCGATCTCCCGATTTTGCTTCTTGGCCGTCTAGAAACTATATTTACCATCCGATTTGCCTGAAATTGAAATTCTAGAGGTATTTTGGAACCATAAAGAGGTGTGTCGAAAATGGTTTGTATCGGTCCATGTTTTGGTATAGCCCCCATAAAGACCGATCTCCCGATTTTGCTTCTTGGCCGTCTAGAAACTATATTTACCATCCGATTTGCCTGAAATTGAAATTCTAGAGGTATTTTGGAACCATAAAGAGGTGTGTCGAAAATGGTTTGTATCGGTCCATGTTTTGGTATAGCCCCCATAAAGACCGATCTCCCGATTTTGCTTCTTGGACGTCTAGAAACTATATTTACCATCCGATTTGTATGAAATTGAAAATCTAGAGGTATTTTGCGACCATAAAGAGGTGTGTCGAAAATGGTCCGTATCGGTCCATGTTTTGATATAGCCCCCATATAAACCAACCTCCCGATTTTGCTTCTTGGACGTCTAGAAACTATATTTACCATCCGATTTGTATGAAATTGAAAATCTAGAGGTATTTTGCGACCATAAAGAGGTGTGTCGAAAATGGTCCGTATCGGTCAATGTTTTGATATAGCCGCCATATAAACCAACCTCCCGATTTGGAGTCTTGGGCCTAGAAAAACCGTAGTTTTTATCCAATTTGTCTGAAATATGAAATCTAGAGGTATTTGAGGATCATAAAAAGGTGTGCCGAAAATGGTGCGCATCGGTCCATGTTTTGGTATAGCCCCCATATAGGCTGATCTCCCGATTTTGCTTCTTGGGCTTCTAGAAACTATATTTACTATTCGATTTGCCTGAAATTCTTGAGCTTCTATAAACTTTATTTATTACCTGATTTGCTTAAAATTCGAAATCTAGAAATCCACAAATAAGTGTGCCGAAATTGAGGTATATCGGTTTATTTTTTGGTATAACCCCCATATAGACTGATCTCTCGATTTTTACTTCTTGGGCGTCTAGAGACTATATTTTTTAGCCGATTTATGTGAGTAGCAAATGATGCCTATCGGTCCATGTTTTCTTGGACTTCTAGAATCCGTAGTTTTTATACGATTTGCTGGAAATTAGTAATCTATAATGAAATTTTAGACAAACGAAATTTCCTTTTTTTATAAAGTATTTTCGTTTATTCAACGATTGTCTCTAAAATTTGTGTCAAAACTTTGCTTGTCTAAAATTACGTTTCTCAAAAAAGAAAACACTTCTTTCATGGTCATGAAAATTGCTTGAAACTGAAAGTAGAATTTCCAGATTTAACTCATCGTATTTGTGTAAATAATGGCGGAAAAAATCTACAGATTTAAGATTTCAAATCAAGGCGTAATTTCATCATATACACGATATATTTATAATTCTCTAAAACTCAAACAATTCTATTATCAAGTAACCCACTACGACGAGATTCATGGTGGTGGGTATTTAAGATTCGGCCCGGCCGAATTTACTGCTTTATATACTTGTTTAATATGATCTCCTGAAACTTCAATACACTTAGTCCAACGCTTTTCTAGAAATTCTATCCCTTGATTAAAATAGTTTTCCTCAAGGTCTTCAAAATAGTTGTTAACAACTGTTATTGCATCTTCATTTGAGGTAAAACGCTTGCCAGCAAGAATTTTTTTTTTAGATTTGGGAACAAGTAAAAGTCACTGGGGGCTAAATCAGGAGAATAAGGTGGGTGGTTAAGCAACTCGTACTTTAATTCGTTGATTTTAGCCATTGTTAAAACATTCTTGTGCGCTGGTGCGTTGTCTTGATGAAAAATTATTTTTTTTGTGTTGTAAGCCAGGACGTTTTTTGTACATTTAATTGATCCAAAAGATTGCAATAGTACTCTGAATTTATTGTTTTATCCTTTTGCAGATAATCAATCAATAAAATACCTTTGAAGTCCCAAAAAACCGTTGCCATAACCTTATCAGCAGATTGAATTGTTTTTGCCTTCTGTGGGGCACTTCCTCCAGCTTCAGTACATTGTTTGGATTATTCTTTTGTCTCTGGCGTATAGTGGTGGATCCATGTCTCATCAACAGTTATGAAACGACGCTTAAAATCCATTTTATTTCGCTTAAAACGATCCAAATGTTCATTCTTATGTGTTTTTGATCGGCTGTTAACAAATGCGGCACCCATCTTGCAGAAAGTTTTTTTTTTTCATCTGCAGTTCTTCATGCAAAATTAAATGGACTCGATGATTTGAGATGCTCATGATATTAGCAATTTCACGCACTTTTATTCGTCGATCATTTAATACCATATCATGCACTTTGGCTACAATTTCTGTTGTTGTTGCTGTTTTTGGACGTCTTCAATACTTGTATGACCACGTTTAAATTCAGCAACCCAATTTTTTACTGTTGCATATGAAGGAGCACTTTCACACATTCACCATATCATTATGAATTTCTTGTCCCAATAAACCTTTTTTATGTAAATATTTAATGGCATCACGCATTTCTAATTTTTCCATTGTAAAAAAATTGCGGATGCGTCTTTTGTGAATACCTGTTTCTATATGAAGGAGTTTCCAGATCGAAAAAAAATTTAACATGTATTCATAACAGAGATGAAAGTTTCCAAAACACTTAACTTTTTTCTGTTTATACCGCGCTTTTTGTGCTAGCGCCCTTGTATGATGAGATGTAATCTCGTGAACTGTAGCTAAAAAGTACAACAGGGTATTAAATTTTCCTGGTTTTAACAACGTTTTGTGGAAATCTCAAAATGTGTAGTAAAGTTTATTTAAATTTTCGTGCGAGGTAGTTCATTCTTCATTAGCGTAGCTAGACAATTTTCCCAGGGGGGGGGGGGGGGGGGGCTATAGCCCCCCTAGCTAAAAATGTATAGACTGAACTTATAGGTTCAATTATTGTTTTATTTCATAATTTTCAAAATATTATATAATAAATATTTATATTTATATAATTCTAACAAATGGTCGACCAAAAATCAAATAAAAAACGAATAAATAAAAATTATTTATTTGGGAAAATATCACACAATTTTTTAATTCACATTCAAAACTCTGAATTCGGATCACACCGTAAGAAGTGATGCAAATGTATTGCAACGGCTGTTGAAACGGTGGACATTCATTATATGACGAGTTCCTATTACATTCATCGCTTCTCCGCCAATTTTGCACCACTTCCGGGCCCAAAAAGAACATTTTCACTTCTTTTTTGGCGACGCTTTTTTGCAGCATTATTAAGATATTATTAAGATACTGAATTTATAACCGAAAAACATCTGTTTCTATGCATTTCAGTCGATCGATTGAACTCGTTCGACATACAGAAACAGGCTGTTAGTTATTCAACCAAACCATAAGTTCAATCACAGCTCTATTTCATAAATATCAGACTTCAAACATTGCCATCGGCAACTGCTACCACAACCCAAGTAATTCGATTGTGCATGAAAGTCTTTAGCGGAACTTTGTGCGGTTGTATATACTTGTTTAATTTTTATAATAATGTAAAATCGTAAATAGGTTTTCAAATTCTGGGGGGGGGGGGGCTAACTTTTTTCTGGGGGGGTCTAAGTCCCCTCCCCAGAGGCCTTCCTACGCTTATGTCATTCTTCCTATTAAACAGTTTACTGTTTTTCGGTGCGGGAAGAGAAATTTTCATCCGATCGATTTGAAATTAATTTGTGATGCCAGTGTATGCCTTCTAACAAATTTGTAAAAATGAGTTCGTAAATGGACTGAAGCAAATATAAGAATAGGGAGTACGTATTTTTCTCGAACATACGAAGAAAAGAAATTTCGTGTTTTGATAAAATACTGTTTTCTGAAGGGGAAAAATACGGTGGAAGCAAAAACTTGGCTTGATAGTGAGTTTCCGGACTCTGCCCCAGGGAAATCAGTAATAATTGATTGGTATGCAAAATTCAAGCGTGGTAAAATGAGCACGGAGGACGGTGAACGCAGTGGACGACCGAAAGAGGTGGTTACCGACGAAAACATCAAAAAAATCCACAAAATGATTTTGAATGACCGTAAAATGAAGTTGATCGAGATAGCAGAGGCCTTAAAGATATCAAAGGAACGTGTTGGTCATATCATTCATCAATATGAATATGCGGAAGCTCTGTGAAAAATGGGTGCCGCACGAGCTCACATTTGACCAAAAACAACAACGTGTTGATGATTCTGAGCGGTGTTTGCAGTTGTTAACTCGTAATACACCCGAGTTTTTCCGTCGATATGTAACAATGGATGAAACATGGCCCCATCACTACACTCCCGAGTCCACTCAGCCGACTTTCGATTGGACTCAGGAGTGTAGTGATGGAACCGTCTCCGGCCGGTGAACCATCTCCGAAGCGTGGAAAGACTCAAAAGTCCGCTGGCAAAGTAATGGCCTCTGGTTTTTGGGATGCGCAAGCAGGGATCCGGAGCGGTCCATTTTTTTCGCTCCGCTCCGCTCCCGCTCCGGAGAAAAGAAAAACGCTCCGCTCCGAGAAAAAAAAATCGCTCCGCTCCGCTCCTCTTCGAGAAAATTATACTATATTATATAATTATATAATCTGAACCAATTTGCATAATATTTTGCGGGTTTAATTAATACCACAAAAGGTTACCTTGTTCAAAATTTGAGAAAGATCAGTTAAGAAATGAGGCCTCTACGGTCAAAAATAAGGTTATTAGGGGCGAATTTTTCAAAATCGGGCGATACATACATGGGAGCTATATCTACATCTGAACCGATTTCGATGAAATTTTGCACATACCGTTAGTATTATAGTGGACTGGATCTAGCCAACTTTGAGTAAGATCGATTGATAAATAAGGGTTTTATGGCCAAATTTAGAAAAATCGGGCGGTACATATATATGGGAGCTATAGCTAAATCTGGGAAAATCGGGCGATACATATGAGAGCTATATCTGAATCTGAACCGATTTGGATGAAATTTTGCAGACTTGAAGGGCGATGAAAAAGACCTTTTGCCAAATTTGGCGACGATCCGTTTGAAAAAAGCACAGCGTGACCCTATTTGCCGAAATCGGGCGATACATGTATATGGGAGCTATATCTAAATTTGATCCGATTTCTTCCAAATTCAATAGCGTTCGTCCTTGTGCCCTAAAAACTCCCTGTACCAAATTTCATCATAATCGGTTAATAATTGCGACCGGAATCCTGTGAACAACAAATACATGGACGGACGGACGGACGGACATCAAGCGCTAGATCGACTCAGGAGGTGATTCTGAGTCGATCGGTATATATTTTATGGGGTCTAAAATCAATATTTCTGGTAGGCACATTTTTTGGCAGATCAAACTGATTATACCCTAACCACTATGTGGTTTAGGGTATAATGACTTTAAAACAATGTGTTGAAACATTTTATTAATTTTGAAGATTTTTTCAGAAATATTAAATCCATTTTGACTTCATTAAAACGAAATTTTCATTCATATTAGGATACACATTTTAGCTATAAGGACAAAAAACTTCATTCAAGGACTTTTAGACAAGGAAAAAACTTTATTTCAGAGAAATACGTCTTCTATTCTAAGCAAAATTAGTACTTGTATTTTAAGCATGTGAAATATTTGGCCTCCCGACAATATTCTTTGCGGTGCACTATCTACTTAATATGTGATAGAAACCAACTTTATGAAAATGGACCAAAATCACCAATTCTGTTTGGTCCGACCATCGGACCAAATTTAAAAATTAGAAATCTTTTGGACCAATTTTGGTCCGATCGGACGAAAACGGCAACGCTGATTGGAATAGAAAGTCTATACACAGAGTAGAAGTAACTACTCTCCGAAAGTTTTTTTTGTTTTGCAACATACGTAGAGAAGAGGTTTTGTTATATTTGTAATGTGTGTGGGTATGTTTATGTTTGCAACAACCTTCATCGAAATCAGCCCGTGGTATACCTACGAATATTGTTACTCAGATCTAGTGTTACCTAATTTCGCTTTTTTCCCTTTATTGCAAAAATACATTTTCAAATAGCGTTTTTAAGAAATGTTCGTTCTCAAAAAAAGTAGATAACATGCAATAATACTAATCACGTCATTAGTTTTCAATGTGAGAAAAAATTAAAATAAATATATATGCGCACATTTTTCAACCAAAATTGAAAATATCCATAATTTTAATTAAATTTTCGAGAACTAATATCAGAAATAAGAGAATGCTAGGATATAGTACAATAGTAAAGCAAATATGAATGTCCTTACACTGGAAAAAAGCATGCCCGGTTCCAAAGATTTTGTCTTTACTTTAACAGTTTGGGTATTAATTCCGAGCCAAAGAAGCGGAGAATACAAGTAAGGATACTTTAAAGACGCAATTCTCTTTTAAATTTGGGGGTTATGTACTTGCTTCTAGGAAGCAAATGTTAATTTTTCATTTTTTTAGATTTTTTTCGTCAGTTGTTATCAAAATCCTTTAAAAACGAGTTAACGACAATTTTATTTTCCATATTAAGACTCGACTTCCAGTAGAAATTATGCTAGTTTCAAGTAAAAAGCGTCTTTAAAATAAAGTGTTGAAAAACATGTCTTATTTTTTAACGATTTTCTGCTTTGTAGGCAAGATGCAAAAAGGAAACAAATTTAACCCTGGACAGTCATCCCTCGTCAAAATGACGACGCGTAATTTCATTTTCGATTTAAAACGCATTTTGGTCGATTAGGAAATGATAAATTTAAGTTATACCAATACAATCATTTTATGAATTTTTGTCTTATACTAATTAAAAACAAATTGAATAAGGAAATAAATTCAATTTTGGTACTCATTTTTGATCACGATGCAAATTATAGCGTCCTGAAATAAGGCGTAGTCAAAATGACGAAGGATGACGTTAGTGTACAAAAAATAAGGATGACTTTCCAGGGTTAAAGACAATTTTATTAATTTTAAAGAATTTTTCTTAATTATTAAAGTCACGTTGACCTTACCTCAAAAATTTTATCTTTCATGTTATGATACACATTTTTAAGTAAAATCACTTAATTATAAGGACATTACAACTTCATTCAAAAGTTTATTGATTTGGATAAGGAAAAAACTTTATTTTAGAGAAATGCGTCTTCCATGTTAAGCAAAATTTGCATTCTTATTCTAAGGACATGAAATCTTTGACTTCACGACAATATTTTTTTCAAAAAACTAAAAAATTAAATATAAATAAGATCGTTTAATTGCATTTATTTGACGTTCATTACAAACATCTTTGTAGTAATACGGGATTAAATTGATCGAAAGTACTGTTGTTACTTTTACAACACATACTAGACATATATTTTGACATTTGCCGTTTTTGAAAACAATTACTAAAAAAACACGTTGTGTTTTTCCCAATGTACGTACATACAAATATACATATCGTACATTTTAAACGTTTACTCACACTACGCTAAGTACTAGCTATATTTGAAATTACCTACACAGTGTAATTTCAAAGTTACACATTTCATTCAAGTAATAATTTATTCGGAGCGGAGCGGTTTTTCATTTGGAAACCGCTCCGCTCCCGCTCCGCTCCGGATTTTAGAAATGCCGCTCCCGCTCCGCTCCCGCTCCGGCAAAAAAAGGGCTTGCTCCGCTCCGCTCCACGCTCCGCTCCGGATCCCTGTGCGCAAGGAATAATTTTTATCGATTATCTTGAGAAGGGAAAACCCATCAACAGTGACTATTATATGGCGTTAATGGAGCGTTTGAAGGTCGAAATCGCGGCAAAACGGCCCCATATGAAGAAGGAAAAAGTGTTGTTTCACCATGACAACGCACCGTGCCACAAGTCATTGAGAACGATGGCAACAATTCATGAATTGGGCTTCGAATTGTTTCCCCACCCACCGTATTCTCCAGATCTGGCCCCCAGCGACTTTTTCTTGTTCTCAGACCTCAAAAGGATGCTCGCAGGGAGAAAATTTGGCTGCAATGAAGAGGTGATCGCCGAAACTGAGGCCTATTTTGAGGCAAAACCGAAGGAGTACTACCAAAATGGTATCAAAAAATTGGAAGGTCGTTATAATCGTTGTATCGCTCTTCAAGGGAACTATGTTGAATAATGAAAACGAATTTTGACAAAAAAATGTGTTTTTCTTTGTTAGACCGGGGACTTATCAGCCAACCTGTAACATGCAGCCAAGCAAGAAAAGAATAAAACGTAGTCACATATTGTTGTAGATGAGATTAAGAGCTAAGTGGCCCAGTGGATAGTGTGTTTGGTTAGAAAACTAATGGTATGCGTTTCGATCCTCCGTCCGGACAAAAGGTAAAATTTTATAAAATGATACAAATAAAATCTAAGAAATAGTTCTAAAAGATTTGTATTACAGAAGTATAAGTTGTTTGTACTAAATATAATATTTCATTTAGAAAAGGGGATGTAATAACTTAAATCCTCTCCCTTGAGGTCTCCTTGCTCCAAGTCACCAACCAGGTGGTCTAGGAAATCCAGAACATTAATTTCTTTTGTTTTTAATTTTTTACTTCTGAACAGTTAAATTTGAATTTGACAAAAGTTAAAACAAATTACTAACCCATAGGAAAATGTTGAACTTACTATGGGTACATGCTTCTTTAGCGACATACGAAGTTCAATATTATCACTGATTAGTTAAAACTAACTTGCTAATGGGTTCATTCTTCTCTGAGTGTAGATTCGGACTAGCCGAACTGTCGGCCATATATACTTTTTTTAGGGTTCTCTCTATACGTATGTAGAAATTTTAAAGTTAACGTCAGGAATCGCTTTATTATGATGCTTACTGTACATCGTACAACGTCTGTCTCATCTCGCCAAAGATGAGTGAGGCTTGTTTTATCAACTCAGTCAAAATATGTTATATTTCATTTAGATATGAGCTTCTTATCCCGTTTTCCCTGTGTTCCCTGCTTTAAAAACTTCACGCAACAATTTCAAGGAGTTGATTTTTTTGACAGGCAAAACCTTAGGATGAACTGATACGAATTTCTTCAAGATAAGCAAATTATTACATGCATGTTAACCATAACATCCCTGTAGCTTCTGTAGTCCAATCTTGTATAGAATTTTACGAATTTAATTTGTTGTCCATTTAACTAAAGTTTCAAACATATTGGGTTTCATAAATGTCAAGATAGTTTTTGATAACGATATGCCTCAAATTCTTTCTAAATGTCTTAATCACACTATAATCATACACTTTCGTTAAGGAGACAGATAATAACAGAAAATAAGGCTGTTAAATGCTCTTTCTAACTCTCTCTTTCTCATTTCATATAATTTGCAATGTTTGTGATTATATGGTATAATTGGAAAACTTTGTCTTAACCACATAGGACTATACCAACAAACTAAGTTTATTTAGTAAGCTTCAAATTCTAACACATGGCCTCCCTTTAGCAAACAGAACAAAATCAAGCGAAAGCAAACGAAATGCTTAAAATTTCTTTCTTTATGAATAGAACTGGTCAGAGGATTCCATGACATTCGTGTGTTCACAAAGATTTACCTTACACGCACAGAAGTCTACGTCGAAGAAAGGGGTTTTTAGTTGACTTCACTTTTATTTAACTTGTCCGTGTTTCGTATTTGGATTGTCCCTAAGGACATTTATATTTTCATACTTTTGTTGAAGACAAATAAAAATACAACCAATAGCAAAAAAAAACTTTTTCCATGTTTTTGGGTTATACACGATAGAAGAAGAAAATAAGGAAACAGTAGCAATAACATCAATAATACAACTCAATCACAGTGAGAAAGATAGAGTGTGAGAGAGAGAACAACAGAGATATAAAGAGTCCAACGACAATACCCAATAGTCCTAATAATAATAAGAACAATAACAACAACAATAGCTGTAACATGTATTAATATTTGCCCTTCATTCAATTTCGTTTTATTTTTATTTTTTTCTTTCATGTCACTCGAATGTAAATATTTTTACAGTTAAATGTAATCAAGAGGAAAGTAACCAAGAAAAAAAAAGTTCTACAAAAATGGTCAAATAATAACCCATTATGCACACAAAAAATTTTTTCTCTGATTCAATCACCAAATTAATTGATCCAATTAATTTTTTAATTGAAATGTCTTCAATCACGAAAATGATAGTATCAATCACAGTTTTAATTGGGCATAGAAAAAATTCTTGATTAAAAAATTAATTGATTTTTTCAGCAAAATTCAATTAATTTTTTAATTGATTCAATTAAAAATTTAATTGATGTTGATTGCAAAACGCAATTAATTTATTAAAGTAACTATTTTTAAAAAGGTAACTATTTTTAATTACTTAGTTAGATTGGCTTAGAGTTTTTATTTGGATTAACAAATGATTGTTTGAAATACATTTTAATTAAAAAAAGTAAAAAAAAATCAGCACTTTTTTAACTGAATTAGTCTTCCGAATTTGATTAAAAAGTTAATTGTATCAATTAATTTATTAATTGAAAAAATTTTCAACTTCAATTAACTTTTTAATTGGAAATATTTTGGTGATATTTTTTTCTGTGTGGTCAAAACAAATAAACATCATTTTGTTTGTTTAGGTTTCATGTAAAAATACTTTAGTTTTTTGTGTTGACTAAGAGCATATATGTTTTAAAAGATAATTTGGACAAGAATTAGTATTGTATATTTATATTCGAACAAAAGTACTGGCATGGTATATATAGTTTTATATCCACCACCATAGAATGGCGACGGGGATATAATAAGTTTGTTATTCCATTTGTAACATATCGAAATATCGATTTCCGACTATATATATTTTTGATTAGGGAGAAATTCTAAGACGATATAACCATGTCCGTCTGTCTGTTGTAATCACGCTACAGCCTTCAATACACTCAAAAAACACTAAAAACAAGTGAAAAAATTATACACAATTGAAGCATAAAGATTTACTAAATTCGTGTCTTCCACAAAACCGTTCAAGATTTCTTAGAATTAGTACATTTTACCAATAATGCGCCAATCTTGAACTTCGTATAGTACACCCTCAAAAAGTACTTCTATATCATATACCCCAAACACATTCTGCTTCAAGCATATATATTTTCAGATTTAATCCAAACAAAATATCTTTTATATGGTTCAGATATATTATGTTTCACCTTAGGCATACACCGGTAGAAAACATTTTAATAAAATTTTCTTTTTAAGGCGCCAATTGGTTACTTCCATTTTTTTACTTGCAGAATACACTCTAGATCTCTCTTTCTAAACACATATATGTTTATAGGCTATTTCTAAATTAATATATGTTTGCATCCAATCATATTATAAATACAAACATTTTATGACCCAAACATAAAATACTCGTATGTCCCAAACATGTTATCCTAGTTTATGAACATTGTATGCTTGCACTTAAAAATATTGTGTTAAAAAATTTGAGTTCCAAACATATAATGTTTACACTCAAACAGTCTTTTTCGTACGCAGACTAAAAAGACAGTTTTTTAAAATATTTTTGCAATTTTGAACTCAAATATCTTACTTCACACTACCAATTTTTCTTTTGCAAGTGAAAAGCAACGCCTTAATATTATAAAGTGTCTGTCAAACAGAAAGTTTTGCTGCAACACAGCCACATTGATCTCAGTGATAGAATCTATTATTATCTCTAAAATAACTTTTGGAATTTATTTGTATGGATACACCTCAAAAGCCAATTTAAACAAACTTAAGACAATTTACAACTCTGCAATACGTCAGGCACTCGGAGCACATCGCTCAACAAAAATTTATAATATGCTTTTTGAGTCTACTTTGATGACAATAGAAGACTATAGAGATCATTCAACTGCAAAACTATCCAAAACCATAATCTTAAATGATCATTCTGCTCTCATGAGACTTTTTAATAAATCCATTAAGACAAAGCGTTTCCAAAACATACCCTCCGCACTTTCGCGTATCTTGACTTTCTGCAAAGATTTCGACATACCACACTCTTAGAAAAATATGTTTTTCATATGTTCCGATATAAACAAAATGTGTTTCGGGCACAATTTTAAAACACAATATATTTAAGTGCAAACAAGGAATGTTCCTAAACTAACACTAAATGTTTGGGACATCTATGTTAATATGTTAGAATATATTATGTTTGGGGCATGAATGTTTCATAAAAATCATATGTGTGAATGCAAACATATATAAATTTACAAATTTCGACTAAACATACATATGTTGTGATATTTTATTCAAAGCGACAGCGAGAGTATAGAGAAAGAAATAGAGATGGAACAAACAAATGTATGTTTCTGTTAAATAATGTTATGTTTGCATGGGCTCGTGGGCGCTGCAAACTATGCTATATAAGTGTAACTTATAACGATAATTATCTACTGGTGACTATAACAGCCACGTAGTCCAGTGGGTAGTTTGTTGGCTTACAAACTGTATAGTCCTCGGTTCGATTCTCCGTGCAGGCGAAAGGTAAAATTTGAAAAAAATTATAAAAGTGAATAATTTCTTCAACATTATTTGTATTACAGAAAAAGGTGCCAAGAACTAAAATATTTCGAGGAAGTGAAAATTACGAGTATGTTAGGCAATGAGCACAATCGTCTTTTGGAAAAATTCTTCCAAGCATATAATATTTGTGGGCTCAAAATGCTTCCAAACATATGATATGTTCACATAATACAAACATACTAATGTTTCGGCAGTATCCAATAATATATGTGCTTCCTGCAAAATATGTTTGGAACATATGTTAAAGAAGCGATTTTTTTTGAGGGTGCATACAATCAACCCACATCTAGGATTAAGGCTAGCTACTGGAATCATACCACACCTCAAATTGATTCATCTCTTAGGAGGTTTAAAAAAGAAAATACACCCCACTTAATTTACCAAAAGGAATTCCTTTCTATTCAAACCAACGTAACAGGATACAAATTTCTTTATACTGACGGATCCAAACTTGGTAGCATTACGAGTTACAGCATTGTCGAGCCAAATAATATTATCAAAACATGCCTTCTTCCTCAATATTCCTCAATATTCTCCGCGGAAATAATAGCTATTTATGAATCCCTCATCTACACTAAAGGCCTTAAGGGTAAGTTTGCCATTGTAACCGATTCGCTCTCAGCTATTGATGCTATATCAAATCCGGATAATAACAATATTTATGCTCTCCTCATTAGAAACCTATTAGCAAGGATAAATATGAAGGTAAAAATCATATGGGTTCCTGGTCACTCGAACATAAAGGGCAATGTTTTTGCCGACCAATCAGCAAAGGAAGCTACCAGACTACCCCTAATCGTTACAAAGAATCTTTCATATTGTGACATTAAGAAATTCATAAAGAACCAATTCTCTTCAAGACAATGCGATCTATGGAATATTACATCATACTGGTATAGGGAACTTAACACTAACAAGTCCACTTTACAAAGCTTCTTAGCGAAGGATACTTTACTAGCTAGAAATGACCAGATAAAATTACTGCGACTGCGTTTAGGTTATTGTAAATTAACACACAATCATTTACTCGACAAAACCATAAAAAAAGAATGTCAGTTCTGTATGTCAACTTCTATTAATATGAAACATCTACTCGTCGAATGTCCACATATTAAAACACTTTGCAATCAAATTATACCCAACAAAAATTTATTGGATATTTTGAATAATTTGTACTCAGATTGTAATAAGTCTGAAATCGTAAACTTCCTTAAAAAAAAAGTAGCCTCTACAATTCAATATAACTTTAAAAACACAATACTCATCTAATTCACATTTTTTGTTTTAATTCCTAACAAGCTTAAGACCCTAGCAGTCATAGCTTACAATTATATTTATAATTTTATTGTAAATGTAATTAATTGATAAATAAATAAATAAATAAATAAATAAATAATTTTTTAATTGATGCTGTCATTTCTGTGATTGAAGAAATTTCAATTAAAAATTAATTTGATCAATTAATTTCGTGATTGAATCAGAAAAAAATTTTTTGTGTGTAGAAATAAAATTTTAACAAAATTTTCTGTATATATAAAATGTTGACAAAATGTTCTATAGAAATAAACATTTCACAAAATTTTCTATAGCAATAAAGTTTTGGTAGATTATTTTTGGCTCGAGTGGCAACCATGATTATGAACCTGTGTGGACCAATTTTTGTGTAATTGGGGATCGGCTATATATAACAATGGACTGAATAGTCTAAGTGAGTCTGAAACTTAATCGGGCTACCACTTTAACCTAACCTAACTATAGACCGATATTGACCAATTTTGGTATGGTTGTTAGCGACCAACATGTTCATGTTCCAAATTTGAACCATGTTCCAAATTTGAACCGGATCGGATGAATTTTCTGCTCCAAGAAGCTCCCGAGGTCATATCTGGAGAACGGTTTATATGGGGGCTATATATACTTATGGACCGATATGGACCAATTCTGGCATGGTTGGTAGAGACCATATACTAACCCCATGTTCCAAATTTCAACGGATCGGATGAAATTTGCTTCTCTTAGAGGCTCCGGGGGTCAAACCTGGAGAACGGTTCATATGGGGGCTATATATAATTATGAAGCTATGTGGACCAATTTTTGCATGGTTATTAGAGACCATATACTAACCGGATCGGATGAATTTTGCTCCTCCAAGAGGCTCCGGAGGTCAAATCTGGACTGATATGGACCAATTCTGGCATGGTTGTTAGATACCCTATACTAACCCCATGTTCCAAATTTCAACCGGATCGGATGAAATTTGCTTCTCTTTGAGGCTCTGCAATCCAAATCTGGGGATCGGTTTATATGGGGGCTATATACAATTATGGACCGATGTGGACCAATTTTTGCATTTTTCCATGTACCAAATTTCAGCCGGATCCAATTTCCTGAAATTGGAAATCTAGAGGTGTTTTAGGACCATCAAGGAGTGTGCTTGAAGTTGAAAATCTAGAGGTATTTTAAGACCACAAACAGGTGTGTCGAAAATGGGGAGTATCGGTATCGATCCGATCCCCTGCTTTGGGGTCTTGAGCTTCTAGAAACCGTAGTTGTTATTCGATTTTCCTAAAATTGGAAATCTAGATGTATTTTAGGTCCAAAAAAAGGTGTGCAGAAAATGGGGTGTATCGGCCCCATAGACAGATCTCCCAAACTTACTTCTTGGGCTTCTAGAATTCGTAGTTTTTATCAAATTTGCCAGAAACATTGAAATGTCTTCAATAACGAAAATGATAGGATCAAACACAGTTTTTGTTTGGCATTAAAAAATACCTAATTAAAAAATTAATTGATATCATTTGCAAATTTCAGTTAATTTTTTAATTGATTCAATTAAAAATTTAATTGATGTTGATTAAAAACGCATCTATTTTTAATAACTTGCTTAGTGTTTTTAGGTTGATTAAATAATTTTTTAGATAAAAATAAAAAAAATCCATCACTTTTTTAATTCCCTTAGTCTTCCGAATTTGATTAAAATAATAATTGTATCAATTAATTTAGTAATTGAAAAAATTTCATCTTCAATCAACTTTTTAATCAGAAGTATTTTGTTAATATGTTTTCCGTGTTTTGAAATTGGTCAAAATATATCTAATAGAATAGTAAATAAAGTACATTTTCTTTGAAAAGGAAATTTATTAAAAATTTACTAAGACGCCATGAATTATACCAATTTACCAAACAGTACAAACATGTTTCCAGTTTTGGTAGAATTTATAACTTTGGTCATAACTCATTGACATATTTTCAAATTTCTTTGATTTCATAGTATTTGCTATTCAGTGTAACTTGACATCGTTATAGTTCAAATAAATTCAATAACATATTTTTCCTTGAAATCAGAATTTCATTCATTATAGCCTCAAGTCATATTTTCCTATACACAAATACAAACACAAACATACTGAGGATCTGTCACTGATATAGACTCCTATAAACAAATATACACTTATTTACCACCGACATAGCATCAATATTTCATTTTTTCAAAATAAACACATCCTTAGGCTACTCATAAGCAGCAGGAATGTAGCAGCGGTAGTAGCATAGCCTCATAGTCGAGTGATTTTATTATGCTTTCACAGATGGTTGCCTGGTTGATTATCTTCAACATCCCGCACATTGCCTTGTTAATATTACGGTGTCAAAGCTACTTTGGAGTTATTGGACCGACCTACTCTTGACACAGGGAATAAATATAAAAATAAAAAACATAAACATTTTTCTCCGGTCATAAATGACAAATAGCTCATCGATGATAACAACACGCCACGGCCACAGCCACAGAAAGTTAACAAAGGTCATATGGCCTTTTTAACCTGCTATTCGTTGCTGAATATTATGGTCAATATTTCGCATTGGTCAGCCCTATAGGTCAATCATTTTGATGTGTAGGGATGTAGTTTAGGGTGAGAACTATACAAAGCGGCTTAAATCTAATGATGCTTTTGTTGGTGGCTTGCTTATAATATCATGAGATATCAATAAAAGAAATTTCATATAGCTAGTTTACCAGATATCCCACAGTGGACTTGATACATTTTCCCACAAAGCAGTACAATCATCTGAATTGCCAGCTATCCAGTCCCAACCATTGTGTTACATAATTAAAAAATAATCATAAAAATGTCTGATAGAAAACAAATATATCATGGTTTTTATATTTATGACATCGTATTTTATTATTGTTCGCATAACATTTGCATTTATATGCGTATGAATGTCTATGATGTGATGACATCTAGGTTTCGTGCTGCTGAAATATAAATTCCCTTTTTGATGATCATAAAATTTGTCCTGTTGCTTTGTTGGCCTAGAAGCATTCCACACACATATGAGTTCGCATTGGAGAAAATCGCTATTTGTTTATTGCTGGATTAGAGACATTTTCTTATAAAAATTTATGCGAATTTAGAAACAGTAGTAAAATGTAAAGAAAAAAAATTAATTCGGACTTGGAAAATTCATGGGCATGGGTATGAGAAAAATTCTATTATTTCCAAATATAATGGCCTGGTTAACACAGACAAAAATATCACCAAAATATTTCTAAATAAAAAGTTGGAAAAAATAAGTTGAAATTTTGTTAAATTAAACAAGTATATACAGCCGTAAGTTCGGCCAGGCCGAAGCTTATGTACCCTCCACCGTGGACTGCGTAGAAACTTCTACTGAAGACTGTCATCCACAATCGAATTATTTGGGTTGCGGTAACACTTGCCGATGGCAAGGTATCTTAAAACCTCCTAACACCGTAATATATACCACATACTCCATATGTGGTATATATTAAACTAAAAAAGGCCGATTAAATACGTATATATTTAAGTTTAAAGTTTCTATAGAAATAAAATTTTGACAACATTTTCTATAGAAGTAAAATTGGGAATTTTATCCAAATTTTCTATAGAAATAAAATTTGGATCAAATTTTATATAGAAATAAAATTCTGACAAAATTTTCTGTAGAAATAAAATTTTGACAAAATAAAATTTTTACAAAATGTTCTATAGAAATAAAATTTTTACAAAATGTTCTATAGAAATAAAATTTTGACAACATTTTCTATAGAAATAACATTTTGACAATGTTTTCTATAAAAATAAAATTTTGGTAGATTATTTTTGGCTCGAGTGGCAACCATGATTATGAACCAATAAGGACCAATTTTTGTGTGATTGGGGATCGCTATATATAAATAACTATAGACCGAAAATCTGGGGATCGATTTATATGGGGGCTATATATAATTATGGACCGATATGGACCAATTCTTGCATGGTTGTTAGAGACCATATACTAACACCACGTACCCAATTTCAACCGGATCGGATGACTTTTGCTCCTCTAAGAGGCTCCAGAGGTCAAATCTGGGGATCGGTTTATATGGGGGCTATATATAATTATGGGCCGATGTGGACCAATTTTTGCATGGTCATTACACACAAAAAATTTTTTCTCTGATTCAATCACCAAATTAATTGATCCAATTAATTTTTTAATTGAAATGTCTTCAATCACGAAAATGATAGTATCAATCACAGTTTTAATTGGGCATAGAAAAAATTCTTGATTAAAAAATTAATTGATTTTTTCAGCAAAATTCAATTAATTTTTTAATTGATTCAATTAAAAATTTAATTGATGTTCATTGCAAAACGCAATTAATTTATTAATTAAAAAAGGTAACTATTTTTAATTACTTAGTTAGATTGGCTTAGAGTTTTTATTTGGATTAACAAATGATTGTTTGAAATACATTTTTAATTAAAAAAGTAAAAAAAATCAGCACTTTTTTTAACTGAATTAGTCTTCCGAATTTGATTAAAAAGTTAATTGTATCAATTAATTTTTTAATTAAACATTTTAAAAATTGCAATCATTGACTTAATTAACTCAATGTTTCAATCATGATTAAAAAGTTAATTGTATCAATTAATTTATTAATTGAAAAAATTTTCAACTTCAATTAACTTTTTAATTGGAAATATTTTGGTGATATTTTTTTCTGTGTAGAGAACATAAACCAAAACCATGTACCAAATTTCAGCCGGATCGGATGAAATTTGCTTCTCTTAGAGCAAATTCCGTTTGTAACACATCGAAATATTGCTCTAAGACCCCATAAAGTATATATATTCTGGGTCGTGCTGAAATTCTGAGTCGATCTGAGCATATCCGTCTGTCCGTCTCTTGAAATCACGCACGAAACAAGCTATCGACTTGAAACTGGGCACAAGTAGTTGTTATTGATGTAGGTCGGATGGTATTGCAAATGGGCCATATCGGTCCATTTTCACGTATAGCCCCCATATAAACGGACCCCCAAATTTGGCTTGCGATTGCTCTAAGAGATGCAAATTTCATTTGATCTGGCTGAAATTTGGTACATGGTGTTAGTATATGGTATCTAACAACCATGCAGAAATTGGTCCATATCGGTCCATAATTACATATAGCCCCCATATAAACCGATCTCCCGATTTGGCTTGCGGAGCCTCTAAGAAAACCAAATTTCATCCGATCCGGCTGAAATTTGGTACATGGTGTTAGTATATGGTCTCTAACAACCATGCAAAAATTGGTCCACATCGGTCCATAATTATATATAGCCTCCGTATAAACCGATCCCCCGATTTGGCTTGCGGAGCCTCTAAGAAAACCAAATTTCATCCGATCCGGCTGAAATTTGGTACATGGTGTTAGTATACGGTCTCTAACAACCATGTAAAAATTGGTCCACATCGGTCCATAGTTATATGTAGCCCCCATATAAACCGATCCCCCGATTTGTCTTGCGGAGCCTCTACGAGAAGCAAATTTCATCCGATCCGGCTGAAATTTGGTACATGATGTTAGTATATGGTCTCTAACAACATTGCAAAAATTGGTCCACATCGGTCCATAATTACATATAGCCCCCATATAAACCGATCCCCCGATTTGGCTTGTGGAGCCTCTAAGAGATTCAGTTTAAATTTGGTACGTGATGGTAATATATGGTCTCACATACCCACGCAAAAATTGGTCGAAATAGGTCAATAATTATATATAGGCCCCATATAAACCGATCCCCAGATTTGACCTCCGGAGCCCCTTGGAAGAGCAAAATTCATCCGATTCGGTTGAAATTTGGTACGTGATGTTAATATATGGAAAAATTGGTCAAAATCGGTCAATAATTATATATAGGCCCCATATAAACCGATCCTCAGATTTGGCCACCGGTGCCTTTCGGAGAAGCAAAATTCATCCAATCTGGTTGAAATTTCGTACGCGGTGGTAGTATGTTATATGATATTTAACAACCATGCCAAAAGTGGTCCATATCAGTCCATAATCATATATAGCCCCCATATAAACCGATTCCGAGATTTGGTTTTGGATCCTCTTGGAGGAGCAAATTTCATCCGAGTCAGTTGAAATTTGGTACATGTTGTGGTAGTATATGGCCGTTAACAACCATGCCTAACTAGGTCCATGTCGGTCTATAGTTATATATAGTCCTCAGATAAATCGATCTCCAATCACACAAAAATTGATCCATTCAAGTTCATATTTAATTCTATATAAAGGGTGATAGGTCAAAATTTGGTCAAGGGAAAACGCGTGTAAATCGGTGAAATCGTTTATTTAAAAAAGCAAATTAAATTTCTTTTTCAAGTTCAATAAGTATAAAATTCAGGAAAAATATTCAGTTAGGCTTTCGCTTTTCCAAATCCGAATTGCCGAGCCTCACGCTTGACACCTGCCATCAGATTTTGTACAGCCACCTTGTCCACCTTCTTCGCCGCAGAAAGCCAGTTTGCCTTGAACTGCTGCTCGTCCTTAGCAGTTTTTTGGTCTTCTTTAGGTTCCGCTTGACAATAGCCCAGTATTTCTCAATTGGGCGGAGCTCTGGCGTGTTGGGAGGGTTCTTGTCCTTGGGAACCACCCTGGCCTTTTTAACGTAATGGCACGATGCCAAATCCGGCCAAAACAGTACGGAACAACCGTGTTTCTTCAAGAAAGGCAGCAGACGTTTATTCAAACACTCTTTCACGTAAATTTCTTGGTTGGCAGTCCCGGAAGCTATGAAAATGCTGCTTTTCAAGCCACAGGTACAGATGGCTTGCCAAACCAGATATTTCTTTGCGAACTTTGACAGTTTTATGTGCTTGAACATATCTGCTACCTTTCCCCTTCCTTTTGCCGTATAAAACTCCTGTCCCGGAAGCTGCTTGTAGTCGGCTTTGACGTAGGTTTCGTCGTCCATTACCGCGCAGTCAAACTTCCTCAGCATCGTCGTGTACAGCCTCCGGGATCGCGCTTTGGCCGTCGTTTGTTGTTTATCATCGCGATTTGGAGTCACTACCTTCTTGTAAGTCGATAGTCCGGCTCGTTTTTTGGCTCAATGCACGGTTGATGACGATACACTCAGCTTATTTGCGGCATCTCGGAGAGAGAGGTTAGGGTTTCGCTTGAAACTACCGGCAACTCTCTTTGTCGTCTCAGCGGCTTCCGGTTCGTTCCCCAAACACTTTAATTACATTTGTAACGGTTGATTTGGCAACTTTTAGCGATTTTGCCAGCTTTGCGTGCGAGTAGCTCGGATTTTCGCGATGCGCGAGCAAAATTTTGATACGCTGCTCCTCTTGCTTGGACGGCATTTTGACAACTGAAGAGTGAATTCCAAAATCAAAATAGGAGCAACATTCTACACACACACACCTTCAAAATGAGGGATGTTCAGGTTTTTTAAATGCAAAATTGAAAGAAATACGTCAAGTTTATATTGACCAAATTTTGACCGTATCACCCTTTAGCCCCCATATAAGCGACCCCATATTTCAATACTGGCTTTCTACGTACCGTGCAAAAGTCCATGTCAATTTTTAATAGTTATTTGTAGACTTACCTATACATAACTTTTTTGTCTAATATATACCACGTATGGACTAGTTTAGAAAACGATGTTAAGAAGTTTTAAGATACCACAACCCAAGTAATTCGATTGTGGATGACAGTCTTTCGTAGAAGTTTCCACGCAATCCATGGTGGAGGGTACATAAGATTCGGCCTGGTCGAACTTACGGCCGTATATACTTGTTTATTTCTGTAAACTTCAGATTTACTCTAGTGAGGAGTACTGATTACTGCAAACCCTTCTGCTATGCAGGACTTAGATCCTCCTACTTCTATTCCAAATCCAAACTATTATTAGTCTTCTCTTTTTCTCGATGTTTGAGCCATGATTAATGCAGTTATCATTTGCATTGGTGTAATTGAATTCCTGCATATTTTATCTCAAGTTATAACTTGGCTTTTGGCATCGTGTGGCATCAATTGCATTAAAGATGAATTCCTGGAAATTAAAGAAGATTCCTTCCTCATGCTATTCTTCTATTCCTTTATTGTTGATTTCTGTTTGTTTTTTTTTTTCTTTCGATTTTTTTCTTTTTTTTTGTATAATATAAAGTCTACATTCCAGCTTGTGCCTGCTGTTGTTTGCTTGATGATTTGAAATTTATGGTAATATAAATCCAGATGATTCCCTATGCTTTCCATATTTTCTGATTCATTTCTTTTTGGTTTTGCTTTTGTTGCCGTCAGCCTTGTTGCCTCCTATGTACTGGGGGGTGGGGATGGGAAGTTTCGGATTTCATTTCTTTTGTGTTGTCTGTCAATTGTTTATGACGTTGAAGGCTCACAGTGATTGCGTCTGAACAAAATATGGAATATGTTTTGTAACAAATGGGTGGTAAATTTCTCACAATTAGTTCTGATTTATCAAGGGTCCGGAGGATATATATGGAGAAAACGTATAAAGGGTGATACGGTCAAAATTTGGTCAATATAAACTTGACGTATTTCTTTCAATTTTGCATTTAAAAAACCTGAACACCTCTCATTTTGAAGGTGTGTGTGTCTAGAATGTTGCTCCTATTTTGATTTTGGAATTCACTCTTAAGTTGTCAAAATGCCGTCCAAGCAAGAAGAGCAGCGTATCAAAATTTTGCTCGCGCATCGCGAAAATCCGAGCTACTCGCACGCAAAGCTGGCAAAATCGCTAAAAGTTGACAAATCAACCGTTATAAATGTAATTAAAGTGTTTGGGGAACGTTTGTCGACAGCCAGGAAGCTGGATCGAGGGGAAATCGAAAACCGGAAGCCGCTGAGACGACAAAGAGAGTTGCCGGTAGTTTCAAGCGAAACCCTAACCTCTCTCTCCGAGATGCCGCAAATAAGCTGGGTGTATCGTCTACAACCGTGCATCGAGCCAAAAACGAGCCGGACTATCGACTTACAAGAAGGTAGTGACTACAAATCGCGATGATAAACAAAATACGACGGCCAAAGCGCGATCCCGGAGGCTGTACACGACGATGCTGACGAAGTTTGACTGCGTGGTAATGGACGACGAAACCTACGTCAAAACCGACTACAAGCAGCTTCCGGGACAGGAGTTTTATACGGCGAAAGGAAGGGGAAAGGTAGCAGATATGTTCAAGCACATAAAACTGTCAAAGTTCGCAAAGAAATATCTGGTTTGGCAAGCCATCTGTACCTGTGGCTTGAAAAGCAGCATTTTCATAGCTTTCGGGACTGTCAACCAAGAAATTTACGTGAAAGAGTGTTTGAATAAACGTCTGCTGCCTTTCCTGAAGAAACACGGTTGTTCCGTACTGTTTTGGCCGGATTTGGCATCTTGCCATTACGGTAAAAAGGCCATGGAGTGGTACGCCGCCAACAACGTGCAGGTGGTTCCCAAGGACAAGAACCTTCCCAACACGCCAGAACTCCGCCCAATTGAGAAATACTGGGCTATTGTTAAGCGGAACCCAAAGAAGACCAAAAAAAATGCTAAGGACGAGCAGCAGTTCAAGGCAAACTGGCTTTCTGCGGCGAAGAAGGTGGACAAGGTGGCTGTACAAAATCTGATGGCAGGTGTCAAGCGTGAGGCCCGGCGATTCGGATTTGGAAAAGCGAAAGCCTAACTGAATATTTTTCCTGAATTTTATGCTAATTGAACTTGAAAAAGAAATTTAATTTGATTTTTTAAATAAACGATTTCACCGATTTACACGCGTTTTCCCTTGACCAAATTTTGACCGTATCACCCTTTAATATGTGTGCACAGATTACACTGAAAAAAGCATGCCCGATTCCAAAAATGTTGGTCTTTACACTCATGATTTTGGTATTGATTCCGAGGCAAAGAAGCGGAGAATTGAAGTAAGGATATATTAAAGACACAAATATCTTTTAAATTTAAGTTTTGAGTACTCGATTCTAAGAAAAAAAATTTAATTAAATCGTTTTTCAGCTTTTTTCTTCATTTTGCTTTGTTTCAAGTAAAAACTGATTTTAAAATAAAGTATTGAAAAACAACGCTCTTTTTTGTTTTGTAGTGAAGATACAAAAAGTCAACAAACTTAAAGGGTTATAGAAGCCCAAGAAGTAAAATTGGGAGATCGGTCTAAACGGGGGCTATACCAAAACATGGATATACATTTCAAATTCCATGCAAATCGGATTGAAAATACGGTTTCTAGAATCGAGTGGTCGGTCTATATAGAGGTTATAGCAACCCAGCAAAAAAATTGGAAGTTGTTCCACAAACATTTCTTTTAAAGCCCATCCCAGAATCCCCCATCGATTTTTTCCAACTTCCGATGCAGTCCTTTTGGACAAGTCAACAAACATTTCTTTTAAAGCGCATCGTGGGATCCCCCAATAATTTTTTCCACTTCCGATGCAGGCCTTTTGGACAAGTGCACAAATATTTCTTCTAAAGCGCATCTTGGGGTCCCCCAATGATTTTTTTCTACTTCCGATGCAGTCCTTGTGGACAAGTATTAGAAAGAACGCAATCAGGCTATTTTTGTACAATTATTTTGTACAATTTTGTACAATTAAATTTTACAAAAATTTAGAAAACTAATAAAAAAACTAACAAAAATAGAAATTAATATAAAAAGTAAAAAAAAATAAAAAAAAAATTCATCCGCGCTGGGATTTGAACCTGTGCCGTTTGACTTTATCGCTTCCATGGAAGTTCTTTTGAGAAGGTTTTGCAAATTACGAGAATTTTTATTTTTTTTATGGAAAAAATATGTGTATATGAAAATATATGCCGAAAATAAAAAATAAAAACGATACATGATATAAAAAAAATAATTTTTTAGAAAAATATTTGCTAAAAAAATTGGCGCTGTTGAGATTTGAACCTGCGTTTCTTATTTTTTCGTTCATACTAATAAAGAACATCTCGAGAAGCAATTATATTGTTATTCCTTGGTGTCGTATTCAGAGATGGTCTGTATCAAACTTTTTTAGGTTTGCGACTGTCGCAAAGTTGTAAACGTCGTAAACGTCACATACGCGTCGTAAATGTAAAAAAAGTAACAAAAGTCGCAAACTGAAAATACTTTAGTCGCGTCGGCTAGGCAGCGAATTCGATGATATCCAAGACGATGGTAGATGCGAAGAAGTTTCAATTCTTAGGAATGTTCACAATTTTCGGTTTTAGTCCCCACATTTTCCCTATTGCTTTTTGCACGAGTACAGGGTAACCGTGGATTTCCTCGTCCTTTCTTAGCTTTAAGTTCAGCCTTCTGTCCAATATAACTCCAAGGTATTTTACACACTCACTAACGGGAATTTCGATACCACCTAAGAAAATAGGCTTGACCATGGGAAAACTTTCACAAATTTCTGCAGAAACTCACAGCAAATGCTGTCAAACTAAATTTAAAAATGTTCAGGATTTCTTCTATTCAAAATTTGGTTTTCTACAGTAGGTTTACGACTTTTGCGACATACGTATTATACCGTCGCAAACGTATGTCGCAAAAGTCACAGTTTGTGACAGGCCAACTCTGGTCGTATTACGATCATATCACAAACATTTGAATTGACCTTTCGACGCTTTATGTTCAATGGCGTTTGTGGCTTAGTGTGCTAAGGCGTTCTGTTATGGTGCCAGCAAACCCAGGTTCAACCCCTGGTCGGAGCGAAAAAGTTTTTCAAATTGTAAAAATTAGATAATAGGAAAATATTTGTGTAATAAAACATATTGATGGAAAAAAGTGAAATTGGTTGACAATTTTTTTTCGCTTTTTAAATTTCTTCATTCAAATTAACTTCCAGCGCACAACTTCTAAAGCAATGCAAAGGATCCAAAAAGGGAGTACTTCTGTCCTATGACAAGCCCATATAAAATTCATTGGAGATGATCCAAGTTTGCACTACTTCCGGATCACAGATTGGGGATCCAAACTACTTTTTTGGAAGCTCTTTTTTGCTGGGAAATAATGGACCGATATAGCCCATCTTCGAACGTGACATGCCTGCAAACAAAAAACGATTCTGTGTCAAATTGCAGGTCGATACCACCATTATTGAAAACTGTACGTTGATTACAACAGACAGACAGAAAGACAGACGGACATGGTTATAATGTCTTAGAATTTTTCCCTGAAATCGATATTTCGATGTGTTACAAACGAAATAACAAATTTATTATACCTCCATCACTATTCTTTGGTGGTGGGTATAAAAATTTATATAATTTTTTTATTCAAAGTTAGATTTTCCACATTGGGTTTATGACTTTTGCGAGAGGCCAACCCTGTTGCCTACCTCTTTTGAACTATATTGCCTCCAACTTTATTTGATGAGATTTAAGGCAATAATCATAAAGTCTGATCTTTTAATTATTAATGGGGTTCTACGGTAAGATCATAAGTTTCAAAACTATGATGCAGGGTATATGAGCTTCGGCTGTAGCAAATTCTAAAGCCTTGCTTATTTGTTTGATTTTGAATTTGACTGTATGATTGTTTTTTATCCCTTTGCTACACCGGTTCCCGATTAAGATATTTTCTTTTGCAAATTTCCATGAACGAATTTATAATCATTTGGCAAAGTATTGTAAACTCATAGCAATAAACATAATTCTTCAATCCTTCGCAATTATCTTTGTTATATTTTCTCTGAATTATTGTGGCTCACAAAGGAATTTTCTCCATTTGGGTCTCCGCATTACGGTCTCTAATAACTCCCATATCGGAATACTGTCAAATACATTAAATTGCTTCTTGACTTATTGACAATGTTGATTTCTGGGTATTTGTGTTCGGCTCTCAAATGAGTACTGATGATGTATGTGTGTGTATAGATGAATACGTGTGCACGCGTGTGTGTTAGCATGAACGTGTGTTTGAATCAAGAATTCTGAGATAAGTATGCATATGTATGCTAAATATTTGTATTTCACAGACATTTCGTTTATCTAAATGTCGTTGTTTGCTAGTCAGTAATAGGAATAGAGTAACTCCAGGGAAGAGAAGTGGCGCTATTGTCATAAACATTCGCATATGTTAGGCCCTTTGTATGCCTTCTATCTTACGGTGCGTCGGTCTATTCGTGAGTGGAACAGTTTCTACGTCTTTAGTTCAGACAATATGACATTTTTATTGTGAATATCATTTGTAAACTGATGTATTTGAAAATACATTTGTTTATGGGGCATTCCATATTAATGTCCATAATAATATGGAAAATATTTTTATTTATTTTTATTTAATTTTATTTCTATAGAAAATTTTGTCAACATTTTATATTTATAGTAAATTTTGTCAAAATTTTATTTCTATAGACCACTTTTATCAAAATTTTATTTCTATAGAACATTTTGTCAACATTTTATTATTACAGAAAAATTTTTCAAAATTTTATTTCTATAGAAAATTGTTTAAAAATTTTATTTCTAAAGAAAATTTTTGCAAAATTTTATTTTTATAGAAAACTTTGTCAAATTGTATTTCTATAGGAAATTTTGTCAAAATTTTATTTCTAAAGAAAATTTTTGCAAAATTTTATTTTTATAGAAAATTTTGTCAAATTGTATTTTGTCAAAATTTTATTTCTATAGAAAATTGTGTCCAAATGTTATTTCTATAGGACATGTTATTTCTGTAGACAATTTTGTCAAATTGTATTTCTATAGGAATTTTTGTAAAAATTTTATCTCTATAGAAAATTTTATTTCAATTGAAAATTTTGTCAAAATTTAGTTAAATTGAAATTTGTCTCAAAATTTTATTTGTATAGAAAATTTTTTCAAAATTTTATTTCTATAAAAAGTTTTGTTTCATACAAAATTTTTTTCAAAATTTTGTCCCTATAGAAACTTTCGTCAAAATTTAATCTCTACACAAGATTTTGTCAAAATATTTATTTCTATAAAAAATTTTGTCAAAATTGTATTTCTATAGAAAATTTTTTCAATGTTTAATTCTATAGAAAATTTTGTCAAAATTTTACTTCAATTGAAAATTTTCTCAAAAATTTATTTCTCTAGCAAATTTTGTCAAAATTTTATATTCATAGCAAATTTTGTCAAAATTTTATTTCTAAAGAAAATTTAGTCAAAATTGTATTTCAATTGAAAATTTTTATTTTAATAGACAATTCTTGTCAAAATTTTAAAATTTTTTTTTTCAAGTTTTATATAGAAAATTTTGTCAAAATTTTATTTCAGTTGAAAATTTTCTCAAAATTTTATTTCTCTAGCAATTTTTGTCAAAATTTTATGTCTATAGAAAATTTTATAAAAATTTTGTTTCTATAGAAAATTTTTTCAACATTTTATTATTATAGAAAAAATTTTTCAAAATTTTATTTCTATAGAACATTTTTTCAACATTTTATTATTATAGAAAAAATTTTTCCAAATTTTATTTCTATAGAAAATTTTGTGAAAATTTTACTTCTATAGAAATTTTGTCAAAGGTTTATTTCTATAGAGAATTTTGGCAACATTTTATTTCCATAGAAACTTTTTTCAGAATTTTATATATATATAGCAAATTTTGTCAAAATTTTATTTCTATAGAAAATTTTATAAACATTTTATTTCTGTAGAAAATGTTGTCAAAATTTTATTTCTATAGAAAATTTTGTCAAAATTTTATTTCTATAGAAAATTTTGTCAAATTTTTTTTCTATAGAAAATCTTGTCAAAATTTTATTTCTATAGAAAATTCTGTGAAAATTTTATTTCTATAGGAAATTTTGTCAAAATGTTATTTCTATAGAAAATTTTATTTCTATAGGAAATTTTGTCAAAATGTTATTTCTATAGAAAATTTTGTCAATTTGTGTCCAAATGTTATTTCTATAGGAAATGTTATTTCTGTAGAAAATTTTGTCAAATTGTATTTCTATAGGAAATTTTGTAAAAATTGTATTTCTATAGAAAATTTTATTTCAATTGAAAACTTTGTCAACATTTAGTTCAATTGAAATTTGTCTCAACATTTTATTTTTATAGAAAATTTTGTCAAAATGTTATTTTTGTTTTTTTTGTTTTTTGATCTCAGCTTAAAAAAAAAACAACAATAACGATTGAAGAGAAGCCAACAATAACAAACAAAAAAAATGTTATTTCTATAAAAAGTTTTGTTTCATACAATTTTTTTTCAAAATTTTGTCCCTATAGAAACTTTCGTCAAAATTTAATCTCTACACAAGATTTTGTCAAAATATTTATTTCTATAAAAAATTTTGTCAAAATTGTATTTCTATTGAAAATTTTTTCAATGTTTAATTCTATAGAAAATTTTGTCAAAATTTTATTTCAATTGAAAATTTTCTCAAAAATTTATTTCTCTAGCAAATTTTGTCAAAATTTTATATCCATAGCAAATTTTGTCAAAATTTTATTTCTAAAAAAAATTTAGTCAAAATTGTATTTCAATTGAAAATTTTGTAAAAATTTTATTTCCATAGAAAATTTTATCAAAATTTTAGTTTGATAGACAATTCTTGTCAAAATTTTAAAATTTTTTTCTATAGAAAATTTTATAAAAATTTTATTTCTATAGAAAATTTTTTCAACATTTTATAATTATAGAAAAATTTTTCAAAATTTTATTTCTATAGAACATTTTTTCAACATTTTATTATTATAGAAAAAAATTTTCAAAATTTCATTTCTATAGAAAATTTTGTGAAAATTTTATTTCTATAGAAATTTTGTCAAAGGTTTATTTCTATAGAGAATTTTGGCAACATTTTATTTCCATAGAAAATTTTTTTCAGAATTTTATATATATAAAAATTTTGTCAAAATTTTATTTCTATAGAAAATTTTATAAACATTTTATTTCTGTAGAAAATGTTGTCAAAATTTTATTTCTATAGAAAATTTTGTCTAAATTTTATTTCGATAGAAAATTTTGTCAAATTTTGTTTTCTATAGAAAATCTTGTCAAAATTTTATTTCTATAGAAAATTATGTCAAAATTTTATTTCTATAGGAAATTTTGTCAAAATGTTATTTCTATAGAAAATTTTGTCAAAATTTTATTTCTATAGCAAATTTAGTTAAAATGTTATTTCTGTAGAAAATTGTGTCAAATTGTGTTTCTATAGGAAATTTTGTCAAAATTGTATTTCTATAGAAAATTTTGTCAAAATTTTATTTCAATTGAAAATTTGTCAAAATTTTATTTCAATCGAAAATTGTCTCAAATTTTTATTTTTATATAAAATTTTGTCAGAATTTTATTTCTATAAAAAGTTTTGTTAAAAATTATGTTTTATACAAAAATTTCTTCAAAATATTATCTCTATAGAAACTTTTGTCAAAATTTATACTCTGTACAAGATTTTGTCAAAATATTTATTTGTATAAAAAATTTAGTCAACATTTTATTTCCATAGAAAATTTTATCAACAGTTTATTTCTATAGAAAAGTTTTTCAAAATTTTGTTTCTTTAGAAAATTTTGTCAAAATTTTATTTCTATAGAAAATTTTGTCAAAATTTTATTTCTATAGAAAAATTTGTCAAAATGTTATTTCTAAATATTTAAAAACTTTGTCCAAATGTTATTTCTATAGGAAATGTTATTTCTGTAGAAAATTTTGTCAAATTGTATTTCTATAGGAAATGTTGTAAAAATTTTATTTCCATAGAAAATTTTATCAAAATTTTATTTCAATTGAAAACTTTGTCAAAATTTACTTCAATTAAAAATTGTCTCAAAATTTTATTTTTATAGAAAATTTAGTCAAAATGTTATTTCTATAAAAAGTTTTGTTTACAATTGTTTTTTATACCATTTTTTTTTTCAAAATTTTATCCCTATAGAAACTTTTGTCAAAATTTAATCTCTACACAAGATTTTGTCAAAATATTTATTTCTATAAAAAATTTTGTCAATTTTGTATTTCTATAGAAAATTTTTTCAATGTTTAATTCTATAGAAGATTTTGTCAAAATTTTATTTCAATTGAAAATTTTCTCAAAATTTTATTTCTCTAGCAATTTTTGTCAAAATTTTATGTTTATAGAAAATCTTATAAAAATTTTATTTCTATAGAAAATTTTGTCAACATTTTATTTCTATAGAAAATTTTGTAAAAATTTTAATTCTGTAGAACATTTTTTCAACATTTTTATATTATTCAAAAAAATTAAAAAAATTTATTTCTACAGAAAATTTTGTCAAAATTTTATTTTTACAGAAATTTAGAAAATTTTGTCAAAATTTTATTTCTATAGAAAATTTTGTCAAAACTTTATTTCTATAGACAAAATTTTATTTCTATAGAAAATTTTGTCAAAATTTTATTTCTATAGAAAATTTTGTCAAAATTTTATTTCTATAGAAAATTTTGTCAAAATTTTATTTCTATAGAAAATTTTGTCAAAATTTTATTTCTATAGGAAATTTTGTCAAAATGTTATTTCTATAGAAAATTTTGTCAATTTGTATTTCTATAGGAAAGTTTGTCAAAATTTTATTTCTATAGAAAATTTTGTCCAAATTTTATTTCTATAGGAAATTTTGTCAAAACTTTATTTCTATAGAAAATTTTGTCCAAATTTTATTTCTATAGGAAATTTTGTCAAAATATTATTTCTGTAGAAAATTTTGTCAAATTGTTTTTCTATGGGAAATTTTGTCAAAATTTTATTTTTGTAGAAAATTTTGTCAAAATTTTATTTCAATCGAAAATTGTCTCAAATTTTTATTTTTATATAAAATTATGTCAGAATTTTATTTCTGTAAAAAGTTTTGTTAAAAATTGTGTTTTATACAAAAATTTCTTCAATATTTTATCTCTATAGAAACTTTTGTCAAAATTTAAACTCTATATAAGATTTTGTCAAAATATTTATTTGTATAAAAAATTTTGTCAACATTTTATTTCTATAGAAAAAATTTTCAATGTTTAATTTCTATAGAAAATTTTGTCAACATTTTATTTCAATTGAAAATTTTCTTAAAATTTATTTCTATTGCAAATTTTATCAAAGTTTTATATCTATAGCAAATTTTGTCAAAATTTTATATCTATAGCAAATTTTGTCAAAATTTTATTTCTATAGGAAATTTTGTCATAATGTTATTTATATAGAAAACTTTGTCAACATTTCATTGCTATAGAAAATTTTGTTAACATTTTATTTCTATAGAAAAGTTTGTCAAAATTTATTTCTATACAAAATTTTGTCACCTTTTTTTCTGCAGAACAGTTTTTCAAAATTTTATTTCTATAGAAAAATTTGTCAGTGTTCAATTTTATGGAAGATTTTGTCAAAATTTTGTTTCTAATGAAAATTTTGTCAAAATTTTCTTTCTATTGAAAATTTTGTCAAAATTTTCTTTCTATGGAAAATTTTGTCAAAATTGCATTTCTATAGAAAATTTTATCAAAATTGCATTTCTATAGAAAATTTTGTGAATATTTTGTTTCTTATTTTGTTAACCCTTCGATATATGGACAAAAGGTCAAAATCCTTGACCCACGATGTCACACTTCGCCAGGCCTGACCCATATGCTTTGCGTCTCCTTAAATGATTCGGCCTGCACACAGTTGTATTTTGCATGCGTGCGTAAATTTATCTCTATATCGCTAGAACATGATGAAATTTCCTCACACATTTCCATATAACAGTTATTTATATCCTGAACATACATACACACGTACATGTACACATATTCACTTATAGTCACTAGTATTGCGCTAGTACAGCATCTAACAGCTGGGTGAGCTGAGCAGAGAGGGCCAAATGTTGCTTTTGGTAGAGGAGGTGTACCTAGAGTACATGGAATAGCGGACGGATAAGGATGTATTTTAGTGTATCTTACATTTTACGGATATATCGATTTTCCATGTGCTTCATCTTGTTCTTCATCATCTCAAGTTTCCCGCCACAATATAGGAATGGTGGCGGGTGGGGCTAAATTTGCCATGACATAAGTCTGCTTTGCTTTTTCCTTGGAAAAAAGCATCTACATTTTGTAGATATGAGGGCAGGAGTCCATTTTTTTTATTATTTACGGAATATAGAAATAAATATCGAGGCAAATAGAAAACATGAAAATGGATCGGGTATTTTTCCATGTATTTGCCTTTTGGCCATGGTGTCCTTAAGAATTGTATGAGTATAGACAAATCGATATGCCTACGACTAAATTTAAATAAATATTAATACAAAAAATAAAAATTAAAATTTAAGATTATTATGGCATATGCAAGGTGACTGATATGTATTGTAACCAAGTACAGGTTATTACATCCAAAGAAAAAATACTTTGCTCCGCAACGAAATTTTAGATAAACGAAATTTCCCTTTCTAATAAAGTATTTTCTGAAGGAGCAATTAAATCCGATTTTATGACAAGCGATGCAAAGAAAAATTTTTAGCGCCAAAAGAAAACTTCGCTTGTCTGAAATTTCATTCCTCAGAAAAGAAAAGTCTTCTTTCAGTGTAGTATTTCTATAATGCTTGTCTGAAAGCTGACAGATTTATTCCATTCATGTTTTTTGGTTTACAAACTTACAAAATTATCAGAAAAAAAGTTATTCGTAATGGAATTCAAGAGTGATAGTTTTATTGCTTTACATTTTGCTTGAAAACCACGAGTGAATATCGCTGGAGGTGAATAAACCTTGTGTTTCTCGTACCATTGCTCATTACCTTGATACTGGCAGTGTCCTGAAAGTGGACGAAAAAACGGTAGGTTAGCTGAGGTTAGTTTGAAAAGAGGATTCAGGTTGCCTTGTCTCATGTCGGCTGACATAAACCTAAGTCAGTACTCGGCTTGCGGTGCGCTCTATCCTTTCCTTTCCAACGATCCCTTTTATTCCAGGAACTCTGTGTCCCTTACGAATTCCCTAATTTGCTCTCAGTCCGAATTTCCAACCTGGGTCAGGTCTTGAACCACCTCTTCACTCACGCACAGAAGAAATATGATCACCTCAAACATGTTTCAAGAGCAAAATGTTATTTTTGTATGGTGACCATGTAACATGTTTGTCACTAAAATGTTATTTTATCGTCAAATATAACCTGCTTGCCGAAATCATATAAATGATTTCCGAGAAAATAACATGGTTCCGAAAACCATGTTACATGATCACCACCCAAAAATAACATTTTGCTCTTAAAACATATTTGAGGTCATCATATTCCTTCTCTGGGTGCGGATATGGTTAGCTCTCTGCCCAGTAAAAGCAGGGCAATGAAAGGCTGTGTTCCAAGGTCTCATCATCCTCAAAACATGCACCATCCTCCATGCACCATCCTCTGCTGTTCCTATTCGGCGCAGATGAGCTTTAATTCTAGGTGTACGGTCATTATTTCCACTGCCCTCTTCACTGTCGTCCTACTCTCCTGGAGTAGTTCTGCAGTTGTTTTCTTGTCTCGGTCACCCTGTAGTATTGCCCTTACCCTTCCGACCATTGCATTGGCCGACATCGCTTTACGTGTCTCCGGTACCCATTTATCTAACTCGACGCGAATTGCCTCTATTGGCTTTGTGTTCTCTAAATTCATAAAGGGTGATACGGTCAAAATATGGTCAAGGGAAAACGCGTGTAAATCGGTGAAATCGTTTTTTTTCCAAATCCGAATTGCCGGGCCTCACGCTTGACACCTGCCATCAGATTTTGTACAGCCACCTTGTCCACCTTCTTCGCCGCAGAAAGCCAGTTTGCCTTGTACTGCTGCTCGTCCTTAGCAGTTTTTTTTGGTATTCTTTAGGTTCCGCTTGACAATAGAGCTCTGCAGTGTTGGGAGGGTTCTTGTCCTTGGGATCCACCTGCACGTTGTTGGCGGCGTACCACTCCATGACCTTTTTACCGTAATGGCAAGATGCCAAATCCGGCCAAAACAGTACGGAACAACCGTGTTTCTTCAGGAAAGGCAGCAGACGTTTATTCAAACACTCTTTCACGTAAATTTCTTGGTTGACAGTCCCGGAAGCTATGACAATGCTGCTTTTCAAGCCACAGGTAGAGATGGCTTGCCAAACCAGATATTTCTTTGCGAACTTTGACAGTTTTATGTGCTTGAAAATATCTGCTATCTTTCATCTTCCTTTTGCCGTATAAAACTCCTGTCCCGGAAGCTGATTGTAGTCGGTTTTGACGTAGGTTTCGTCGCCCATTACCACGCAGTCAAACTTCGTCAGCATCGTCGTGTACAGCCTCCGGGATCGCGCTTTGGCCGTCGTATTTTGTTTCTCATCGCGATTTGGAGTCACTACGTTCTTGTAAGTCGATAGTCCGGCTCGTTTTTTGGCTCGATGCACGGTTGAAGACGATACACTCAGCTTATTTGCGGCATCTCGGAGAGAGAGGTTAGGGTTTCGCTTGAAACTACCGGCAACTCTCTTTGTCGTCTCAGCGGCTTCCGGTTCGTTCCCCAAACACTTTAATTACATTTGTAACGGTTGATTTGGCAACTTTTAGCGATTTTGCCAGCTTTGCGTGCGAGTAGCTCGGATTTTCGCGATGCGCGAGCAAAATTTTGATACGCTGCTCTTCTTGCTTGGACGGCATTTTGACAACTGAAGAGTGAATTCCAAAATCAAAATAGGAGCAACATTCTACACACACACACACCTTCAAAATGAGGGGTGTTCAGGTTTTTTAAATGCAAAATTAAAAGAAATACGTCAAGTTTATATTGACCAAATTTTGACCGTATCACCCTTTATGTGTCCTAGCTAACTCGACCCGCATTGCCTCTATTGGCTTTGCGTTCACTAAATTAATATGTGGCCTAACTCCTATCGCCAGTTCACTTGCCTTTAAGAGAGCTCCTCTTATCTCGGTATGTCCCGGCTCCCATTGGATGAGGATCCTCATCCGCATCCGTATACTGAGTATTTGTCGATAATGCATTTGCACTCCAATACGGTTCGGGATCGAGCCGTAATGTGTGCAATAGCAGCCCTCTGGAATTTCAGTGAAAAATATTCACATTTTGTGGTCTCGTATTATTTCCGAGCCATTTACCACATTCCGCTATGGCACTTCTAGCTGCAGGATTGTGCTGTGGTCCGGTAATCGGAATAGGGTGTCTCGGTGTTTGGGTCCACCACATATACACCCAGTCCCTTGCTCTTACCCATCTTCGAACCATTGGTGTATCAGCTTTATCCCTCTGGTATCTGTTGTGGGGTCCCATTCTTCCATGACCATCTTATTGGCGTCAGAATAGTACACGCGGCAGCTATGTCAACGTCTGGTATACGATCATGCATTGTTGTGGCATCCGCCTTGAAACCCACTGTCTCCCTATTAGCCTTTGGTGGTTCATCATGTTTCGTTCACTCTCCCAACATCTTCAATCTCACCGCAGCCATGGCGGATTAAGTCCACAATCGTCTCTGATTACGTGGTTTCATTGTCCCAGCTATGCCAAGACCATAAATCAGTTGGACCCGTTGTAAAATCTCTATGTTGCACTTCCTCTCCATCGATGTCGACCAGACTATAAACGTATCTTTTAGGATTAGCCTAATTACGCTTCAGTGGGTCAGCTTTAGATTCAGGCCTCAAACAAACGGCAATAACAACAGATATGGTCCGAAAAGTGATGGATCGAAATCCACGCCGCAGTGGTATACAACTTGACTTGAATATATTGCGAGAACGTAGGTAACACATATTGAAAAATGAGCTTGAAGTTCCTAAAAGCGCAAAAGCTAACAGATGAACAAAAAAATTAGATTGGAAATAGCAAAGGAGTTGCTTCGCTGGCACGTGACCAGTTACCGAATTTAGTTTTCTCCGATGAGAATCCATTGTGAACAAATAAAATGATCGGATTTACTTGCCTAAGAGGTTAGCCGAAACTGTACACCTTCGATTGGACAGCAGAATCCACTCATCGCCGAGAGCAATGGTGTGGGCCGTCATAATGGCCGATGGTCGCCGCTCGTATTCATCGATCGTTGGGTCATAATAGATGCGGAATATTATCGGGAAAATGTGATAAAGACAGTATTGAAGCCCTGGGCAGACAAACATTTTGGCCACACACTCAGCTCAATCGCACTCAGGACGCGTCAATCAAGAAAGACTCAAAAAGGTGGTTCCTCATCTCAAGACCGACCTGGAAGCCACCGTCGCGAAATGGTTAGCATTCCGCCTTGCATACTTTGGGTCATGGGTTCAACCCCAGTTTCGACCGAACACCATTAACATTTTTAGCAATGGATTATCCCCTCGCTGTAATGCTGGTTACATTTCTGAGTATTTCAAAGCTTCTCCAAGTTGTTTCACCGCAATTTTGAACGCCGTTCGGACTCGGCTATAAAAAGGAGGTCCCTTGTCATTGAACTAAACATAAAATTGGGCAGCGCTCAGTGATAAGAGACAAAATTACCACTTCCGATATTACAATGGACTGTATAGTCATAGTGAGCCTAAAAATAACGGCCGTCACTATGCCTAACCTAACCTCAATTATCAATTTGGGGAAATCCGTCCTCATGGATGGAAATTACTTTGGACTTTGGAAAAAAACAATCGATTCGTCACCCTATTCTTCCCATATGTTTTCATTTCCAAAAAATCCTTTATTTCGATTTAGTCTATTTTGGGCATTTAAATTCCTGCCATGGGCTTTATCGAAACAAAAAAGTCCAAATGGTTATTTTCACAAACAAAATATTTTTATATGGAAGAGCATATGTATGTATTTATCATTGAGCATAGGGAGCATATTAATTTCTGTATTATTTATTTAGATTTTAATGATGATGATGATGACGACGGGGAAGATGAAGACGAGGCAATGTCGTTGATATATTCCACGAAATTTCGTTTATCAAAAGCTTTGCGATTATGTATTTTGTAGACAGAAGGAGATATCATCCTTGCATGTAGACAACTTCCTTGGAAGCCGACTTGTGCTGAAGTCTCGTCATATCATTAAGTCTTTATGTTCCACAGACATAAAATGCCAATGTCTCTTTGAAAATAATGAAATGCTTTGACAGCTGCATTATCATCCAATTTATAAATTAACATTCATTTTTATCAAAGAGCAATATTTAATGAAATGTATTCTATTTGATGTCAAATGCAATAAGCATTCCTGGCGGCTTTATACGGATGAAGACGGGATGAATTAACAGCATGAATTATGAACGAATAATATTAAATTTGTATTTTAGATTACATTTAATAATCATTTAATTTATGGAATTTTTAAATATGAACGGTGTTCACGTTTCAATGCATGTGTATCACGAAGATGAATCAACAAGTGGCGTCAAACGGAGAAAAGACTGTGCCAATCAGACAATCACAAGCTTTACCAAAGTGGTTCTGTGATATTTTGATCCATTCCCGGATTAGCGCCGTCTTGAGATGATCGTTATTTTAGTATTTTTTAGTGCCAACCTTAATTTGCAAAATTTCACAGGCGCAAAAATCCAACAGATTTAGATTTCTCACCAAACATAAAACGGTTTTCGAGATAATATTCAATATTTTCGAGAAAATAACATAGTTGTGGCAAACATGTTACATGTTGCAAGAACAAGATCATATTCCTTCTGTGGGTGTGGGTACGATGATGCTTAGTCCTGTGAGAATACTGGGTTTGTCTTTTATATTTTGGGGATTGGGACCACGGTGGCCACACTAAACCTAACATAAATTACAATTGAACCTCCCGAAAAATTACCCGAATTTATTCCGATAATTGGTTGATAGTTTTGCTGAAAGTACAGAACGCTGATTAGGAATGTGATGGTTCCGGCATGGCCATTACTCCCACCATTTACATCTACAAGTAAATTTGACAAACATACTTTTCCTCTGTTGTCACTCTTGTACTTACGTCAACGCAGAGTTTAAGCTGAAATAATGAAATACAAATTTGACAAAATTTTCTGTAGAAATAAAATCTTGACAAATTTTTCTATAGAAATAAAATCTTGACAAAATTTTCTATTGCAATAAAATTTTGACAAAATTTTCTATCGAAATAAAATCTTGACAAAATTTTCTATAGAAATAAAATTTTGACAAAATTTTCTATAGAAATAAAATTTTGACAAATTTTTCATAGACATGAAATTTTGACAAAAGTTTCTATGGAAACAAAAATAGAATTTTGACAAAATTTTCTATAGAAATAAAATTTTGACAAAATTTTCTTTAGAAATAAAATTTTGACAAAATATTCTATTGAAATAAAATTTTGACAAAATTTTTTATGGAAATAAAATTTTGACAACGTTTTCTATAGGAAGAAAATTTTGACAAAATTTTCTATAGAAATAAAATTTTGACAAAATTTTCTATAGAAATAAAATTTTGATAACATTTTCTATAGAAATAAAATTTTGACTAAATTTTCCATAGAAATGAAATTTTGACAAAAGTTTCTATGGAAATAAAATTTTGACAAAATTTTCTATAGAAATAAAATTTTGACAAAATTTTCTATAGGAAGAAAATTTTGACAAAATTTTCTATGGAAATAAAATTTTGACAAAATTTTCTATAGAAATAAAATCTTGACAAAATATTCTATAGAAATAAAATTTTGACAAATTTTCCATAGAAATGAAATTTTGACAAAAGTTTCTATGGAAACAAAAATATGGCAAATTTTTTAATAGAAATAAAATTTTGACAAATTTTTCTATGGAAATAAAATTTTGACAAACTTTTCTGTGGGAATAAAATTTTGACAAAATTTTCTATTTAAATAAAATTTTGACAAAATTTTCTTAGAAGTAACATTTTGACAAATTTTTCTATAGAAAGAAAATTTTTACAAAATTTTCTATGGAAATAAAATTTTGACAAAATTTTCTATAGAAATAAAATTTTGACAAAATTTTCGATAGAAATAAAATTTTGACAAAATTTTCCATAGAAATAAAATTTTGACAAAAGTTTCTATAGAAATAAAATTTTGAGAGAATTTTTATAGAAATAAAATTTGACAAAATTTACGATTGAAATAAAATTTTGACAAAATTTTCTATATTGACAAAATTTTTTATTTTGTTTTGTTATTGTTGGTTTTGTTCTTTAAGCATTGTTGTTATTTTTTATTGCAGCTTAAAACCATACCTTGACTAAACTACAAGTGTAGCTTAACCAACAGAGGAAAAGAATGTTTGTCAAATTTATTTGGGCAAAGCCCTATAGACTGCAAGATGGTTGGATGGACGCACGTTTCGGAATTACCACATTCCTCATCAGCATCCTCTACTTGCAGCAAAACTATCAACCAATTATCAGAATAAATTCAGGCAGTTTATTAAACCCAACAAAAACCACACTTGAACCCTCCGAAAAAAGGTTTTACATTGATAGCCGGCTTATGCCGAAATAAATTCGAAACAAACATATCTCTTTTCCTATGCCACTGTCAAATCATCGATTTGAATTTAAATTTGACAAACATTCTTTTCCTCTGTTGGTTAAGCTACACTTGTAGTTTAGTCAATGTATGGTTTTTAAGCTGCAATAAAAAACAACAACAAAATTTTTTATTGAAATAAAATTTTGACAAAATTTTGGAAAAATTTTCTATGGAAATAAAATTTTGACAAAATTTTCTATAGAAAAAAATTTGACAAAATTTTCTATAAAAATTTTTCTATGGAAATAACATTTTGAAAAAATTTTCTATAGTAATAAAATTTTGACAAAATCTCCTATAGAAATAAAAATTTGACAAAGCGTTCTATAGAAATAAAATTTTGACAAAATTTTCTATGGAAGTAAAATTTGACAGAATTTTCTATAAAAATAAAATTTTGAGAAACTTTTCTATAGAAATCAAATTTCGACAAAATTTTCTATAGAAATAAAAATTTGACAAAGCGTTCTATAGAAATAAAATTTTGACAAAATTTTCTATAGAAATAAAATTTTGACAAAATTTTCTCTAAATTCAATATCTTTAAAAATTTTAATTTCCGTTTAAGGTCATAATATCAAAGTCCATACACCAACAAATTGTCGCATTATATGCATAATATTGCAGATACTGAAATAAAATAATAAAACATTTCTTTCGAAGAAAAATATATATTTATTGCCATAATAACAACTAAAATTTATCAAAAATTTAAAAATAAGATTTCTGAAAAGTGGTAGATTTTTAGAAAAAAAATTCTTAAAATTTTTGTTGGTTTTTTTAAGCGCGAGTAGCAGCCATGATTGGGACACCCTAGTGCTGCAATCTGTCAAATGATAGCTCTACCGAAAAGCTTGACATTATTAAGGTTATACAGTGGGGAATACAACCGAGTGCATGTTTTCAATTTTTGCAATAAATTGAAATTTTCTAGTTAAGAGTGGACCGTTGATGACCGGAAATAAGTTATATGGTCAGAAACAAAAATTAACTTCTTTCCATCCAATGCAAAAGAACATTAAACATTGAGGTTACCTCAATCAGAGTGACAAAAGCAGCTTCGAAAATTGGGAAATTGGTATAGATCTTAATGGCGAATATTTTGAAAAACAATAAAGCTATTTTCGATGATTAATACTTGTTTTTGTTCTCTAATCTCCAAATATAAAAGGCAACACTCGTATGCTACATAAAAAAGCATTTCTTCTCTTCATGCTTATGCCAATATTTTTTTTAGTGTATGGATTTGTTTTTTTTCTTATTTTCACTCTTTATCATAAACAAAGTAAATTATGTGGAAATCATAATCCTACACCATTGAATCCTGATATGCAGATATGTTTATGTGTCCTTGATTCATGCTATCGTCTATTATAACCATCCTAACGGCAAAGGCATTGAAATGGAAATCATTTTAAAAGGAACACAGCTAGCAACACACACACACACAATGAAGACAAATAATACTAAAAAAAATATACATATACTGCATTCATAAAGCATATGATATTAGTAGAGAGAGAGAGAGAGAGTGATAAGCGTGGGAGATTGGGAGAAAAAAAGAACAATATAATAAATACAAATATGCTACAATAAAATCCATAAAGTCTCTTTCATCTTTTATTCAAGGGTTTTTGTTTTTCAACCCAAAGTGTGTTGGTTTGAAAATAAGGCCTGACCATTCCTACTATCCTCGTTGTCTCCTCTTCGCTTTCGGTTGCTCACTTTTCCCCCTTAAGGTTTTGTTATTGTGAGTATCTCCCTTTTGGAAAATTCCCTTGTCCACATAAAGCAGGATGGACATTTTTCTGCATATCTGGTCCATATGTTCCAATTGTCTTTGGTCTGCTTATTTTCTTTTAAGCATTTCTTCATAATTTTTTTTTGTCGTCGTTTTGTTTTATGTTGGGCATTGTTGATCCACAGAGTGTATATCGGTATGTGTGTGTGCTGGCTTATGTCTGAGAGAGTGTTTTTGCGTAGGGGAGTTATTTATATGAGTATTGAGCCTTGGGGGCTATATGACACATAATGAGAAAAGGTTAACGATATGGCAATGTGTACCATCAACACATTGAAAACTGCTTGAGAACACTTTGACATTATCTTGTGAGTGGAATGATGTGAGCCATGAAACATATATGCCGGTACAGGGTGACTCATATTGTAATAAAATAGATTATTTTAAAGAAATTGTTTAAAAACAAGTAAAAGTGTTTCATATCGTTACCTTAATATAGAAAGGCCCCAACTTATAATTTTTTGAAATCGTGCTTTTTGTCGATTCTGACAGAGCACCATCAGATACACCTTCCATAAAAAATTTACGGAGATGCGTTGAAAATAGCGAAGTTATAAGTTAATAATGTAAAGCCCTAACTCATATCCACACAATATGTACAAAAAAAAGCCCTAACTCATACCCACACAATATGTACAAAAAAGCCTAACTCAATTATTACTGCAAAAACACATAGTAGGCATAGATTTTCTGATTTTGTTTATATTGTTTTTGTGTTGTGTATGTCTGTGAGCAGTCATTGCTGTTGTTGTTGTTGTAACAGTTTTTAATGTGGTCTCATCCATAGAACAAGCTTGTGTAGTTCAACTTGTAGCCAGATCAAGGAACTCTGCGACAAGGATGTCCAGAGTGATCTGGTGGTGAGACGGGTAGGCTTAGCTGGGCAAACAAAAAGGTAACAGTGTCATGTAGCCCTTGATTGCAGATGGGACACACGTCAGCTACGCTGCTATCAATCACTGATAGGTATCAATTGAGGCGGCTTCACTTGTCTGATCTTAGTTGGGCCAAAACTACCTTGGTCTGCCGTGGGAGGTATCTCCCCTCCTGTTCAGTGGGCGGCGGTCGGACTCCGAGAACTGGATTAACCTTGTAGCTTCTCACCGCTTCAGCTACAGGCTCTCTTTTGTAACGCTGGATCTCGGGTGAAGATCAACCCTTACATTCCTGGGTGGAGGTTGTCTATCCATAAGATGGTGATTCTGATGACAACTTCGATGGCAACCCAAGAGGTACTGCTTTGACAACATGTACCTAATTGTGTCGACGCACTGGGATGATCTTGGTCTCCGCATTAAGGTGATCCAGGGGTGTACTGCGTAGACACAATCTCGACGCCGTCAGGAGGGGGTGGAATCGAGGACAGGTAGAGGTTAAACAGTGCCGGAGATATCACCCCGCCCTGGGGAACTCCCTGTTTAACTCTACGGGGTTTTGACTTCTTGACCCTGAATTCCACGTACGACTGGCGTCCACACATATAATTCAGAACCCAACGCTTCGTTCCTGCCGGTAGGGACGTATTCTCGATGTCCTCAAATAGTGTGGAATGTTTGACCGTATCGAATGCTTTCGATAGGTCAAGCGCCACCAGGACCGTCCTATGACACGGCTTGGGCTGATTAAGTCCCCGATTGATATTAGTCGAAATGGCATGTAAGGCTGTCGTCGTACTGTGTACCTTACGGAATCCATGTTGATGGTGGGCAGCTAGAAAATTCTCCAGAAGGCTGGGGAGGAGTAGTGCGTCAAGTATCTTGGCTACTGGCGAGAGAAGGGATATCGGTCTGTGCGATTCACTTTTATGAACAATTACCTTATAAAACCTAAGTTTATATTCTATTAAAATATAAACTGTTTTATCAATTCCAACATTTGCTTTACTTAAATATGAATTGATATGTTATATTGTTTTCTTTTAAGATGTGCAAGAAAAAGCCCCAACTCATTTTTTTTTCAAAAATTCAAAACCAAAAAGCTCTAAGTCATGCAAATTAATTAAAAATGTAAATATTAAAAAAAATTATTATAATTTTGAATTTGTCTGATGTTAATAATAAAAACTGTATTTTAAATGTTTTTGTATCTGGTGTGTTTCTTATTTTATTAAGTTTTTTCCTCCTCCTGTAAACTTCGTTTTTCATGAGTTAGGACCTTTGTATATTAAGGTAACGATATATCTAGCCATCGATTTTATTTTATTTTAAGATTTTTTAAACATTTTATTCCTATAGAAAATTTTGTCAAAATTTTATTCCTATAGAAAATTTTGTCAAAATTTTATTCCTATAGAAAATTTTGTCGAAATTTAATTTCTATAGAAAATTTTGTTAAAATTTTATTTTTTTTATCCAACCATCTTGCAGTCTATAGGGCTTTGCCCAAATAAATTTGACAAACATTCTTTTCCTCTGTTGGTTAAGCTACTCTTGTAGTTTAGTCAATGTATGGTTTTAAGCTGAAATAAAAAAACAACAACAATGCTTAAAGAACAAAACCAACAATAACAAAACAAAACAAATGGAAAAAGAAGAGGAGGCACGCTCAAAATAAACCCAGTCATGTGAATTCAAATCGATGATTTGACAGTGGCATAGGAAAAGAGATATGTTTGTTTCGAGTTTATTTCGGCATAAGCCGGCTATCAATGTAAAACCTTTTTTCGGAGGGTTCAAGTGTGGTTTTTGTTGGGTTTAATAAACTGCCTGAATTTATTCTGATAATTGGTTGATAGTTTTGCTGCAAGTAGAGGATGCTGATGAGGAATGTGGTAATTCCGAAACGTGCGTCCATCCAACCATCTTGCAGTCTATAGGGCTTTGCCCAAATAAATTTGACAAACATTCTTTTCCTCTGTTGGTTAAGCTACTCTTGTAGTTTAGTCAATGTATGGTTTTAAGCTGAAATAAAAAAACAACAACAATGCTTAAAGAACAAAACCAACAATAACAAAACAAAACAAATGGAAAAAGAAGAGGAGGCACGCTCAAAATAAACCCAGCCATGTGAATTCAAATCGATGATTTGACAGTGGCATAGGAAAAGAGATATGTTTGTTTCGAGTTTATTTCGGCATAAGCCGGCTATCAATGTAAAACCTTTTTTCGGAGGGTTCAAGTGTGGTTTTTGTTGGGTTTAATAAACTGCCTGAATTTATTCTGATAATTGGTTGATAGTTTTGCTGCAAGTAGAGGATGCTGATGAGGAATGTGGTAATTCCGAAACGTGCGTCCATCCAACCATCTTGCAGTCTATAGGGCTTTGCCCAAATAAATTTGACAAACATTCTTTTCCTCTGTTGGTTAAGCTACTCTTGTAGTTTAGTCAATGTATGGTTTTAAGCTGAAATAAAAAAACAACAACAATGCTTAAAGAACAAAACCAACAATAACAAAACAAAACAAATGGAAAATTTTATTTCTATAGAAAATTTTGTCAAAATTGTATTTCTATAGAAAGTTTTGTTAAAATTTTATTTCTATAAAAATTTTTTGTCAAAATTGTATTTCTATAGAAAGTTTTCTCAAAATTTTATTTCTATAGCAAATTTTATTCCTTACTGATATCACTGATAATAAGTTAAAACTTGTAAAAATGACTCAAATTTTCCTATACCTCTAATACATATCTATCGACTGATAAATCATAAATGCCTTTTTGCGAAATTGCCTAAACATTTATAAACATTTCCCATATTGCCGAACTGCACCAACTGTTGTCAATCTTGTTGTTACTAAATTGTGCTCCTATAATCACGGACGGATATTCACTAATCTGAGCATGGTCGTTAGAGGACGGAGTTTGACATGGCAAGTCGAAAACAAGAGACCTAAGAAGTCAAATTTGTGATCAATTTAATGATATAATTAAAGGTTATGAATTTCTGTGTCACCCTGTACTTATGTTTATTTCCAATTAACTACCGAGACAAATGAATTCTCATGTAGAGTTGAAAATAGGTCTCCAAGTACTTCTTTCTTGCTATTGTGATTACAAGTGACGATGATGATAAAGGTGTATGCTGCTAAGGATACTGAAATTTCTTGACATACCTTCACTATCTATATCCTTGAGTTGCATTATTTTCCCACAATTCACCAATACTCATATATGCCTTCATGTACATCGTATACAAAACATATTTGATGTATACGGTTTTCAAGAATGCTACTTGTTGCTATTATCTTTATTATTAGCCTTAAATGTGTACATATGAGTGGTTTTTGCTCTTATGGATGCTTGTGGAATTCTCAGAGGATATCAGTTAGCAGATATTATAAAATTCTTCGCCATCATATCTTCTTGGGGTTTGCATAGCTTATTTGAATTTATATAAATTTACATTAAAGATAGAAGATATGAATGACAGACATATATGATTATAATATCTGTATTAAAGCGTAGCATAGATTTATCTTAAATGTTATTTATACATATGCTTAGGGATGGAATAGTAGAATATATAAAATTGAAAATTTAAGTTTTTCCTATACCGAAAAAAGTCCTTAGTTAAGCGAACGCTAAATTTAACTTATTTTTTTTTGCCAAAAAAAATTATTTGTTTGTAGTTAAATTTAATATTTTTCGAAATTTTCGACGCTCTTACAAAATTTTACTTTTTTTAAGTATGCCTCAAACATTTTATGAACTAAAGTTGGGTACAAAGTTCAATGGCCATACACAAAATTTTAATATGAACTAAAACAGAAGAACATTTTCGGGCGATTCCCAAAAATAGTAAGAATGAACTATTGTGTGGTTAAACTGATTGGCGCCAATGATTTTCTCCTTTACTTTTATTTATGTGGTTTATAACAGCCTAGTGCAACAAGATATTAAATCTTATAAGTTCATTTTTTCTTCTATGAGAGGGTGTAATTTCGTGAGTTGTAACATAGTTAAAAAGTACACGAAGGCATTGACTTTTCTTGGTTTTAACAACGCTTTGTAAAATGTGAAGTAACATTTAGTGCAACTTTTGCACAAGGTAGTTCGTTCTTCCTATACAACAGTTCACTTTATTTCTGTACAATCAAAAAAAATAGGATTCCTACCTTTAGAAACTGTAGGAGACGAAAATTGCTAGATTGAGTTGTTACTTTCGACGATAGAGTAAAAAATTGGTTAGGATATTTTATTTTCTTTATTTGGATTTGTTAAGAGGAGTTATACTAGTTCTAAATATTCAAAATACGAGGGTTGCCTTTTATTTAGCCAAATTAGGCAACCCAAGTGTTGCAATCTGCCAACTGACAGCTCTATCGTAAAGCCTGATAACTCTGAGGTTATACGTACTCAGAACGTTTTGACATACGCCAATGGAATTAAATCGTGAACATTCTCGTGTGATTATAGTTTGCAACTTTTTAATTCCTTTATCGATGGTATGCGGAATTCAATCGAGGTCGTAGTTCACTCCAAAACGAATTCCTTGAAAGTCGCCCAAAATCGGTTGTTGTTTCGGAAACATTGTAACAATTTTTTGGAGGGGCTAAGCCGTCCCCCCGGAGAATGCTGATGAGGAATGTGGTAATTCCGAAACGGGCGTCCATCCAACCATCTTGCAGTCTATAGAGTTTTGCCCAAATGAATTTCACAAACATTCTTTTCCTATGTTGGTTAAGCTACACTTGTAGTTTAGTCAATGCATGGTTTTAAGCTGAAATCAAAAAACAACAACAATGATTAAAGAACAAAACCAACAATAAAAAAAGAATGAAAAAAGAAGAAGCACGCTCAAAATAAACCCAGCCAACTGCCCTCAAATCGATGATTTGATGGTGGCAAAGGAAAAGAGATATGTTTGTACGAATTTATTTCGGCATAAGCCGGCTATCATGTAAAACCTTTTTTCGGAAGATCCAAGTGTGGTTCATTGTTGGGTTTAATGAACTGCCTGAATTTATTCTGATAATTGGTTGATAGTTTTGCTGCAAGTAGAGGATGCTGATGAGAAATGTGGTAATTCCGAATCGTGCGTCCATCCAACCATCTTGCCGTCTATAGGGCTTTGCCCAAATAAATTTGACAAACATTATTTTCCTCTGTTGGTTAAGCTACACTTCTAGTTTAGTCAATGTATGGTCAAAAAACAACAACAATGATTAAAGAACAAAATCAACAATAACAAAACAAATACAATTTTAATAAAATTTTCTATAAAAATAAAATTTTTACAAAATATTCTGTAAAAATAAAATTGTGACAAAATTTTATGCAGAAATAAAATTTTGACAAAACTTTTTACAGAAATAAAATTTTGGCAAATTTTTTTGTTGAAATAAAATGTTGGCAAAAATTTTTATAAAAATCAAATTTTGACAAAATTGTCTATAGAAATAAAATTTTTTATAGAAATAAAATTTTGATAACATTTTCTATAGAAATAAAATGTTTACAACTTTTTGACAAAATTGTTTATAGAAATAAAATTTTCTATAGAAATAAAATGTTGACTAAATTCTCTATAGAAATAAAATTTTGTCAAAAATTTTCTATAGAAATAAAATTTGGACAACATTTGCTATAGAAATAAAATTTTGGAAACATTTTTTATAGAAATAAAATTTTAATAAAATTGTCTATAGAAATAAAATTTTGATAAAATTTTCTATAGAAATAAAATTTGGGCAACATTTGCTATAGAAATAAAATTGTGACAACATTTTCCATAAAAATAAAATTTTGATAAAATTTTCTATAGAAATAAAATTTTGACAACATTTTCTATAGAAATAAATTTTGACAAAATTGTTTATAGAAATAAGATTTGACAAAATTTTCTTTAGAAATAACATTTTGCCAAAAATTCTCTATAGAAATAAAATTATGACAAAATTTTTTATAGAAATAAAATTTTAACAAAATTTTCTATAGAAATAAAATTATGACAAATTTTCTATAGAAATAAAATTTGGACAACATTTGCTATAGAAAATTTTGGAAACATTTTGGAAATAAAATTTTGATAAAATTTTCTATAGAAATAAAATTTGGGCAACATTTGCTATAGAAATAAAATTGTGACAAATTTTCCATAAAAATAAAATTTTGATAAAATTTTCTATAGAAATAATTTTTGATAAAATTGTTTATTTGACAAAATTTTCTTTAGAAATAAAATTTTATCAAAAATTCTCTTTAGAAATAAAATTTTGTCAAAAATTCTCTATAGAAATAAAATTATGACAAAATTTTCCATAAAAATAAAATGTTGATAAAATTGTCTATAGAAATAAAATGTTGACAACATTTTCTATAGAATAAAATTTGGCAAAATTTTTTATAGAAATAAAATTTGGCAAAATTTTTTATAGAAATAAAATTTGACAAAATTTTCTTTAGAAATAAAATGTTGACTAAATTTTCTATAGAAATAAAATTATGACAAAATTTTCTATAGAAATAAAATTATGACAAAATTTTCTATAAAAATAAATTTTGACAAAATTTTCTATAGAAATAAATTTTGACAAAATTGTTTGTAGAAATAAAATTTGACAAAATGTTCTATAGAAATAAAATTTTGACAAAATTTTCTATAGAAATAAAATTTAGGGAAATTGCCTATAGAAATAAAATTTTGTCAAAAATTTTCTGTAGAAATAAAATTTTGATAAATTATTCTAAGAAAAATAATTTTCTATAGAAATAAAATTTTGAAATTTTTTTTTTTATAGAAATAAAATTTTGACAAATTTTTTAAAAGAAATAAAATTTTGACAAATTTTTTAATAGAAATAAAACTTTGACAAAATTTTCTCTAAAAATAAAATGTTGACAAAATTTTCTATAGAAATAAAATGTTGACAAAATTTTCTATAAAAATAAAAATTTGACAACATTTTCTATAAAAGTAAATTTTGATAAAATTGTTTGTAGAAATAAAATTTGAAAAATTGTTTTATAGCAACAAAATTTTGTTGTTTTATAGAAACAAAATTGTGTCAAAAATTTTCTCTAGAAATAAAATTTTGTCAACAATTTTCTCTAGAAATAAAATTTTGTCAAAAATTTTCTATAGAAATAAAATTTTGGCAAAATGCAATTTCTATGAAAATTGTGAGTAATGTCTTCATTTTTGTAGATTTGGTCCCGTGTGGCACAGTTTATAAAAATATATTCTTTGTGATTATATAATGTTCTTAATGGGATTCGATGATTGTAGTTGGTATATTTGAAAATATTTTTTTGCGCCTAGTTCTTTTGTAAATATTAAAGCAATCGCTAAAGAATTTACACCCCCTCCTGCCAAAATCTTGTGAATGCCAAAATTCGTGTGACATTATCAAAATGGCAGATTTGATGCCATTACACTTTCTTTTTGCCAAAAACGAAAAGATTTCGAAATCCATTCAAAGTATAATCGATGGCAATGTTAACATGAAAAATGGAAAAAAAATCTATACGCACACAGAAAACAAATTTGTTGTGGCAACCAATTTTTTTGCCAACCAAATTATTTGGTTCCGTCTACTATCAGAATTTAACCCACATTATTTGTTGCTACAACCAATTGAAATTGGGTATCACAACCATTCCATTTTGTTGTTAGTTAGGACAACCAACAATTGTCTGGCATAGCAGTTTGTTAGATTATTGGAACAACCAATATATTACAATTTACTTTACACCAAAAATTAAATGCAATAAATTTTTCGTCAATATATTTATTGTTTATTTGCAACTAATTATATAATTCTTGAAATAAATTTACCCACGGTTTGTACCCTGTACCACTCTTTGGTCAGACGATAATAATTTCAATTTGCGTGCCTACATGAATTATTAGTTCTTGGTTCCAGGTTGTATTCACTCATCGGTTTTTATTCACATCCTGAGTTGACTGGCTTTAGCTGGCCGTATATTTGCTTCTCGTAAGACAGAAGTCGCATTTCTCCATCTATTCTAATGAAGTTCGGAACAAGGATCCAATTTTGGGGTTGTTCCTATAACTAAGAACCATGAACATTTTATAACAATTTCTCCCGTCGTACACTTACCTGTATTTTCATTTGCAAATATTTGTGTTTTCTAGAATAATTTGCTCCAACTAAAGAAAGTGGTCTTGTTGACTGTTCCTATTATCAAATTTCGGTTTTTTTACCGGCCATTACATGATGGGTGAACTGAAATTCAATAAATTGTTCATATTACAGACATTTTGAATAATTCTTTTACCTTGCCTTTATTGGTGTCCGAATTTGAGGTACGAAAGCGTTAATCATCTTGGCGTTGCTTAAAAGTTGGACTCTCTCACAAAGTCAGAGTTAGGCTGTTTGGCTTTAACACTAACTTTTTGATGAGCATTACCTTTGGTATAGGAAGGACCATCTAACGAATTGACCTTCAATCCTTTTAATAAAGTTGGTCATAACTGTGCGCAAGCTCCTGGATTTTCCATAATTTCCCAACTTTCTCAAGCAATAAACTATTGGGAATTTTCCTTGCCTTCAATAAATATTCGAGACATGACACTTTTTCCAAATAAATGTTGCAGCAACATGTCCCACTAACAACTACCAAATTTGTTATCACAACCAATTTTTTTATAGTACAAACTTTCTGTCGGTTTCCGAGACAATTTTAAAAAATAAATCTGGTAACACAACAGTACGGAACAGAATGAAAATTGATTTTCATTAATAGATTTATAACGACCAATATTTGGTCGTGAGTACTAGGATTTGATTGTATTGATATTTTATTGGTTATACCAAATATTAAATAAAAGAAATAACTGACATATGGTTCATACAACTAAAACTAATGGGCCTCAACTATCTTTTTATTGTCGTGATCGAATTTCAACCAAACCTTTCTCTGGGTGCGGATATTGCTCCAAACAAGAAATGCCAAACAAAAAGAAAATAGTGATGCACTAATCATTCTCACACAGCTGGACTTACAAACAAATACTAGAGAAATATAGAAAATCATTGAAAGGACATGCCAGGAAGACATAAAGATGAATTATAAGTTGACATGAAAATCTTAAATGAAAAATATGCATTTATTCATTCAGTCGGTCATTCATTCAGTCATTGGTTCATTTGGTCCCATTCTGATGATTGCTATTGCTAGTCATTAATATCTCACTACAGAGAAATGTGTCTACGACTAGATTGGTTGGATAGATGGCTCCAAACAAACAAACAAACATTCCATTTGGTCTTTGTATCGTAGTAGGAGTAGTGGCAGCTGCTATGTGGGTAAAACTACCGTCGGTGGTTGGCTATATCCTGGCAGTTTGTATATGGCAGGAAATGTAAAAGAAATATGCTCTTAACTATTTTGTGAGAGGGGGGAAATTATTTTTCTTGGTCTAAGGACATTTTTCTAACTCTGTAGTATGCATGCCCAGTTTTGTATTCCATTTGGCCCCTTCCTTTTAATGATTATCATTTGCAAATGATTCTGGCATATTCCAAAAACATTTGGCATTTTTACTTCCTCAGTTGCTAGTGCTGCTACTCTTGCTGAGGCCATCTACTATGGCTTCCATATTTCCTTGAAATAAATGTCCATCAGAGTGTCACTTAAGTACAATGAGTTGTAGTTTAGTTTACTTTTGTTATTGTTGTGATTTTCAACAATGTTTTTAGTAGTTTAGTTTTTTTGTCCTGCTTCTTCTTCTCGCAAATATCACACTTTTCACAAAAATACTATAGTAAGCTATAGCCACCTACATACCGACTCACACACAGATTATACTTCCTGTCATGGGATATTGGCTTCTCTAAGTGTTAGTGTATTGTAGTATGTGCTTGAATGAATGAACATTATGACAGCATACGAGGGTTGCCTTTTATATGCCGTGATTGGGTAACCCTAGTGTTGCAATCTGCCAACTGACAGCTGTAGAGTTAGGCTTGATATTTTTGAGGTTATACGTACTCAAAACATTTTGACATACAAGCGTTATTTGAGTTGTTTACAGGAACTTATAAAATGCATCTCGCCCCAAAAATAGAATTAAATCGTGAACATTTTTATGCGATTATTTTTTACAACTTTTGACGTGAATTAACTCAACAATAGGGCATCGATGACTTTATGACAGTTTATTTCTATACAAAATTTTGTCAAAATTTTATTTCTATAGAAAATTTTGTCAAAATTTCATTTCTATAGAAACTTTTGTCAAAATTTTATTTCTATAGCAAATTTTGTCAAAATTTTATTTCTATAGCAAATTTTGTCAAAATTCTATTTCTATAGCAAATTTTGTCAAAATTTTATTTCTATAGAAATTTTTGTCAAAAAATTATTTCTATAGAAAATTTTGTCAAAATTTTATTCCCATAGAAAATTTTGTCAAAATTTCTATAGAAAAATTTGTCAAAATTTTATTTCTATAGAAAATTTTGTCAAAATTTTATTTCTATAGAAAATTTTGTCAAAATTTTATTTTTATACAAAAATTTGTCAAAATTTTATTTCTATACAAAACCTTGTCAAAATTTTATATCTACAGAAAATTTTGTCAAAATTTCATTTCTATAGAAAATTTTGTCAAAAAATTATTTCTATAGAAAATTTTGTCACAAAATTATTTCTATAGAAAATTTTGTCAAAATTTTATTTCTATAGAAAATGTTGTCAAAATTTTATTTTTATACAAAACTTTGTCAAAATTTTATTTCTATATAAAACCTTGTCAAAATTTTATATCTACAGAAAATGTTGTCAAAATTTTATTTCTATAGAAAATTTTGTCAAAAAATTATTTCTATAGAAAATTTTGTCAAAATTTTATTTCTATAGAAAATGTTGTCAAAATTTTATTTTTATACAAAACTTTGTCAACATTTTATTTCTATACAAAACCTTGTCAAAATTTTATATCTACAGAAAATTTTGTCAAAATTTTATTTCTATAGAAAATTTTGTCAAAAAATTATTTCTATAGAAATTTTGTCAAAATTGTATTTCTATAGAAAATTTTGTCAAAATTTTATTTCTATACAAAACTGTCAAAATTTTATTTCTATAGAAAATTTTGTCAAAATTTTATTTCTATAGAAAATGTTGTCAAAATTTTATTTCTATACAAAACCTTGTCAAAATTTTATATCTACAGAAAATTTTGTCAAAATTTTATTTCTATAAAAAATTTTGTCAAAAATTTATTTCTATAGAAATTTTGTCAAAATTTTATTTCTATAGAAAATTTTGTCATATTGTTATTTCTCTAGAAAATTTTGTCAAATTGTTATTTCTCTAGAAAATTTTGTCAAATTGTTATTTCTATAGAACTTTTTTCAAAATTTTATTTCTATAGAAAATTTTGTCAAAAATTTTAATTCCATAGAAAATTTTGTCAAAATCTTATTTCTTAGAAACACTTGTCAAAATTTTATTTCTTATATTTGTTTAATTCGGCTCGATAAAAACAGGTGCTGTTGTGTTTGTGAGCTGTAATTTTTATTTAAAAATATCTAATATTTCGAAACATCTCCGATGCTCGTCTTCAGGGAAATTTATTGCGAAGAATTTCTTTGTTCTTTATTTCAAAATAAATTTCCCTGAAGACGAGCATCGGAGATGTGTCGAAATATTGGGTATTTTTAAATAAAAATTACAACTCACAAAAACCACAATATCCGTTTTTATACACATGACCTCGAACCGAATTAAACAAATATAATTAACAATTTAAAGGTCAACTATCCAACAACAAAATTTTATTTTTATTATATATTTTAGAAAATTTTGTCAAAATCTTTATTTCTATCGAAAGTTTTGTCAAAATTTTATTTCTATAGAAAATTTTGTCAAATTTTATTTTGATTTTTAGTTTTAGTTGCCAAGCAGAATTCAAATAAAACCAATTCGATCGCATACTTTAAAAATTTCTTTGTTTTATTTTGTTGGCACTAGCCTGTAAAAAAGCTTACAGGCTCTAACAGAACATTTTGACAAAATTTTATTTCTATAGATAATTTTATTTCTATGGAAAGTTTTGACAAACTTTTCTTTGCCTTCTGTGTTCTTCCAGGAATAAGAAACACGAAAACACACCGCCGAACTCTCACACATCCGCCCAAAAAACTGCATTTTGGAGCACTCAAATCATTGATATGATTCGCCATATAGTCCTGGCTTGGCATCGAATGACCAAACGGAGAGGTCAACGTTTTGCGACACCTGAATAAGCTGTTGACGCGTTCAGAATTAGACACCTAAATCAGAGTGGCAAAAATGCGTTGACAATTGGTGCAAAAGTGAAAATCTATTTCTCTATTGTACGATCTTCTATGAGGAATATTTGTTTTTTTTTTCTCTAATATATAAAAGACGACCATCGTAATAGTAAGTATGAATTTGGTTTTTATTTGACAACATCCCTCCTTGCATTGTGGCATCGAAACGAAGGTTCATTTGTGACCAGTCGTATAAAAATAATCTCAACATTTATTTTAGATTATTAAATGGTGCATGTGTTTGAAATTGAAAATTTGAGATTTGATATTGGATTACATTTTTCCTAGAATAGGGTGATTGAGACGAGTATGATGGTATAGACGTCATTGCTTGCAAAAACAATTTTGAAGCAATAATTCCAATTTTAATCATAGAATATAGAGAGCTTCGTTAAGGGTGATGTGTATAAGGGCATATAATGAAGGCTCCAATCTAATTCTGGTGAGAATTTAAATTTTTGACTTATCGACTTTTTGTAAAAAAATTCATTTTTTGTTAACTTCAAATTTGGTTAATCGAACTTTGTTTTTTTTATCGAAACAAGCTTGATGTCGCTGGTATCTATGGGGGATATATAAAAACATGGACCGACATATACAACATTCAAGCAAGTATAAGGAGAATTTCGGCTTTTGTTCAAAGTTTATTTCTATATAAAATTTTGTCAAAATTTAATTTCTATAGAAAACTTTATTTCTATACAAAATTTTGTCATAATTTTTAAAATTTTGTCAAAAATTTATTTCTATAGAAAATTTTGTCAAAATTTTATTTCAATAGAAAATTTTGCCAACATTTTATTTCTATAGAAAATTTTGCAAAAATTTTATTTCTATAGAAAACTTTGTCAAATTTCTATAGGAAATTTTCTCCAAATTTAATTTCTTTAGAAAATTTTGTCAAAATTTTATTTCTAAACAAAATTGTGTCAAAAATTTATTTCTATAGACAATTTTGTCAAAATTTTATTTCAATAGAAAATTTTGCTAAAATTTTATTTCTATAGAACACTTTGTCAAAATTTTAATTCTATAGAAAATTTTGTTCAATTTTATTTCTGTAGAAAATTTTGTCAAAATTTTATTTCTAAAGAATATTTGGTCAAAAATTTATTTCTATAGACGATTTTGTACAAAATTTTATTTCAATAGAAAATTTTGCTAAAATTTTATTTCTATAGAAAACTTTGTCAAAATTTTATTCTATAGAAAATTTTTTCAAAATGTAATTTCTTTAGAAAAATTTGTCAAAAGTTAATTTCTATAGAAAATTTTTTCAAAATTTTATTTCTATAAAAAATTTGTGAAAATTTTAATTCTATAGAAAATTTTGTCAAGATTTTAATTCTATAGAAAATTTTCTCAAAATTTTAATTTTATAGAAAATTTTCTCAAAGTTTCATACCTATATAAAATTTTGTCAAAATTTTATTTGTATAGAAAATTTTGTTAAAATTTTATTTCTATAGAAAATTTTCTCAAAATTTTATTTCTATAGAAAATTTTCTCAAAAATTTATTTCTATAGAAAATTTTGTCAAAATTTTAATTCTATAGAAAATTTTGTCAAAATTTTATTTTTGTGGAAAATTTTGTCAAAATTTTATTTCTATAGAAAATTTTGTCAAAATTTATTTTCTATAGAAAATTTTGTCAAAGTTTTTATTGTATAGAAAATTTTGTCAAAATTTTAATTGGATAGAAAATGTTCTCAAAATTTTAATTCTATAGAAAATGTTCTCAACATTTTATTTCTATACAAAATGTTGTCAAAATTGTATTTCTATAGAACATTTTGTTAAAATTTTATTTCTATAGAAAATTTTTGTCAAAATTCAAAATTTTATTTCCGTGATTGACTCTGAAATATGTTTTTTCTGGTAGGTTCCAAAATAATACTTGCAGTTTAAGCTGATAGCTTTAGTTGCTAATGCTTAAAATTTTGTCAAATTGTTATTTCTATAGAAGATTTTTTCAAAATTTTATTTCTATAGAAATTGTGTGAACATTTTATTTCTATAGAAAATTTTGTCAACATTTTATTTCTATAAAAAAATTTGTCAAAATTTTATTTCTATAGAAAATATTGTCAAAATTTTATTTCTATAGAAAATTTTTTTCAAAATTTTATTTCGATAGAAAATTTGGTCAAAATTTTATTTCTATAGAAAATTTTGTCAAAATTTGTTTTCTATAGAAAATTTTGTTAAAATTTTATTTCTATAGAAAATTTTGTTAAAAATTTATTTCTATAGAAAATTTTGTTAAAATTTTATTTCTATAAAAATTTTTCTCAAAATTTTATTTATAAAGATAATTTTATCAAAAATGTATTTCTATAGAAAATTTTGTCAAATTTTTATTTCAATAGAAAATTTTGCCAAAATTTTATTTCTATAGAAAACTTTGTCAAATTTCTATAGAAAATTTTGTCAAAATTTTATTTCTATTGAAAATTTGTCAAATTGTTATTTCTCTAGAAAATTTTGTCAAATTGTTATTTCTATAGAACATTTTTTCAAAATTTTATTTCTATAGAAAATTTTGTCAAAATTTTATTTCTATAGAAAATTTTGTCAAATTGTTATTTCTATAGAACATTTTTTCAAAATTTTATTTCTATAGAAAATTTTGTCAAAATTTTATTTCTATAAAAAATTTTGTCAACATTTAATTTCAATAGAAAATTTTGTCAAAATTTTGATTGTATAGAAAATTTTCTCAAAATTTTAATTCTATAGAAAATTTTCTCAACATTTTATTTCTATATAAAATGTTGTTAAAATTGTATTTCTATAGAACATTTTGTTAAAATTGTATCAGTATCGTGATGGTTTCTAATCCTCATTACAGCCGACTATGCAATGAAGAAAAAAGGCTTACCATCTATACCTCCCGCCTACCTATCTCGTCCATATCCCTCCTCCCTCGTTGTTATCTATTATCACATCTCATGCATCCAAAACCACGAGGGCCCTATATCATAAAACCTCATCCATGATATAAATAATAAAATAAATTAAATTAACCCAAAACTAAATTTGTTAAAAATAAATAAATAAATTTAATTAACCTAAATCAGTATCGTGATGGTTTCTAATCCGCATTACAGCCGACTATGCAATGAAGAAAAAAGGCTTACCATCTATACCCCCGCCTACCTATCTCGTCCATATCCCTCCTCCCTCGTTGTGATCTATTATCACATCTCATGCATCCAAAACCACGAGGACCCTATATCATAAAACCTCATCTATGATATGGATAATAATATAAATTAAATTAACCTAAAACTGAATTTGTTAAAATAAATAAAATAAATTAAATTAACCTAAACCGAATTTATTAAAAATAAATAAAAATAAGGCAATTTAAATTTAGTTTAAAAAATAAATTAATTTTGATTTAACTTAAAAATGAATTAAATATAACTAAATTAAGTAATAAAATAACACGAATATAAATAGAAATAGTAAAATAGCATAAATTAAACTAAATTTAATTAAATAAAATTAGATTAAATATCCAATATATAGAAAATTATATATTATATAAAATTATATAATTATATCCAATCTATAGAAAATTTTGTCAAAATTTAATTTCTAAATAAAATTTTGTTAAAATTTTATTGCTATAGAAAATTTTGTTAAAATTTTATTTCTATGGAGAATTTTCTCAAAATTTTATTTCTAAAGAAAATTTTGTCAAAAATTTATTTCAGAACATTTTGTTAAAATTTTGTTTCTATAGAAAATTTTTGTCAAAATTCAAAATTTTATTTCCGTGATTGACTCTGAAATATGTTTTTCTGGTAGATTTCAAAATAATACTTGAAGTTTAAGCTGATAGCTTTAGTTGCTATTGCTTAATTTTGTTTTATTTATTATAATTTTTAATTATAATAAATATGGAAATAAATAAATAAAATACTGGAGGTTATGTAGCCTTCAGCTCCGTTGAATATGGCCTATAGGTCCGTCCTTCTTCTGCGATATATATGTCATATAATTTAATTTTCCACGTTATTTGCTTCGATGTCTATAAATATATTTATTGCTTTATTCTCTTTGATATGCATAATATTTTGTTAAATCAAAAAATTACCCTAATTTTGGTCATCATTTAGGCATAGCCATACCTCCCTATATATGTTCTCATGTATCGCCGTTGAAGATTTGGATTCCAGCTACTATTTTTCATGAAGTGCAAATGTGTAAATCTTTAAAACAGAGACGACAAAATCTGTTTAGTACAAACGACCACCGTATTAATATATCTGTAAAATAATATGGGTCGACAATATTTTATGGCTTACATACCATTTTGTATACAAATTCAACTCCTTGCTACGCATATATCATTGCCAATATTTTTTTGTTTGCTGTTTTTGCGCTTGTTATTTATCATCTGTCATTGTTCCATGGATAACGAGTTTTATTTGTCAACATTATTTTCTTTTGACTTTCTTTGTGTGTTTTTTTTTTTTGGTTTTCTCGTAGCCCAAACGTCTTCTATTGACTACCGCCAAGATACAAACTTCCATTTTAGCTCCATCGGCCTAGATTTGTGTTTTTTTGCTCATGCGTTACACATTTCAAGCTAAAGAGAATTATATCACAAACACGTGTTTTCCTTTTCCCCAAAAATCCATGAAGCATAAGGAGCAAATTAAAAAGCGAAATTTCACACATAAACACAGTGTTTGGCAAGGACAAGGATGCTTTGGTTTTTTTTTTTGTTTTTGGTGCTACAATCATCATCTGTCCATTTTTCAGTGCTATGAGAATGTTGATAGGATTTTTGTGTTCACAACTATAGTTACACTGCGTAGGACACTGGCACACATACACACACTCACGCTCGTTCACACAAATATGTACATATTTATCAGCCAAATAGTCAAAAACATGTTTCACTTTCACCAATAGCTGGCCACATTTCTTCGTGCTATCAGTGCTGGGAAAAAGATTACTGTGGAACTACAGTGATGTTCATAAGTTTGTAGGGAGTTGTACGGTAAAAGTGAAATCGGGAAAGTACTTGAGTTATACATATATTATTGGGATTTCGTTTCCACTAAAAAGTGCAACATTCTCGAAATTCAATGTCATAGTCTTTGGATACAGAACCCCTCACAGTATTATGAAATAACAATAACTTTGGAATGACACCATCAGTTGAGCAAACATTTATTGGAGGTAAAAGTAGTGTAACTCTAGGGCAACATATTTCGCTTCACTCAAGAGAGAAGTTCACCACTGTGGTATCACAATGGACTGAATAGTCTAAGTGAGCCTGAAATATCGGGCTGCCACTATACCTAACCAAACCTAGCTTCACTATTCGTGATTTGTCTGTAAGCATGTTAAGTTCGAAGATGTGCTATATAGTCGCTATATCAACCGATCCCCCAATTTGGGGTCTTGGGCTTAATGAAACCATAGTTTTTATGTGACCCCAAATCGGGGGTGGGTTTATATGGGGGCTGTATCGAAACCTTGACTGATATAGCCTAACTTTGAACTTCACCTGCCAGCTGACGAAAAACGTATCTGTGCCTGCCAGCTGACGAAAAATGTATCTGTGCCAAATTTCATGACGATGGTTAGGTTAGGTTCACAGAAAAAAATATCACCAAAATATTTCCAATTAAAAAGTTAATTGAAATTGAAAATTTTTTCAATTAATAAATTAATTGATACAATTAACTTTTTAATCATGATAGAAACATTAAGTTAATTAAGTCAATGATTGAAATTTTTAAAATGTTTAATTAAAAAATTAATTGATACAATTAACTTTTTAATCAAATTCGGAGGACTAATTCAATTAAAAAAAGTGCTGATTTTTTTTTACTTTTTTAATTAAAAATGTATTTCAAACAATCATTTGTTAATCCAAATAAAAACTCTAAGCCAATCTAACTAAGTAATTAAAAATAGTTACCTTTTTTAATTAATAAATTAATTGCGTTTTGCAATTAACATCAATTAAATTTTTAATTGAATCAATTAAAAAATTAATTGAATTTTGCTGAAAAAATCAATTAATTTTTTAATCAAGAATTTTTTCTATGCCCAATTAAAACTGTGATTGATACTATCATTTTCGTGATTGAAGACTTTTCAATTAAAAAATTAATTGGATCAATTAATTTGGTGATTGAATCAGAGAAAAAATTTTTTGTGTTAGGTTGAAAGCTGTAGCGTGATTACACCAGTCAGGCAGACAGACGGAAATCGTTATATCCTAGAATCAAGATCAAGAATATATATATACTGTATATAGTCGGAAATCGATATTTCGATGTGTCACATACGGAATGACAAACGTATTATATGCCATTCTATGGTGGTGGGTATAAAAATATGAAAGCACTATATTTTGAAACGCTGTCTCCCACCCTGTATTGGGGCAGGCGGGTCCAAAAATGGATTAGTCTTAAAGGTTTTGTCCTTTTGAATCAATGTCTAGAATATTTTGTGGTGATCAGAACAACCGCTTAAGCGCTATGATTTTTGGACAAAAATTTGGGGACGCAAGACCATAGGTTTGCCGAAACTTGTGTGAATCCATCCATGTATTAGTATAGCCCCCGATTTGCATGAAATTGGAAGTCTATAGATATTTTAGCACAATAAAGACCTGTGTCGAATTTATGGACCCTTTTTCTGATAAAGCCTCCATATAAACCGATCTCTCGATTTCATTTCTTGAGCGGATAGAAGCATGGTTGCTATCGTTGGTAGAATTCTACCAAAAATATAAGATTTTTACTGGTTGGTAGATTGGTAGAATTCTTGATGTTTTGGTAGATTTTGTAAAATATTCCTTTCCAACAAAGAAATATTTAGAAATAAAATTTTGATAAAATTTTCCATAGAAATAAAATGTTAACCGAATTTTCTATAGAAATAAAATTTAGACCAAATTTTTTTATAGAATTCAATTGTGACAAAGTGATCTATAGAAATAAACTTTTGGCAACATTTTCTATGGAAGCACAATTTTGGCAAAATTTTCAAAAGAAATAAAATTTAAAGAATCGTTTATGAAGTTTTTTTTTAATGTTATATAGAAAAAAATGAAAACATTTTCTATAGAAATAAAAATTTGACAAACTTTTCTATAGAAAGAAAACTTTCTATAGAAATAAAATTTAGACAAAAGTTTCTATACAAATAAAATGTTGACAAAAGTTTTATAGAAATAAAATTGTGACAAAAATTTTTGATAGAAATAACATTTTGACAAAATTTTCTAAAGAAATTAACTTTTGACCAAATTTCTATAGAAATAAAATTTTGACCAAATTTTCCATAGAAATAAAATTTGACAAAATTTTTTATAGAAATAAAATTTTGACATAATTTTTATAGAAATAAAATTTTGACAAAAATTTTTTTGTGAAATAAAATTTGACAAAATTTTTTTGTGAAATAAAATTTAAGAAAAATTCTCTATAGAAATAAAGTCTTGAGAACATTTTCTATAGAAATAAAATTTAGGGAAAATCTTATATAGAAATAAAGTTGTAAGAAAATTTTCTATAGAAATAAAATTTTGAGAAAATGGTTATAGAATAAAATTTGGGAAAATTTTCTGTAGAAATATTATTTTGACAAAAAATTCTATAGAAATAAAATTTTTACAAAATTTTCTATATAAATAAAATTTTGTCAAAATTTTCTATAGAAATAAAATTTTGTCAAAAATTTTTATAAAAACAAAATTTTGACAAAATAAAATTTAGGGAAAATTTTCTATAGAAATAAAATTTAGGGAAAATTTCTATAGAAATAAAATTTTGACAAAATTTTCTATAGAAATAAAATTTTGACAAAATGTTCTATAGAAATAAAATTTTGAGAAAATTTTCTATAGAAATAAAATTTTGACACAATTTTCTATAGAAATAAAATTTAGATAAAATTTTCTATAGAAATAAAATTTAGGGAAAATTTTCTATAGAAATAAAATTTTGACAAAATTTTCTATAGATATAAAATTAAGGAAGGTTTTGTATAGAAATTCAATTTTGTCAAAAATTTTGTATAGAAATAAAATTTTGAGAAAATTTTCTATAGAAATAAAGTTTTTACAAAATTTTCTATAGAAATAAAATTTTTACAAAATTTTCTATAAAAAAAATTTGTAGAAATAAAATGTTGACAAAATTTTTTATAGAAATAAAATTTAAGGAAATTTCTCTATAGAAATAAAATTTAGGGAAAATTTTCTATAGAAGTAAAATTTTTACAAAATTTTCTATAGAAATAAAATTTTGACAAAATTTTCTATTGAAATAAAATTTTGACAAAATTTTCTATAGAAATAAAATTTTGACAAAATTTTCTATAGAAATAAAATTTTGACAAAATTTTCTATATAAATAAAATTTTGCCAAAAATGTTCTAAAGAAATAAAATTTTGTCAAAAATTTTCTATAGAAATAAAATTTTGACAAAATTTTCTATAGAAATAAAATTATGACAACATTTTTTATAGAAAAAAATGTTGATAACATTTTTTATAGAAATAAAATTTTGATAAATTTTTTTATAGAAATAAAATTTAAGGAAAATTTTCTATAGAAATAAAATTCAGGGAAAATCTTCTTTAGAAATAATGTTGTGAGAAAATTTTCTATAGAAATAAAATTTTGAGAAAATTTTCTATAGAAATAAAATTTTTAGAAAATTTTCTATAGAAATAAAATTTTTAGACAATTTTGTATAGAAATAAAATTTTGACGAAATTTTTTATAGAAATAAAATTTTGACAAAATTTTCTATAGAAATAAAATTTTGACAAAATTTTTTATAGAAAAAAATGTTGATACAATTTTTTATAGAAATAAAGTTTTGATAAATTTTTTTATAGAAATAAAATTTAAGGAAAATTTTCTATAGAAATAAAATTTTTAGACAATTTTGTATAGAAACAAAATTTTGATTATATTTTCTATAGAATTAAAATTTTGTCAAAAATTTTCTATAGAAATAAAATTTTGACAAAATTTTCTATAGAAATAAAATTTTGACAAAATTTTCTATAGAAATAAAATTTTAAAAAATTTTCTATAGAAATCTTGACGAAATTTTCTAAAAAATAATATTTTCACAAAATAAAATTTGCAAAGAAAAAAATTCTATAGATATAAAATTTTGACGAAATTTTCTATAGAAACTAAAATTGAGAAAATTTTTTAAAGAATTAAAATTTGAAGTCATTTTTAAATTTTTTTTTTAATTTTATATTGAAAAATTTTTGAAAAATGTTCTATAGAAAGAAAATTTTTTAAAAATTTTTTATAGAAATTAAACTTTGACCAACATTTCTATAGAAATAAAATTTTGACAAAATCTTCAAAATATATATATTTTTTTTTAATTTGATAGATTATTTTTTACAACCGTGGATAGAAGATTGTACTTCGAATATAGGGGATACAAATCTACAGATTTTAGATTTCAAATCGAGGTGTTATTATTTTCTTGCACACGTTCCTCTAAAACTAACACACAAATGGTTTTTATAAATTCAGGATCTGAAACTTTAAAATAAACTTCGGAAAGTGTACCATTTGAGCCGATCATCTTTAGGTAGAATGTTTCCTAAAATCCACCTGAAATTCTGTATATTTTCAGGTAACACGTGTTACGACTAGGAACTTTCAGAGAAAAGTGTTACATTTGTACCATGGTGGTGGTTATTTAAGATTCGGCTCGGACGAAAGTATGACTGTATTTCATAGTAATATCGCTGTAACAAATTTAAACGGTCTGATGAAATTTACTTCTCCAAAAGGAGCCAGGGGCTATCTATACTTATGAAGCGATAGTGACCAATTATTGTACGGTTACGAGGGGACATATTTTAAAATTGCGTAACAAAAATTCTGGCCTTTCAGTTAGTTCTTTAATAAATAGACCAAGTGCGTGATCTCTCTCTTCCACCAGATATTGATAAATCAAATACCCCATATTACCAGAATGTTTCCTATATTTTTTAAGAAGATCAAAGACGCAAAGTTTGTTTTCAAGAAGATTTCATTAAATAAAAAAAATAAGGCCAAGTAATCCCCCACCATGTACAAATATGCAAATTGGAAGTACCGAACATTTTTTTTTTGGAGTCACACTTCAGTTTTCTTGAAAATTTAAAAAAGAAAATATGGAGTTAAATTGGTGTTCATGCAAAAGTTTTTTAATCCTTGCAAAGTATTTGCAATCTTTTATAAATGGAACATAGTTCAAATGTGAACATGTTTAATGTCATTTGGTAATGTTTTCTATGAAGTTATTTTTATTTGTGTAACGAAGCACTCGTAATCACAAATCCTTTTTACCACAATTTAGCATCAGCATAAAATGTGCCATCTGTGAGTGCACATGTCGAGATTGTGTATTTCATTGCCAATGGTCGAAGTAAATTTAACTCAGAATAAGCGGTTAATATATTATTAAGCGAAATGAGAATTTGTATCAGCATGACCATGTGACGTATAATTAATACTAATGGCTAGGACATGATGTGGTATACATGATTGAAATAATTAAAATTAAGTATACGATGATGTGGTTCGTTTATTAAATATAAATAGTATTCATTTTCTTTTGGTATAAGCTTGACGAGATAAATTGAAGAGACAAGTTATTGAGAAAAAATAGGTCAATGTGATCAAAAGTTATTTCACGATGGTCATCTAAGAACACTAGCTCACAGAGATATTAATGGTGACTGGTAAAGATCGATCCTAAGTCAACACTATGCCTCCTCAGACTTGCTTTGCGATACAACCTATAAAAGTGTTGGGAAAAGTACTAACCCCTACGAGAAAAGAATACAAGTTTGGGAGAACCATTAATTTTTTTCCTTTTATATCAAAGCTTTGGGGCCAGGTCTTTTAAACAGTGCAAAAAATACATTTTCTCGTGGCCAACAAAATATTCTTCCCGTTTCCACAGCTTTTTCAAATTTTGATTAAATTCTGGTTTTCTTAAAAAACATTTTGGTTCGTAAAGATTATTATAATTAAAAATTGATTTTACTTACATAGAATAAAGGTAATCGTCTTCTACATTTGAATTATTGTAATCAAGTATACCACACCATGTCCTGGCTATTAGCATTAATTATACGTCACATAGTCGTACTGATAGAAATTCTCATAATGTCCCTTAAAATATCGGAATGGTTTTCAAAAGTGTAATGTTTTATTCTCATTGTGTAGCCAATAGTTTTAAAATTTAGGTGTTGATCGCCTTCATGTTCAGCCCAATTTAAAAATCCCACACACTACCTAGTCTTTTTCAATTTTTTTTTTTTGAAATTGTAGTACCAATGGAAAACATTATTTTAGATATACAATTAAGCAATATCTGACGTAAGAACAAATCCTATAATATGGTCAGAAGTTTTCATTATGATAGGTTAGGTTAAGTTAGGTATAGTTGCAGCCCGACATTTCAGGCTCACCTCTTATAACAACAGACCTCCATTTTATGGCCGAGTCCGAACGGCATTTTACATTGCGTTGAAACCACTTAGGGAAGCCTTCAAACACTTAAAAATTTTAACAGCGTTACTGAAAGGGAATTATCCGCCGTTGAAAAACTTTTATTGTTTGGTCGGAACTGGACTTGGATCACGGTTGCCACTCGTGCCAAAAATATTCTACCAAAATTTTAAGAAAATTTTATCAAAAATGTGACATATTAAAAAATTCTTATTTTGAAATTGTTGATCATATTTTTGCGGTTAGTATAAAAACATGTTTTTTTTCGAAAGAAATGTTTTATATTGAAATTTTGTTAAAATTTTATTTCTATAGAAAATTTTGTCCAATTTTTGTTATAGAATATTTTGTCAAAATTTTATTTCTATAGAAAATTTTGTCCAATTTTTGTTATAGAATATTTTGTCAAAATTTTATTTCTATAGAAAATTTTGTCAAAATTTTATTTCTATAGAAAATTTTGTCAAAATTTTATTTCTATAGAATTTTTTTATTTAATTTCAATAGAAAAATTTGTCAAAATTTTTTTTCTATAGAAAATTTTGTTAAAATTTTATTTCTATAGAAAATTTTGTCAAACTTTTTCTATTTATAGAAAATTTTGTCAACATTTTATTTCTATAGAAAATTTTGTCAAAATTTTGTTTCTATATATATATTTTTTTAAATCTTATTTCTATAGATTTAAAAAAAAAAAATAAATTTAAATTTTATTTCAATAAAAAATGTCAAAATTTTTATTCAACAGAAAACATTTTGTTTAATTTTTTTTCTATAGAAAATTTTGTCCAAATTTTATATCTATAGAAAATTTTGTCCAAATTTTATATCTAAAGAAAATTTTGTCAAAATTTTATATCTATAGAAAATTTTGTCAAAATTCTATTTCAGTAGGAAATTTTGTCAAAATTTTATTTCAATAGAAAATTTTGTAAAAATTTTATTTCAATAGAAAATTTTGTTAAAATTTTGTCAACATTTTTTTCTACAGAAAATTTTGTTAATTTCTTTTTTTATTGAAAATTTTGTCAAAATTTTTATTTCTTTAGAAAATTTTGTCAAAATTTTATTTCTATAGAAAATTTTTTCAAAATTTTATTTCTATAGGAGATCTACCAACACATCAAGAATTCTACCAAACGGTAAAAATTCTGCCATTTTCGTTAGATTTGTACCAATTGTGGCAACCGTGGTTTGAACCCACGACCCTGTGTATGCAAGGCGGCCATGTTAACCATTGCACGGTGGCTCCTGTCTTTATGATAATACTCTCTTGGGTAGGTTAGGGGGGCGGCCCGATGTATCAGGCTCACTTAGACTATTCAGTCCATTGTAATACCACATTGGTGAACTTCTCTCTTATCACTGAGTGCTGCCCGATTACATGTTAAGCTCAATGACAAGGGACCTCCTTTTTATAGCCGAGTCCGAACGGCGTTCCACATTCCAGTGAAACCACTTAGAGAAGCTTTGAAACCCTCAGAAATGTCACCAGCATTACTGAGGTGGGATAATCCACCGCTGAAAAACTTTTTGGTGTTCGGTCGAAGCAGGAATCGAACCCACGACCTTGTGTATGCAAGGCGGGCATGCTAACCATTGCACCACGGTGGCTCCCTACTCTCTTGGGTAACTTATAGTCGGCACCGCTGGACTTTGAATTTGTATTCGTTGTTTCTATCCATATAGGTTAATTAATACCGGAAAATATTTTATCTGTATGGATTGTATACCAGTGGTGCGTATAACTAATATTAATTACATGGACATTGTGTGGTATACTTGATACAAATAATTTAAATTAATTATGAGCAGGTGTGTTCTATTTATTTAGAAGCAAATGATGTTTCACTGAAAAAAATACGTTAAAAAAAAAAAAAAAAAAAAAAAAAAAACCCTAAATGGTATATACAAAATGATAAGATTAACACCTTTGAGATCGATGCTTATATGATTTATATTTTTTTCTATAACATATATATTTTAAATACTTTCTTTATCCAATGCTTATAAATTCTCTTCCTATTCTTTTTCTTTTCAGGTAAGTTTACAAACTATGTACGACAAAATGGCTTCAATGTTTTTCAACGTGCCAGCGAGAGTTTTTTATAGAGGTATTTAAAAACAAAATAAATTTCCCTGTCACATCTCAATATACAATTGCTTTGAAATATATCCCAAATTTATATTGAAATGTTACTGTAACGTGTTTGAGTCATTCGACACTCTAGCACACATTTACAATTAGGTGTTCAATTTTCCCCTCTTTTGGCAATCTGCTAGAAATTTATTACTTTAGCACGTGCTCATTAGCTAAATTTTCACTCAACCGCATTATTTGGAACAGCAAAAACGACTGTCAATAATATCGAATTAATTGCCAAAACAGACTAAAGCCATTGTAAAGGGGTTGTTGAAATTGTTTCAAATAATTTGTAATTTTAATTAAATTTGTTATGGAAAATGTATTATATTATTTGTACGTTTTTTTCCGTTTATAGAGTTGGAAATTTAGTGATTTAAATAAATGGGGAAATTATAGATTGGCCACAGAATTATGCCAAGAACTAAAAATAGAAGAATTCGCGTTAAGAGAAATACAAAAAAAAAAAACTCATATCTCTTCGTTATAGACTCATTTCAAGACGATCCGTTCATGAAAGTGAATCAACACGCATGTGGTGTCAACTGGAGAACAGACGGTGTCAATCTAACAACTGAAAAATGACACCATGCGTTATCAAAACAACAACCAGCGTTCGTGATCTCAAAATGTAATGGTAACAAATTTATAAAAAAAATCCGCTACTGTGACTCGAACCTGGATTGTTTGCGCCATACGCGCTAACAGTCGTTTTAGCGCATTGTACCACCGACGGAGTTGCAATAAGAACGTCTAACGAATATTTTACGACTTTTCAAAGGCCAAAGAGGGGCGTCGCAGTGATGCAATGGTTAGCATGCCTGCCTTGCATACACAGGGTCGTGGGTTCGAACCCAGTTTCGACCAAACACCAAAAAGTTTTTTTCAGCGGTGGATGATCCCACCTCAGTAATGCTGGTGACATTTCTGAGTGTTTCAAAGCATCTCTAAGTGGTTTCACTTCAATGTGGAATGTGATTCGGACCCGGCTATAAAAAGGAGGTCCCTTGTCATTGAGCTTAACATAGAATCGGGCAGCACTCAGTGATAAGAGAGAAGTTCACCACGGTGGCATCGCAATGAATATTCTAAGTGAGCCTGAAATATCGGGCTGCCACTATACCTAACCTAACCTAAAGCCAAAGTAAAATTGATTTTTTCGTGAACATTTTGATTTTTCGTGAACGTTTCCGTTTCATTTTGTTACCATCCGTTCACGATTTTGGAACGTAATTTTTATACCCTCCACCATAGGATGGGCGTATATTAACTTTCTCATTCCGTTTGTAACACATCGAAATATTGCTCTAAAACCCCATAAAATATATATATTCTGGGTAGTGGTGAAATTCTGAGTCGATCTGAGCATGTCCGTCCGTCCGTCCGTCTGTTGAAATTACGCTAACTTCCGAACGAAACAAGCTATCGACTTGAAACTTGGCACAATTAGTTGTTATTGATATAGGTTGGATGGTATTGAAAATGGGCCATATCGGTCCACTTTTACGTATAGCCTCCATATAAACGGACCCCAAAATTTGGCTTGCGGATCCTCTAAGAGAAGCAAATTTCATGCGATCCGACTGAAATTTGGTACATGGTGTTAGTATATAGTCTTTAACAACCACGCAAAAATTGGTTCACATCGGTCCATAATTATATATAGCCCCCATATAAACCGATCCCCCGATTTGGCTTGCGGAGCCTCTAAGAGAAGCAAATTTCATCTGATCCAGCTGAAATTTGGTACATGGTGTTAGTATATGGTATCTAACAACTATGCAAAAATTGGTCCACATCGGTCCATAATTATATATAGCCCCCATATAAACCCATCCCCCTATTTGGCTTGCGGAGCCTCTGAGAGAAGCAAATTTCATCCGATCAGGCTGAAATTTGGTACATGGTGTAAGCATATGGTATCTAACAACTGTGCTAAAATTGGCCCACATCGGTCCATAATTATAAAGGGTGATTCTTTTGAGGTTAGGATTTTCATGCATTAGTATTTGACAGATCACGTGGGATTTCAGACATGGTGTCAAAGAGAAAGATGCTCAGTATGCTTTGACATTTCATCATGAATAGACTTACTAACAACGTCGAATTTTCAGTGAATGGGCCCTAGAAAAGTTGGCAGAAAATCCGCTTTTTTATCGACAAATTTTGTTCAGCGATGAGGCTCATTTCTGGTTGAATGGCTACGTAAATAAGCAAAATTGCCGCATTTGGAGTGAAGAGCAACCAGAAGCCGTTCAAGAACTGCCCATGCATCCCGAAAAATGCACTGTTTGGTGTGGTTTGTACGCTGGTGGAATCATTGGGCCGTATTTTTTCAAAGATGCTGTTGGACGCAACGTTACGGTGAATGACGATCGCTATCGTTCGATGCTAACAAACTTTTTGTTGCCAAAAATGGAAGAACTGAACTTGGTTGACATGTGGTTTCAACAAGATGGCGCTACATGCCACACAGCTCGCGATTCTATGGCCATTTTGAGGGAAAACTTCGGAGAACAATTCATCTCAAGAAATGGACCGGTAAGTTGGCCACCAAGATCATGCGATTTGACGCCTTTAGACTATTTTTTGTGGGGCTACGTCAAGTCTAAAGTCTACAGAAATAAGCCAGCAACTATTCCAGCTTTGGAAGACAACATTTCCGAAGAAATTCGGGCTATTCCGGCCGAAATGCTCGAAATAGTTGCCCAAAATTGGACTTTCCGAATGGACCACCTAAGACGCAGCCGCGGTCAACATTTAAATGAAATTATCATCAAAAAGTAAATGTCATGGACCAATCTAACGTTTCAAATAAAGAACCGATGAGATTTTGCAAATTTTATGCGTTTTTTTTTTTTAAAAGTTATCAAGCTCTTAACAAATCACCCTTTATATAGCCACCATATAAACTGGTCCCCCGATTTGGCTTGCGGAGCCTCTAAGAGAAGCAAATTTCATCCGATCCGCCTCAAATTTGGTACATGGTGTCAGCATATGATCTCTAACAACCGTGCAAAAATTGGTCCACATTGCTCCATAATTATCTATAGCCCCCATATAAACCGATCAGTAGATTTGACTCCGGAGCCTCTTGGAAGACTAAAATTCATCTGATTCAGTTGAAAATTGGTACGTGGTGTTAATATATGGCCTCAAACACCAATGCAAAAATTGGTCGAAATCGGTCCATAATTATAAATAGGCCCCATATAAACCGATCGCCAGATTTGACCTCCGGAGCCCCTTGGAAGAGCAAAATTTATCCGATTCGGTTGAAATTTGGTACGTGATGTTAGTATATGGTATCCAATAACCATGCAATTATTGGTTCATATCAGTTCATAATTATATATAGCTCCCATATAAACTGATCCCCAGATTTGACCTCCGGTGCCTTTTGGAGAAGCAAAATTCATTCGATTTGGTTGAAATTTGGTACGTGGTGGTAGTATATGATATTTAACAACCATGCCAAAAGTGGTCAATATCAGTTCCGATCCGATCCCGAGATTTTGTTTTGGAGCCTCTTGGAGGAGCAAATTTCATCTGAGTCAGTTAAAATTTGGTACATTGTGCTAGTACACGGGTGTTAACAACCATGCCTAATTAGGTCCATATCGGTTTATAGTTAGATATAGCCCTCAGATAAATCGATCCCCAATCACACAAAAATTGGTCCATATCAAGTTCATAACTGTATATAGCCCCGATATGAGCGACCCTCATATTTCAATTCTGGCTTTCTACGTACCGTGCAAAAGTCCATATCGATTCGTAATTATTTGTAGACTTACCTATACATACCGTTTTTGTCTACCCTAAAAAAAAATCGCTTCTGTAACATATACCCCAAACACATTTTGCTTCAAGCATATATATTTTCAGGATTGGTTCAAACAAAATAGTGTTTGTATTGTTCAAACATATTATGTTTTACCTTAGGGCATACACTGGTAGTAAAAAAATTTAATGAAATTTTCTTTGTGTGGATATATTTCGAAGGTGCCAATTGGTTACTTCCATTATTTTACTTGCAGCATACTCTCTAGGTCTGTCTTTCTAAACACATATATGTTTATAGGCTATTTCCAAATTAATATATGTTTGCATCTAAGCATATTATATTTACAAATATTTTATGTTCCAAACATAATATGTTCTAACATATTAACATATATGTCCCAAAAATGATATGCTAGTTTATGAGCATTATATGCTTGCACTTAAAAATATTGTGTTAAAAACTTTGAGTACCAAGCATATAATTTTTACACCCAAACACATGAAAATCAGTCTTTTTCGTCTGTGTAGTATATGGCACGTATGGACTAACTCACAATTTAGAAAACGATGTTAAGAAGTTTTAAGATACCACAACCCAAGTAATTCGATTGTGGATGACAGTCTTTCGTAGAAGTTTCTACGCAATCCATGGTGGAGGGTACACGCACAGAAAAAACATGTTTGGACATGGTTGCCGCATCCATTTAATGCTTATTTAGAGTATGTAATTGTCGCGAAAACCATGTATTTTTTCTTTGTAAAAATAATTTTCGAGCGGAGAAAAATATATGTTGGCAATAAGCATTTAAATGGTTCTCAAATGCCGGAAACATGTTCTATTATTTAAATGATAGAATTTGAGACCATTATATGGTCAGGAAAATCATGTACCTGACCATTCAATTTTTTTACTTTTTTGCAGAGAAAAAAGTATTTTTATAGTTTACGTATAGACATGTCTACAACCATTACATGGCCATAAAGACCATGTACATTGTTTTCGTGACCATTTAATTTTTTAATTTTTTTGCAGCGACAAGAATTTTATAAAAACATTGAGCAGGTACACACGATTTTCATTTTGCGCGTCAGTCGTGTGTTGATTGTTTCTTGGAATGGACGGAGAATACGGAATTATTGTGTTTTGTGTTAATTTATTTATTCAGAAATGGCACGTGGTTTTATGTGAATACAAAAAAGGAAAGTGTAATTGAAACAAATGTACCTGGTTTTTGTTCTGCATTTTGACATATGGTATAATTTATTTTTATTTGCAGTTATATGATGTCTGTGTTTGTACATTTGATGGGCACGAAGTAAATATCGAATGATTACTTATTGTTGAAATTGAACCAAACTAGAGTGTGTAAAAGTATGTGATGTTCGCTTGCACGACATTATAAATACAAATAAACAATGAATTAGTTTATAAATAAAAAAAAACAAATAAATAAAGTTGACTTTGTGTTTTCTTTTCTCAAGTGGCGTCCTTTTTTCGACAACGAAAAAAGTTTTTTCATAAACATCAAAACATTTTAGGTTGTGACCATGTTCTTTTAACTAGAAGAAAAACATTTTTGACGAATAACATAACATTTTAGATCGTGACCATTGTCTTTTAATGGAAACAAAATTCTTTTTATCAATATAATAACATTTTAGATGAGGACAATTGTATTTTTCTTAGAACCATGTTCACTGAGCCAACATGGTTGCAGGTTAAAATGTTACATGGTCGCCGCAAAAATAGCTGCTATCATATTATTTTGCTCTTCGAATATGATTGTGACAATCATGTTTCTTCTCTGCGTGTAAGTTCGGCCTGGCCGAACTTACGGTCGTATATATTTGTTTCTATTAGTATGCTCTCTTGCACTGTTTGGAACTTCAATGGCTTTCGACCAAACTGATTTTTTTTTTCAAATTTGTTGTATATGTTCTCGCGATATGGAGCGATATGAATTTCTATAAAATCTGTTCTCTACTTTTGGTATGGGAAACAAAAACATTCTTCACATTTAAATGAATAAGGGCTCTAACGATAGCCAATTGTCGCTTTCCAGTCAAACTATCACGCTTCAAGTCCACTACAAATAACTTTATTTCTGAGAGCAATAGATCAAAATATTAGAAATGATAGCAACCTAAAATTGGTTGCAAAACATATAAGCTAAATACCAACAATAAATAAATAAAAGAGGTGGATTGGGAATTAAATAGAATATTTATTTAAGCTAAATGTAAGGTAACTAGAGAATTTAAATACAAAATCAAATATTGTACTTGACTGTAAGACATCCATCACCTTTATATAATAAATCACAAATTTCGATTTGTTGTTGCAAATTTTTCGTATATCTTTCCCCTTAATACTGAATATACGACTTTATTACCATTATCTTTCCACCCAATGCAATGTCCAAGGCGTACTTCATTAACTTCCATCACAATGATCTCGATGTGACCCCAACAACCCTTTGCCATAGATGAATCACATTCTAATTACATTTCTTATCTGACCCTGTTTGTGGTAGATACAAATTCAAACTTTAACCCTACCTTACATTTTATTCTCATATTATTATCAAAACTATGTCAATAATTGTGCAGTTAGGGTAAGGTTATCTATCTTTGGATATCGGAAACTGAAATACTCTCTTAGTTATTTGCGATGGGAATAGATATGAGCAATAAATAAAAATAATATATGCAATTAAATTAATGGATTTGTAGATAAGTATTTGTGACTCAAATGTCAAAGTTTAAGACAACACAGAAAAAAAAACTAAGTTGTTCGCTAGGAAGAATGAACTCCACAATTTAAGATTTCCGCAGAGCGTCGATAAAACCAGGAAAATTTACTGCTCTCGTGTACTTTTTAACTGCAAATTACAATCTCTCATAAAAGAACACACAAAAAAAATTTTCTGATTCAATCACCAAATTAATTGATCAAATTAATTTTTTAATTGAAATGTCTTCAATCACGAAAATGATAGTATCAATCACAGTTTTAATTGAGCATAGAAAAAATTCTTGATTAAAAAATTAATTGATTTTTTAGCAAATTTCAATTAATTTTTTAATTGATTCAATTAAAAATTTAATTGATGTTGATTGCAAAACTCAATTGATTTATTTTAAAAAAGGTAACTATTTTTAATTACTTTCTGAATTGGCTTAGAGCTTTTATTTGGATTAACAAATGATTGTTTGAAATACATTTTTAATTAAAAAAAATCAGCACTTTTTTAACTGAATTAGTCTTCCGAATTTGATTAAAAAGTTACTTGTATCAATTAATTTTTTAATTAAAATTTTTAAAATTTTCAATCATTGACTTAATTAACTTAATGTTTCTATCATGATTAAAAAGTTAATTGTATCAATTAATTTATTAATTAAAAAAATTTTCAACTTCAATTAACTTTTTAATTGGAAATATTTTGGTGATATTTTTTTTCTGTGAACTAAAAGTAAAGAAAACACAAATAAGGAAAGACTAATTTACTCTAATAATTTTTTGTTTACGTTAGTTAAATTAAGTAAAACCGAGGAAAAAATAAACTCAAATGAAGCATAATGATTAACTTAATTCGTACCTTCCGCAAAATAGTTCAGAATTTCTTTAAATTTGTAAATTTTACCAAAAATGCGTCCATCATGAACTTCGTATATCACTAAAGACATTCTTGCAATTTTGAACTCCAAGTTTTTCCTTCAAACTACAAAATTTTCTTTAACAAGTGAAAAAAAATTTATTAGTTATGTCTAATAAATTTTCTTGAATTTGTCGAAAAATATTTACTTATTTTTATGACATTGGCGTGATGCCATCGTTTGTAATACTGTTTAGTTAAAATTTTCTACAAATATTCAAAAGTTTCTAAAATTTACTGGTGGGTTCACTGTTTTTTCAGTGTAAGAATTTCAAAATGTTAGAAATTGAAGGTTCACTTGTTTTGAGTATGTGTTTCAAACGTAATACAAATTTAGTATACACCCATCCTCTGGTGTATAAAAAAATATAAACATACATTTTTATATAAAATTCGCTAAAATAATTGTCACTGAGGACAATTATTTTAGTGAGGGCAACGGATGACTCAACCGTCACACTGTGGTTATAAATCTTTTTTTGGAAATAATTCTGCAACTTTTGAACGGATGAAGATATCAACATAATTTTTTCTTTGCGTGAACGCTGAGGTATTTTCGTCTATGTTTGCAAGTTTATGGGTCGCTAGTTGGTTGACGGGCTGACCTGTTGGCGTTGAAATTTGGTCAATTTGGGGGGTATGCAATTTTGTTTTAGCTGTCAAATCCGCAATTATTAATCGATTTCCGTGATTTTTTTGCTGGATAGAACTTATAAAATCCTCTAAAAAAGTTTGCGTGCGTTTGTGATTATGGGCCCCACAATTTATTTTTTGCTAAATTTCTTTCCAATTTTGTATTTTGCTTGTTTCTTATAGAGCATCAATAAGGGATAAGTTTTAACCTTTTATCTGTCATTTATGTCAAGTAGCGTATGAGTTCTTCTCATCCCAAAATCGGCAATTAAAAAAAAAACCTGGTTTAAAAAATTCTAATTTGGCAAAACACCGATTGCTAAGGCAATCTGTTTTCCAGAAAGCCCCATGTATCTACTATGTAACTGTAAACGGTTTCAACATCCTACCGGTAAACAACAGAGAAATGTGCAAACAGTGTTGCAAGTATTGGGGATTTTCCCCAACTTGGGGATATTTTTTTTTGCGAATGAGGACGAAATTTCTGAGTTGGGGACGTGGAGATTTGGTGGGGAATTTCCATAAATTTGAGAATTTTTTTTCGAGGAATCGGTTTAATCTTTTTTTTAACAAAATTTTATTTCGATAGAAAATTTTTTCAAAATTTTATTTCTATAGAAAATTTTGTCAAAATTTTATTTCGATAGAAAATTTTGTCAAAATTTTATTTCGATAGAAAATTTTGTCAAAATTTTATTTCTATAGAAAATTTTGTCAAAATTTTATTTCGATAGAAAATTTTGTCAAAATTTTATTTCTATAGAAAATTTTGTCAAAATTTTATTTCGATAGAAAATTTTGTCAAAATTTTATTTCTATAGAAAATTTTGTCAAAATGTTATTTCTATAGAAAATTTTGTCAAAATTTTATTTCTATAGAAAATTTTGTCAAAATTTTATTTCTATAGAAAATTTTGTCAAAATTTTATTTCTATAGAAAATTTTGTCAAAATTTTATTTCTATAGAAAATTTTGTCAAAATTTTATTTCTATAGAAAATTTTGTCAAAATGTTATTTCTATAGAAAATTTTTTCAAAATTTTATTTCTATAGAATATTTTGTCAAAATTTTATTTCTATAGAAATTTTTAACAAAATGTGCAAACAGTGTTGCAAGTATTGGGGATTTTCCCCAACGTGGGGATATTTTTTTTGCGAATGAGGACGAAATTTCTGAGTTGGGGACGTGGAGATTTGGTGGGGAATTTCGATAAATTTGAGGATTTTTTTTTTGAGAAATCGGTTTAATCTGTTTTTAACAAAATTTTATTTCGATAGAAAATTTTGTCAAAATTTTATTTCTATAGAAAATTTTGTCAAAATTTTAATTCGATAGAAAATTTTGTCAAAATTTTATTTCTATAGAAAATTTTGTCAAAATTTTATTTGTATAGAAAATTTTGTCAAAATTTTATTTCTATACAAATTTTTAACAAAATTTTATTTATAAAAAAATTTGTCAAAATTTTATTTCGGTAGAAAATTTTGTCAAAATTTTATTTCTATAGAAAATTTTGTCAAAATTTTATATCTATAGAAAATTTTGTCAAAATTTTATTTCTATAGAAAATTTTGTCAAAATTTTATTTCTATAGAAAATTTTGTCAACATTTTTTTCTATACAAATTTTTGACAAAATCTTATTTCTATACAAATTTTTAACAAAATTTTATTTCTATACAAATTTTTGACAAAATTTTATTTCTATACAAATTTTTGACAAAATTTTATTTCTATACAAATTTTTGACAAAATTTTATGTCTATACAATTTTTTGTCAAAATTTTATTTCTATAGAAAATTTTCTCAAAATTTTATTTCTATAGAAAATTTTGTCAAAATTTTATTTCTATAGAAAATTTTGTCAAAATGTTATTTCTATAGAAAATTTTTTCAAAATTTTATTTCTATAGAATAGTACCTCTTCTACCAAACTATAAAAAATCTGCCATTTCTGGTAGAAGTAAATTTTCGAGACGATCACCTGTCTCTTGGTGTTGTGGTTCGAAATCTTGATCTTATTGCAGCGTGCTGGATGTGACAAAATTTTTCAAAAAACTTGTCAAAAATGTATTGGGGATTTTTGTGAGGAATTTAAATTTAAATTGGGGATTTTTATTTCTATAGAAAATTGTGCCATCATTTTATTTCTATAGAAACTTTTGTCAAGATTTTACTTCTATAGAAAATTTTGTCAAAATTGTACTCCTATAGAAAATTTTGTCAAATTTTATTTCTATAGAAAATTTTGTTAAAAATTTATTTCTATAGAAAATTTTGTCAAAATTTTATTTCTATACAAATTTTTGACAAAACTTTATTTCTAAAAAATTTTGTCAGAAGTTTATTTCTATGAAAATTTATGAAGTACCTCTTTGCAAAATCTACCAAAGCTTCAAAAATTTAACCAATCTACCAAACAATAAAAAATCTGTAATTTCTGGTAGAATTCTAGAATTCTAAAATTTTATTTCTATAGAAAATTTTGTCAAAATTTTATTTCTATAGAATATTTTGTCAAAATTTTATTTCTATACAAATTTTTGAGAAAAGTTTATTTCTAAAAAAATTTTGTCAGAAGTTTATTTCAATAGAAAATTTATGAAGTACCTCTTTTTTTATTTCTATATAAAATTTTGTCAAAATTTTATTTCTATAGAATATTTTGTCAAAATTTTATTTCTATACAAATTTTGTCAGAAGGTTATTTCTATAGAAAATTTATGAAGTACCTCTTCTACCAAACATTAAAAAATCTGCCATTTCTGGTAGAAGTAAATTTTCGAGACGATCACCGTTACAAATGTAATTAAAGTGTTTGGGGAACGTTTGTCGACAGCCAGGAAGTCTGGATCGGGGGAAATCGAAAACCGGAAGCCGCTGAGACGACAAAGAGAGTTGCCGGTAGTTTCAAGCGAAACCCTAACCTCTCTCTCCGAGATGCCGCAAATAAGCTGGGTGTATCGTCTACAACCGTCCATCGAGCCAAAAAACGAGCCGGACTATCGACTTACAAGAAGGTAGTGACTCCAAATCGCGATGATAAACAAAATACGACGGCCAAAGCGCGATCCCGGAGGCTGTACACGACGATGCTGACGAAGTTTGACTGCGTGGTAATGGACGACGAAACCTACGTCAAAGCCGACTACAAGCAGCTTCCGGGACAGGAGTTTTATACGGCAAAAGGAAGGGGAAAGGTAGCAGATATTTTCAAGCACATGAAACTGTCAAAGTTCGCAAAGAAATATCTGGTTTGGCAAGCCATCTGTACCTGTGGCTTGAAAAGCAGCATTTTCATAGCTTCCGGGATTGTCAACCAAGAAATTTACGTGAAAGAGTGTTTGAATAAACGTCTGCTGCCTTTCCTGAAGAAACACGGTTGTTCCGAACTGTTTTGGCCGGATTTGGCATCTTGCCATTACGGTAAAAAGGCCATGGAGTGGTACGCCGCCAACAACGTGCAGGTGGTTCCCAAGGACAAGAACCCTCCCAACACGCCAGAGCTCCGCCCAATTGAGAAATACTGGGCTATTGTCAAGCGGAACCTAAAGAAGACCAAAAAACTGCTAAGGACGAGCAACAGTTCAAGGCAAACTGGCTTTCTGCGGCGAAGAAGGTGGACAAGGTGGCTGTACAAAATCTGATGGCAGGTGTCAAGCGTGAGGCCCGGCAATTCGGATTTGGAAAAGCGAAAGCCTAACTGAATATTTTTCCTGAATTTTATACTAATTGAACTTGAAAAAGAAATTTAATTTGATTTTTTAAATAAACGATTTCACCGATTTACATGTGTTTTCCTTTGACCAAATTTTGACCGTATCACCCTTTATATCTTAATAAGGAATACTTTGAAATTCAATAAAACTATTTTCGATGATTAATATTTGTTTTGGTTTTCTTATTTCGAAATATAAAAGATAACCCTCGTATTAACTTCTGGTCAAGGCATTATTACAAAAATATTCTCTCCTAAGCCAAGAAGACATGGAATGCTGAAATGTTGCCAAAACCAAAAACAAGTGACGAGGCAATATCTCTGATGATTTTAATCATCTCCCAAAAAGTAATTGTATAGATTTCAACTTCACCATGGATCAACTTGTTGATTATCACCATCATCAGCCAACCATGGTAATAACATCCATATGAATTGAACCACCGCAAGAAAAAAAAACCGCATGTGAATATTTTCCGCCACTTCATAAACATGACAGGCAACTTGAAATAAGGATTTTCTTTTCGTCATTAGTCTTGACGAGTATTAATTTTGGGGTAGGCAAAAAAAAACACCTCCCGTCCTATCCATTTTCTCATTATATTCAATACAAAGTTTAAAGAACAAGAAGGCGGTGGTGATGTAATGCAGTGTGGGGGATAAGGCATTGAAAATTCTCTTGCATACTTTGTAATATGTAAATTTTAATAAACATTTACAGGCAGTCTGACGCACATTTCATTCGCTACGCATATATCAAAACAGTTTTTCCGGCCGTCATGTTACCACCAATTCCCTGTGACCACCACTCCCCACTCTCTGTCACTCTCTGGCTCCTCCATCCCATTAAATATTCAATCAATCAGCTTCCGAAACCCGAATATCTACAAATGAGTAGGGCAAATAGCTTGCATGAGGTTTGAATAATGGCTGCTTTCATTGGCGAAAATTTTCACTATGAGTTAAACGCAAATGATGAAGTACTGCAGGAGCTATAAACAAGACAAGAGGAGTCTTCTTTTTATGATACTCGACTCGTCTCAGGCGATGACAATCAAAGGAAAAAGAGATTGATGTATGCTTGTGGTTACTTGGCTCTGCCAAGTATCAGCATTGAATTTCAAGCAGTTGTCAGGACGCGGAGGAGTGGGGAGTGGGGCCATACAAAAATAATACCAACATTATGCGGTTAATATATTTCAAAGTCTTTTTAATTTTTGCGCTCTATTTGTTAAAATGAAATGTGAAACCAAAAGAAAGAGTGGTGGTAAATTTTGTGGCGCTTCAATATGACGCCATCCATTTTTTCAAAATATTTTTGTAGTGAAAGGAATATAGGAGGGTTTCAAAAGTTGTCTCTGTTAAAATATAATTTCGCATTTGATGTTGTTTCGCTTTTTGGCAGATTGGGAAACGGAAGACAGAATTCAACCGGATGTTTATATATGTATGTATGTGTGTGTGTGCTCTAGCTGGTGAATGATGCATAAAAACAAATATTTGTTATACCCCTACTGTACATATGATCTCTACCAACACAGTATAGGTGATGTCAGTTCGTCTTTCCGTTAGTAGCATATCGAAATACATGGTAGCTGATATTTATTAAAACCAATTTCAGGTTGCTATCATTTGAGAATATTTTCTATAGAAATAAAATGTTGACCAAATTTTATACAGAAATAAAATTTTGACAAAATTATCTATAGGTATAAAATTTGACAAATTTTTTATAGAAATAAAATTTTGACAAAATTTTCTATAGACATAAAATTTTGGCAAAATTTTCTATAAAAATTATGACAAAATTTTCTACAGAAATAAAATTTTGACAAAATTTTCTATAGAAATGGAGTTATTACAAAACTTTCTATAGAAATAAAATTTTGACAAAATTTTCTACAGAAATAAATTTTTGACAAAATTTTCTATAGAAATAAATTTTTGACAAAATTTTCTATAGAAATAGAGTTTTAACAAAATTTTCTATAGAAATAAAATTTTGACAAAATTTTCTATAGAAATAAAATTTTGGCAAATATTTCTATAGAAATAAAATTTTGACAAGATTTTCTATAGAAACAAAATTTGGCAAAATTTTCTATATACATAAAATTTTGACAAAACTTTCTATAGAAATAAAATTTTGACAAAATTTTCTATAGAAATAAAATTTTGTTATAATTTTCTATAGAAATAAAATTTTTGCAAAATTTTCTATAGAAATAAAATTTTGACATTTTCTATAGAAATAAAATATTGACAAGATTTTTTATAGAAATAAAATTTTGACAAAATTTTCTATAGAAATAAAATTTTGACAAAAATTTCTAAAATAAAATTTTGACAAAATTTTTACAGAAATAAAATTTTGGAAAAAGTTATAGAAATTAAATTTTGACATTATTTCAATAGAAATTAAATTTGGACAAAATTTTCTATAGAAATAAAATTTGGACAAAATTTTCTATAGAAATAAAATTTTGACAAATTTTTCTATAGAAATAAAATTTTGTTAAAATTTTCTATAGAAATAAAATTTTGACAAATATTTCTATAGAAATAAAATTTTGGTTAAAATTTCTATAGAAATAAAAGTTTTGCAAAACTTTCTATAGAAATAAAATTTTTGCAAAATTTTCTATAGAAATAAAATTTTGGCAAATATTTCTATAGAAATAAAATTTTGGCAAATATTTCTATAGAAATAACATTTTGACAAGATTTTCTATAGAAATAAAATTTTGACAAAAGTTTCTATAGAAATAAAATTTTGACAAAATTTTCTATAGAAATAAAATTTTGACAAAATTTTCTATAGAAATAAAATTTTGACAAAATTTTCTATAGAAATACATTTTTGACAAAATTTTCTAAAAAAATAAAATTTTGGGAAAATTTTCTATAGAAATACAATTTTGACAAAATTTTCTATAAAAATTAAATTTTGACATTATTTCTATAGAAATGGAGTTTTAATAAAAATTTCTGTAGAAATAAAATTTTGACAAAATTTTCTATACAAATAAAATTTTGACAAAATTTTCTATAGAAATAAAATTTTGGCAAAATTTTCTTTAGAAATTAAATTTTGATATTATTTCTATAGAAATTAAATTTCGACAAAATTTTCTACAGAAAAAAATTTTGACAAAATTTTCTATAGAAATTAAATTTTGGCAAAATTTTCTATAGAAATAAAATTTTACAAAATTTTCTATAGAAATAAAATTTTGACAAAATTTTCTATAAAAATAAAATTTTGACAAAATTTTCTATAAAAATAAAATTTTGACAAAATTTTCTATAAGAATAAAATTTTGACAAAATTTTGTATAGAAATAAAATTTCGACAAATTTTGCTATTGAAATAAAATTTTGACAAAATTTTCTATAAAAATAAAAATTTGACAAAATTTTCTATAAAACAAAATTTTGACAAATTTTTCTATAGAAATAAAATTTTGACAACATTTTCCATAGAAAAAAATGTTGACAAAATATTCTATAGAAATAAATTTTTGACAAAATTTTCTATAGAAATAAAATTTTGGCAAAAATTTCTATAGAAATAAAATTTTGACAAAATTTTCTATAGAAATGCATTTTTGACAAAATTTTCTACAAAAATAAAATTTTGACAAAATTTTCTATAAAAATAAAATTTTGACAAAATTTTCTGGAAAAATAACATTTTGACAAAATTTTCTATAGAAATAAAATTTTGATCAAATTTTCTATAGAAATAAAATTTTGATCAAATTTTCTATAGAAATAAAATTTTGACAAAATTATCTTTAGGTATAAAACTTGACAAATTTTTTATAGCATATAAAATTTTGACTAATTTTTTTATATAAATAAAATTTTGACAAAATTTATCCATAGAAATAAAATTTTGACAAAATTTTCTATAAAAATAAAATTTTGACTACATTTTCTACAGAAATAAAATTTTGACAAAATTTTCTATAAAAATAAAATTTTGACAACATTTTCTATAAAAATAAAATTTTGACAAATTTTTCTATAAAAATAAAATTTTGGGAAAATTTTCTATAGAAATAAAATTTTGACAAAAGTTTCTATAAAAATTAAATTTTGACATTATTTCTATAGAAATGGAGTTTTAATAAAACTTTCTGTAGAAATAAAATTTTGACAAAATTTTCTATAGAAATAAAATTTTGACAAAATTTTCTATAAGAATAAAATTTTGACAAAATTTTCTATAGAAATAAAATTTTGGAAAATTTTTCTATAGAAATTAAATTGTGACATTATTTCTATAGAAATTAAATTTTGACAACATTTTCTACAGAAATAACATTTTGACAAAATTTTCTATAAAAATAAAATGTTGACAAAATTTTCTATAAAAATAAAATTTTGACAAAATTTTCTGGAAAAATAAAATTTTGACAAAATTTTCTATAAAAATAAAATTTTGACAAAATTTTCTATAGAAATAAAATTTTGATCAAATTTTCTATAGAAATAAAATTTTGACAAAATTATCTTTAGGTATAAAACTTGACAAATTTTTTATAGCATATAAAATTTTGACTAATTTTTTTATATAAATAAAATTTTGACAAAATTTATCCATAGAAATAAAATTTTGACAAAATTTTCTATAAAAATAAAATTTTGACAACATTTTCTACAGAAATAAAATTTTGACAAAATTTTCTATAAAAATAAAATTTTGACAACATCTTCTATAAAAGTAAAAAAAAAAACATTTTCTACAGAAATAAAAATTTGACAAAATTTTCTATAGAAATAAACTTTTTACAAAATTTTATATAGAAATAAAATTTTTACAAAATTTTATATAGAAATAAAATTTCCACAGTTAATCGAAATCCACGCCGTAATGGTAGAAAACTTGCTTGTGAGCAGAACATATCGTGAAGGCCCGCACTAAAACCACTGAAGTTCCAAAACAGCAAAAACTCGCCGATGCACAAAAAAATAGACTGAAAATAGCCAAGGGGTTGCTTTGCTTGCACGAAAGTGGGCGGTTTCCGGCAGTTTGTGAACAAACAAACTGTTCGAGTTTACTTGCCACAGAGGTCAGCTCAATTTTTACATCTCCGATAGGCCACTAGAACTCAAGCGCCACCGATGGTGATGGTGTGTGCAGCTGTAACGGCCGATTGTCACTCCATGCTTGTATTTATCGACCTTGGGTTCAAAATTAATTCCGAATATTATCGGGAAGAACTCAATTGGAATGGAAGTCCAAAAATTGTATGGGAAAACAATGGCGGTATAAAAATAAGCCCCAAAACCCAAATGTCTGCAAATGTGAGGCAACGCTGCATAATGAATATGAGCCTCAATAAAATGTAACTGAAGGACGAAAATCGATTCCAAAATAAAATTAGGGATAATTTCCACTTTTTATATAAGTTTTAAGAAAACAATTAATAAGTACGAATCAATGCGAATTTCTTGGGAATTGCGTTAGCCCACTTTGTTTCCTCCATTGGCATATCCCAGATTGCGACAAAAGGCCCCACTTGAAAACGAAGTACAATTCCAAACAGGAAATTGGGGTGTATTTTCATTTTAAATATTGGGGTCTATTGTCATAATGCAAACGGCAATAAAATTAAGTTAATACACAGAAAACAAAAAAAAATTGGGTGTTGTTGTTTACCATTTAATTTTTGGGGTCCTACTTCATTTAGGGTTTGAGTCAGTGTTGCCAGGCGATTTTTGATTCTTCCCCCCAAATCTTAAGAAAAAAACCCCTTAATTGGTCTAGGCTTTTTCAAAAACCCCCCAAAAAAAATTAAGAATGTAAAAAGTACAAAAAGGGGTCCCAAATTTCTTGAAAAAATCCTGTAGTGATACCCTTTAAAAATTAAATTTAACACAAAAAAAAAAAAACCAAAGTAAATCTTCATTTTATTTTGGGAGTTACTTTATTTTCTTGAAAGTAAAATGAGTCACAATGTTAATCTACTGTGTGATAAGACGATGTCATAGAGTAACTTAACTATCCTTATGGGATGTGGATCCGACAAAAAATGTTCTTGTTCGCCCAGACCAGATATCGAAATATTTTTTTTTCGTTCTGGCCTTTTTTAGTTCATTCATGCTTAGTTCATTGATGTTGTAATTCATCAAGAAGCAAATCTACCATGTAGTGTTATTACCAGAAAGACGGCCTGATGGACAAATAAACAGACACATTATTATCCATTTTCATCCATCATGGCCAAGGATGTGCGTACTTTATTTAGTCGGCAACAAATAATTCCATGTACTCAAAAGTTGGAATGCCAAACTCTTCCACCACTTTGTGGGTGGTGGGATACAATAACATACAGCTAGAAAGCTTCATGTCTCCCCTACATCCACACCAGAAATATTTTCCATGGCATTGTCCATAATAAAATATTAGCATATTCATTTGACCCAATTTTGTTGTTAGTCTGTTGCTGATCCTTTGGTCTATGACGAACATCAACCGTAAAAGCTTGTATTTGTCGTTCATTTGAGCGGACACATAAATTTATGTCATTTCCAAAATATGTTGGGTACATTAAATAAAAATGTTAAATATTTTCTTGTCCCATTAAATATTTTGCAAATACCACATCCCTTCATTACACGATGAAAGAGAAGAAAAACCTCAACATATGTTCAGCAGCCATGGAAAACTACCACGACATTCATCATCATATTGTAGCCATTCGATTTGGTAATGTTGTCTCTAGGGCGAAAAGCGCTAGTTGTCCCTGTGAAATATTTCATAACATAATATTTAAGGATTCAATGATTACAAGGGTGGTGGTTAGATGGGGACTTAGTTTGCAAAACTTTTTGGAAAAGTGGAGATTTAATTAAGGCTCCTTATGCGATACATTAGACACATCCTTAATCGAACCTTTCCAGTCCATTTGAGAAATGATTGTTCTCGAAGCTTAGAAAATAGACCTCCAAGGAGGCGATGAGCTCTGCATTTGATTGATAATTGGACCCAACAAGTGACTTTTATATGTGAGGAAACATAAAAAGAGAGAATATGGTGGATGGAACAGTATATTTTAGGCAAATTCAATTAATTTAAACTTGGCGAGGCAAATTTACCTAGCGTTATTTTTTGACATTAAAGGAGGGCGCTCATAGGCATGACACCTGACGTTGGATACCCTAGGGGCGCATGTGTACTCAGCTTCGTGATTATAGAGCAAGACTAACCCCACAAAACGAATCACCTTTCCAGATATTGGGATAGTCAAAATTTGAGCCCGATTAAACGACGTTAACACGTTCCGCTCGTCGCTGAGTCAAACCGAGTTACGCCAGCCTTTAGCTTTGAAAACGCGACCTGGTGCCACTAGGAGCATTCGTCTTAACCCCACAAAACGAATCCCCTTTCCAGATATTGCGATAGCCAACATTTGAGCCCGATTAAACGAGTTTAACACGTGCCGCTCGTCGCTCAAAATTTGAAAAAAAAAACGCTTTTTTTGGCCAAAAAGTTTGGCGGCACGTGTTAACGTCGTTTAATCGGGCTCAAATTTTGGCTATCCCAATATCTGGAAAGGGGATTCGTTTTGTGGGGTTGAGGCGAATGCTCCTAGTGGCACCACGTCGCGTTTTCGAAGCTAAAGGCTGGCGTAACTCGGTTTGACTCAGCGACGAGCGGCACGTGTTAACTCTTCCACCACTCTGGAAAGGGGACTCGTTTTGTGGGGTTAAGGCGAACAAGATTCATTTTTTTGCCCCATATAAGTTGCGGTCGCTATACTGGAGATACTAGCTTGTAGCGTGGACAGCACAGAACTAGTTTCTCCAGGCAACGGTCGCTCGTCGTCGCTGACAAGTGGAGGTTTTACTCCCAGTACAACTCTGTACTGGTAGGAAGAGCTGCCCCTCTTATGCTCACATTATTGTCATCGCCAATCAGGTGACTAATTATCTTTGGATATCTTTGGCTCTTTCAAAACATGCCCTCCTAGAAGTGGCATGATTGGACTCATGCTGCACACGTTGCTCCAGTGTCATAGATAGATTGGCATCCAGTGGACATCCCCAGCGGATTATTCTGTAACATCTGGAAGGTCCTCCACTATGTATAGAGAGAAGTTCACCAATGTGGTATCACAATGGACTGAATAGTCTAAGTGAGCCTGATGCATCGGGCTGCCACCTAACCTAACCTAACCATGTATATATTGGGAGTCCCAACAGCAACCGCATATTCGGGGACAACCAATTGAATTGTCTTCTTACCTTTCCCGCAATGCCTTCAGCATCTTGTTCCTTCTCCAATAGTTCTTAATAGTTAGCAGTCCCGCTTTTCACATCTTTGATATGGATTCAATCCTATTTTTATAGAAAATATTGTAAAAATTTATTTCTATAGATAACGTCTGGAAAATCCTCCACTTGTCTTCTTACTTTTCCCGCAATGCCTTAAGGGTCTTGTGTCTACCCCAAACGTTCTTAACAGTTTTTGTCAAAATTTTATTTCTATAGAAAATGTTGTCAAAATTTTATTTCTATAGAAAATTTTGTCAAAATTTTATTTCTATAGAAAATGTTGTCAAAATGTTATTTCTATAGAAAATTTTGTCCAAATTTTTTTTTTATAGAAAATTTTGTCCAAATTTTATTTTTATAGAAAATTTTGTCACAATTTTATTTCTTAAAAATTTGTTGTCAAAATTTTATTTCTATAGAAAAATTTTATTAAAATTTTATCTCTATAGAAAATTTTGTCAAAATTTTATTTCTATAGAAAATTTTGTCACAATTTTATTTCTATAGAAAATTTTGTCAAAATTTTATTTCTATAGAAAATCTTGTAAAAGTTTTTTATATAGAAAGTTTTGTCCAAATTTTATTTCTATAGAAAATTTTGTCAAAATTTTATTTCTATAGAAAATTTTGTCCAAATTTTATTTCTATAAAAAATGCATTCCAAATTTTATTTCTATAAAAAATGCATTCCAACTTTTATTTCCATAGAAAATTTTGTCAACATTTTATTTCCATAGAAAATTTTGTCAAAATTTTATTTCTATAGAAAATTTTGTCAAAATGTTATTTCTATAGAAAATTTTGTCAAAATGTTATTTCTATAGAAAATTTTGTCAACATTTTATTTCTTTAGAAAATTTTGTCAAAATTTTATTTCTATAGAAAATTTTGTCCATATTTTATTTCTATAAAAAATGGATTCCAAATTTTATTTCTATAGAAAATTTTGTCAAAATTTTATTTTTATAGAAAATTTTGTCAAAATGTTATTTCTATAGAAAATTTTGTCAAAATTTTATTTCTATAGAAAATTTTGTCAACATTTTATTTCTATAGAAAATTTTGTCAACATTTTATTTCCATAGAAAATTTTGTCAACATTTTATTTCTATAGAAAATTTTGTCAAAATGTTATTTCTATAGAACATTTTGTTAAAATGTTATTTCTATAGAAAATTTTGTCAAAATTTTATTTCTATAGAAAATTTTGTCAAAATGTTATTTCTATAGAGTATTTTTCAAAACTTTATTTCTGTAGAAAATTTTGTCAACATTTTATATCTATACCAAAAATTTTATTTCTCCAGAAACTTTTGTCAAAATTTTATTTCTATAAAAAATTTGATATCTATACCAAAAATTTTATTTCTCCAGAAACTTTTGTCAAAATTTTATTTCTATAAAAAATTTTCTATAAATTTAATTTCTACAGAAATTTCTAGAAAAATTTGTCAAAACTTTTTGTCTACATTTCATTCCTAGAGCAATTTTGTTCTTAGAGAAAATTTTGTCAAAATTTTATTTCTATAGAAAATTTTGTCAAAATTTTATTTCTATAGAATATTTTGTCAAACTGAATTGTATGCGTATTTAATCGGTCTTTTTTAATTTAATATATATCACGTATGGACTTACTTACAATTTAGAAGACGGTGTTAGGAGGTTTTAAGAGAGCTTGCCATCGGCAAGCGTTACCGCAACTCAAGTAATTCGATTGTGTTTTGAAGAAGTTGCTACGCAATCCATGGTAGAGGGTACAAAAGATTCGGCCTGGCCTTTGCCTGGTAATTTTGATTTTTTGTAATAACCAATATCTATTGCTGGCATTTTGTCTGGTCAATTCCTCTCAAAGGATTCCTTAGACATAGACGATCCAATGTCGGGGCTATATATAGCCGATATCTGACGATAAAATAGCTCAAAAACTGTACGTGAAACTTTAGAATTTTTAATTTTGGTTTTTTGTAATTACCAATATCTATTACTTGCATTTGGTCTGGTCAATTCCTCTCAAATAGTTTTTTTAGATATAGGCGATCCAATATCGTGGCTATATATATCCGATAACTGGTGCCACGATATGTGAAAAACTGTACATGAGACTTTTGAGTTTTGAATTTTGATTTTTTGTAGTAACCAATATCTATTACTTGCATTTTAGTCTCAAATGGTTTCTTAGATATAGGAGATCCAATATCGGGACTATATATAGCCGATATAAGACGATAATATACCTCAAAAACTGTACATGAGATTTTAAAATTTCTAATTTTGGTTTTTTGTAGTAACCAATATCTATTACTTGCATTTAGTCTGGTCTTTTTCTCTCATATGGTTTCTTAGATATAGGCGATCCAATATCGGGGCTATATATAGCCGATATCTGGTGACGCTATATCTCAAATACTGAACATGAGACTTTTTATTTTTTAATTTTGTTGCTTTGTAATAACCAATATCTGTTACCTACATTTTGTCTGGTCAATTCTTCTCAAATGGTTTCTTAGATATAGGAGATCCAATATCGGGGCTATATATAGCCGATATCTGTCGATAATATAGCTCAAAAACTGTACATGAAACTTTAGAATTTAAAATTTTGGTTTTTTGTAATTACCAACATCTATTAATGCCATTTTGTCTGGTCAATTCTTCTAGAACGGTTTCGTAGATATAGGCGATCAAATATCGGGACTATATATCCCATATCGGTGACGCTATATCTCAAATACCCTACATGAAAATTTAATTTTTTTATTTTGGTTTTAGGTCCTGGCCAATATCTACCACTGGCTTTTTGTCTGGTCAATACCTCTCAAATGGTACCTTAGATATAGGCGATCCAATATCGGGACTATATATAGCCGATATCTGATGACACGATATCTGAAATACTACGCAAGAGATTTCTGAAGTTATTTGAGAATCTTATTTTGGTACCCCATAGATGTTTTTATTTAGTTTATTTTACTATCTTATGTCCATTACTTCAGGATATACTGACATTTTTATACAACTTAGGGATCAATTGTTCCACGATAAAAAAACCACCATTGCATAGTATGACTACACATAAAATAACTGACGGTGTTTGGCAGGTTTTCCACCACAAAGTTGCCTCGTTTTAAGAAAAACTATATTTTGGAATGCGTTCCACAAGTTAAATTTGTCCCACAAATTTGAATTTTGCTTAGCCGAGACACAAACCACGAATTTAACTCGCGAATTTATCTTCACACCCTTGTCAACATTTTATTTCGATAGAAAACTAGTATCTCTTTTTACCAATCAGTAAAAAAATCTGCCATTTGCGGTAGAATTCTACCAACTATTTCAACCGTGATAGCTTCTCGCAAACGTTGTCGATATTTTTGGGGCATTTCTGAAAGAAGTCTTACTCACTTAAACTTTGAAGAATTTCCAAAATCTTTTACTTTATTATCAATTAGTCTTTAAAATTTTTTTTTATCAAACACTTAAATCAAACAAATAAATCACGAAAATTTTTTTTAACCGCCATAACATTTTTAATGACAATTGTTATCTCCGGAAATGCGTTTGTTTGGGTTTTGTTTTAATGGACAACAATAAATTTTCATAGCAAATCATTGCCATTTATCACGCTATATGAAAAAGTGACGGAATATTGACCACATAGCCTATTACGAGAAAGCCTAACACACAAAAAACAACCAAACATTCTTGGAATAGTACGAGTATCTTGAATGTGGAATATGTGAGGAAAATATTTTCAACAGAAGCGGATATAAACGATTTGGGAAATAATTTCTAAACTTAAAATATTAATAGTCAGGTATTAATGGTGGAATTACATGCCAGTTAAATAAATACAAAAATAATACAAAAGAGAGGGAGAGAAGGAAAAAGAGAACATGAAAATAGTGGCTATAGGCTCGAATATGCCCAAGTTCTTAGTCTCATTTATTTGGTTACAACGTCGAAAGGAAATAAATGTTAAAATGTCCCCTGGGGTTATAAGAGGAAACCTCCCATAACACACAAAGAAGTGATAAAGGCTACTTGAAAATTAGAATGCCACGAATTTTCTTATTTTGGGTATTCATTATTGCTTAACTTCGGATACCTAGTATCCATAAGTTGCAAGAGTCTTTCTTACACACACACACGCACACATATACATAATTCGTTTTAATTTCATGTATATGTAATTCTTTATTATGTTTGTGTTGGTTAAGTTGATCATTTTGCAAACATTGTATGTTATGTAGAGAAAGTGTTAAATATTGGGTAGTTGAAAAAATCTTTTTGTATCTCTAATCAAACTTGAGTCATTTTTATACTCACCACCATAGCATGGTGTTAGGGGTATAATAAGTTTGTAATTCCGTTTGTAATACATCGAAATATTGATTTCCGACTATATAAAGTATATTTTCTAGATCAGGGAGAAATTCTAAAACGATATAACCATGTCCGTCTGTCGGTCTGTTGTAATCACGCTACAGCCTTCAATAATGGCAATATCGTCCTGAAATTTGACACAGATTCGCCTTTTGTTTGCACGTAGGTCAAGTTCGAAGATGGGCTATATCGGTTTTGATGTAGCCCCTATATAAACCGACCCCCCGATTTGGGGTCTGGGGCTTCCAGAAACCATATTTTCTATCCGATGTGCCTGAAATTTGAAATGTAGAGGTATTTTAGGACCACAAGTAGGAGGACCGAAAATGGTGTCTATCCACACATGTTTTGGTATAGCCCCCATATAGGCCGCTCTCCCGATTTTATTTCGTGGGCTTCTAGAAACCGTATTTTCAATCCGATGTGCCTGAAATTTGAAATATAGAGGTATTTTAAGACCATAAATAGATCTGGCGAATGTTTTGATATAACAGGTTGGCTGATAAGTCCCCGGTCTGACACATAGATGGCGTCGCTAGTATTAAATGCATATTATTTTTATATAGTACCAACCTTCAAATGTTTCGTGTCAAAATTTGACGTCTGTAAGTCAATTAGTTTGTGAGATAGAGCGTCATTTGTGAAGCAACTTTTGCTATTGTGAAAAAAAATGGAAAAAAGGAACTTCGTGTTTTGATAAAATACTGTTTTCTGAAGGGGAAAAATACGGTGGAAGCAAAAACTTGGCTTGATAATGAGTTTCCGGAATCTGCCCCAGGGAAATCAACAATAATTGATTTGTATGCAAAATTCAAGCGTGGTGAAATGAGCACGGAGGACGGTGAACGCAGTGGACGCCCGAAAGAGGTGGTTACCGACGAAAACATAAAAAAAATCCACAAAAATGATTTTGAATGACCGTAAAATGAAGTTGATCGAGATAGCAGAGGCCTTAAAGATATCAAAGGAACGTGTTGGTCATATCATTCATCAATATTTGGATATGCGGAAGCTCTGTGCAAAATGGGTGCCGCGCGAGCTCACATTTGACCGTCGATATGTGACAATGGATGAAACATGGCTCCATCACTACACTCTCGAGTCCAATCGACAGTCGGCTGAGTGGACAGCGACCGGTGAACCGTCTCCGAAGCGTGGAAAGACTCAAAAGTCCGCTGACAAAGTAATGGCCTCTGTTTTTTGGGATGCGCATGGAATAATTTTTATCGATTACCTTGATAAGGGAAAACCCATCAACAGTGACTATTATATGGCGTTATTGGAGCGTTTGAAGGTCGAAATCGCGGCAAACGGCCCCATATGAAGAAGAAAAAACTGTTGTTCCACCAAGACAACGCACCGTGCCACAAGTCATTGAGAACGATGGCAAAAATTCATGAATTGGGCTTCGAATTGCTTCCCCACTCACCGTATTCTCCAGATCTGGCCCCCAGCGACTTTTTCTTGTTCTCAGACCTCAAAAGGATGCTCGCAGGGAAAAAAAATTGGCTACAATGAAGAGGTGATCGCCGAAACTGAGGCCTATTTTGAGGTAAAACCGAAGGAGTACTACCAAAATGGTATCAAAAAATTGGAAGGTCGTTATAATCGTTGTATCGCTCTTGAAGGGAACTATGTTGAATAATAAAAACGAATTTTGACAAAAAAAATGTGTTTTTCTTTGTTAGACCGGGGTCTTATCAGCCAACCTGTTAGCTCGCATATACACCGCCTCCCTGATTGGGCCTGAAATTTGAAATCTAGTATGAGTCATGGTTTGCTATAGCCCCTATATAGACCGATCTCCCGAAAATGGTGAGTATCAGTCCAAGTTTTGGTATAGCCCCCATATAGAGATCGATTTTATTTCTTTGAAACTATATTTTCCGATTTGCCTGCAATGTAAAATCTAGAGTTTATTAGGTCCATAAATAGGTTTTCTGAATACATTGCGTATGGGTACAGATTTTGATATATCCCCCTTATAAACCCCCCTCCGATTTGGAGTTTCAGAACCACAATTAGATGTGCTGAATTTAGTGTGTATCGATGCATGTTTTTGGCATATAACACAAATACACTGATCTCCCGATTTAACTCCTTGGGCTTATATCAACCGTAGTTTTTTGGTAAGGCCTCCATATAGACCGATTTCATTTCTTGAGGGTATAGAAGGCGCACTGATCATGAAAATTGCTCGAAACTGAATGTAAAATTTCCAAATTTTACTTCTCGCAATCATATAAATAATGGGGGTAAAAATCTACAGATTTTAGAAATTCTCGAAATTTATATTTTCTTTGTTATACCACAATGTGTATTGACAACTCTGGACATAGACCACCACCAATGACATCTATTGACAAATACTTTGTCAATTACCCAATATACTACTATGATGATTGTTAATAGTGTGCCCTTAATGTCATTAGTTTTAGACAATTTCTAAAACTCTAACCAGCTTTCATGTATCCTTTGCGAATACCATTGAAATAGGGTTGAGAAAATTTCCTTAAGGACCATTTTTGGTAATAATCGAATCATTATAGAACCATAGACTAAGAAAATTGGGTAAATATTTTGGTTCTCGTTAATTTCCCTAAATTGACGAAAATTAAATTAAATGTTAATGGCCAAACCACTTATCATTGTGGTTATACCTAAAATGTATAACAGACTAGCGTAACCCGGCCCGCTTCGCTGCGCCTCCCGAAACATTTCGGGAGACTCAGTTTCGTTAACTTAGTTAACGATATCCTTCTATCTGAAAACAAATTCGAAAAGATTTGAACTCTTTTAAAGAATAGGGTCAGTGGAAATCTGCCACAAAAACTGAAGTACTGATTAATCACTCCATGGTTTCCATGCACGTGTCCCGTACATTAAAAAAAATGGACTATTTGCTTTTTCGTTTATGTACAGAAATAGGGCGGTTACGCAGGTGTAAAACGGACCGGCTTAACAAACGTCGGGTAGGGAGTGTTCCCTTTCCACCATGTTATATACGTTATACCCTCCACCATAGGATGGGGGTATATTAACTTTGTCATTCCGTTTGTAACACATCGAAATATTGCTCTAAGACCCCATAAAGTATATTATTCTGGGGCATGGTAAAATTCTGAGTCGATCTGAGCATGTCCGTCCGTCCGTCTGTTGAAATCACGCTAACTTCCGAACAAAACAAGCTATCGACTTGAAACTTGGCACAAGTAGTTGTTATTGATGTAGGATGGTATTGCAAATGTGCCATATCGGTCCACTTTTACGTATAGTCCCAATATAAACGGACCCCCAAGTATAGCTTGCGCATCCTCTAAGAGAAGCAAATTTATTCCGATCCGAAATTTGGTACGTAGTGTTAGTATATGGTCTCTAACAACCATGCAAAAATTGGTTAACATCGGTTCATAATTATATATAGCCCCCATTTAAACCGATTACCAGATTTGGCTTGCGGAGCCTCTAAGAGAAGCAAATTTCATCCGATCCGAAATTTGGTACGTGGTGTTAGTATATGGTCTTTAACAACCACGCAAAAATTGGTCCACATCGGTCCATAACTACACCCTCACAAAAAATCGCTTCTGTAACATATACTCCCAAACATATTTTGCTTCTAGCATATACATTTTTGGGTATTGCCCAAACATTTATATGTTTGATCTCTTCCAATATATAATATGTTTGAAAGCACATTGGTCTAAACAATATATGTTTGGGTTGTCTAAGTTCCAAACATGTTGTATTTTTGCATCCAAATTCAATAAAGTTGTCTTCCAAAAAACAATATGTTATTATGTGAACATATAATATGTTTGGAAGCATTTTGCACCCAAAAATATTATATGCTTAAAAAAAATTCTCCCAAACAATATTGTCTCAAAAATTTATTTATTTATTTACAATCATAATTAATTATGAAAATAAACAGGTAATAAATGCTCAAAATGTTGTTTCTGCCTAATTGTATATTCCCCCACATCTTTCTCACTTCCACGAGATTTTTTAGTTCTTAGCACCTTTTTCTGTAACAAACATTGTAGAGGAAATTATTCAGTTTTATGATTTTTTTATTTTAATTTTACCTTTTGCCGGACGGGGATTCGAACAGCGGACCACACAGTTTGTAAGGATCAAAGAAGTAGCTGATCAATTGCCCAAGGAAAAATAAAATGTTAATTTTGTAATAACAAGCAACAACCACCAACTTAATTCAATATCGCTCCCTGTTTAATAGCGCTCCAAGCTACTAAACACATATATGTTTATAAGCTATTTCTAAATTAATATATGTTTGCATCCAAGCATATTATATTTACAAACATTTTATGTCCCAAACATAATATGTTCTAACATATTAACATATATGTCCCAAACATGTTATGCTAGTTTATGAACATTATATGCTTGCACTCAAAAATATTGTGTTTAAAAATTTGTGTTCCACACATATAATGTTTATAGCCAAACATATGAAAAACAGTCTTTTTCATCCGTGTATATATAGCCCCCATATAAACCGATCCCCCGATTTGGCTTACGGAGCCTCTAAGAGAGACAAATTTCATCCGATCCTGCTGAAATTTGGTACTTGGTGTCAGTATATGGTCTCTAACAACCATGCAAAAATTGGTCCACATCGGTCCATAATTATATATAGCCCCCATATAAACCGATCTCCAGATTTGGATTGCGGAGCCTCTAAGAGAAGCAAATTTCATCCGATTCGGTTGAAATTTTGTACTTGGTGTTAGTATATGGTCTCTAACAGCTATGCAAAAATTGGTCCACATAGGTCCATAATTATAAATAGCTCCCATATAAACCGATCCCCAGATTTGACCTCCGGAGCCCCTTGGAAGAGCAAAATTCATCCGATTCGGTTGAAATTTGGTACGTGTTGTTGGTATCCAACAACCATGCAGGAATTGGTCCACATCGGTCCATAATTATATATAGCCCCCATATAAACCGATCCCCAGATTTGATCTCCGGTGCCTTTTTGAGAAGCAAAATTCATCCGATCTGATTAATCGGATGGTGTTAGTAAATGATATTTAACAACCATGACAAAAGTGGTTCATATCAGTCCATAATCATATATAGCCCCCATATAAACCGGCCCCGAGATTTGGTTTTGGAGCATCTTGGAGAAGCAAAGTTCATCCGAGTTGAAATTTGGTACATTGTGCTAGTATATTGCCGTTAACAGCCATGCGTAACATAAGTAGGTCCATATCGGTCTAAAGTTATATATAGCCGTCAGATAAATCGATCCCCAATCACACAAAAATTGGTCCATATCAAGTTCATAATTGTATATGGCCCATATATAAGCGACCCCCATATTTCAATTCTGGCTCTCTACGTACCGTGCAAAAGTCCATATCGTCCATATACCTTTTGGTCTAATATATACCACGTATGGACTAACTCACAATTTACAAAACGATGTTAAGAAGTTTTAAGATACCTTGCCATCGGTAAGTATTACCACAACCCAGTGTTTCGTACAAGTTTCTACGCAATCCATGGTGGAGGGACATAAGATTCGGCCTGGCCGAACTTACGCCCGTATATGCTTGTTTTTATATATTAGAAGATAAAGTGGTATCTTACCCATTGGTTGAGAATAAGAATTGTAATCAAAGTCCAAAAGTCGACTTTTTTCTTGCTTTTGGAAAAATGGAATTTTCGACTTTTGAACACACGCTTAAGGCACATTTATATTCACTGCATGTCTGTAAATACAAAGAAAAACAATATTTTTAGTTTAGTTGAATATTTGTTGTTTTTACAGTGTAGCAGAATTCTTCTAATAAAAGTAATGCATTTTCTAAAATGTTTCATGAATGGATATGCTACGTTTTTGTGTAACATTTTATTAAATGTGTCTACTTTTCCTCTCTGATAATGGTTGGCAATATCCTTTAGCCATTACTTTAATTTGCGCCAAGTAACAGATTGAACAATGAACAGCTTTTCGCCTGTGTTGGTGAGCACAAAAAACACAAACACAAAAAACTGACAAAGACGAGACAATTTGTCTTTGATGTTAAGCACATAACAATGCCAGACTCACCCACTAAACAATCAACAAATTCCAATTGAGATGCAAACATAGTCACAAACATGGAACAGCAGCCATAACCTTGGTGTACTTAACACGACGCATTTACAAAATGTGTTCTTAAATACACATGCATATACCATCATCTACGCTGTGGCACTCACTTTCCAATACAAACAAAAGAGAATGTTTGCAAATACACCCCACACCAGATACACAATCATACACGCCCTCACTCTCGCACTCTCTGTCTATGGCCAAAGAAGAACACTCGTTGTTCGTTTGCAGAAGTGTACAACACATAACATGAGTCATGCTTTTAGATTAATTTGGCAAATAATCTAAAAATATTAAAAAAATTCTATTCGTTACGCATTTCCAAGAAACGAAAAAACAGCAGTACTTCGAACAGTAAGTAGCGGAGTAACAGCAACTTGGCTTAGGAAGGAGTTGCCATTATGTCCAAATTGCTGGGTATTTGACCCATTAATGTGTTGTGTATTTTCGTCTATGGTCGATAATAATGATGTTTTTTTCTAAATATTCCAGCATTATTACAAGCCACAGTGGGTTTGATTATCAAAAAATAGCAAATAAGTATGGGCGAAAGTTTGGATAGTACATTGAAACAAAGTTTTTACGTGATAGTAAAGATTACGCAACCTAAATTTTAGGATGCGCAATTTATACAATAGTACTAACAAATTTCTTTAAAATAATGAAATTTTAATTAAATTAATGTTTATAATCTTTTCTACCGATTTTTTTTCATTAAATTTAGGATAGGTTTAGGTTTAGGTTAGGTGGCAGCCCGATATATCAGGCTCACTTAGACTATTCAGTCCATTGTGATACCACATTGGTGAACTTCTCTCTTATCCCTGAGTGCTGCCCGATTCCATGTTAAGCTCAAGCACTCTGTTGGTTAAGCTACACTTGTAATTTAGTCAATGCATGGTTTTAAGCTGAAATAAAAAAAACAACAACAAATTTTATTTTTATAAACAATTTTGTCAAAATTTTATTTCTATAGAAAATATTGTCAAAATTTTTTTTTCTATAGAAAATATTGTCAAAATTTTATTTCTATAGAAAACTTTGTCAAAATTTTATTCCTATAGAAAATTTTGTCAAAATTTTATTTTTATAGAAAATTTTGTCAAATTTTATTTCTATCGAAAATTTTGTCAAAATTTAATTTTTATAGAAAATTTTATCAAATTTTTATTTTTATAGAAAATTTTGTCAAAATTTTATTTTATATAGAAAATGTTGTCAAAATTTTGTCGAACTGAATTATCAGCTATATCCATGGTGGAGGATAAATAAGATTCGGCCTGGTTGCAAAAAAATTACTCTGGCCGAATCTTATGTACCCTCCACCATGGATTGCATAAAAACTTCTACGAAAGACTATCATCCACAATCGAATTACTTGGGTTGTGGTATCTTAAATCGTTTTCTATATTGTGAGTTAGTCCATACATGGTATATATTAAACAAAAAACGTATGTGTAGGTAAGTCTACAAATAATTACGAATCGATATGGACTTTTGCACGGTACGTAGAGAGCCAGAATTGAAATATGGGGGCTACATACAATTATGAACTTGATATGGACCAATTTTTGTGTGATTGGGGATCGAATTATCTGAGGGCTATATATATCTATAGACCGATATGGACCTAGTTAGGCATGGTTGTTAACGGCCATATACTAGCACAATGTACCAAATTTCAACTGACTCTGATGAAATTCGCTCCTCCAAGTGGCTCCAAAACCAAATCTCGGGATCGGTTTATATGGGGGCTATATATGATTATGGACTGATATGGACCACTTTTGGCATGGTTGTTAAATATCATATACTATCACCACGTACCAAATTTCAACCAGATCGGATGAATTTTGCTTCTCCAAAAGGCACCGGAAGTCAACTCTGGGGATCGGTTTATATGGGAGCTATATATAATTATGGACTGATATGAACCAATTCCTGCATGGTTGTTGGATACCATATACTAACACCACGTACCAAATATCATCTGAATCATATGAATTTTGGTTTCCAAGAGGCTCCGGAGGTCAAATCTGGTGATCGGTTTATATGGGGGCCTATATATAATTATGGACCGATGTGGACCAATTTTTGCATAGTTGTTAGAGGCCATATACTAACACCATGCACCAAATTTCAGCCGGATCGGATGAAATTTGCTTCTCTTAGAGGCTCCGCAAGCCAAATCTAGTGATCGGTTTATATGGGGGTTATATATAATTATGGACCGATGTGGACCAATTTTCGCATGGTTATTTAAAACCATATACCAACACCATGTACCAAATTTCAGCCGGATCGGATGAAATTTGCTGCTCCTAGAGGCTCCGCATGCCAAATCTGGGGATCGGTTTATATGGGGGCTATATATAATTATTGACCGATGTGGACCAATTTTTGCATGGTTGTTAGAGATCCTATACTAACACCTTGTACCAAATTTCAGCCGGATCGGATGAAATTTTCTTCTCTTAGAGGCTCCGCAAGCCAAATCTAGTGATCGGTTTATATGGGGGCTATATATAATTATGGACCGATGTGGACCAATTTTCGCATGGTCATTTAAGACCATATACCAAATTTCAGCCGGATCGGATGAAATTTGCTTCTCTTAGAGGCTCCGCATGCCAAATCTGGGGATCGGTTTATATGGGGGCTATATATAATTATGAACCGATGTGGACCAATTTTTGCATGGTTGTTAAAGACCATGTACTAACACCATGTACCAAATTTCAGCCGGATCGGATGAAATTTGCTTCTCTTAGAGGGTCTGCAAGCTAAATTTGGGGGTCCGTTTATATGGGGCTAACGTAAAAGTGGACCGATATGGCCCATTAGCAATACCGTCTGAGCTACATGAATAACAACTACTTGTGCCAAGTTTCAAGTCGATAGCTTGTTTCGTTCGGAAGTTAGCGCGATTTCAACAGACGGTCGGACGGACATGCTCAGATCGACTCAGAATTTCACCACGACCCAGAATATATATACTTTATGGGGTCTTAGAGCAATATTTCGATGTGTTACAAACGGAATGACAAAGTTAATATACCCACCCTCAACCTAACCTGAAAATTTGAACATTTGAAATCGGAGAACTTTGATCCAATTTTCAAAAAGTGGGCCAAATGGAGTATCCTTCTCGACCAGATATCAAAAAATGGGGTACCCTAATTCCTGAAATGTACAGAGCCGTTTCCGAGCTTAGCCGAAGCGTTCAGCTTGAGCAAAATTTTCGAACGATTGAAGAGTGTAGTGTGATTGCAAAAGGCAAACGGACATGGTTTTATCGTCTTAGAATTCCTCCCTGATCAGGAATATATATACATTGCATAGTTGGAAATCTATATTTCGATGTGTTACAATCAGAGTGATAATTATAATTATACCCTCTTCACCATTATATGGTGGTGAGAAAATCCACCACGCAGAAAAAATATCACCAAAATGCTTCCAATTAAAATTCTAAATGAACAAAACAAAAATCATTCATCCAACTGATCAATTAATTTTTTAATTGGAACAATAAAGTTTTTAATTGACTTTGGTGATTGATACTATCATTTCTGTTATTAAAAACATTTCAACTAAAAATTAATTGGTTCAATTAATTTCGTGATTGAAGACAAAAATATTTTTTTTGGTGCAGGAAAGAAAATGTAGGCTATTTTATGAAATGTTTAAAAGTAAGCTCCATTGTAAAGGCCGATATGACAAAAATAAACAAATATTTTTTTTTGATGTAATATGAGTTTTTTTAAACAAAATTTTTGAAATTTGTTAATAATTATAAAGTTTTGAATTTGGCAACACTTTAAATTATCTTCGCTGTTAATATATCCTTAAATATTCTCTCTACAAGTGTTTGTTTACAATACTTAAGCCATTGTACATCAATGTGCTGCATCAGCAACCTTCTCGGGGCTGTTGACATTGTTGGATACTCCCCGAAGGCAAAACCGAAAAAGCTATACGAGTATATATCGCTATAATATGGTGGTGGATATAAATAAAGAATACCCACCACGCAGAAAAATATCACCAAAATGTTTGCAATTAAAATTTTAAATGAATAAGATATTCAATAAAAAAAATCAATTGGTTCAAAAATTTTTTTAATTGAAACAAAAACTGATCAATTAATTATACCCTCCACCATAGGATGGGGGTATATTAACTTTGTCATTCCGTTTGTAACACATCGAAATATTGCTCTAAGACCCCATAAAGTATATATATTCTGGGTCGTGGTGAAATTCTGAGTCGATCTAAGCATGTCCGTCCGTCCGTCCGTCTGTCCGTCTGTCCGTCCGTCCGTCTGTCCGTCTGTCCGGCTGTCCGTCCGTCTGTGGAAATCACGCTAACTTCCGAACGAAACAAGCTATCGACTTGAAACTTGGCACAAGTAGTTGTTATTGATGTAGGTCGGATGGTATTGAAAATGGGCCATATCGGACCACGTGTACGTATAGCCCCCATATAAACCGATCCCCAAATTTGGCTTGGGGAGCCTCCCGGAGCAGCAAAATTCATCCGATCCGGTTGAAATTTGGTACGTGGTCTTAGTATACGGTCTCTAACAACCATGCAAAAATTGGTCCATATCGGTCCATAATTATATATAGCCCCCATATAAACCGATCCCCAGATTTGACCTCCGGAGCCTCTTGGAGGGGCAAAATTCATCCGATCCGATTGAAATTTGGTACCTGATGTTAGTATATGGTCTCTAACAACCATGCAAAAATTCGTCCATATCGGTCCATAATTATATATAGCCCCCATATAAACCGATCCCCAGATTTGACCTCCGGAGACTTTTGGAGGGGCAAAATTCACCCGATCCGGTTGAAATTTGGTACCTGATGTTAGTATACGGCCTCTAACAACCATGCAAAAATTGGTCCATATCGGTCCATAATTATATATAGCTCCAATATAAACCGATCCCCAGATTTGACCACCGGAGCCTCTTGGAGGAGCAAAATTTATCCGATCCGGTTGAAATTTAGTACGTGGTCTTAGTATACGGTTTTTAACAACCATGCAAAAATTGGTCCATATCGGTCCATAATTATATATAGCCCCCATATAAACCGATCCCCAGATTTGACCTCCGGAGCCTCTTGGAGGGGCAAAATACATCCGATCCGGTTGAAATTTGGTACCTGATGTTAGTTTACGGCCTCTAATAACCATGCAAAAATTGGTCCATATCGGTCCATAATTATATATAGCCCCCATATAAACCGATCCCAAGATTTGACCTCCGGAGCCTCTTGGAAGAGCAAAATTCATCCGATCCAGTTGAAATTTGGTACATGGTGTTAGTATGTGGTCTCTAACAACCATGCAAAAATTGGTCCATATCGGTCCATAATTATATATAGTTCCCATATAAACCGTCCCCAGATTTGACGTCCGAAACCTCTTGGAGGAGCAAAAGTCATCCGATACGGTTGAAATTTGGTACATTTTGTCAATATATGGCCTCTAACAGCCATGTAAAAATTGGTCCATATCGGTCTTTAGTTATATATAGCCGATGACTTATTACACAAAAATTGGTCCATATCGCCAAAAATAATCTACCAAAACTTTATTTCCATAGAAAATTTTGTCAAATTTTATTACTATAGAAAGTTTTGTCAAAATTTCATTTCTATAGAAAGTTTTGTCAAAAGTTTATTGCTATACAAATGTTTGTCAAAATTTTATTTCCATAGAAAATTTTGTCAAAATTTTATTTCTATAGAAAATTTTGTAATCTACCAAAACTTTATTTCCATAGAAAATTTTGTCAAATCTTATTACTATAGAAAGTTTTGTTAAAATTTCATTTCTATAGAAAGTTTTGTCAAAAGTTTATTTCTATAGAAATGTTTGTCAAAATTTTATTTCTATAGAAAATTTTGTAAAAAATTTATTTCTGTAGAAAATTTTGTCAACATTTTATTTCTATACAAAATTTTGTCAAAATTTCATTTCTATACAAAATTTTATCAACATTTTATTTCTATAGAAATTTTTGTCAAAATTGTATTGCTATAGAAAATTTTGTCAACATTTTACTTCCATAGAAAATTTTGTCAACATTTTATTTCTATAGAAAATTTTGTCAAGTTTTTATTTCTATAGAAAATTTTGTCAAATTTTTATTTCTATAGAAAATTTTGTCAAAATTTTATTTCTATAGAAAATTTTGTCAAGGTTTCATTTCTATAGAAAATTTTGTCAAAATTTTATTTTTATAGAAAATTTTGTCAAACTAGATTATATACGTATTTAATCGGCCTTTTTTTGTTTAATATATACCTCGTATGGGCTAACTTACAATTTAGAAGACAGTGCTAAAAAGTTTTACGATACCTTGCCATCGGCAAGTGTTATCGCAACCCAAGTAATTCGATTGTGGATGACAGCCTTTAGTAGAAGTTCCTACGCAATCCATGGTGGAGGGTACATAAGATTCGGCCTGGCCGAACTTACGGCCGTATATACTTGTTTTTTACTAAAATTGTGTTCCACCCTAGTGCATTAGCCAACTTAAATTTTGAGTCTATAGATTTTGTAAAAGTCTATCAAATTCTGTCCAAATCGAGTGATATTTAAATGTATGTATTTGGGACAAACCTTTATATATAGCACCCAACACATTTGACGGATGTGATATGGTATCAAAAATTTAGATCTACAAAGTGGTGCAGGGTATAATATAGTCGGCCCCGCCCGACTTTAGACTTTCCTTACTTGTTTTTTAATTGACTTTGGTAATTGAAGACATTTCACTTAAAAATTAATTGAATCAATTAATTTCGTGATTTAAGACAAAAAAAAAATTTGTGCAGGAAAGAAAATTTAGGTTATATTCTGAAATGTTTAAGAAAACTCCATTGCAAACGCCGATATGACAAAATAAGTAAATATATATATATATTTTTTTTTAATGTAATGTGAGGTTTTTTTGACAAAATTTTTGAAATTTGATAAAAAATTATAAACTTTTGAATTTGACAACACTTTAAACTATCTTCGCTGTAAACATATCGAAAAATCCTTAAATATTCTCTCTACAAGTTTTTATTTACAATACTTAACCCATTGTGCGTCAATGTGCTGCATCAGCAACCATCTCGGGGCTGTTGACATTGTTGAATACTCCCTGAAGGCAAAACCGAAAAAGCTATAATGTGTCCACCCACCCAGAGTGAGTGAACGAGTGAGTTGTTGGTTAAATACCTTGCTCAGACAACACAATTTTGTGGGAGTGATTTGTATGTGTATCTAGCTGGGTATATGGTTATTTGTTTGAGTGTGTGTGTGTGTGTGCGGTTTTAGTGATGGACGGAGATGTGATTATTTGCGTCTTCACCATCTCAGAAATACGCAAACAAAAAACATTTGATAATGAAGAGAGTCAACGAATGTGTTCCCACACACATTCAAGTGGTGGGCGTTTTTTTTTGTTTGCATAGAAATGGTGAGCTCGTTTGGCTGCATGTTTGTTTATTACTTTATGAGTAAGTGTGTGTGTAAGGGTACATAAAATAGTAAGGGATTTTTTGTGGATCTGGATCCTAAGAGAACTTTTAGTATTTGTTTTAATTTCCCCAGTCGGGAAATGTTAGGGCCTTCTTGTTTTAGTACTAAAAATATTCAAACTAAGAGATTAAAGCTGTCGCACAAGAACAAAAGTCTATGAAAGTTCTATAAAAGGTGCTACAACACAAATGTTGTTATGCTCTGAGGTTGAAGCTACAGGGCGGCTTATATGTAATGCAACATAGTAAAGCGCAATATTTTTTCATTTGTATACCCACCACCATAGAATGGTGATGGGGGTATAATAAGTTTGCCATTCCCATTATAACACAGCGAAATATCGATTTCGACTATATAAAGTAGGGATTAGGATTGGGCCCAGCCAAACTTAAGGCAAACTTAATTTGTTTTTGTTCAACAGCAAACAATGTCGAAAGTAACTTAAAATTTTAGAATATTTTTATATTTGTTAGAATTATTTACCGTTGGCACAAACTATGGCCTTAAAACCGCCCTGTATTTAGGACATTTTCCCTATAATATTCGGAATCGGATCCAATGGTCGATGAATACGAGCGGAGAGCAAGAATTGTCCGGCGGCCCTCACCATTACCATCGGCAGCGCTTAAGTTCTGGTGACCAATCGAAGTTGACTTCTTTCACACAAAAAAATATCAATTAATTTGATTGTCAATACAATTAGAATTATGTTTAAATTTGAGCTAACAACGTATTTTGTAAATAAAGGGTGGTTAAAATTTCAAGGGCCGATGTTGATTTTGAATAAAACACAAACTATTTAGGAAATTATTGTAATTTTTTTTATTATGATATATTGGTATTACTCAATTATGTACGGAACACAATATCGGCCAAATGGGCGTCGCGACCTCGGTGGCACACCTCCATCCGATGGTCCAAATTTTCGATGACGCTGAGGCATAATGGAGGTTCTATGCCGTTAATGTGCCGAATTATCTCATCCTTTAGCTCTTGAATTGTTGCTGGCTTATCGACGTACACATTTTCTTTCAAATAACCCCAAAAAGTCCAACGGTGTCAAATCACATGATCTTGGCGGCCAATTGACATCGCCATTAGGTTAGGTTAAAGTGGCAGCCCGATTAAGATTCAGGCTCACTTAGACTATTCAGTCCATTGTGACATCGCCATTAAGTGAGATAACACGGCCATTGAATTTGTTGCGCAAAAGAGCCATTGTTTCGTTAGCTGTGTGGCAAGTGGCACCGTCCTGCTGAAACCACATATCGTCCACATTTATATCTTCCAATTCGGGCCATAAAAAGTTCGTTATCATCTCACGATAGCGAGCAGCATTCACAGTAACTGCCTGACCGACCTCATTTTGGAAAAAATACGGCCCGATGATGCCCCCAGCCCATAAACCGCACAAAACAGTCACTCTTTGTGGATGCATTGGTTTTACGACAATCACTCTTGGATTCTCATTCGCCCAAATGCGGCAATTCTGTTTATTGACGAATCCACTGAGGTGAAAATGTGCCTCATCACTGAAGATGATTTTCTTCGAAAATTGATCATCCACTGTTTCCGTTTCTTGGAACCATTCTGCCCATTCACGACGTCCATGGTTCAAATTGAATAAGTCTGAAATAGAGAAATGTCAAATGAAATTCGGAAAAAAAACTTTGCGTTTAGGTGTGGATCACATTCAACATAGGCCCTTACAATTTAACCACCCTTTACAATTACGATTTTAGTCACTTTAGCAACTAATTTTGTTATATCAACAAACATTTTGTTATATCAATAAAAATTTAGTTGAACTTCAAAATTTTCTGTAACAACAATTTATTGTTAGCTCAAAAATTGTAATTTTATTTTGTGTGTTGACAATCCCGATGATTTTGTTTGTTCACAAACTGCTCATTTTGGAATGGCTTCTCATTGGAGAAAATCAAATTCGGTAACTGCCCACTTTCGTGCAACAGAAGCAACTCCTTGGATTTTCCAGCCCAACTTCTTTTTGTGCATCGGTGAGTTCTTAGACGATTTTTATCTTAAATGATTTTAGTTCAAGCTCATTTTTTCCACATATATTGCATACGTTCTCGCGAAATGTTCACCTCACGATCAAACTTTTCTATCGCAGAGATGTGAATATCAATTAAATCTTTAACTTTTCGATTCACTTCTGGTGTTCTTGCCGTTTTTATCGTCCAGTTTTTAGACGCGGTTCAACACTGCCAATATCAACGATAGTCACTTGTGTTTTTTTGGCGTATTCGTAATCAGAATATAATGTCTCTAAAAACACGTACACAATATAACTTTCTCTTACTGCCAGTGTAGTGGATTTTCCCCAAATTGCAGGAAATCATGGATGGCGATGAAATTTTTGAGTTGGGGTCTCGGGAATTTGGTGGGGAATATTCATAAAATTTTTGTGGGATTTTTTTCGAAATCAGTCCAGGATTACATGAAACTCTTTTTTTTTTTTACTTATTAAAGAAGAATTACAGCAAATCCTCAAAATGAAAACTTTTTTCCTCTCTATTCCACGACATAAGTTAGGAGCATTTGGGCTAGAAACGGACACAGGATTTTATTTTTGGGGCCCGAGCTCAAATTTATAATTTTATTCATCTTGGCTAAGAAATTTTTCTAAAAATTGTGAAATCATTTCGCGATCTAAATATTGCCACTGCCACTCTGAGATATAGTGAGATCTGGCCGAGTGAGATGATTCAATTTGGGTCTTTTATGTTAATTTCTTATGAAAATTACATACGAGAATTATTCTTCCCAAATTGAACCATGTTTTCACAATAATATGTAGTTTAAATGATTTGGGCATTAAACCAGCCTGCATTGATAGCAGGCTGACATAAAAATAGTAAAATTTTATTTTTATAGAATATTTTATCAAAATTTTATTTCTATAGAAAATTTTGTAAAAATTTTATTTCTATAGAAAATTTTATCAAAATGTTATTTCTATAGAAAATTTTGTCAAAATTTTATTTCTATAGAAAATTTTGTCAAAATTTTATTTCTATAGAAAATTTTGTCAAAATTTTATTTCTATAGAAAATTTTGTCAATATTTTATTTCTATTGAAAATTTTGTCAAAATTTTATTTCTATAGAAAATTTTGTTAAAATTTTATTTCTATAGAAAATTTTGTCAAAACTTTATTTCTAGAGAAAATTTTATCAAAATTTTATTTCTATAGAAAATTTTGTCTAGAATTTTTCAAAATTTTATTTCTATAGAAAATTTTGTCAAAATTTTATTTCCATAGAAAATTTTATCAAAATTTTATTTCTATAGAAAATTTTATCAAAATTTTATTTCTATAGAAAATTTTGTCAAAATTTTATTTCTATAGAAAAATTTGTCAAAATTTTTTTTCTATAGAAAATTTTGTCAAAATTTTATTTCTGTAGAAAATTTGGACAACATTTTATTTCTATAGACAATTTTATCAAAATTTTATTTCTATTGAAAATTTTGTCAATATTTTATTTCTATTGAAAATGTTGTCAGAATTTTATTTCTATAGAAAATTTTGTCAAAATTTTATTTCTATAGAAAAATTTGTCAAAATTTTATTTCTGTAGAAAAATTTGTCAAAATTTTATTTCTATAGAAAATTTTATCAAAATTTGTTTTCTATAGAAAATTTTGTCAACATTTTATTTCTATAGAAAATTTTGTGAAAATTTTATTTCTATAGAAAATTTTTTTTCAAAATTTTATTTCTATAGAAAATTTTGTCAAAATTTTATTTCTATAGAAAATTTTGTCAAAATTTTATTTCTATAGAAAATTTTGTCAAAATTTTATTTCTATAGAAAATTTTGTCAAAATTTTATTTCTATAGAAAATTTTATCAAAATTTGTTTTCTATAGAAAATTTTGTCAAAATTTTACTTCTATAGAAAATTTTGTTAAAATTTTATTTCTATAGAAAATTTTATCAAAATTTTATTTCTATAGAAAATTTTGTCAAAATTTTATTTCTATAAAAGTTTTATCAAAATTTTATTTCTATAGAAAATTTTTCAAAATTTTATTTCTATGGAAAATTTCATCAAAATTTTATTTCTGTAGAAAATTTTGTCAAAATTTTATTTCTATAGAAAATTTTGTCAAAATTTTATCAAAATTTTATCAAAATTTTATTTCCATAGAAAATTTTGTCAAAATTTTATTTCAATAGAAAATTTTATCAACATTTTATTTTTATAGAAAATGTTGTCAACATTTTATTTCTATAGAAAATTTTGTCAAAATTGTATTTCTATAAAAAATTTTGTCAAAATTTTATTTCTATAGAAAATTTTGTCAAAATTTTATTTCTATAGAAAATTTTGTCAAACTTTTATTTCTATAGAAAATGTTGTCAAAATTTTATTTCTATAGAAAATTTTGTCAAAGTTTTATTTCTATAGAAAATTTTGTCAAAATTTTATTACTATAGAAAATTTTATCAAAATTTTATTTCTATAGAAAATGTTGTCAAAATTTTATTTCCATTGAAAATGTTGTCTACATTTTATATCTATACAAAATTTAAGTAACTCTTGGTTGGAGAGGAATATTTTGCAAAATCTACCAAAACATCAAGAATTCTATCAATCTACCAAACAGTAAAAAAGTCTACAATTTTTGATAGAATCCTACTAACTGTGGCAACCGTGTCTACCACCCAATTGTACCAAAACATCAAGAATTCTATCAATATACCAAACAGTAAAAAATCTAAAATTGTTGATAGAATCCTACCAACATTGGCAACCGTGTCTACACAAAAAAAAAGCATACCCGCTTCCAAAGATTTTGTCTTTACTTTAAAAATGTTGGTATTGATTTCGAGCCAAAGAAGCGGAGAATACAAGTAATGATACTTTTAGGACACAATTCTCTTTTAAATTTGGGTTTTGTGTACATGCTTCTAGGATGCAAATTTTAGTTTTTCATTTTTTCAGCTTTTTTTTTCAAAAACGAATTAATTCTTTTAATAACGACTTAACGAGAACTTTATTTTCCAAATTCAGACTCGACTTCCAGTAGAAATTATGCTATGTTTCAAGTAAAAACCCTCGTTTAAATAAAGTGTTGAAAAATATGAACGATTTTTTTGCTTTGTAGTCAAGACAACAAATGTAAAGACAATTTCATTAATTTTAAAGAATTTTTCTGAATTATTAAAGCCAAGTTGGCCTTAGCCCAAACATTTTTTTCTTTCATGTTATGATGCCCATTTTGAAGTCAAATCATTTAATTATAAGGACAATACGACTTCATTGAAAACTTTATCGACTTTTGGACAAGGAAAAAACTTTATATTAGAGAAATGCGTCTTCTATGCTAAGCAAAATTTACATTCGTATTTTAAAGACATGAAATCTTTGACCTCACGACAATATTTTTTTCAGTGTACCACCCAATTGTATTACTTGAGTAATTAGAAAAACATTTTCGTTCGTAAATACATGGTGATCGAACTTCCATTTTTAGTTATCGAGGATTCGGAAGACGATCACTTCTCTCCTGCTTTCGTGTAAAATCTTAATCTTATTGGTGCTCGCAAGCTGGTATGACTAATATATTTTTTTTTTAATTTTAAATTATTACAGATTTTTTTAATGATTACTAATTAACTGTACACTGAAAAAAAAAGCATACTCGGTTCCAAAGATTTTGTCTTTACTTTAATAAATTTGGTATTGATTCCGAGCCAAAGAAGCGGAGAATACAAATAAGGATACTTTTAAGACACAATTCTCATTTAAATTTAGGTTTTGTGTACTTGCTTCTAGGAAGCAAATTTTAATTTTTCGCTTTCTCAGCTTTTTTTCTTCATATACTATCAAAGTCCTTTAAAAACGAGTTAACGGCAACTTTATTTTTCAACTTAGGACTCGACTTCCAGTAGAAATTATGGTATGTTTGAAGTAAAAAACTTCTTTAAAATAAAGTTTTGAAAAACATGTCCTATATTTGAACGATTTTTTGCTTTGTAGTCAAGATGCAAAAATACAACAAATTTAAAGACAATTTCGTTAAATTTAAAGAATTTTTCTGAATTATTAAAGTCAAGTTGAAGAATTTTTCTGAATTATTAAAGTCAAGTTAATCTTAGCCTATAAATTTTTTCTTTCATGTTAAGATACCCATTTCTAAGTCAAATCACTTAATTATAAGGACAATATGACTTCATTGAAAAGTTTATCGACTTTTGGACAAGGAAAATAACTTTATTTTAGAGAAATGCGTCTTCTGTGCTAAGCAAAATTTGTATTCGTAGTTTAAAGACATGAAATCTTTGACCTTACGACAATATTTTTTTCAGTGTATGTAAAGCCTATTTCCTTCTTTTCATAAAAACTCGTCAATATTTTTTGGGAACTTTTGTAAGGAATTTTAGTTTAAAATGGGTTTTTTTGGTGACGAAAATATCCCAATCTAGTATATAAGAGAACAAATCCTATAAAAAGTTTCTCTATACATTGAAAGAAAAGTTTTCTTTTCTTTCATTTGTCGCTAAAAATATTTCTTTAAAGCAAAAAGAAAATGATTAGAAATAATTTGTTAAAGTGGCATCCCGATTAATTTCAGGATCACTTAGACTATTCAGACCATTGTGGTGATAACAATTGAATCTCTTTTCATATATTCGTGCATATTTGCCTTAAAGAAATTACTCTATAATAAATGAGAATTTCATTTCGTTTTGTAATTTTATTCTGGAGGAAAGTATTTTTTTTTTGTGTGTACAAATATGGCATACTTAACATTTTTGGTCTTACCAAACCCCAATTTTCGTTTATATTGCTACGAGTGTAGTGATGTAGTGCGGTTGGTTATGTGTTTGTGTATTTGGGTATGCCATTATTAGATTACAAGACAAATGTTTGCTGTTATCATAGACGAACAAAAAAAAAAGCGAACAAAATTAACTAATGTTTCCATCGTTTTTCACTTTACTCCTTTCCACTCCACTTCACATCACTACGACTATGACTTTCCTTATTTTCCATTGCACTCAGCCGAAATACACATGGTGATGACGCTGACAAAGTTAACTACGCAAATGGATTGAGTAGGAGACAAAATTTTGCTGTCACATGTAGAAAAAAAGTGTTACTAAGTGGTTCTCGTATTTATGGAGTTGGTGGATGGGATGATTTCATTTCATTTCATTTGGTTTTTTTTGGTAGGATACTAAAATCTACTTCTTAAGGTCTTGAGCAAGCAAAGATAGTTTTTATTGGATTTTCAACATTGTTGCTGTTGAAATATGTACTAGTCCCCAGAGATGGATACCTTTGATTTAGATTTGCCATTGTAGTTAATTGGATACCGGAATAGTTAAATTTCACAATGAGCACCGACAAGGAAGAGACAACTAAAGTAGAATGGAGAAGATAATAAAGACAGTATAATAGCCTAGGTTTGTAGGTAGGGTGGCTGGCAGTCCGATATTTTATGCTTGCATATACTATTCAGTCCGATGTGATATTGGAGATAGAAAGAAGAAGAAGAAGAAGAAGTCGACTTTTGGTTCAAGGCGTGCCCTAAAAAAACATTTATTTGCCATTAAAGAGACAACGACAATAATAAAATATTTTTTTTTACCAAAAAAAGTTTTGGAGGAAAGAATTATGGTTTTTATATGTTCCCTGAAATTTTGAAGATGTTCGTTATCGGCTTATATGTTCCGCATTGAACATGAGCAAAATCAAAGATCTGCTACTTAATCGAGATATAGAAAAATTGAAATGCATACACTAACTTCCCATTCGATTCTATGCTATAAGTAATTTATAATAGCAATAGAAAACAAGTATATATGGCCGTAAGTTCGGCCAGGCCGAATCTTATGTACCCTCCACCATGAATTGCGTAGAAACTTCTATGAAAGACTAACATCCACAATAGAATTACTTGGGTTGTGGTATCTTAAAACTTCTTAACATCGTTTTCTAAATTGTGAGTTAGTCTATACGTGGTATATATTAGACAAAAAAGTTATGTATAGTTAAGTCTGCAAATAATTAGGAATCGATATGGACTTTTTGCACGGTACGTAGAGAGCCAGAATTGAAATATGGGGGTCGCTTATATGGGGGCTATATACAATTATGAACTTGATATGGACCAATTTTTGTGTGATTGGGGATCGATTTATCTGAGGGCCATATATAACTATAGACCGATATGGACCTAGTTAGGCATGGTTGTTAACGACCATATACTAGCACAATGTAACAAATTTCAACTCACTCGGATGAAATTTGCTCCTCCAAGAGGCTCCAAAACCAAATCTCGGGATCGGTTTATATGAGGCTATGTATGATTATGGACTGATATGGACCACTTTTGGCATGGTTGTTAAATATCATATACTTCCACCACGTACCAAATTTCAAGCAGATCGGATGAATTTTGCTTCTCCAAAAAGGCACCGGAGTTCAAATCTGGGGATCGGTTTATATGGGAGCTATATATAATTATGGACTGATAGGAACCAATTCCTGCATGGTTGTTGGATACCATATACTAACATCACGTACCAAATTTCAACCGAATGGGAAGAATTTTGCTCTTCCAAGGGGCTCTGGAGGTCAAATCTGGGGAACGGTTTATATTGGGCCTATATATAATTATGGACCGATATCGACCAATTTTTGCATGGGAGTTTGAGGCCATATATTAACACCACGTACCAAATTTCAACTGAATCAGATGAATTTTAGTCTTCCAAGAGGCTCCGGAGGTCAAATCTGGTGATCGGTTTATATGGGGGCTATATATAATTATGGACCGATGTGGACCAATTTTTGCATGGTTGTTAGAGACCATATACTAACACCATGTACCAAATTTCAGCCGGATCGGATGAAATTTGTTTCTCTTAGCGGCCTCGCAATCCAAATCGGGGGATCGGTTTATATGGGGGCTATATATAATTGTGGACCGATGTGGACCAGTTTTTGCATGGTTGTTAGAGATCATATGCTGACACCATGTACCAAATTTCAACCGGATCGGATGAAATTTGCTTCTCTTAGAGGCTCCGGAGGTCAAATCTGGTGATCGGTTTATATGGGGGCTATATATAATTATGGACCGATGTGGACCAATTTTTGCATGGTTGTTAGAGACCATATACTAACACCATGTACCAAATTTCAGCCGGATCGGATGAAATTTGCTTCTCTTAGAGGCCTCGCAAGCTAAATCGGGGGATCGGTTTATATTGGGGCTATATATAATTATGGACCGATGTGAACCAATTTTTGCATGGTTGTTAGAGACCATATACTCACATCATGTACCAAATTTCAGCCGGATCGGATGAAATTTGCTTCTCTTATAGGCCTCGCAAGCTAAATCGGGGGATCGGTTTATATGGGGGCTATATATAATTATGGACCGATGTGAACCAATTTTTGCATGGTTGTTAGAGACCATATACTCACATCATGTACCAAATTTCAGCCGGATCGGATGAAATTTGCTTCTCTTATAGGCCTCGCAAGCCAAATTTGGGGGTACGTTTATATGGGGGCTATACGTAAAAGTGGACCGATATGGCCCATTTGCAATACCATCCGACCTACATCAATAACAACTACTTGTGCCAAGTTTCAAGTCGATAGCTTGTTTCGTTCGGAAGTTAGCGTGATTTCAACAGACAGACGGACGGACGGACATGCTCAGATCGACTCAGAATTTCACCACGACCCAGAATATATATACTTTATGGGGTCTTAGAGTAATATTTCGATGTGTTACAAACGGAATGACAAAGTTAATATACCTACCCCCCATCCTATGGTGATGAGTATAATAAAATAAATAAGAATCCATTTACAAGCAATGCCATTGTTTCACTATCATCACAAAGTTTGAATATTAGGCATGGAAAATTGTTGGGGTTATTTTTGTGATCGGCTTACTTTTGTTTTTTTTTTTCTCTATGAATCAGTTTAACATTTTTCAAATTTTTCATTTCATTCAAATGGAATTTATACGATTGATAGATATTTGTTATAGCCAGCAACAAAGTAAATAAATAGAATTCTGTGATAAAATACTTGTTAACATACCGATTGAGTACTGAACTCTTTTTGCAAGGCGCAGACAAATTGTGCTAGAAACCCAAGACAGAAGCCGACATCAATATTAAATGTTTTATGGTAATGATTTAGTTTATGGCCTTTTATTTATCATTCTACCTACGCTGAAAAAAAAAGAAATATCTAATATGAAAGATTATGCTACATTAAGCTTACAACTCATTTACAAAATGTTGAGGATACATAAAACAAGTATATACAGCACTAAGTTCGGCCGGGCCGAATCTTAAATACCCACCACCATGAACCAAATATTAGGGTTTCCTTTGAAATTTCAGGAGGGCTTGAGGACTTGAGGACACTTCCCGCACCTATGAGGACTATATCAGATTTTGGATTTATAAGAACCATTTTTGTTTGAGTTTTAGAGGAATCATTAACATCTCTTGTAAGTGTGCAAGAAAATTATAAAATAACGTCTTGATTTGAAATCTTAAATCTGTAGAAGTAAAATCTGGAAATTTTACATTGAGTTTCAAGCAATTTTCATGATCAGTGCGCCTTCTACAACCTCCAGAAATGAAGTCGGTCTATATGGAGGCATTATCAAATGGACCGATAAAAACTTAATCCGATACACGTTTTTGTAAGCCTAAAATACCAGAATATTTACAATTTCAGGCAAATCAGATAAAAACTACGGTTTCTAGAAACCCAAGGAGTTAAATAGGAAGATGGACCGATACTCACCGTTTTCGGCACACCTCTTTATGACCCGAAAATACCTCTAGATTTCCAATTTCATGCAAATAGGATAAAAACTTCGGATTCTAGAAGCCCAAGAAGTAAAATCGGGAAATCGGTCTATATGGGGGCTATACCAAAATATGGACCGATACTCACTATTTTCGGCACACCTCTTTATGGTCCTAAAATACCTCTAGATTTCCAATTTCAGACAAATTGGATAAAAACTACGGTTTCTATAAGCCCAAGACCCCAAATCGGGAGGTCGTTTTATATGGGGACCATACCAACACATGGACCGATACTCACAATTTTTGGCACACGTATTTGTGGTCCTACAATACCTCTAGATTTCCAATTTCAGGTAAATTGAATAAAAACTACGATTTCTATAAGCCCAAGACCCCAAATCGGGAGGTCGGTTTATATGGGGACTATACCAAAATATGGACCGATAATCACAATTTTTGGCACACGTAGTTGTGGTCCTACAATACCTCTAGATTTCTAATTTCAGGTAAATTGGATAAAAACTACGAGTTATATAAGCCCAAGACCCCAAAGCGGGAGGTCGGTTTATATGGGGACTATATCAAAACCTGGACCGATACAGCCCATCTTCGAACTTGACCTGCCTGCAGACAAAAGACGAATGAAGCAATCGTTTCAGCACGATTGCTTCATTATTGAAGACTGTAGCGTGATTACAACAGACAGACAGCCAGACAGCCAGACAGACAGACGGACATCGTTATATCGTCTTAGAATTTCTCCCTGATCAAGAATATATATACTTTATATAGTCGGAAATCGATATTTCGATGTGTTACAAACGGAATGACAAACATATTACCCGTCACCATTCTATGGTGGTGGGTATAAAAAGAATATTCAATTAAATGAAATTTCGTAACCATTGCTTCAAAAATGTTTTTCATTAAGTTTAGCATACAAATATTTCAAATTTTTTAAAGTAAGGAAAAATATTTTTTATTGAAAATAATCTAAAAAATCTTCAAAATGACTGACATATTGAATCTTTGGATCAAAATGTTCCTAATATATGCTAGAGATAGTTTTTTTTATACCCTCCACCATAGGATGGGGGTATATTAAATTTGTCATTCCGTTTGTAACACATCGAAATATTGCCCTAAGATCCCATAAAGTATATATATTCTGGGTCGTGGTGAAATTCTGAGTCGATCTGAGCATTTCCGTCCGTCCGTCCGTCTGTTGAAATCACGCTAACTTCCGAACGAAACAAACTATCGACTTGAAACTTGTCACAAGTAGTTGTTATTGATGTAGGTCGAATGGGCCATATCGGTCCACTTTTACGTATAGCCCCCATATAAGCTGACCCCCAAATTTGGCTTGCCGATCCTCTAAGAGACGCAAATTTCATCCGATCCGGCTGAAATTTTGTACATGGTGTCAGCATATGATCTCTAACAACCATGCAAAAATTGGTCCACATCGGTCCATAATTATATATAGCCCCCATATGAACCGATTCCCCGGTTTGGCTTGCCGATCCTCTAAGAGAAGCAAATTTCATCCGATCCGGCTGAAATTTTGTACATGGTGTCAGCATATGATCTCTAACAACCATGCAAAAATTGGTCCACATCGGTCCATAATTATATATAGCCCCCATATGAACCGATTCCCCGATTTGGCTTGCCGATCCTCTAAGAGAAGCAAATTTCATCCGATCCGGCTGAAATTGATACATGGTGTTGGTATATGGTCTCTAGCATTTATGCAAAAATTGGTCCACATCGGTCCATATTTATATATAACCCCCATATAAACCGATCCCCAGATATGACCTCCGAGCCCCTTGGAAGAGCAAGATTCATCCGATTCGTTTGAAATTTGGTACGTGATGTTAGTATATGGTATCCAACAACCATGCAGGTATTGGTTCATATCAGTCCATAATTATATATAGCCCCCATATAAACCGATACCCAGATTTGACCTGTGGTGCCTTTTGGAGCAGCAAAATTCATCCGATCTGGTTGAAATTTGGTACGTGGTGGTAGTATATGATATTTAACAACCATGCCAAAAGTAGTCCATATCAGTCCATAATCATATATAGTCCCCATATAAACCGATCCCGAGATTTGGTTTTGGAGCCTCTTGGAGGAGCAAAATTCATCCGAGTCAGTTGAAATTTGGTACATTGTGCTAGTATATGGCCGTTAATAGCCATGCCTAACTAGGTCCATATCGGTCTATAGTTATATATAGCCTTCAGATAAATCGATACCCAATCACACACAAATTGGTACATATCAAGTTCATATTTCTATATAGCCCCGACATAAGCAACCCCCATATTTCAATTCTGGCTAGAGGTATGCGCGTGAGTGAAATTTCACTCACACTCACGCACATTCACGAAGTCAAATATTTATTCACGCACGCTCACGCACGATTAGTGTCGTAGCCACTCCCAGTCACGCACATTCACGAAATGAAAAGCAGTAATCACGCACGCTCACGCACGAAGTACTTTTACAGACTCACGCTCACGCACGATTCACAACAATTCACGTGACTCACGACAAATTCACGAGACTCATGACATTTTCCCATCGGGAATGAGCAAGGTTAATAAAATTCATAAATAAAATATAGTTCGACAACTAAATCAATTTCAGTTAACATACGAGTAAGAATTAAATATTGATTTTTTTCGTGAGCGTGATTTTGCAAAAATTTTATTCACGCACATTCACGAACCGATTTTATTACTCACGCACACTCACGCCCGACATATTTGTTTTAGTCCCATTCACGCACATTCACGAGAGTTGCTTCAGATTTTATTCACGACTCACGTGATTCACGCGTGAATCACGCTTGTCACGATAATTTCGTGTCACGCGCACACCTCTAATTCTGGCTCTCTACGTACCGTGGACAAGTCCATATCGATTCGTAATTATTTGTAGACTTACCAATACATACCTTTTTTGTCTAATATATACCACGTATGGACTAACTCACAATTTAGAAAACGATGTTAAGAAGTTTTAAGATACCACAACCCAATTAATTCGAATATGGATGACAGTCTTTCGTAGAAGTTTCTACGCAATCCATGGTGGAAGGTACATAAGATTCGGCCTGGCCGAACTTACGGCTGTATATACCTGTTTTTTTCTAATTTTTCTCTTCAGTTGGATCCAAGTAATTTTATTTTGACTTTTTACAGAAAAATACGTCCATCGTTAATTTGGGAGATCCGATTGAAATTTGGTACCTGATGTTAGTATGTGCTCTTTAACAACCATGAAAAAAATCCATATCGGTCCATACTTATAAATAGGCTCCATATAAACAAATTCCCAAATTCGATTTTCGGACAAGGTTGGCACAAAAATGGTAAACTTTTTACTGTTTAGTAGATTGGTAGATTTATTTATTTTTATTTTTCAAATTATAAATTTTGCCCACGAATCATGCTACTTGTATGCAGGGATTGCAATATAAATAATTCTTGATGTTTTAGTAGATCCAATCAAGAGGTACTTCAATTTTCTATAGAAATAAAATGTTGACAAAATTTTCTATGAAATTAACTATGACAACATTTTCTATGGAAATAAATTTTTACAAAATTTTCTATAGAAATAAAATTTTGATAAAATTTTCTATAGAAATAAAATTTTGACAAACTTTTCTATAGAAATAAAATTTTGACAACATTTTCTATAGAAATAAAATTTTGACAAAATTTTCTGTAAAACTAAAATTTTAACAAAATTTTCTATCGAAATAAAATTTTGACAAACTTTTCTATAGAAACAAAATTTTGACAAAATTTTCTATAGAAATAAAAATTTGATAAAATTTTCTATAGAAATAAAATTTTGACTACAGTTTCTATAGAAATAAAATTTTGACAAAATTTTCTATAGAAATAAAATCTTGACAAAATTTTCTATAGAAATAAAATTTTGACGAAATTTTCTACAGAAATGAAATTTTGAAAAAATTTTTATAGAAATAAAATTTTGACAAAATTTTTTATAAAAATAAAATTTTGACAAAATTTTCTATAGAAATAAAATTTTGACACAATTTTCTATAGAAATAAAATTTTGACAAAATTTTTTTTTTAGAAATAAAATTTTGACAAAATTTTCTATAGAAATAAAATTTTGACAAAATTTGCTATAGAAATAAAATTTTTACAAAATTTTTTATAGAAATAAAACTTTGACAAAATTGTCTATCGAAATAAAATTTTGACAAAATTTTCTACAGAAATAATATATTGATAAAATTTTCAATAAGAAAAAAAAATTTTTGACAAAATTTTCTATAGAAATAAAATTTTTACAAAATTTTTTATAGAAATAAAATTTTTACAAAATTTTCTATAGAAATCACATTTTGACAAAATTTTCTATAGAAATAAAATTTTGACAAAATTTTCTATTGAAATAAAATTTTGACAAAATTTTCTATAGAAATAAAATTTTGACAAAATTTTGTATAGAAATAAAATTTTGACAAAATTTTCTATAGAAATAAAATTTTGACAAAATTTTCTATAGAAATAAAATTTTGACAAAATTTTTTATAGAAATAAAATTTTGACAAAGTTTTCTATAGAAACAAAATTTTGACAAAATTTTCTATAGAAATAAAATTTTGACAAAATTTTCTATAGAAATACAATTTTGACAAAATTTTCTATAGAAATTAAATTTTGACAAAATTTGCTATAGAAATAAAATTTTGACAAAATTTTCTATAGAAATAAAATTTTGACAAAATTTTCTATGAAATTAACTATGACAACATTTTCTATGCAAATAAATTTTGACAAAGTTTTCTATTGAAATAAAGTTTTGACAAAATTTTCCATAGAATTAAAATTTTTATAAAATTTTCTATAGAAATAAAATTTTGACAAAATTTTCAATAGAAATAAAATTTGACAAAATTTTCCATAGAATTAAAATTTTGACAAAATATTCTATAGAAATGAAATTTTGACAAAATTTTCTATAGAAATAAAATGTTGACAAAATTTTCTACAGAAATAAAATTTTAACAAAATTTTCTATAGAAATAAAATTTTGACAAACTTTGTTGCAGATATAAAGATTTGATAAAATTTTCTATAGAATTAAAATTTTGACAAAATTTTCAATAGAAATAAAATTTTGATAAAATTTTCTATAGAAATAAAATTTTGACAACAGTTTCTATAGAAATAAAATTTTGACAAAATTTTCTATAGAAATAAAATCTTGACAAAAATTTCTATAGAAATAAAATTTTGACAAAATTTTCTATAGAAATAAAATTTTCACAAAATTTTCTATAGAAATAAAATTTTGACAAAATTTTTTTAGAAATAAAATTTTGACAAAATTTTCTATAGAAATAAAATTTTGACAAAGTTATCTATAAAATAACATTTTGGCAAAATTTTCCATAGAAATAAAACTTTGACAAAATTGTCTATCGAAATAAAATTTTGACAAAATTTTCAATAAGAAAAATAAAATTTTGACAGAATTTTCTATAAAAATAAAAACTTTACAAAATTTTTTATAGAAATAAAAACTTTACAAAATTTTTTATAGAAATAAAATTTTTACAAAATTTTTTATTGAAATAAAATTTTGACAAAATTTTCTATAGAAATAAAATTTTGACAAAATTTTCTATAGAAATAAAATTTTGACAAAATTTTCTATAGAAATAAAATTTTGACAGAATTTTTTATAGAAATAAAATTTTGACTAAGTTTTCTATAGAAACAAAATTTTGACAAAATTTTCTATAGAAATAAAATTTTGACAAAATTTTCTATAGAAATACAATTTTGACAAAATTTTCTATAGAAATTAAATTTTGACAAAATTTGCTATAGAAATAAAATTTTGACAAAATTTTCTATAGGAATAAAATTTTGACAAAATTTTCTATAGAAATAAAATTTGGACAAAATTTTCTATAGAATTAAAATTTTGATAAAATTTTCTATAGAATTAAAATGTTGATAACATTTTCTGTAGAATTATAATTTTGACAAAATATTCTATAGAAATGAAATTTTGACAAAATTTTCTATAGAAATAAAATTTTAACAAAATTTTCTATAGAAATAAAATTTTGACTAAATTTTCTATAGAAATACAATTTTGATTAAATTTTCTATAGAAATAAAATTTGGACTAAATTTTCTATAGAAATAAAATTTTGACAAAATTTTCTATGAAATTAACTATGACAACATTTTCTATGCAAATAAATTTTGACAAAGTTTTCTATTGAAATAAAGTTTTGACAAAATTTTCCACAGAATTAAAATTTTGATAAAATTTTCTATAGAAATAAAATTTTGACAAAATTTTCAATAGAAATAAAATTTGACAAAATTTTCCATAGAATTAAAATTTTGACAAAATATTCTATAGAAATGAAATTTTGACAAAATTTTCTATAGAAATAAAATTTTGACAAAATTTTCTACAGAAATAAAATTTTAACAAAATTTTCTATAGAAATAAAATTTTGACAAACTTTTTTGCAGATATAAAGATTTCATAAAATTTTCTATAGAATTAAAATTTTGACAAAATTTTCAAAAGAAATAAAATTTTGATAAAATTTTCTATAGAAATAAAATTTTGACAACAGTTTCTATAGAAATAAAATTTTGACAAAATTTTCTATAGAAATAAAATCTTGACAAAAATTTCTATAGAAATAAAATTTTGACAAAATTTTCTATAGAAATGAAATTTTAAAAAAAATTTTATAGAAATAAAATTTTGACAAAATTTTCTATAGAAATAAAATTTTGACAAAATTTTCTATAGAAATAAAATTTTCACAAAATTTTCTATAGAAATAAAATTTTGACAAAATTTTTTTTAGAAATAAAATTTTGACAAAATTTTCTATAGAAATAAAATTTTGACAAAGTTATCTATAGAAATAACATTTTGGCAAAATTTTCCATAGAAATAAAACTTTGACAAAATTGTCTATCGAAATAAAATTTTGACAAAATTTTCAATAAGAAAAATAAAATTTTGACTGAATTTTCTATAGAAATAAAAACTTTACAAAATTTTTTATAGAAATAAAATTTTTACAAAATTTTTTATAGAAATAAAATTTTTACAAAATTTTCTATAGAAATAAAATTTTTACAAAATTTTCTATAGAAATAAAATTTTGACAAAATTTTCTATAGAAATAAAATTTTGACAAAATTTTCTATAGAAATAAAATTTTGACCAATTTTTCTATAGAAATAAAATTTTGACAAAATCTTCTATAGAAATAAAATTTTTACAAAATTTTCTATAGAAATAAAATTTTGACAAAATTTTCTATATATATGTGAATTCAAATCGATGATTTGACAGTGGCATAGGAAAAGAGATATGTTTGTTTCGAATTTATTTCGGCATAAGCCGGCTATCAATGTAAAACCTTTTTTCGGAGGGTTCAAGTGTGGTTTTTGTTTGGTTGGTTGATAGTTTTGCTGCAAGTAGAGGATGCTGATGAGGAATGTGGTAATTCCGAAACGTGCGTCCATCCAACCATCTTGCAGTCTATAGGGCTTTGCCCAAATAAATTTGACAAACATTCTTTTCCTCTGTTGGTTAAGCTACACTGGTAGTTTAGTCAATGTATGGTTTTAAGATGCAATAAAAGACAACAACAATGAAATAAAATTTTGACAAAATTTTCTATAGAAATAAAATTTTAACAAAATTTGCTATAGAAATAAAATTTGACAAAATTTTCTATGGAAATAAAATTTTGACAAAATTTTTTATAGAAATAAAATTTTGACAAAATTTTGACAAAATTTTCTATAGAAATAAAATTTTGACAAAGTTTTCTACAGAAATAAAATTTTGACAAAATTTGCCATAGAAATAAAACTTTGACAAAATTTTCTATAGAAATAAAATTTTGAAAAAATTTCTATAGAAATAAAATTTTGACAAAATTTTCTATAGAAATAAAATTTTGACAACATTTTTTATAGAAAATCTATTTTGACAAAATCTTCTATGTATATAAACTATGACAAAATTTTCTATAGAAATAAAATTGTGAAAAAATTTCTATATATAGAAATTTTGGTAGAATTGAGGCAAAAATTGTATATGTTTCCCATCCAAAATTAACATTTTGCGCAAGGAAGTTATTTGTTCACTGACTGTAATTTCTATGAGAAAATTTGTTTTTATCGGCTCATCAGAAATTGAATTAACTTATGTAGGTATTGAATACGCCTTAGGTTTTGTCTAAAATAGAACCCGTATGAACTAGGTTACAGTTTAGAAGACAATGCTAAGAGGGTTTAAGATACCTTGACATCGGCAAGGCAAAATCATTAAAGGAAAGACAAGAAAAAAGTCTCGATACCCTTGTTTTCAGTGTTTTAAAAAATAGTTTTTATAATCTGTTATTTATCCCTCCCTTTTAAGATGTCAGATTCAGATCCATCAGCATATTGTAAGCAGATCAATGTTATTGCCATTGCTCGATTTCGACCATCATTCCAACTACAAAAATTTATATCGTTTGGTAATTTGGTTTTTTGGGATTTATTTCATTTTTTTTTAAATTCTATAAAACGCAAATACATGGATTATTTTTGAAGCTGTTAAATTTTGCGCTTGAATGAGTGTTAAGTGTTTATGAACTTTTGATTTTGAATTCACTCAATTCGTTTGAGTTTCATCCATTCGTTTTGTTATTGGATATGCAACTTTATTCAAAAGACAAAGGAAAAAATTAAACTATTTCGGAATTCAAACTATTTAAAAGCAAATAAATAGAAAAAATTCAATTTGATTTCATTTATTGCTGGATATTTTCTATGGTACTGTAACAAAAGTAAAACAAATTTTAGAATGCATGTGAAAGCATTATAAATTGGCTGTAGTTGTGAAAATTCTGATTATCGAACAACATAATGCTGCCACACCAGAATTCATATTTGTACCCGGCACAACTCGGTGGAACAGGATATTACAAGACAGGGATGATGTTTGCAACACCCAGAAGGAGACGAGATGGATACACTGAAAACAACATTGTGAGACCAAAGATTTTTTGTCCTTAAAAACGAATGCGAGTTTTGCTTACCATAGAAGAAGCACTCTGATTCATAGTTTTTTCCTTGTTCCAAAAGGCAACAAAATTTTCCTTGAAATTAAGTGTTTCGACTTAAAAATGCACATCTTTACATAAAAGAAAATTTTGTTGCACAAAGTTTAAGTTGGTTTTGGTAATTCTGAAAAGCTCTTAAAAATTAATGGAATTGACTTTGAATTTGTTGACTTTTTGTATCATAACTATAAAGCGTTCAAAAATTTGAGATGTCTTTTAATTCTTCGTTTTAAAGACGACTTTTATTTGAAACATAGCATAATTTCTACTTGATGGAAATATAAGTTGTCGCTAATGCTAAAGGACTTTGAAGAAGGACATGAAGAAACAAGTATATACAGCACTTAGTTCGGCCAGGCCGAGGCTTATGTACCCTCCACCATGGATTGCGTAGAAACGTCTACTGAAGCCAATGGCAAGGTATCATAAAACTTCCTAACAACGTAATATATACCACATAGTTCATACGTGGTATATATTAAACTAAAAAGGCCGATTAAATACGTATATAATTAAGTTTAAAATTTCTATAGAAATAAAATTTTGACAAAATAAAATTTTGATAACATTTTCTATAGAAGTAAAATTTGGAAAAAATTTTCAATAGAAATAAAATTTGAAAAAAAAATGTCTATAGAAATAAAATTTTAACAAAATTTTTTACAGAAATAAAATTTTGAAAAAATTTTCTATAGAAATAAAATTTTGACGAAATTTTTTATAGAAATAAAATTTTGACAAAATTTTCTATAGAAATAAAATTTTGACAACATTTTCTATAAAAATAAAATTTTGACAAAATTTTCTATAGAAATAACACTTTGACAATGTTTTCTATAAAAATAAAATTTTGGTAGATTATTTTTGGCTCGAGTGGCAACCATGATTATGAACGATATGGACCAATTTTTGTGTGATTGGGGATCGGCTATATATAACTATAGACCGATATGGACCAATTTTGGCATGGTTATTAGTGGCCTTATACTAACACCACGTTGCAAATTTCAACCGGATCGGATGAATTTTGCTCCTCCAAGAGGCTCCGGAGATCAAATCTGGGGAACGGTTTATATGGGGGCTATATATAATTATAGACCGATATGGACCAATTTTTGCGTGTTTGTTACAGACCACATTGTAACACCACATTCCAAAATTCAACCGGATCGGATGAATTTTACTCCTCCAAAAGGCTCCGGAGGACAAATCTGGGGATCGATTTATATGGGGGCTATATATAATTATGGACCGATATGGACCAATTCTTGCATGGTTGTTGGAGACCATATATAAATTTTAACCGGATCGGATGAATCTAAGAGGCTCCGGAGGTCAAATCTAGGGTTCGGCTTATGTAGGGGCTATATATAATTATGGACCGATGTGGACAAATTTTTGCATGGTGATTAGAGACCATTTACTAACACCATGTACCAAATTTCAGGCGGATCGGATGGAATTTTCTTCTCTTAGAGGCTCCGCAAGCCAAATCTGGGGATCGGTTTATATGGGGCTATATATAATTATGGACCGATGTGGACCAATTTTTGCATGGTCATTAGAGACCATTTACTAACACCATGTACCAAATTTCAGGCGGATCGGATGGAATTTTCTTCTCTTAGAGGCTCCGAAAGCCAAATCGGGGGATCGGTTTATATGGGGGCTATATATAATTATGGACCGATGTGGACCAATTTTTGCAAGGTTGTTAGAGACCATATACTTACACCATGTACCAAATTTCAGCCGGATCGAATGAAATTTGGATTTCTTAGAGGCTCCGCAAACCAATTTCTGCATGGTTGTTAAAGACCATATACTAACACCATGTACCAAATTTCAGCCGGATCGGATGAAATTTGCTTCTCTTAGAGCAATCGCAAGCCAAATTTGGGGGTCCGTTTATATGGGGGCTATACGTAAAAGTAGACCGATATGGCCCATTTGCAATACCATCCGACCTACATCAATAAGAACTACTTGTGCCAAGTTTCAAGTCGATAGCATGTTTCGTTCGGAAGTTAGCGTGATTTCAACAGACGGACGGACGGACGGACATGCTCAGATCGACTCAGAATTTCACCACGACCCAGAATATATATACTTTATGGGGTCTTAGAGCAATATTTCGATGTGTTACAAACGGAATGACAAAGTTAATATACCCCCATCCTATGGTGGAGGGTATAAAAATGTGAAAAAACTAATCAGTTAAAATTTGTTTCTTATAATCAAGTACGCAAAACTCCATCCTTATTTTAGTTCTAGGCCTCTTTGGAAATCTTGGAATCGGACATGTTTTATTTTTCAGTGAATATGGTGTCTTTGCCAATAATGCTCAGTCATTTTGTCTGTCCGTCCGTCCGTCGGCCTGTGAACACTTTCTTCTGATGAAAGTCTAGATGGCATATTTAGTCCAATTGACCACAAATTTGGCACAAGTATGTGTTTTGGGTCAAAATAGAACCCTATGAATTTTTGAAGAAATCGGTTCAAATTTAGATACAGTTCCCATATACATCTTCAGCCCAATATGCACTTATATGACGCCAGAAGATAGCATTTTACGCTGATTGGCTTCAAATTTTGCACATGTAATACAATTACTAGTATCGTAAAGTGTACTAAATTTGATGGGTTGGATATAGCCCCATATATATTTTTCAACCGATTTACACTCATATGACCAAAGTTTTATTCCGATTTACTTGAATTTTTGCATAAATAGTAGAACTAACGTTTTATCTATATATGCCAAATTGTGGTTTAAATCGGTTAAGATTTAGATAACATATAGCTACAATATATATGGTTGCCCGATTTCGATTCATATGACCTTGGATACCAAAGTTTCACTCCCAAAATTTGCTAATGTGTGCCAAATTTGGTCAATATCGGTTCAGATTTAGGTTAGGTTAGGTTATGTGGCAGCCTGATGTATCAGGCTCACTTAGACTATTCAGTCCATTGTGATACCACAGTGGTGAACTTCTCTCTTATCACTGAGTGCTGCCCGATTCCATGTTAAACTCAATGACAAGGGACCTCCTTTTTATAGCCGAGTCCGAACGGCGTTCCACATTCCAGTGAAACCACTTAGAGAAGCTTTGAAACCCTCAGAAATGTCACCAGCATTACTGAGGTAGGATAATCCACCGCTGAAAAACTTTTTGGTGTTCGATCGTAGCAGGAATCGAACCCACGACCTTGTGTATGCAAGGCTGGCATGCTAACCATTGCACCACGGTGGCTCCCAGATTCAGGTTCAGATTTACAACTATGGTTGCCGCTCGTGCCAAAATTAATCTACCAAAATTTAAAGAAAATTTTACCAAAAATCTTTAGAAAATTTTATCAAACTTTTAATTTGTCAAAATTTTATTTCTATAGAAAATTTTCTCAAAATTTTATATCTATAGAAAATTGTCTCAAAATTTTATTTCTCTCGAAAATTTCATCAAAATTATTGCTATAGAAAATGTTGTAAAAATTTTATTTTTATAGATAATTTTCTCAAAACTTTATTTCTATAGAAAATTTTGCAAAATTTTATTTCTATAGAAAATTTTGTCAAAATTTTATTTCTGTAGAAAATTTTGTCAAAATTTTATTTCTGTAGAAAATTTTCTCACAATTTTATTTCTATAGAAAATTTTATCAAAATTTTATTTCTTTTGAAAATTTCATCAAAATTGTTGCTATAGAAAATGTTGTAAAAATTTTATTTTTATAGATAATTTTCTCCAAACTTTATTTCTATAGAAAATTTTGTCAAAATTTTATATCTATAGAAAATTTTGTCAAAATTTTATTTCTATAGAAAATTTTGTCAAAATTTTATTTCTATAGAAAATTTTGTCAAAATTTTATTTCTATAGAAAATTTTGTCAAAATTTTATATCTATAGAAAATTTTAGCAAAATTTTATTTCTATAGAAAATTTTATCAAAATTTTATATCTATAGAAAATTTTAGCAAAATTTTATTTCTATAGAAAATTTTGTCAAAATTTTATTTCTATAGAAAATTTTGTCAAAATTTTATTTCTATAGAAAATTTTGTCAAAATTTTATTTCTATAGAGAACTTTGTCAATTTTTTTTTCTATAGAAAATTTTGTCAAAATTTTATTTCTATAGAAAAATTTGTCAAAATTTTATTTCTATAGAGAATTTTGTCAAAATTTTATTTCTATAGAAAATTTTGTCAAAATTTTATTTCTATAGAAAATTTTGTCAAAATTTATTTCTATAGAGAATTTTGTCAAAATTTTATTTCTATAGAAAATTTTGTCAAATTTTTAATTCTAAAAATTTATCAAAATTTTATTTCTATAAAAAATTTATCAAAATTTTATTTCTAAAGAAAATTTTGTCAAAATTTTATTTCTATAGAAAATTTTGTCAGACGTTTACATCTGTAGAAAATTTTGTCAAAATTGTATTTCTATAGAAAATTTTGTCAAAATTTAATTTCTATAGAAATATTGTCAAAATTTTATTTCTATAAAAGTATTGTCTAAATTTTATTTCTATAGAAAATTTTCTTTAAATTTTATTTGTACAAAAAAAAAAATTACAAATATTATTTCTATAGAAAATTTTGTCAAAATTTTAATATAATCTTCTGTATTTTTTTATTTATTAAGCGATCGTACTCAAAGTTAGCACAAGCTGACCTTCTGTGGTATCCAAACCTGCAAAATATCATCCAAATGGGTTTAGATTTAGATATAGCTTCCATATATCGGACGATTTTCAAAAAGTTCGCCCTAATAACCTTATTTTTTTATACCATAATACATTCATTTATTAGCCGATCTTACTCGAATTTAGCACAAGGTAATCTTCTGTAGGATCAACCAAACTTGCAAAATATCATCCAAATCGGTTAAGATTTAGATATAGCTCTCATATAAATATATCGCCTGATTTCTACATATTTGGAAAGTGAGCAATTTCCTCATTTTGTTTAAAATGGACAATTTTACCGCCTGAAAGTGTGCAAAGAAAATGGTTTATAGTATCCAAGAAGTTTCACAAAATTTAATGACTATGCCATCTTTTATTGCGAATAACTATTTTTCTGTGACTTTTTAGAAATTCGCAACATCGGTTGTACAGATTATTATAAATCGAACTTGAAAATGCCCATTTATGTTTGATTTCGTGCAAAATCAATTGGGTTCTATTCTGACCCAAAACAGGAACTTGTGCCAAATTTGAAGGCGATTGGACTTAAACTGCGACCTAGACTTTGATCACAAAAATGTGTTCACAGACAGACGGACATGGCTAGATCGACTCAGGGACCCACCCTGAGCATTATTGCCAAATACACCATGCGATTATCTCGTCTCCTTCTGGGTGTTGCAAACATATACACTAACTTGTAATACCCTGTTCCGCAGTGTGGCGCAGGGTATTAAAAAAAAACTTAAAACAAACCAAAAAGAAATTGAAAAGCAAGTAACGACATTAACATTTTTATCCTTTTTGACTTATTTACTTGCGGATTGTCGGTTGAATTTGTTTTATTTTAATGAACCACCAAAGTCAATAAAACTTTTTTTTTATATCCTTCCTTTTGGTCATTTGTCGCATTTGAGTTCGTGTCTTTTTTTTCTCTGATACAGCTCTTAGTTAGTTAGTCTGTCAATGCAATTCCTTCCTAAGAGCTTTGTGTTCGATTTTTTCAGCTCTTCCGGGATGTTTTTGCTGCTGCTGCAGCTCACTACTCTATTCTACTTTGGCTTTGTCCTTCGTCCTGACGAGTTTTTTTTTTTGTGTCCAGGAAATGCTTTAATATGGGGGAGGTCATTATCATTTGTTTTTATGATGACTTTCATCATAACCATGTAGTTTACCTTTTTTTTGTGCTCTCTATATTACGGTCCCTCAATGCTTCACTCTTTGAGGATTATGTGTTGTGAGTATGTATGTGTGTGTGATAGGTGCCAAAACATCATCCTGATGGGTGATGTGTATGTGAATTTTTATCCTTTACTACTTTGTGCGGTTCGCAGATAACCCAAAAAAAAAAGCACTCAATTTTCTCATGTCTTCTCATGTCATTTTGGGGCGAAAAAGTGTCTTGCGGGAAAAAGCCAGCCTCTTAGGCTTTTCTTTGGCTGATATATAGTCTGTCTTTGATGTTGTTTTTTTTCTTGTGAAACCTTTCTGTTTTTTTGTGTTTTTGTTTTTGTTTTCTGTTGTGTGTTTCCATCTCTTTATTGTATACACTCTATTTATAAGGATGTCAGTTAATCTTTAACTGCCTCCAATCACTTGACTGTCTTTACCACTTTCCTCTTTGATATTTTTTCCTATGAATGGTCAAAGGGATATTAAGCACGTTACTACAGTTTTACCAAAAAATTGTAGATGTTTTACTGTTTGGTAAATTGGTAGAATTCTTGATGGTAGATTTAGCAAATAGTAATTCATCTAAGAAGTACCTGAATTTTCTATACAATAAATATAGAAATAAAATTTTGAGAAAATTTTATAAATACAATTTTTAAAATTTTATATAGAAATAAAATTTTGAAAAAAAATCTTTGGAAATAAAACTATCAGAAAATTTTCTATAGAAGTAAAATTTTGAGAAAATTGTCTATATAAATATTTTTTTTTATACCCACCACCATAGAATGGTGATGGGGTCTAATAAGTTTGTCATTCCGTGTGTAACACATCGAAATATCGACTTCCGACTATATAAAGTATATATATTCTTGATCAGGGAGAAATTCTAAGACGATATAAGCATGTCCGTCTGTCCGTCTGTTGTAATCACGCTACAGCCTTCCATAACGATAACGATAGGACGATAGCGCGTCCTGAAATTTGGCACATATTCGTTTTTTTGGTTGCAGTCAGGTCAAGTTCGAAGATGGGCTATATCGGTCCAAGTTTTGATATAGTCCCCATATAAACCGATTTCTCGATTTGGGGTCTTGGGCTTATAAAAACCGTAGTTTTTATCCAATTTGCCTGAAATTGAAAATCTAGAGGTACTTGAGGACCATAAAGAGGTGTGCCGAAAATGGTGCCCATCGGACCATGTTTTGGTATAGCTCCCATATAGACCGATCGCCCGATTTTGCTTCTTGGGCGTCTAGAAACTGTATTTGCTATCCGATTTGCCTGAAATTGAAAATCTAGAGGTATTTTAGGACCATAAAGAAGTGTGTCGAAAATGGTCCGTATCGGTCCATGTTTTGGTATAGTCGCAATATAGACCGATCTCCCGATTTTTATTCTTTGGCTTCTATAAACTGTATTTATTACCCGATTTGCCTGAAATTTGAAATCTAGAGGTATTTTGGGACCCCAAATATGTGCGCCGAAATTGAGGTGTATGGGTCCATTTTTTGGTATAACCCCCATATAGACCGATCTCTCGGTTTTACTTCTTGGGCGTCTAGAAACTGTATTTTCTATCCGATTTGGCTGAAATTGAAAATCTAGAGGTATTTTAGGACCATAAAGAGGTGTGTCGAAAATGGTCCGTATCGGTCCATGTTTTGGTATAGTCGCCATATAGACCGATCTCCCGATTTTTATTCTTTGTCTTCTATAAACTGTATTTATTATCCGATGTGCCTGAAATTGGAAATCTAGAGGTATTTTGGGACCCCAAATATCTGTACCGAAATTGAAGTGTATCGCTCCATTTTTTTGTATAACCCCCATGTAGACCGATCTCTCGGTATTACTTCTTGGGCGTCTAGAGACTATATTTTCTAGCCGACTTGCTTGAAATTGAAAATCTACAGGTATTTTAAGATCATGTTCATGATTTCTCTAAAACTCAAACAAAATTGGTTCTCATAAATCCAGAATCTGAGCTGGTCTTCATAGGTAGAATCTTTAATTTTTTTCTTCGGGAAGCGTACTGGTTGAACTGATTTGCTTGTGAGAAGATTTGTCATCAAACCCCCTAAAATGTTATATATTATCAAGTAACCCGCTACGACGATGAGTTTTCAAAGTAAACTATTATATTTGATTCATGGTGGTGGGAATTTAAGATTCGACCCGGCCGAACTTACTGCTGTATATTTACTTGTTTATTTGTAGAGTTTGTAAGGCTTGAGATCATGTTGTAATAAAACAAAATAAAATCTTAGTTTTTTATAGTGTTTTATTTTTAATTCTTTCGAACACCATCGTTGTCCGTCCTCAGGGAAATTAAACGTTTTAATAAGACAAAGTGACTTGCTACTGCGTTTGAGTTTTTGAAAATTTTATAAAGAAATATAATATTTATACCCTGTGGAACAGGGTATTATAAGTTAGTGCATATGTTTGTAACACCCAGAAGGAGACGAGATAGACACATGGTGTCTTTGGCAATAATGCTCAGGGTGGGTCCCTGAGTCGATATAACCATGTCCGTCTGTCCGTCCGTCCGTCCGTCTGTCTGTGAACACATTTTTGTGATCAAAGTCTAGGTCGCAATTTAAGTCCAATCGCCTTCAAATTTGGCACATGTTCCTAATTTGGGTCAGAATAGAACCCTGTTGATTTTGGAAGAAATCGGTTCAGATTTAGATATAGCTCCCATATATATCTTTCGCCCGATATGGACCCAGCAGCCAGAGTTTAATACCGATTTGCTTGAAATTTTGTATAAACATAACACTTAGTTGTATAGTCAAGTGTGCAAAATTTGATTGAAATCGGTTCAGATTTAGATATAGCTCCCATATATATCTTTTGTCCGATATGCACTTATATGGACCCAGAAGCCAGAGTTTTATCCCGATTAGCTTGAAATTTTGCACAAGGAGTACAATTGGTAGTATAGTCATGTGTGCCAAATTTGATTGAAATCGGTTCAGATTTAGATATAGCTTCCATATATATTTTTCGCCCAATATGGACTTATATGGCCCCAGAAGCCAGTGTTTTGGCCCAATTTGGTTGAAATTTTGCACTAGGAGTACAATTAGTAATATAGTCATGTGTGCCAAATTTGATTGAAATCGGTTCAGTTTTAGATATAGCTCCCATATATATGTTTTTCTGATTTCGACCAAAATGGTCAAAATACCAACATTTTCCTTGTTAAATCGCCACTGCTTAAATGACTCTAATTTTCCTAAACTTCTAATACATATATATCGAGCGATAAATCATAAATAAACTTTTGCGAAGTTTCCTTAAAATTGCTTCAGATTTTAATGTTTCCCATATTTTTTTACTAAAATTGTGTTCCACCCTAGTGCATTAAACAACTTAAATTTTGAGTCTATAGATTTTGTAAAAGTCTATCAAATTCTGTCCAAATCGAGCGATATTTAAATGTATGTAGTTGGGACAAACCTTTATATATAGCACCCAACACATTTGACGGATGTGATATGGTATCGAAAATTTAGATCTACAAAGTGGTGCAGGGTATAACATAGTCGGCCCCGCCCGACTTTAGACTTTCCTTACTTGTTTTTTATATAAATAAAATCTTGACAAAATTTTCTATATAAATAAAATATTGACAAAATTTTCTATATAAATAAAATTTTGACATAATTTTCTATAAATTCAATATAAAATAAGTCTTTCGAATAAAACACATTTTTATACCCTGCGCCACACTGTGGAACAGGGTATTAGAAGGTAGTGCATCTGTTTGCAACACCCAGAATGAGACGAGATAGACACATGGTGTCTTTGGCAATAATGCTCAGGGTGGGTCCCTGAGTCGATCTAGCCATGTCCGTCTGTCCATCCGTCCGTCTGTCTGTGAACACATTTTATGTGATCAATGTCTAGGTCGCAGTTTAAGTCACATCGCCTTCAAATTTGGCACAAGTTCCTGTGTTGGGTCAGAATAGAACCTTATTGATTTCGGAAGTGATATGTTCAGATTTAGATATAGCACCCATATATATCCTTCGCCCGATATGCACTAATATGTACCCAGAAGCCAGAGTTTTACCCTGATTTGCTTGAAATTTTGCACAAAAATAACACTTGGTCGTATAGTCGAGTGTGCCAAATTTGGTTGAAAGCGGTTCAGATTGAGATATAGCTCCCATATATCTTTCGCCGATATGGACTTATATGGCCCCAGAAGCCAGACTTTTACCTTAATTTGCATGAAATTTTGCACCAGGAGAACAATAAGTACTATAGTCAGGTGTGCCAAATTTGATTGAAATCGGTTCAGATTGAGATATATTTCTCATATATATCTTTCGCCCGATATAGACTTCTATGGCCCCAGAAGCCAGAGTTTTAACCCAAGTTGGTTGAAATTTTGCACTAGGAGTACAACTAGGCAAGTGTAGACAAGTGTGCTAAATTTCATTGAAATCGGTTCAGATTTAGATATAGCTCCCATATATATCTTTCGCCCGATTTTCCGTCATATGACCACAGAGTTCAAAGTTGTAGTCCGATTTATTTGAAATTTTGCACAGAGAGTAGAATTAAAATACTTAGTATGCATGTCAAATTTGGTTGAAATCGGTTCAGATTTCTATATAGCTTCCATATATATGTTTTTCCGATTTGGTCAAAAATTACCAAAATACCCACAAGGGGCTCCGGAGGTCAAATCTGGGGATCGGTTTATATGGGGGCTTTATGGACCTATTTCGACCAATTTTTGCATGGGTGTTTGAGGCCATATATTAACACCAAGTACCAAATTTCAACTGAATCAGATGAATTTTGGCCTTCCAAGAGGCTCCGGAGGTCTAATCTGGTGATCGGTTTACATGGGGGCTATATATAATTATGGACCGATATGGACCAATTTTTTCATGGTCATTAGAGACCATATACTTACTTCATGTACCAAATTTCAGCCTGATCGGAGGAAACTTGATTCTCTTAGAGTCTCCGCAAGCCAAATCGGGGAATCTGTTTATATGGGGGCTATATATAATTATGGACCGATGTGGACCAATTTTTTCATAGTCATTAGAGACTATATACTAACACCATGTACCAAATTTCAACCGGATCGGATGAAATTTGCTTCTCTTAGAGGCCCCGCAAACCAAATCGGGGGATTGGTTTATATGGGGGCTATATATAATTATGGACCGATGTGGACCAATTTTTGCATGGTTGTTAGAGATCATATACTAACACCATGTACCAAATTTCAGCCGGATCGGATGAAATTTGCTTCTCTTTATTGGCCGCAAGCCAAATTTGGGGGTTCGTTTATATAGGGGCTATACGTAAAAGTGGACCGATATGGCCCATTTGCAATACCATCCGGCCTACATCAATAACAACTACTTGTGTCAAGTTTCAAGTCGAAAGCTTGTTTCGTTTGGACATGCTCAGATCGACTCAGAATTTCACCACGACCCAGAATATATATATATATATATATATATATATATATATATATATATATATATATATATATATATATATATATATATATATATATATATATATATATATATATATATATATATATATATATATATATATATATATATATATATATATATATATATATATATATATATATATATATATATATATATATATATATATATATATATATATATATATATATATATATATATACTTTATGGGGTCTTAGAGCAATATGTCGATGTCTTACAAACGGAATGACAAAGTTTATATACCCCCTTCCTATGGTGGAGGGTATAAAAATCTTTATCCGAACAGTGAAGGCCAGAATTGATCGAGATCTACGTCGCAGTGATAGAAAGCTGAACATATTGCATGAACTGATGCAACACATATGGAAAAATGAGCATGGACATTCCAACAGGACTCAGGATGAGCATCGCACTCAGAACGCGTCAAGCAAGATTGACTTAAAAATTAGGGTTTTCGCTTCATTTCTATCCGACAAATGCCAACGTGGTGTGATGGTTAGAATTTTCGTCTTGAATACACTTTCGACCGAACAGCAAAAAATTCTTCAGCGGTGATTTGTCCCTGGACTGAATAGTCTAAGTGAGCCTGAATTATCGGACTGTCAATATACCTAACCTAATTGCCACCAAAATCTTGGGATCTCGATCCTTCGATCCTTTGAAATTTTGAGCCTTGGGTATTTTGGAGACTAAGATTGATACTAAAAATTACCAAAGTGTTAATCATCTCAAGACGGTGCTTGACGGGAATTGACTAAAATACAGCTGAGCAGCTTTAGTGTAGCGTGTGCTGGCTTTATTGGCCGTTTGTAGTTCATTTCTAAGGCTAAGGTTTGCCAATTCAAACACAGCTAAATTTTAAATTTTGAATGTTATTTCCGACATGCGCCGCTTTACGTTGTTGCAAACATATCAGTTACCATATTTATTATTAAAACATGAGCCAATAGAAACCAAATTCGAAACGGACCTTTGTGGACTCATATTTCCAGTTTCAGGAAAATAGGACAAAAATTTGGTTTATAGAAGCCCAAGACATGAAATCGGGATATCTCCATCACAATTTTATGGTTGTCCGTATAAAAACTGCTTACCAATAGCAGTAATACCATTTGCTTAGAAATATTGTCCCTTCATTACCAAACCATCGGTTTCCAAGAATACAAATCGTGCGTATAAAAACTGCTTACCAAGAGCATTTGATTTATATCCGCACCACTACAGCGTGCGTGGAAATCATGACATAGTCATTACCAAATAGTTTTTTCTCTCTCATTAACGATTACACCCACCGTGGTGCAATGGTTAGCATGTCCGCCTTGCATACACAAGGTCGTGTTTTCGATTCCTGCTTTGACCGAACACCAAAAAGTTTTTCAGCAGTGGATTATCCCACCTCAGTAATGCTGGTGACATTTCTGAGGGTTTCAAAGCTCTAAATGGTTTCACTGCAATGTGGAACGCCGTTCGGACTCGTCTATAAAAAGGAGGTCCCTTTTCATTGAGCTTAACATGGAATCGGGCAGCACTCAGTGATAAGGGAGAAGTTCACCAATGTGGTATCACAATGGACTGAATAGTCTAAGTGAGCCTGATACAGCGGGCTGCCACCTAAAATAACCTAACGATTACACCCAAAAATTTAATTCTTTTCTAGGAAACGGCCAAACAAAACTCGTAGGAGACTATTAAGGCAAAGGGTACCTAAACAATGATCTTTTTCCGCCTGTAAAGGTACAACATGACCAATAAAAGAATTCTTTGTTGGTTTAAGATTTCGTTTCGGATGACCGAATTATTTTTATGAGTATACAAATTTTGCTCTTTCGGTAGGAAATTAGTAAATATTCATAGGAATGTTCACCAAATTTCGAATTTACAGTGTGTGCATACCATTTTTCATATAATTTGCCTCTATGGTTATTTAGTAATGAAAATATTTGCTGGGTTCATGCAAAATATTTCACTTTCATGTGGTAACCCTACATCAATGTCATTCATTTGTCTTTGTCGTTTAATGTTTATAAGCATTCGCTTAAATCGTGGACTTCCACTTTGATTATGGTGATAATGTCCTGTTACCGTAGTTTGTGTTTGTATGTATGTGTATGTACGTCCTAAGTACTTACGAGACTGTATTAGTTTTCATCTCAGGTTTTTTTTTGTTTTGCCTCTTTAACTATGTATGAGTGCAAGTACTTAGATTGTTGCTTTTTTGCGCTTTAGCCTTTTGCACGGTACTTCCATAGTCGTCGTCGTTTTTTTTTTGTTTTGGCTTGTCCTAGGTCTCAAGTTGATGACTATCACAAATGCTTAGACATTATTACACAACCACTTAAACTTTTGCACACATTTCATGACTGTCATCTTAAGCTTGTCCACCGAACTCTAGAAAAAGAGACCCATACTCTTTTGCAAAAACCTTCATTTCTTTGGCCATTTTTCCCTTGACCCGAAAAAAGTATGCTCTTTTTTGTACAAACTCTTGCTTTAAGTAAAATGACATTTGCTTGTCATGACTGCAAAACATTTACGTGTAGATTTACAAAGAAACAAAACGAAAAAACAAAATGGACCCTAACATTAGTATTTGAAGAGCCTTAAAGTATGCTACATTTTCATATTTGTTTTAGAAGTGCCTACACGATATGCTAAATAGGAATTTCAACGCAAGAACAAATCGTCAACAAAATGTAAAGAAAAGAATAGAGTGGAGTGGAGCAAAACAATGGAGCTATAGAAAAAATATGATTTAATTAAAAGCAATACAAAGTGAGCTAGAGTACTAAGAGAAAACTATTTTTTTGTTCCAAACATGAAGTAATAAATTTAATAATATTTTAATTTAAATTAAAATAATTTCAATTATAGTTATTATCATTAGCGTAGCTAGACAATTTTCCTAGGGGGGGGGGGCTATAGCCCCCCTAGCTAAAACTTTATAGACTGAACTTATAGGTTCAACTAATGTTTTATTTCATAAAATTGAATAAAAAATAGACATCAAAATAACTCGACAATCAATTTATAATAAAGCAACTAAAAGTACCCTACGGGGAAATTGGTGCAAATTGCCACTGACGGACCTATCACAGAACTGGTACCTGTGCTCCAGTTAGTTGCAATTTTCACATTTAGTGAAATAAAATTATCAGAATAACCTTTTGTTCGACATATTTCAAAAGTTTTTTTTTTCATTTCGGATTCGATTAGGAGCCCAAATTGAAAGAGATTTCTAAGAGTTTGTCCGAGACTGGTTCCTGAGGACCTGTTTATGGGTTGCTCCTGCTAAATTGTCCCAGGACGTGTTCTTTGGGATGAGTCCAAGACGCGTCCTAAAATGTAAGTTTACTCCGTCAATGACAGACCCATGTTAAAGTGGACGGTCCCTTCCATACGTTTTGATCAGAACTGGGACTGGTCCATACACACCAGGGACTAGTCCTGTACCAGTTCTGTGGTTGATCCATTTCCCGTAGGGTAGTTCCACACTTTTCCCAGCAAAAAATTGGGAGTTGTTCTAAAGGCACAACTTTAAAAGCACTTCCAAAAATGTCTTCACAAAGAAGTTAACTATTTTAACTACACAGGAAGTTTTTTTACTTCATTTTTTATATTTTAATGCGTAATTTTTTGTTTTCTTTTTTCAAATAGTTTGAAAAAAGAGTAAGAATAAATAAAATGGTACAAATTATTCAAATTTTGCCACAAAAATGCTAAATCCATTATAGAAAAATCGATAATATTTAGAAATATTCGAGGGAAAACGTTTCAAACGAGCGTTAGAATACATTAAAAATCATAAAAAAGTATAAAAATTATTTATTTGGGAAAATATTACAAAATTTTTAATTCACATTCAAAACACTGAATTCGGATCACACCTTAAGAAGTGATGCAAATTCATTGCAACGGTTGTTGAGACGGTGGACATTCGTTCTATGACAAGTTCATATTACATTCATCGCTTCTTAGCCAATTTTGTACCACTTCCAGACCCAAAAGAACATTTTCACTTCTTTTTTGGCGACGCTTTTTTGCAGCATTATTAAGATATTAATTTATGAAAGAATAGTTTTAATATCAATTACTATTTTTTATTCAACTAAATCATAAGTTCAAACACAGCTTTATTTCATAAATATCAGACTTCTACCACAACCCAAGTAATTTGATTGTGCATGAAAGTCTTTAGTGGAACTTTGTGCGTTGTACGAGTATATACTTGTTTAATTTTTATAAAAATGTAAAATCGTAAATAGGTTTTCAAATTCTGGGGGGGCTAAAATTTTTCTGGGGGGGGGTCTAAGCCCCCTCCCCAGAGGCCTTCCTACGCTTATGGTTATTATTACATTGAATTTTAAATAAAATACTAATTGTTCAACTAAAGAATTTATTGAGCCCTAGCATGAGCATTTGAAGAGCCTTAAAGTATGCTAGAAAAAATATGATTTAATTAAAAACAATTCAAGTACTAAGAAAGCTAGAGTACTAATAGAAAACTATTTTTTTTTTGTTCCAAACACGAAGTTTATAAATTTAATAATATTTTATTTTAAATTATTTCAATTATAGTTATTATTATATTGAAGCTAGCATTACCCTTTGAAGAGCCTTAAAGTATGCTATGTGTTCACACGTTTTTTTTAGAGGCACATCGAGTGCTACAAACGAATCTCAATGCACTCTCACAGTATAAAAAGTCTATAGAAAATAGAAAAATGTCCATAGAAATTCACTGTAAGCATAAAAAGTCAACAGAAAATAAAGAAAAGAATAGATTAGAGTGTAACATTGCAGTGATAGTAAAGTAGGCGATTTAATTAAAAACAGAGTATACATAGCAAAATACCTTATTTTGGGCATTAAAAACGATATCAATTGATTTATTTAATTTTTAAGGCTTTGAGTTTATTCATGATAGCCAAACAAAATTTAATTGATTCAAATAAATATTTTTTGCACCGTGGTATTAATACATGAAGAGCCTTAAAGTATGCTACATTTTCATATTTATTTAAAAAGTGCCTACACAATATGCTAAATAAGAGTTTCACTGCGTGTATAGAACTTCAACAGAAAATAAAGGAAAGAATTTACGTAAAGGACTCAATAAATACAAATTACAAAAAAAAAAGAATGGAATAGAGTATAACAATGCAGTGATATAAAAAATAGGATTTAACTGAAAACAAGTCAAACTGAGCTAGAGTACTAAGAGAAAATTAATTTTTCGATTTCAAACATGAAACTAAGGAATTCAATTAATTTTTAATTTCGATGAGAAAAAAAATATTTTGTGTGTACTACGTAGAAAATATTTTTTCTTTCTCATTAATGATTATTCCCAAAAATTGAATTTTTTTCTAGGAAACGTTGGAAACTATTGAGGCTAAGGGTACCTAAACAATGATTTTTTTGCCTGTAAAGGGACAACTTGACCAATAAAAGAAAACCATGTTAGTCTAAGATTTCGTTTCGGAGGACCAAACTATTTTTTTGTGTATACAAGTCAATTATAGTTATGAAATATCAAGCATCTAAGCACAATAAAATACTAATTGCTCCACTAAAAAATTCATTGGGCCCTAGTATATTAGTATTTGAAGAGCCTTAAAATAACATATGCTAAATTTTTATATTTGTTTTAGAAGTGCCTACAGGAATAAAAAGTCAACAGAAAATAAAGAAACGAGAGAGAAGAGTATAGTATAAAAATGTGGTGATAGAAAAAAAATATGATTTAATTTAAAACAATTGAAAGTGAGCTCAACTACACGGAGAAAACATTTTTTTTTTGATTTCGAACACAACTTATTTTTTAATTTAAATTATTTCAATTATATATATGATAATATCAACCATCAAGGCCAAATAACAAATAAATTGATCCAATTAAAAATTTATTGGATTTTAACATTAGTTTTTGAAGAGCCTCAAAGTATGCTACATTTTAATTTTTTTTTCAGAACCTACTCGACTTGCTAAAAAAGAATCTCACTGCAAGAATAGAAAGTAGAAAAATGTGGAGTAGAGTATAAAAAATGCACTGATAGCAAAAATATACACAGAAAAAAATTTCCGTAGTTAAGCTAACGCTAAATTTAACTTATGTTTATTGGAAAATGAATGAAATCTTACTTTTTTTAAGTATGTCTCTAAAATGAACTAAACGTGAGTATAAAGTTCAGTGACCGTACACATAAGTTCAATATGAACTAAAACAAATGAAACGATTCCCAAAAATAGTAAGAATGAATTACTGTATGGTTAAAATGGTCATGGTTTGGCGCCAACGATTTTCCTCTTTACTTTTAGTTAATTTTTTTCTTCTATGAGATGATGTAATTTCGTGAACTGCAGTTAAAAAGTACAACAGGGCATTAAAATTTCCTGGTTTTAACAACGCTTTGTGGAAACCTCAAATGTGGAGTAAAATTTAGTTCAATTTTCGTGCGTGGTAGTTCATTCTTCCTATAAAACCGTTTACTTTTTTTCGGTGTAGTTTAAGAAAGAAAAGAAAAACAGTTTTTTGTGAATTTAATGAATTCAATTAATATTTAATATAAGTTGATTTTATCACTGTTATTGTTATATCAATAAACAATTACAAATAAAATTAAAAATAAAAATTCATCGGTCCAATTTGAAATTTGTTGCATTCTAACATTGGTATCTAAAGAGCCTTAAAGTATGCTCCATTTTTACATTCGTTTTAGAAGAGCCTACACGATATGCTAAACAAGAATTTCACCGCAAGAATAAAAAGTCAACAGCAAATAAAGCAAAGATAATATACTCCATTATAACAATGCAGTCGTAGAAAAATATGATTTAATTAAAAAAAACAAGTATATACAGCCATAAGTTCGGCCAGGCCGAATCTTATGTACCCTCCACCATGGATTGCGAAGAAACTTCTACTAAAGACTGTCATCCACAATCGAATTACTTGGGTTAAATCGTTTTCTAAATTGTGAGTTAGTCCATACGTGGTAACGGTTGGCTGATAAGTCCCCGGTCTAACAAAGAAAAACACATTTTTGTGTCAAAATTCGTTTTTATTGTTCAACATAGTTCCCTTCAAGAGCAATACAACGATTATAACGACCTTCCAATTTTTTGATACCATTTTGGTATCAAAATAGGCCTCAGTTTCGGCGATCACCTCTTCATTGCAGCCAAATTTTTCCCAGCGAGCATACTTTTGAGGTCTGAGAACAAGAAAAAGTAGCTGGGGCCAGATCTGGAGAATACGGTGGGTGGGGAAGCAATTCGAAGCCAAATTCATGAATTTGTGTCATCGTTCTCAATGACTTGTGGCACGGTGCGTTGTCTTGGTGGAACAACACTTTTTTCTTCTTTATATGGGGCCGTTTTGCCGCGATTTCGACCTTCAAACGCTCCAATAATGCCATATAATAGTCACCGTTGATTATTTTTCCCTTCTCAAGATAATAGATAAAAATTATTCCATGGGCATCCCAAAAAAACAGAGACCATTACTTTGCTAGCGGACTTTTGAGTCTTTCCACGCTTCGGAGACGGTTCACCGGTCGCTGTCCACTCAGCCGACTGTCGATTGGACTCAGGAGTGTAGTGATGGAGCCATGTTTCATCCATTGTTACATATCGACGGGAAACTCGTGTGTATTACGAGTTAACAGCTGCAAACACCGCTCAGAATCATCAACACGTTGTTGTTTTTGGTCAAATGTGAGCTTGCGCGGCCCCCATTTTGCACAGAGCTTCCGCATATCCAAATATTGATGAATGATATGACCAACACGTTCCTTTGATATCTTTAAGGCCTCTTCTATCTCGATCAATTTCATTTTACGGTCATTCAAAATCATTTTGTGGATTTTTTTGATGTTTTCGTCGGTAACCACCTCTTTCGGGCGTCCACTGCGTTCACCGTCCTCCGTGCTCATTTCACCACACTTGAATTTTGCATACCAATCAATTATTGTTGATTTCCCTGGGGCAGAGTCCGGAAATTCATTATCAAGCCAAGTTTTTGCTTCCACCGTATTTTTTTCCCTTCAGAAAACAGTATTTTATCAAAACACGAAATTCCTTTTTTTCCATTTTTTTTTAAACTACAAAAGTTGCTTCACAAAAGACGATCTCTCCCACAAACTAATTGACTTACAGACGTCAAATTTTTACACGAATCATTTGAAGGTTTGTACTATATAAAAATAATAAAACGCCATCTATGTGTCAGACCGGGGACTTATCAGCCAACTTGTTATATATTAGACAAAAAAGTTATGTATAATAGGTGAGTGTACGAATAATTACGAATCGACATGGAAATTGAAAAATGGGGGTCGCTTATATGGGGCCTATATAGAATTATGACTTGATATGGATCAATTTTTGTGTGATTGAGGAAAGATTTATCTGAGGGCTATATATAACTATAGACCGATATGGACCTACTTATGTTAGACATGGTTGTTAACGGCCATATACTAGCACAATGTACCAAATTTCAACTCGGATGAAATTTGCTTCTCCAAGATGCTCCAAAACCAAATCTCGCGATCGGTTTATATGAGGGCTATATATGATTATGGACCGATATGGACCACTTTTGGCATGGTTGTTAAATATCATATACTACCACCACGTATCAAGTTTCAACCAGATCGGATGAATTTTGCTTCTCCAAAAGGTACAGGAGGTCAAATCTGGGGATCGGTTTATATGGGGGCTATATATAATTATGGACTGATATGAACCAATTACTGCATGGTTGTTGGATACCATATACTAATATCACGTACAAAATTTCTACCGAATCGGATTACTTTTGTGCTTCCAAGGGGCTCCGGAGGTCAAATCTGGGGATCGGTTATATAGGGGCCTATATATAGTTATTGACCGATTTAGACCAATTTTTGCATGGGTGTTTGAGGCCATATATTAACACCACGTACCAAATGTCAACTGAACACCATATATCAAATTTTAGCCGGATCGGAAGAAATTTGCTTCTCTTAGAGGCTCCGCAAGCCAAATTGGGGGATCGGTTTATATGGGGGCTATATATAATTATGAACCAATTTTTGCATGGTTGTTAGAGACCACATACTAACACCATGTACCAAATTTCAGCCGGATCGGATGAAATTTGCTTCTCTCAGAGGCTCCGCAAGCCAAATCGTTGGATCGGTTTATATGGGGGCTATATGTAATTATGAACCGATGTGGACCAATTTTTGCATGGTTGTTAGAAACCATATGTTAACACCATATACCAAATTTCAGCCGGATCGGATGAAATTTGCTTCTCTTAGTGGCTCCGCAAGCCAAATCGGGGGATCGGTTTATATGGGGGCTATATATAATTATGGACCGATGTGGACCAATTTTTGCATGGTTGTTAGAGACCATATACTAACACCATGTACCAAATTTCAGCCGAATCGGGTGAAATTTGCTTCTCTTAGAGTAATTGCAAGCCAAATTTCGGGGTCCGTTTATATGGGAGCTATACGTAAAAGTGAACCGATATGGCCCATTTGCAATACCATCCGACCTACATCAATAACAACTATTTGTGCCAAGTTTCAAGTCCATAGCTTGTTTCGTCCGGAAGTTAGCGTGATTTCAACAGACGGACGGACGGATGGACAGACGGACATGCTCAGAGCGACTCAGAATTGCACCACGACGCAGAATATATATACTTTATGGGGTCTTAGAGCAATATTTCGATGTGTTACAAACGGAAGGGCAAAGTTAATATACCCCCATCCTATGGTGGAGGGTATAATAATTCAAATTGAGCTAGAGTACGTACAGAAAAATAAGTTTTTTAGCTTCTAACCATCCATTGATTTATTTAATTTTTAAGCCTTCGACTTTATTCAAACGTGGTAATAGTAGTAATCAAAAAAAAAAATGTTTTGCGTTCTGGCATTAGTATTTGAAAATCCTTCAAGAGTAGTCTACTTTTTCATATTTGTTTCAGAGTTGCCTACTAGCTGTACCAAATACGAAACTTCCTGCAGGAAGAAAAATGTAAAAGAAAATAAAGAATAAAGGGCGTAGAAGAGTTCAACATTGCATTGATAGAAAAAAACAAGTGCACAAAGAAAAATATTTGTTCGGCTTCAAACACGAAATTAATTGATTCAATTAGTTTTTAAGGCTTCGAGCTGGTTCATGTACTGAAATGATAATATCAAGCACCGTTGCCAAATAAAAAAATTATTGATTCAATTCAAAATGTATTGGAACCTAGCATTAGTATTTGAAGATCCTTAAAATATGCAAAATCTTCATATGTATATTAGAAGTACCTACATGATATGCTAGCGAATAATTTTACTGCGAGATTCAAACTGCTATAGAATATAAGAAAAAAAAAATGGAGTAGAGTATGAAAATGTCCTTATAGGAAAAATAGGATTTAAATAAAAATAAGTCAAACTGATAAAAATATTTTTTTAATACGGAATTCATTTATTAAATTTATACAATCAAAGAAATGATAATATATATCACCAAAGTCATATGAAGTTTGATCCAATTACAAATTTATTGGATCCTAGCATTTGAAGAACCTTGAAGTATGCTACATTTTCATATCTGTTTTTTTTTACCAAGACGACATGCTGCATACACAGAAAAAAAATGTACTAACATTTTTCCAATTAAAATTTTAATTGAGTTTTAAAAATATTCAATTAAAACTTTAATTAATTCAACAAATTGTTTAATTGAAACAAAAATTAATCCCAAAAATTAATAGTATCAAATAATTTTTTTAATTGGATCAATTAATTTTTTAATTGACATCCAATAAACTTTTTATTGATACTATCATTTCTGTGATTGAAGATATTTCAATTAAAAAATTAATTGGATCAATTGATTGAATCAATTGAATTATAACTCGGGAGAATACGGGTTAAACACGAAAATAATTGATCCAATTATTTTTTTATTGAAGTTGTTTCAACTAGGATTTGATCATATCAATAACCAACACCGAAAAAAAAAATAACTGTTGCAATTAAAGACGTATTGGACACCACCACTAGTATTTAAAGAGCCTTAAAGTATACTACATTTTCATATTCGTTTTCGAAGTGCCTACTCGATATGCTAAATAGGAATCCTTCTGCAAGAAGAAACATTCAAAAGAAAATAAAGAAAAGAGCGCAGAAGACTACAACAATGCATTTGTAGAAAAAATACGAATTAATTAATAACAAGTCAAATTGAACCAGAGAAAAATAATAGAAAACATTGTTTGCAGCTTCAAATACGAAAGTAATTTATTCAATTAGTGGTTAAGGCTTCGAGTTGGTGCAATACCGGAAATGATATTATTAAGCGCCGATGCCAAATAACAAATTTATTGATCCAATTTAAAATTTAGTGGAGCCTAGCATTAGTATTTGAAGGTCCTTGAGGTATGCTACATTTTAATTTTTTTTTATAAATGCCCTACACTATATGCCTAGTAAAAATATAAATGCAAGAACAAAAACTCAAGAGAAAATAAAGAAACGAGTGGAATAGATATAACAAAGCAATGATAAAAAACCAAATATGATTTAATTAAAAACATTTGACCACACCAATAACCGATCCCGAACAAAAAATATAACTGTTGCAATTAAAAAGGTATTGGACCCCAGCATTAGTGTTTCAAGAGCCCTAAAGTATGCTACAATTTTATATTTGTTTTAGAAGTGCCTACTCGATATGCAAGAAGAAAAATTCAAAAGAAAATAAGAAAAGAATACAACCCTGCATTGATAGAAAAAAAGAGTACGTTTTAATTAAAAATAAGACAAATTGTACAAGAGAGTGCACTTAGAAAAATATATATATTTTTTATACCCTCTACCGTAGGATGGGGGTATATTAACTTTGTCATTCCGTTTGTAACACATCGAAATATTGCTCTAAGACCCCATAAAGTATATATATTCTGGGTCGTCGTGAAATTCTGAGTCGATCTGAGCATGTCCGTCCGTCTGTTGAAATCACGCTAACTTCCGAACGAAACAAGCTATCGACTTGAAACTTGGCACAAGTAGTTGTTAATGATGTAGGTCGGATGGTATTGCAAATGGGCCATATCGGTCCACTTTTACGTATAGCCCCCATATAAACGGACCCCCAAATTTGGCTTGCGGGGGCTCTAAGTGAAGCAAATTTCTTCCGATCCAGCTGAAATTTGGTACATGGTGTGAGCATATGATCTCTAACTGCCATGCAAAAATTGGTCCACATCCGTCCATAATTATATATAGCCCCCATATAAACCGATCCCCCGATTTGGCTGGCAGAGCCTCTAAGAGAAGCAAATTTCATCCGATCCGGCTGAAGTTTGGTACATGGTGTAAGTATATGGTATCTAACAACTATGCAACAATTGGTCCACATCGGTCAATAATTATATATAGCCCCCATATAAACCGATCCCCGATTTGGCTTGCGGAGCCTCTAAGAGAAGCAAATGTCATTCTATCCGGTTGAAATTTGGTACATGGTGTTAATATATGGCTTCAAACACCCATGCAAAAATTGGTTGAAATCGGCCCATTAATTATATATAGCCCTCATATAAACCGATCCCCCGATTTGGCTAGCAGAGCCTCTAAGAGAAGCAAATTTCATCCGATCCGGCTGAAATTTGGTACATGCACAGAAAAAAATATCACCAAAATATTTCCAATTAAAAAGTTAATTGAAGTTGAAAATTTTTTCAATTAATAAATTAATTGATACAATTAACTTTTTAATCATGATAGAAACATTAAGTTAATTAAGTCAATGATTGAAAATTTTAAAATTTTTAATTAAAAAATTAATTGATACAATTAACTTTTTAATCAAATTCGGAAGACTAAGTCAGTTAAAAAAGTGATGAACATTTTTTTAAATTTTTAATTAAAATTTTTTTTTCAAACAATCAATTGTTAATCCATATAAAAATTCTAAGCCAATTCAAAATGTAATTGAAAGTAGTTACCTTTTTTAATTAATAAATTAATTGAGTTTTGCAATCAACAACAATTAAATTTTTAATTGAATCAATTAAAAAATTAATTGAAATTTGGTAATGAAATCAATTAATTTTTTAATCAAGAATTTTTTCTATGCCCAATTAAAACTCTGATTGATACTATCATTTTCGTGATTGAAGACATTTCAATTAAAAAATTAATTGGATCAATTAATTTCGTGATTGAATCAGAAAATTTTTTTTTTGTGTGTGGTGTTAATATATGGCCTCAAACAACCTTGCAAAAATTGGTCGAAATCGGTCAATAATTATATATAGCCCCCATATAAACCGATCCCCCGATTTGGCTTGCGGAGACTCTAAGAGAAGCAAATTTCATTCTATCCGGATGAAATTTGGTACATGGTGTTAATATATGGCCTCAAACAACCATGCAAAACTTGGTCGAAATAGGTCCATAATTATATATATCCCCCATGTAAACCGATCACCAGATTTGACCTCCGGAGCCTCTTGGAAAACCAAAATTCATGTGATTCAGTTAAATTTGGTACGTGGTGTTAATATATGGCCTCAAACACCCATGCAAAAATTGGTCGATAGTTTTGCTGTTGTCAACAAACCTTGTAATATCCTTCTTTATAAATATTAGTAAATATTTAGTATTTCCCACATCTATTCCTCAAAAAAGCTATACCATTATGCCATTCGTCTCTTTGTTAATATGCAGCCTTAGGCTTCTGCCAATTACACTCTCAATTAGACGATGTTTTTCAAACACAATTAAATATTAATAAGAAATCAATGAAGTTGATTTGTTGCTCCACCCCATCTCCTTTCTCAAGCGTTCAAACGTTAGTGAATATTTAACACATTCATATCCTAAGGACATTGCTTCTAAAAATTGTGAAAGAAAATTGCTCATTTTAATTCCTTGTTCTATTGTTGTTAATTATAATTGGGTATATTGCTGTGGTGGCTTTAATCTCAACGATTTATTAATACTAATTGACAGGAACAACTAACCTTTCCGCATCAGCACTCAGTTTGGAAACTTCAATTTATTTGTTGAAATACACACCCTACAAATTTCTATGGAATACATTGAAGTAAATTATAATTAATTACAAATGAACAAAGATTATATATGTCGGATTCTTTGAATTGTGGATATGAGATATTCTCTATCGGTTGAATGGATGCCATCAAATCAAGAACAGGAAATAGAAATAATTATCATCAACATCATCATCGCCATCATGAACTGAACAATAGTCGAATGTTATTTGAATACATTTTTCAAACTAAAATGACAGACCTACTTGATGGATGATATAGTGTTTATGTCTTTGTGTTTAGTTAGGAATAATAGCAGGAATTTTTATATGAAGCAGATTTTAATATGAATGTACATCATCATGGGATGGGTCGCTAAATAAACCATATTAAAACATTTTGCTCTCCGCAACATGGCACAAAATGGAGCACTATTTCAGAAGGATCGTAAAGGAGAGAGAGAGGCAGCAACAACTGCTTCCTAAACGACCTAATCAGCGCTGATTTTTGTGGGCTATATTCCGATTTAGAACTGCTTCTAGACAGTGCTGATATAATTTATACTTTCAAGCACTGATCTTAAAACATCTATTAACCCCTAAATGCACAAGAATATCGATCCCTCCAAACAAAAAAATTTAATATGCAACGTGGCAAAAAAGAACATCTGCATAGTTTTACGAGTACACTGAAACATTGCTTTTATCTCTGAAAAATATTATTTGATTTTCAATGTTGGTTTCAGATTATACAGAAGTGCTATTGATTTTCATGAAAAATATATTTTTCGAAATTGCTTTGTGATGTTTTAGATGCATCAAACTTAATTTCGTAGAATTCGGTCAAAATTTTAAGACGTAGGAATTTTGTTGTATCTTAAAAGATATAGTACGCATTTGAGGATTATTGCTCTTTTCTTATAGAGCTGAAGAACTGAGATTGTTTGTTCTATAAGCTCATTTTCACTGCCTTTTATGGGCATATGGATTGGACATATGGTTGCCACTCAAGTAAAAATAATCTACCAAAATGTGGAGAAAATTTTACCAAAAAACTATCAAACAAAATAATCATATATTCAAAAATTTTGTGAAAATTTTATTTCTATAGAAAATTTTTTAAAAATTTTATTTCTGTAGAAAATTTTCTCAAAATTTTATTTCTATAGAAAAATTTGTCATCATTTTATTTCTGTAGAAAATTTTCTCAATATTTTATTTCTGTAGAGAATTTTGTCAAAATTTTATTTCTATGGAAGACTTTGTCAAAATTTTATTTCTATGGAAGACTTTGTAAAAATGTTATTTCTATGCAACATTTTGTTATTTTTCTGTTACCCTGATAACAGTGCAAGCTGATTTTTCGTCCAAATTATTTACTTTACATATTATTACATTTCTAGTACGAGCTTATTGGACATGAAAGATTGAGGAGGTGATTGCTTATGAAGTTATTGAAAAGAAAATGCCAGATGCCACTCCACAAGCCCTTGTTAAATTTTTATTTCTATACAAATTTTTTTCTATAGTAAATTTTATTCCTATAGAAAATTTTGTCAATATTTGATTTCTATAGAAAATTTTATCAATATTTGATTTCTATAGAAAATTTTGTTAGAATTTTATTCCCATAGAAAATTTTGTCAAAATTTTATTTCTATAGAAAATTTTGTCAAGATTTTATTTCTACAGAAAATTTTGTCAAAATTTTATTTCTATAGAACATTTTATCAAAATCTTTTTTCTATAGAAAATTTTGTGAATATTTTATTTCTATAGAAAATGTTGTCAACATTTTATTTCTATAGCAAATTTTGTCAAAATTTTATTTCTATAGAAAATTTAGTCAAGATTTTATTTCTATAGAAAATTTTGTCATAATTTTATACCAGATACCACTCCACAAGCCTTTGTTAAATTTTTCTTTCTATACAAATTTTTCTAAAATTTTATTTCTATAGAAACTTTTGTTCCTATAGAAAATTTTTTCAATATTTGATTTCTATAGAAAATTTTGTGAAAATTTTATTTCTATAGAAAATTTTGTCAAATTTTTTTTCTTTAGAAAATTTTGTTAGAATTTTATTTCTATAGAAAATTTTGTCGAAATTTTATTTCTATAGAAAATTTTGTCAAAATTTTATTTCTATAGAAAATTTTGTCAAAATTTTATTTCTATAGAAAATTTTGTCAAAATCTTATTTCTATGGAAAATTTTGTGAATATTTTATTTCTATAGAAAATTTTGTCCAAATTTTATTTCTATAGAAAATTTTGTCAACATTTTATTTCTATTGAAAATTTTGGTAGAATTTTATTTCTATAGAAAATTTTGTCGACATTTTATTTCTATAGAATATTTTTCTATAGAAAATTTTCTTAAAATTTTATTTCTATAGGAAATTTTGTCAAGATTTTATTTCTATAGAAAATTTTGTCAAATTTTTATTTCTATAGAAAATTTTGTTAGAATTTTATTTCTATGGAAAAATTTTGTCAAAATTCTATTTCTATAGAAAATTTTGTCGAAATTTTATTTCTATAGAAAATTTTGTCAAGATTTTATTTCTATAGAAAATTTTGTTAAAACCTTATTTCTATAGAAAATTTTGTGAATATTTTATTTCTATAGAAAATTTTATCAAAATTTTATTTCTATAGAAAATGTTGTCAACATTTTATTTCTATAGAAAATTTTGTTAGAATTTTATTTCTATAGAAAATTTTGTCGACATTTTATTTCTATAGAATATTTTTCTATAGAAAATTTTCTTAAAATTTTATTTCTATAGAAAATTTTCTTAAAATTTTTGTTTCTATAGGAAATTTTTTCAAGATTTTATTTCTATAGAAAATTTTGTAAAATTTTTATTTCCATAGAAAATTTTGTTAAAATTTTATTTCTATAGAAAATTTTGTCGAAATTTTATTTCAATAGAAAGTTTTGTCAAGATTTTATTTCTATAGAAAATTTTGTCAAAATTTTATTTCTATAGAAAATTTTGTCAACATTTTATTGCTATAGAAAATTTAGTCAAGATTTTATTTCTATAGAAAATTTTGTAATAATTTTATTTCTATAGAAAATTTTGTCAAAATTTTATTTCTATGGAAAATTTTGTCAAAATCTTATTTCTGTAGAAAATTTTGTTAATATTTTATTTCTATAGAAAATTTTGTGAATATTTTATTTCTATAGAAAATTTTGCCAACATTTTATTTCTACAGAAAATTTTGTTAGAATTTTATTTCTACACACAAAAATTTTTTTTATTTATTTCAATCACGAAAATCGCGGATTCAATCATTTTTTTAATTGAAATGTCTTCAATCACGAAAATGATAGTATCAATCACCCATTTTGATTGAAAACCAACACGATTTTCAATTAAAAATGTAATTGACTTTTGTCACGGAATCAATTAATTGTGTGATTGAATCAATTAAAAACGTGATTGATTTTTAACATAAAATTCAATCACAGTTTTAATTGAATCAATTAAAATTTTAATTAATTTCGCGACAAAAATCAATCAACTATTTGATTCATTCAATTAAATAATTAATTGAAATTGGCTATAAATTTCAATCAAAAATTTTATATATTGCGACCCTAAAATCGTATTTAGTTTTATTTGAAATAAAAGAAAATATGTGTTTCTTATAAAACATATTTAATATATTATTATTTTTTGAATTATCAATAGACAAATAAATTTGGTTCTTGTCATTTGTGTTTTGTTCTAACATAACTTACAAATACAATTATTATCAATAACAACTATAGGGTGAAAAAATAAATTATATAAATCATTATCTTCCTTATAATAATAACCATGTCAGCATGTTCTTTCTAATATATAGATGCGCCCAGATTTCCAATAAATCAGCAGCCTGTAAGCTAAATTAGTTTTTCTGAAAATAAACAGAATAATTCGAATTTAATTTTGTTCAATTAAAAGTTGATTTTGTTAAACATTCCTGCATAGAATATCAAGTTCAATTCTTAGTTCCAACTGCAAAAGAAGATTCATAATCTTCTTTTGCAGTTGTAGCCTTTTAGCATAAAAAGGTGTATTAAGAAGCCCGGTAATTTAATTTTAGTAACAATTGCTTTCCAAAATATCCACACATTGAAATCGTCTATTAAAATTTGAACCGATCATAGACAAAAATAATGGGAAAGCAATGTTATATTTGATATTATATTGATGATACTTTGCAATTTCTGGAAATAGAAAAAAATATAAATGGAAACTACATATTTTTATTATTTTCGGATATTTTTCATATTTCTAAACCCAAAAGAAAGAACTTTTTTACCATAACATAATTCAGCTCATTAGTTTATATACCAGATATACTGCTCTCTACTTGGGTTCAAACTGAAAAAGGCAGGTAAAACAAAAATGCCAACGCCTCTTCGCAATTTCAAGGTGAATCTTCCAACAAACCCATACCGCTCTTGGTTTTAAGAAAACTAGGATATAATTTTAAAAGATCAATACGGTACCCACTTTTTTATTGCAAACATATTCTTATATATTTGATAAAATGATGGGGTTGATGGGATTGATTGGTCAATTTCACGAAATGAAATTGGTCACTAAAAAAAATGAATAAAAATTATATTATTTTAGGCCGTTTAATGTAAACAGGCTTCAATGGAAAACGGTATTCACATTTCACAATTTCTTACCTTCAATAAACGTAGAGTGTTTTTCATTTTTACAATACCACAAAACACAAACACAGGTAATTTCAAATGCGTTCTCTCATATATTTTTTCAAACCTTTATCACGTGGCCGTTCGTTGTTGCACACTTTATTTATTTCAACCCTTTGCTATGATTTGTTGTTGCGTTCAAAATATTTATGCGCACATTTTGAATGCAGCAGACAGAATGTCGCCAATCATGTTTTTCAATTTACGCGAAAAACAAAAACCCAACCGTTCGTTACGAGTTACTTCCACAGACTGATCTCTCCATCATACATTGTTGAATAAATACCTATTCTCTTGTTCTCTTTTCGCTCTTTCCATTGCTCAAAATTATTCAGTTTCAATCATAAAGGTGATTGGATCAATCACATGTGTAATTGGAAACGGAAAAAATTTCAATCACGTTTGTAATTAAAAATTATTTCCGAATTGATTAACAAATTGATTGAATCAATTAATATTTTAATTGGAAACGTAACAAATATCAATCATTTTTATACCCACCACCATAGGATGGGGGGTATATTAACTTTGTCATTCCGTTTGTAACACATCGAAATATTGCTCTAAGACCCCATAAAGTATATATATTCTGGGTCGTGGTGAAATTCTGAGTCGATCTGAGCATGTCCGTCCGTCCGTCCGTCTGTTGAAATCACGCTAACTTCCGAACGAAACAAGCTATCGACTTGAAACTTGGCACAAGTAGTTGTTATTGATGTAGGTCGGATGGTATTGAAAATGGGCCATATCGGTCCACTTTTACGTATAGCCCCCATATAAACGGACCCTAAAATTTGGCTTGCGAGGCCTTTAAGAGAAGCAAATTTCATCCGATCCGGCTGAAATTTGGTACATGGTGTTAGTATATGGTCTCTAACAACCATGCAAAAATTGGTCCACATCGGTCCATAATTATATATAGCCCCCATATAAACCGATACCCCGATTTGGCTTGCGAGGCCCCTAAGAGAAGCAAATTTCATCCGATCCGGCTGAAATTTTGTACATGGTGTCAGTATATGGTCTCTAATAACCATGCAAAAATTGGTCGACATCGGTTCATAATTATATATAGACCCCATATAAACCGATCCCCCGATTTGGCTTGCGAGGCCTCTAAGAGAAGCAAATTTCATCCGATCCGGCTGAAATTTGGTACATGGTGTTAATATATGGTCTCTAACAACCATGCAAAAATTGGTCCACATCGGTTCATAATTATATATAGCCCCCATATAAACAGATCACCAGATTTGACCTCCGGAACCTCTTGGAAGACCAAAATTCATCTGATTTAGTTGAAATTTGGTACGTGGTGTTAATATATGGCCTCAAACTCCCATGCAAAACTTGGTCGATATCGGTCCATAATTATATATAGGCCCCATATAAACCGATCCCCAGATTTTACCTCCAGAGAAGAGCAAAATTCTTCCCATTCGGTTGGAATTTGGTACGTGATGTTAGTATATGGTATCCAACATACAAAAAAGAACCCGAAAAAGTATCAGCTATAATTTTTGTATGAATGTCCATTTAATAGAAACATACAGTAGAAAAATTGTCTCAAATTTTCATATTTTTCGTGTATTGTTAAAGAAGTTTACAAAAATGTATTTTAGTGCTCACCAATAAAGAAAATATTTATAACTTATTTAGATTAAAGCCTCCACTTTAAAATAACATCGAGAAATAAATCGAAACTAACTGGAAAAATAGAATTTGGTGTCTTTTTCGAATGTCCTTCTAGCTGGACATCGGTAGTGAAAGGGTTAAGAAGTTTTAAGATACCACAACCCAAGTAATTCGATTGTAGATGATAGTCTTTCGTAGAAGTTTCTACGCAATCCATGGTGGTGGGTACATAAGATTCGGCCTGGAAAAATAGAATTTGGTGTCTTTTTCGAATGTCCTTCTAGCTGGACATCGGTAGTGAAAGGGTTAAGAAGTTTTAAGATACCACAACCCAAGTAATTCGATTGTAGATGATAGTCTTTCGTAGAAGTTTCTACGCAATCCATGGTGGTGGGTACATAAGATTCGGCCTGGCCGAACTTGCGGCCGTATATACTTGTTTTAATTGGTTTTTATTCGGATTTGATTAAATAATTAATTGAATCAATTAACATATTAATTGAATCCGTTTCCAAATTCAATGAAGTGTTTAATTGAAAATATTTTGGTGATAATTTTTTGTGTGTATAGAATATTTTGTCAAAATTTTATTTCTATAGAATATTTTTCTATAGAAAATTTTCTTAAAATTTTATTTCTATAGGAAATTTTGTCAAGATTTTTTTTCTATAGAAAATTTTGTCAAATTTTTATTTCTATAGAAAATTTTGTTAGAATTTTATTTCTATGGAAAAATTTTGTCAAAATTCTATTTCTATAGAAAAATTTGTCGAAATTTTATTTCTATAGAAAATTTTTGTCAAGATTTTATTTCTATAGAAAATTTTGTCAAAATTTTGTTTCTATAGAAAATTTTGTTAAAATCTTATTTCTATAGAAAATTTTGTGAATATTTTATTTCTATAGAAAATTTTATCAAAATTTTATTTCTATAGAAAATTTAGTAAAGATTTTATTTCTATAGAAAATTTTGTCAACATTTTATTTCTATAGAAAATTTTGTTAGAATTTTATTTCTATAGAAAATTTTGTCGACATTTTATTTCTATAGAATATTTTTCTATAGAAAATTTTCTTAAAATTTTATTTTATAGAACATTTTTTCAAAATTTTATTTCTATGGAAAATTTTGTCGAAATTTTATTTCAATAGAAAATTTTGTGAATATTTTATTTCAATAGAAAATTTTGTCAAAATTTTATTTCTATTGAAAATTTTGTCAACATTTTATTTCTATAGAAAATTTAGTCAAGATTTTATTTCTATAGAAAATTTTGTCATAATTGTATACCAGATACCACTCCACAAGCCTTAGTTAAATTTTTATTTCTATACAAATTTTTCTAAAATTTTATTTCTATAGAACATTTTCTTAAAATTTTATTTCTATAGGAAATTTTGTCAAGATTTTATTTTTGTAGAAAATTTTGTGAAAATTTTATTTCTATAGAAAATTTTGTCAAAATTTTATTTCTATAGAAAATTTTGTCAAAATGTTATTTCTATAGAAAATTTTCTTAAAACTTTATTTCTATGGAAAATTTTGTCAAGATTTTATTTCTATAGAAAATTTTGTAATAATTTTATTTCTATAGAAAATTTTGTCAAAATTTTATTTCTGTAGAAAATTTTGTCGAAATTTTATTTCTATAGAAAATTTTCTTAAAATTTTATTTCTATAGAAAATTTTGTCAACATTTTATTTCTATAGACAATTTTGTCAAAATTTTATTTCTATAGAAAATTTTGTCACCTCCTTCCTTAGAATATCCTATCCAGTGTTTTATACACCCAGTTACCTGAAACTGATCTAATTAGCGATGTTCAAAGCTCCTTTGAAGTCAGTGTATTTGTTCGCAGCGTAGAACTTTTCCACCGATCGTCCCTCCACCCACACAATCCTCCAAGCATCCTACATTCACTTGTCTTATTTGTTCATTTAGTTAGTTGTTGGTAGCTTGAGCTATGATTGATTAGTTTACATTTGTAGTTGTAATACTTTTGTTTTTGTTTTATTGTATACAGATGAATGAACATTTACAAAGAAAATAAATAAACATTCTCTCATTCGCACAAACAACCAAAAGAAATAACTCTCATACCGAAAGTAACACACACGCACAAAGAAATATCCTCATGTGGCTGCAAGTGAATGGTCATATTCTTGTGATTCTTTAACATGAGTGATTGTTTGATTGAGCAATGTGTGAGCATATAAAGGACATCAATCAATGGAATCATGAATGATGGATATATGCATTTGTATAGATATACACGTACGAGTACATATGTGTGCGTGTGTGTTTTATTTAAACAGTTAATTAAATTAAATTATACGTAGAGAAGACAACATGTGTATATTTTCCCAAGAGCATACACACACAGAACATGGTTATTATATTTGTATGTTCATATGTAGATGTATGTCAAAGAAACCAAAAACACCAAAAACACAGCAGATGTGTTCAGATTTTGTAAATGTATCAAAGAAATCCATTAAAATGTTAACTATAGTTGAGATTACTTTTATACACATTTTTATATGGTCTTTAATAAATTGAATAAATATTATACAATACATAAATGTGACTTTTGATTTTCATCGATTGTTCTTCAGTAACAATTAAATAATTGAAAATTGATTTTTTTTTGGAAATATGGTCTCATTTGTCGAACCAATTAAAAGGAAATTCTTTCACAAGTGTAATCAATAGAATGTGGTCTAATTTAATTGAGTTTGAATTGTCCATTAGTATATTCTATCTTTGATTGAAGGAGTTTTATCTTTTTTTTTTGTCTGAGAATAATTGCCTCATAGAATATGCGTGTGTTGATGACACAATACCAATATATAAACATATGAGATTAAACAATAATATACGGCCGAAAGTCCTGCACCCTCTAAAAAATCGACTATCTAACACCTTCTCACAAACATTCCATTTTAAGCATATATATTTTTAGAATATCTTGAAACAAAAAATTGTTTTCACTGAACTAAAAATAGCAAGTAAGGAATGTTTAAAATCGGAAGTGGCCGACAATAATATAACCTGCACCACTTTGCACATTTTCTACATTTTCGATACCATCTCAAGTCCTTAAAATTTCTTGGGTGTTATGTACATATATATTTTGTATCTGACACGGTCTGGATAACATGTGTTAGACTTCTACAATATTAATAGACTTAAATCTGAACCGATTTCAAGCAATTTTTTCACAATTTATTTCTCACAAATTTTGCACAATTTACTGATCGTGACATTTGTGCTCCTTGTGAAAACTTTAAAGCAAATCAAGATGAAACTGTGGCTTCTGGAGCCATATAAGTATATGCTGGGCGAAAGATATATCTAAATATGAACCGATTTCATCCAAATTCAATAGGGTTCTATTCTGACCCTAAATAGATACTTGTGAAAAATTTGAAGTTAATTGGGCCAAAACTGCGAAAAAAAAACTTTGATTACAATAATGTGTTCACAGTCAGACGGACCGACGACGGACGGACAGCCGGACATGGCAAGATCGACTCAGGGGCCTACCCTGAGCATTATAGCCACTGACACCATGTGTCTATTTTGTCTCCTTCTAGGTGTTGGGTGTTTTATTTCTATAGAAAAATTTATCAAAATTTTATTTCTTTAGAAAATGTTGTTAACATTTTATTTATATAGAAAATTTTGTCAAAATTTCATTTCTACAGATGATTTTGTCAGAATTTTAGTCCTATAGAAAATTTTGTCAAAATTTTAGTTCTATAGAAAATTTTTGTACAAATTTTATTTCTATAGAAAATTTTCTCAAAATCTTATTTTTATAAAAAAATGTTATCGAGATGTTATTTTTATAGAAAATTTTCTCAAGATTTTATTTCTATTGAAAATTTTGCCAAGATTTTATTTCTAGTAAAAATTATGCCAAAATTTCATTTCTATAGAAAATTTTGTCAAAATTTTATTTTTATAGAAAAAATTGTCAAAATTTTATTTCTATAGAAAATTTTCTCCAACTTTCATTTTTGTAGAAAATTTTTGTCCAACTTTTATTTCTATAGAAATTTTTTGTAATTTTTTCTATAGAAAGTTTTGTCAAAATTTTATTTTTATAGAAAATTTTGTCAAAATATTATTTTTATAGAAAATTTTGTCAAAATATTATTATTTTTATAGAAAATTTTGTCAAAATTTTGTTTCTATAGAAAATTTTGTAAAAACTTTGTCAAAATTTCATTTCTACAGAAGATTTTGTCAGAATTTTAGTTCTATATAAAATTTTGTCAAAATTTTAGTTCTATAGAAAATTTTTGTCCAAATTTTATTTCTTAGAAAATTTTCTCAAAATCTTATTTTTATAAAAAAATTTTCTCAAGATTTTATTTTTATAGAAAATTTTCTCAAGATTTTATTTATATTGAAAATTTTGCCAAGATTTTATTTCTAGTAAAAATTACGTCTAAATTTTATTTCTATAGAAAATTTTGTCAAAATTTTATTTTTATAGAAACATTTGTCAAAATTTTATTTCTATAGAAAAGTTTGTCCAACTTTCATTTCTATAGAAAATTTTGTCCAACTTCTATAGAATTTTTTTTGTAATTTTTTTTCTATAGAAAATTTTGTCAAAATTTTATTTTTATAGAAAATGTCAAAATATTACTTTTATAGAACATTTTGTCAAAATTTTGTTTCTATACAAAATTTTGTAAATATTTTGTCAAAATTTTATGTCTATAGAAAATTTTGTCAAAATTGTATTTCTATAGAAAATATTGTCAAAATTTTATTTTTTAGAAAATTTTCTTCAAAACTTGTTTCTATAGAAAATTTTCTCAAAATCTTATTTTTATAAAAAATTTTCTCAAAATTTTATTTTTATAGAAAATTTTCTCAAGATTTTATTTCTAATGGAAATTTTGCCAAGATTTTATTTCTAGTAAAAATTTTATTTCTTAGAAAATTTTGTCAAAATTTTATTTTTATAGAAAAATTTGTCAAAATTTTATTTCTATAGAAAATTTTGTCCAACTTTCATTTCTATAGAAAATTTTGTCCAACTTGTATTTCGATAGACATTTTTTGTAATTTTTTGTTTCTATAGAAAGTTTTGTCAAAATTTTATTTTTATAGAAAATTTTGTCAAAATATTATTTTTATAGAAAATTTTGTCAAAATTTTGTTTCTATAGAGTTTTGTAAACATTTTGTCATTTTTTTCTATACAAAAATATTGCAAAAATTTTATTTATTAGAAAATTTTCTTCAAAACTTGTTTCTATAGAAAATTTTCTCAAAATGTTATTTTTATAAAAAAATTTTCTCAAGATTTTATTTTTATAGAAAATTTTGTCAAGATTTTATTTCTATTGAAAATTTTGCCAAGATTTTATTTCTAGTAAAAATTTTGTTAAAATTTTCATTGTCAAAATTTTATTTCTATAGAAAATTTTGTAAAAATTTTATTTTTATAGAAAAAATTTTCAAAATATTATTTTTATAGAAAATTTTATAAAAAATTTTGTCAAAATTTTATTCTATAGAAACTTTTGTCAAAATTTTCTTTTTACAGAAATTTTTCTCAAAATTTTATTTCTATAGAAAATTGTGTGAAACCATTATTTCTTATAAACATTTTCTCAAAATTTTATTTCTGTAGAAAATTTTGTCAAAATTTTATTTCTATGAAATTTTGTCAAAATGTTAGATGTTAGGAGCCACCGTGGTGCAATGGCTAACATGCCCGCCTTGCATACACAATGTCATGGGTTCGATTCCTGCTTCGACCGAAGACCAAAAAATTTTTCAGCGGTGGATTATCTCACCTCAGTAATGCTGGTGACGTTTCTGGGGGTTTCAAAGCTTCTCTAAGTGGTTTCACTGCAATGTGGAATGCCGTTCGGACTCGGCTATAAAAAGGAGGTCCCTTGTCATTGAGTTTAACATGGAATCGGGCAGCATTCAGTGATAAGAGAGAAGTTCACCAATGTGGTATCAGAATGGACTGTATAGTTTAAGTGAGCCTGATACATCGGGCTGCCACATAACCTAACCTATGCCGAAAATGGTGAGTGTAGGTCTATGTTTTGATATAGCCATCAGATAGACCGATCTCCCGATATTACTTGTTGGGCTTCTAGAAACCGTAATTGTTGTCCACTTTGCCTGAAATCGAAAATCTGGAGGTTTTTAGGAATACAAATAGGTGTGCAAGAAATGATTTTATTTTTAGGCTTCTAGAATCCGTAGTTTTTATCCAATTTGCCTGAAATGAATCTACAGGTATTTGAGGACCTTAAATATGAGAGCCGAGAATGGCGTTTTACTTCTGCGGCTTTTAGAAACCATAGTTTTTTTTTACCAAATTTGAATGAAATTTTAAATCTAGAAGTATTTTAGGAACATAAAGAGGTGTGCCGAAAATGGTGAATATCGGTCCATGTGCACTGATAATGAAAATTGCTTGAAATGAAAATGAAAATTGCTTCCAGATTTTACTTCTGGTAATCATTTAAATAATGGGGGTAAAAATCTACAGATGTTAGATTTTAAATCAAGGCGTTATTTCATTTTCATTTCATTTTCTTGCACACTTGCACACGATGTTCATGATTCCTCTAAAACTCAAACAAATATGGTTCTTAAAAATCCAGAATCTGATCTAGTCTTCATAGGTAAAATCTTTGAATTTATCTTCAAGAAGTGTACTGGTTGAACTGATCTGCTTGTCACCAAATCCCCCTGAAATTGTCACAGGAAACTATAATATTTAATTTATGGTGGTGGGTATGTCCGGCCGAACTTACTGCTTTATATACTTGCTTCTTATATATAGAAAGATTTTATTTATATAGAAAATGTTGACAAAAATTTATATCAATTAACTTTGGTATACAAAATATAAAAACACATCAAGAATTTTACCAATCTACCAAACAATAAATAATTTACCGATTTTGTAGAATTCTACGAACTGTGCCAATCGTTCTTAGATGCGATCATTGATGAAAATCGATATTTGTAACTAATGAAACTATTTATTTGACTCTTAATTTTATTTTGCTTGGCCTTGTATCTTCGGAAACTTTAAGATGATGTATACAAAAATTCAAGTTGACTTTTTTTGGTTCCTCATCACTAATTTCTCTATAAAGAAATTCACATCACAATGTAGCAAAAAGCCAGAATGAATTACATGTTCTTAGTGAAAGAACTTTGTAACTTCATTGTGACTTTATGGCATAACATTAAGAGACTCGTTCTAAACAATCCTTGGGATGGCATTTTAAATTCTATGCCTTCCAATTATTGCCAACCCTCTGAAAGGACATATACAGACTAAAACTAGCCGTCCAACTACCAAAAGCCTTGTCATATGTGGCAAAGCAACTTCTTTTTGGAGTAACCACCTCATAAATACACAACTATTTGTCATGTACAACATGTGGTCACAAGTGTTGTACATGCATGTAGTACGTGCAAAATAACTTAAGTGACAATAAACCATGGATATCATATTAAAATACTCGTATTGTAATTTATTGAAATTCACTAAACTTGAGGACTTTGATTTGAATGTGGAGCCTATTATGTAGAGTTTCATTGAAACAGAGATAATTCAAGGGTTAAGCTAAACATAGAATCGGACAACACTCAGTGATAAGAGAGAAGTTCACCACTGTGGTACTACTTACAATGGTGAGCCTGAAATATGGGGCTGCCACTATATCTAACATATCCTACTACCACAACATCGGTTCAAATATGAGTAATACGCTTCCCGAAGTTTAATTTAATGTGTCTACACATAAAAAAAAATTCTGGAAAATTTTTCCAATTAAAATTTTAATTGAGTTTTAAAAAATATTCAATTAAAAATTTAATTGATTCAACAAATTTTTTAATTGAAAAAAAAAAGTAATCACAAAACTAATAGTATCAATTAATTTTTTGATAGGATCAATTAACTTTTTAATTGACCTTCAATTAATTTTTTAATTGATACTATCATTTCTGTGATTGAAGACATTTCAATTAAAAATTAATTGGATCAATTTCGTGATTGAATCAGAAAAAAATATTTTGTGTGTACCTATGAAGACTATATGGATTTATAAGGACCGTGCTTGTTTGTTTTTTGCAAACATCAAATATCTCGTGTAAGCGTACAAAATATGATGAAATAACGTCCTGATTTGAAATCTAAATTCTTTGTAACGCCATTATTCTAATGAGATGATAAGAAACATCTGGAAATTTTACTTTTATTTTCGAGCAAGAAGAGAGGCGATCGGTCTTGATGGAAGCTTTACCAACAAAATAGACTTATAACAAGTATATACGGCCGTAGGTTCGGCCAGGCCGAGTCTTATGTACCTTCCAATATGGATTGCGTAGAAATTTCTACTAAAGACTGTCATCCACAATCGAATTGCTTGGGTTGCGGTAACACTTGCCGATGGCAAGGTATCTTAAAACTTCCTAACACCGTCTTCTAAATTTCAAGGTAGTCCATACGTAGTATATATTAAACTAAAAAAGCCCGATTAAATACGTATATAATTAAGTTTAATGTTTCTACAGAAACAAAATTTTGACAACATTTTCTATAGAAGTAAAATTTGGAAAAAAAATTCTATAGAAATAAAATTTGGAAAAAAATTTCTATAGAAATAAAATTTTGTCAAAATTTTCTATAGAAATAAAATTTGGAAAAAAATTTCTATAGAAATTAAATTTTGACAAAATTTTCTATAGAAATAAAATTTTGACAAAATTTTCTATAGAAATAAAATTTTGACAAAATTTTCTATAGAAATAACATTTCCATAAAAATAAAATTTTGGTAGATTATTTTTGGCAACCATGAATATGAACCGATATGGACCAATTTTTGTGTGATTAGGGATCGGCTATATATAACTATAGACCGATATGGACCAATTTTGGCATGGATATTAGCGGTCTTATACTAACACCACGTTGCAAATTTCAACCGGATCGGATGAATTTTGCTCCTCCAAGAGGCTCCGGAGATCCAATCTGGGGAACGGTTTATATGGGGGCTATATATATTTATGGACCGATATGGACCAATTCTTGCGTGTTTGTTATAGACCACATTCTAACACCATGTTCCAAATTTCAACCGTATCGGATGAATTTTGCTCCTCCAAGACTCTCCGGAGGACAAATCTGGGAATCGATTTATATGGGGGTTATATATAATTATGGACCGATATGGACCAATTTTGGCATGGTCATTAGAGAACATATACCAACACCATGTACAAAATTTCAGCCGGATCGGATGAAATTTTCGTTTCTTAGAGGCTCCGCAAGCCAAATCGGGGGATCGGCTTATATGGGGGCTATATATAATTATGGACCGATGTGGACCAATTTTTGCATGGTTGTTAGAAACCATATACTAACACCATGTACCAAATTTCAGCCGGATTGGATGAAACTTGCTTCTCTTAAAGCAATCGCAAGCCAAATTTGGGGGTCCGTTTATATGGGGGCTATACGTAAAAGTGGACCGATATGGCCCATTTACAATACCATCCGACTAACATCAGTAGCAACTACTTGTGCCAAGTTTCAAGTCGATAGCTTGTTTCATTCGGAAGTTAGCGTGATTTCAACAGACGGACGGACGGACGTGCTCAGATCGACTCAGAATTTCACCACGACCCAGAATATATATACTTTATGGGGTCTTAGAGCAATATTTCGATGTGTTACAAACGGAACGACAAAGTTAATATACCCCCATCCTATGGTGGAGGGTATAAAAAGGCCGATTAAATACAATTCAGTTCTTGATATGAACTTTTACGTGGTAATTAGAGAGCCAGAACTGAAATATGGGCCTATATACAATTATGAACCGATATGGACCACTTTTTGTGCGATTGGATCGATATGAATCGATTTGGACCAATTTTTGATTGAGTGTTTGAGGCCATATATCAACACCACGTACCAAATTTCGTATGAAATTTGCTCCTCGCAGAGGCTTGGTTGGGCAAATCTGGGGATCGTTTTATATGGGGGCTATTTTAGCGTGAATGTTAGAGACCATATACTAACACCACGTTCCAAAATTCAATCGGATCGGATGAAATTTGCTTCTCTAATGGGATCCGCAAGCTAAATCTGGGGTTCCGTTTATGTAGGGGTTAGGTTAGCTTAGGTTAGGTTGGGTGGCAGCCCGATGTATCAGGCTCACTTGGACTATTCAGTCCATTGTGATACCACATTGGTGAACTTCTCTCTTATCACTGAATGCTGCCCGATTCCATGTTAAGCTCAATGACAAGGGACCTGCTTTTTATAGCCGAGTCCGAACGGCGTTCCACATTGCAGTGAAACCACTTGAAGAAGCTTTGAAACCCTCAGAAACGTCACCAGCGTTACTGAGGTGGGATAATCTACCACTGAAAAACCTTTTGGTGTTTGGTCGAAGCAGGAATCGAACTCACGACCTTGTGTATGCAAGGCGGGCATGCTAACCATTGCACCACGGTGGTCCGATATGGCCCATTTGCTATACCATCCGACCTACATCAATAACAACTACTTGTGCCAAGTTCCAAGTCGATAGGAAGTCAACGTGATGTCCACAGATGGACGGACAGGCGGACGGACATCCTTAGATCGACTAAGAATTTCACAACGACGCAGAATATATATACTTTATGGGGTCTTAAATCAATATTTCGATGTGTTACTAACGGAATAGCAAAGTTAATATACCCCCATCCTATGGTGGAGGGTATAAAAACTAAATTCGACACAGGCATTTGTGGATCTAACGTAACATGAGATTTTCTATTTCAATGGACCGGTTCGAAAAACCTATTTTTGGTCCTAAAGTATCTCTATTGATCAGTTCAGTTCAGGACAATCCTATGAAAATTGCTGCTTTTAGAAGTCCAAGATGTCAAATCGGGTGATCGCTCTGTATGGACGCTATATCAAAACATGGTTTCATAGGTACACATTCGGCATAGCTATTTATGATTTTAAAATACCTATGGATTTTAAGTTTCAGGAAAATCGGATAAAATCTACAGATTCTAGAAGCCCAAGATTCTAAAATACCTATGGATTTTCGATTTCAAGAAAATCGGATAAAATCTACGGATTCTAGCAGCCCAAGGCTTCAAATCGGGAAATCGGTCTAAACTGTGTCTATACCAAAACATAGACCGATATTCACCATTTTCGTTTAGGCCCAAAGTGGTTTCTAGAACTCCATTCGGGAGATCGGTCTATATTGGGACTATACCAAAACATGGACCATAAACAACATTTCAGGAAAATCACACAAAATCTACGTTTTCTAGAAGTCTAAGACTCCAAATCGGAGGGTCGGTTTATATGTAGCTATATCAAAACCTGGACCCCATATAGCCCATAGGTTAGGTTAGGTGTAATGGCAGCCCGATAATTCAGGCTCACTTATTCCATAAAGTCCATTATGATACTGCAGTGGAGAACTTCTCTCTTATCACTGAATCAAATTAAAAAGTATAAAAAGGAAAAATAGTTATAGAAAATAATTGAAATATAGTAAAGCGATTTAAAATGGTTTCGTTCTTAATTAAAAAATTAATTCAATTTTGCAATCAACATCAATTAAAAGTTTAATTGAATCAATAAAAAAAATTAATTGAAATTTGCTAATGAAATCAATTATTTTTTTAATCAAGTATTTTTGATGCTCAATTAAAACTGATTGGATACTATCATTTTTGTGATTGAAGACATTTCAATTAAAAAATTAATTGGAGCAATTAATTTTGTGATTGAATCCGAAACATATTTTTTGTTTGTATATAGCCCTCATATAAATATATGTCTAGATTGGACTTCAGCAAATTTTATCCGATTCTGTTCAGTATTAGTATGTGGTGTCAGTAGATGTCCTTTAATAACCAATAAAAAATACCTATTAATATCGGTCCGGCTGACAATTAGTGTACACAGAAAAAACATTCACGAAAATTATTCCAATTAAAGTCTTAATTGAGTTTTAAAAAATTTTCAATTAAAAGTTTAATTGATTCAAGAAAGTTTTTAATTGAAACAAAAATTATTGGAAGGTTAAAGTGGCAGCCCGATTAAGTTTCAGGCTCACTTAGACTGTTCAGTCCATTGTGATTTGGTTCAATTAATTTTTTTATTGACTTTCAACTAATTTTTTAATGTATTATTAAAGGTATTTCAATTAACAAATTAATTTGATCAATTAATTTCGTAATTGAATCAGAAAAAATATTGTGTGTACGATTATATGGCCTTTAACTAACATGCATAAACTGCTTCATATCGGTTCATTATTATTTATAGACTCCTCTATATACACACAAAAAAATTTCACGAACATTTTTCCATATTAAAATTTTAATTGAGTTTTAAAAAATATTCAATTAAAAATTTAATTGATTCAACAAATTTTTTAATTGAAACAAAAATCAATCACAAAAATAATAGTATCAATTAATGTTTTAATTGGATCAATTAACTTTTTAATTGACCTTCAATTAATTTTGTAATTGATACTATCATTTCTGTGATTGAAGACATTTCAATTAAAAATTAATTGGATCAATAATTTCGTGATTGAATCAGAAAAAAAAATGTTTTGTGTGTACATCACAAATGAATATGGCTAATATAGGTATTTAGTTAATCTGTCTTTTCAATTGAAAATCTCAAGAAGTTTTACTAAAACTTTCCATCGGCAACTGTTACCACAAACTAAATAATTCGATTGTGAATGACAGTATTTAGTAGAAGATTACACTAATTCACTTTACGAAGTTTTAGTTCCTCATTTACAAATTTTCTAAAAATTCATTCATTTACGATTTATTATACAACCTAAACTGAAGCCTTTGGCAATGTTAAATGTCTACAACCATCATCCAAAATACAATGCTGAAAGATTTTAGTTTGTTGCCAATGCCTTACATTGTTTTGGAAAAGTGTAGCGTAACTTCTTCTTCATCTATGTAAGCACGCATCATCATCGCAGTCATTGTTGTATGGCTTAGAGGAAAATGTAGAAAAGTTGCATTAACATGATTCACTTCTTTGGTTTTGTTTAGTTTGGTTTAGAGTAGCGAACATTGTATCGATATTTCAACATTGTGACAATGTTTTCATAGCCATGTGTATAGTGACTTTGCTACAAAATTGTAACAACATTTTATCTTGATTCTTATACTATGAGCTAAGGATTTTCACCACCTTTTCCCGCCCCCAAAAACCTTGCACTTTCGTAGCGTTCTAATCAAATAATGCATTTTTCGCAAAACTGTTAATAACTATGCAACACCTTGTGGCAAAGAGTTTACAAGAAACTTTATCGAAGGTATCTGGAAAGGAGCTACAACATATGCTACACTGAAAAATAAAAGCTTATCTATTTACAAATGATTTTTTCCTCACATAATTTATTCTGGTATTGACTCCGAGTCAATGAAGCGAGGAGTTACGAGAGACCATCAGCAATCTCGTTGATCTACAAGTTTGCCAGATAAGTACATTGACTTTATAATCCTTAATGTCATGATGAAACTGTAACGTCGCTTCCAGGATTTCCGTAAGGATCCACTAAAACTTTCGGAAAAAGGACCAAAGTGTTTATCTCTTTCGAGTTAAATATATTGGGTTAGGTTAGGCATAGTGGCAGCCCGATATTTCAGGCAAATTTATACGACACAGTCCATTGCAAATTTCTCTCGTATCACTGAGTGCTGCCCGATTTTATGTTAAGTTCATTGACTAGGGGCCTCCTTCTTAATTAATTCGGTTTTATTGATTGAAACTATTTTTATATTCTACTTGTGTGACATGTGGCAATCTGTCTAACATGATCGGGATCTGATGGTTAGGTTAGGTTAGGTTAGGTTAGGTGGTAGCCTGATGTATCAGGCTCACTTAGATTATTTAGTCCATTGTGATACCACATTGGTGAACTTCTCTCTTATCACTGAGTGCTGCCCGATTCCATGTTAACCTCAATGACAAGGGACCTCCTTTTTATAGCCGAGTCCGAACGGCGTTCCACATTGCAGTGAAACCACTTAGAGAAGCTTTGAAACCCTCAGAAATGTTACCAGCATTACTGAGGTGGGATAATCCACCGCTGAAAAACTTTTTGGTGTTCGGTCGAAGCAAGAATCGAGCCCACGACCTTGTGTATGCAAGGCGGGCATGCTAACCATTGCACCACGGTGGCTCCATTGCACCATCGGGATCTGATGGGGGCAAGCATTAGGAATGTCGTCGATTTTTAGATAGATTTTTATCTTCATTGAGATGAAGTACTTCGATTCTTCGGTTGCTTGACGATCGGTATTTGATTAAAGATTCGGTTCGTTAATGAGTGCGTTAGTTCCTTGATGCTCGGTGGTGGATGAGAACATCGACTCATAGAGATTCGTTAATTGTTGAGGAATTCGATTCGTTGATGATCAGTAGCTGATGAGAACTACGGTTCATTCGATTATCGGTAGTTGATGAGAAATGCGGTTCGTTGATCGTCGGTAGTAGAGGAGAACGCCGGTTCGTTGATGCTCGGTAGCGGATGAAAACTTCTGTTTGCTAATGATCAGTAGTTGATGGCTTATTGCCATTTAGAGGCTATTGGATTCGTAGATGATTGGTCGTTGCTGACTAAATCGGTTCGTTGGCTATTAGAAGTTGTGTATTCGTAGATTTCTAGATAATCGACAACTACTGTTGAGATCTTCGGGTTTCAGACGGTTGTTAGTGCTGCTACAGTTGTCTGTTGCAGAAGCAGTGTGGTGTCAGCTTCGGTATCAGCAGTGGCGCGATAGTCGGTAATACGTTGCGGTCGGTTTAAGTATCACTGACGACTATCAGTTGCCTCGAAGGTCTCTGTAGTGGAAGAGTAGGCCCGAAGTTCTCTGTGGTGGAAGAGTAGGCCCGAAGGTTTCTGTGGGGAAAAGTAGATCCGAAGGTCTCTCTGGTGGAACAGTAGGATCGAAGGTCTATGTGGTGGAACAGCAGCCCCAAAGGTTTCTGTGATGGAAAAATAGACTCGAAGGTCTCTATGATGTAACAGTAGATTCGAAGGTCTCTTTGCGGGAACAGTAAGCTTCGGTATCAGCAGTGGAGCGATAGAGGTCCGGGGTCGGTAATCCGTTGCGGTCAGTTTAAGTATCACTGACGACTATCACTAGCCTCGAAAGTCTCTGTGGTGGAACCGTAGGCACGTAGGTCTCTGTAGTGCAACAGGAGGATCCGAAGGTTTATGTGGTGGAATAGTACGACCGAAGGTCTCTGTGCGGGAACAGTAGAACCGAAGGTTTACGTGGTGGAAAAGTAGACTCGAAGGTCTCTGTGGTGGAACAGTGGCCACGAAGATCTCTGCGTAGGGAACAACAGACACGAAGGTCTTAGTGGTGGTACAGTAGGCTCGAAGTTCTCTGTGGTGGAACAGTAGGACCAAATGTTTATATGGTGGAATAATAGACTCGAAGGTCTCTGTGGTGGAAAAGTAGACTCGAAGGTCTTTGTGGTGGACCAGTTGGTTCGAAGGTCTCTGTGGTGGAATCGTAGGCACGAAGGTCTCTGTGGTGGAACAGTCGGCCCAAAGGTCTCTGTGCGGGAACAGTTGGCTCGAAGGTCTCTGTGGTGGAACAGTAGGCTCGAAGTTGTCTGTGGTGGAACAGTCGTCGCGAAGGTCTCTGTGCGGGAACAGTAGGCTCGAAGGTCTCTGTGGTGAAACAGTAGGCTCAAGTTCTCTGTGGTGGAACAGTAGGACCGAAGGTTTATGTGGTGGAACAATAGACTCGATGGTCTTTGTGGTGGAACAGTAGGTTCGAAGGTCTCTGTTGTGGAGCCGTAGGCACGAAGGTCTCTGTGGTGGAACAGTCGGCTCGAAGGTCTCTGTGCGGGAACAGTAAGCTCGAAGGTCTCTGCGGTGGAACAGTAGCCTCGAAGTTCTCTGGGGTGGAGCAGTAGGCACGAAGGACCTCTGTGGACAGTAGGTCCGAAGGTCTTAAAGGTGGAACAGTAGGTTCGAAGGTCTCTGTGGTGGAACCGTAGGCATGAAGGTCTATGTGGTGGAACAGTAGACTCGAAGGTCTTTGTGGTTGAACAGTAGGTTCGAAGGTCTCTGTGTGGGGAACAGTAAGCACAACTTTAAATGCACTTCCAAAAGATGCACTCCCCATGATGTTCTTTATTTTAACTACCCAAGAAGTTATTTTAATTCAATTCTAGATCCAACCTGAAAAAATTGTGAATTTTTGAAAATATTTGAGGTCAAAAGTTTCCGACAAGCGTTAGAATCCATTAAAAATTATAAAAATTATTTATTTGACAAAATATCACAGAATCTTTTAATTTACATCCAAAACATTGATTTCGGATCACACCTAAAGAAGTGATGCAAATTCAAGCCAATGTTTAATTCATAGCTTCTGCGTCAATTTTGCATCACTTCGGATGCATCTTCTACGCTATTCAGAAATAGTATTCGTTTTTGAAGGACATGAAATATTTTTCTCTACGGCAATAGTTTTTTACAGTGTACATAAAACATGAAACTATTCTTAGACACAATCTTGAGAATTTCAAAGGTGGATTTACTTGGATACATCATCGTCATCATTTAGGAATTTTAATTAAATTCAAGGATATTGTAGATGGCATTACATGACATGGGTAAAAGGTCGTCAACTCGGCTATGTTAGATAGAGGTAAGTAATCTCCCAAGTGCAAATATTGTTACAATGATATGTAGGGTTAAGCAAATTTAATACTTTGTGACATAGTAATCTACATATTCTAAAAGTAAGTAACCCACATATTCTAAAAAAAATTAAAAAAAAGAGCTCCAAAAAATTGGGATACGGAAGTTGTGTAAATTTGGTTAATATCCAATGAATTTATCATGGCCTTAATCATGGAACGGAAGTATTCCGGACAATTTGCATAGCTGTGGAAGTTTATTTGAAACAAAAAATTTAAAGAAGTATATAAGCAAAAAATTTTCTCACAAAGTAAAATAAATGTAATTTTATCTTTGTTTGTGTGTGGTGGGTAATATTAAATAATTCCGGTACATTAGGACTCATTAGCCTAAATATGGGATGTTCTAAACTATCACATAGAGACTTTATGTCGTGATAACTTGATTATTTAAATGTTCAAATTGACATTTATTTTACGAACACTATTTTTTATAACACATCTAAATCGTCTACTAAACTTACCAAATTTTAAACAATTTTCAAAAATATAAATGTATTTATAAAAACACACACTTTATTTTATACTACTAAAATACTAATATATTATTTAAAAATTATTTTATTTGCAGGTAAGCATATCCATAACACAGTTTCCAATGTTCATCATTTACTCTATACATTTGTTATGTACTTATGTAAGTATCTTTGTAGTAGTTTATTTAAAATATGACAATTCAATGCAATGCTTTGAATGGATGTATTTTCACATTTCTTGCTTCTTTTGTTATACAACTGAGAAGGTAGTGGAGAACAAATGCATAGTACAAAGCACTAAACTGAAAATTATGTTTTTTTTTTGTTAATGACAATGACATTTTTCTAATGATAATGAAAACAAATGCAAATGCAATTCTTCAAAATGAAGGAACAACAACAAAAAATTATATGAATGTAACCTTGATATTGAAAAAACCGCAATTACACTATACAACATAACATTTCACCTAAAACTGGAAATGTTCGTAGACGGAGCACTCTTCACTATTACATTGTGAACCAAACCAAACCACTCAAAACATGGACTTGACTGGTCATACGCCGTATAGACCTAGGTTAGGTTATGTGGCAGCCCGATGTATCAGGCTCACTTAGACTTACAGTCCATTGTGATACCACATTGCTGAACTTCTCTCTTATCACTGAGTGCTCAATGACAAGGCACCATGTTAAGCTCAATGACAAGGGACCTCCTTTTTATAGCCGAGTCCGAACGGCGTTCCACATTGCAGTGAAAGCACTTAGAGAAGCTTTGAAACCCTTAGAAATGTCACCAGCATTACTGAGGTGGGATAATCCACCTCTGAAAAACTTTTTGGTGTTCGGTCGAAGCAGGAATCGAACCCACGACCTTGTGTATGCAAGGCGGGCATGCTAACCATTGCACCACGGTGGCTCCCGTATAGACCTAGATTTGGCCCCGAATGACTTATTATAGAAAACTTCTATAAAAATTTTTCTCAAAATTTATATCTACAAAATAATTTTGTCAACATTTCATTTCTATAGAAAATTTTCTTAAAATTTTATTGCTATAGAAAATTGTGTATACATTTTATTTCCATAGAAAATTTTGTCATAATTTTATTTCCATAGAAAATTTTGTCAAAATTTTATTTCAATAGAAAATTTTTCAAAAATTTTATTTCTATCGAACATTTTTCTAGAATTTTATTTCTATAGAAAATGTTAACAAAATTTTATTTCTATAGAAGATTTTAACAAAATTTTATTTCTATAGAAAATTTTGTAAAAATTTTATATCCATAGAAAATTTTGTCATAATTTTATTTCCATACTAAATTTTGTCAAAATTTTATTTCTATAGAAAAATTTGCCAAAATTTTGTCTAAATTTTATTTCAATACAAACATTTTCAAAAATTTTATTTCTATAGAAAATTTTTCAAAAATGTTATTTCTACACAAAATGTTAACAAAATTTTATTTCTATAGAAAATGTTAACAAAATTTTATTTCTATTGAAAATGTTAACAAAATTTTATTTCGATAGAAACTATTTCAAAAATTTTATTTCTATAAAAAATTTTGTCAACATTTTATTTCTACAAAAAAAAAATTGGTCAACATTTCATTTATATAGAAAATTTTGTCAAAATTTTATTTCTATAGAAAATTTTCTCAAAATTTTATTTCTATAGAAAATTTTCTCAAAATTTTATTTCTATAGAAAATTTTCTCAAAATTCTATTTCTATAGGAATCTATAGTCTATATATATTTCTATAGGAATCTATAGTCTAAAAATTGTATTTCTATAGAAAGTTTTGTCAAAATTTTGTGTCTATAGAATATTTTTTCAAAATTTTATTTCTATAGAAAATTTTGTCAAAATTGTATTTCTATAGAAAATTTTGTCAAAATTTCATTTCTATAGGAATTTTGTCTAAAAATTGTATTTCTATAGAAAATTTTGTCAAAATTTTATTTCTATAGAAATTTTGTCCAAATATTTTATTTCTATAGAAATGTTGTCAAAAAAATTTATTTCTATAGAAATTATGTCAAAATTTTATTCCTATAGAAAAACTGTTCAAAGTTTTATTTCTATAGACAATTTTTCAACAATTTTATTCCTATCGAAAATTTTTAAAAATTTTTATTTCAATAGAAAATTTTTCATAAATTTTTTTTCATAAACAAATTTTTAAAAAATTTTATTTCATAGAAAAAATTTTATTTCTATAGAAAATTTTGTCAAAATTTTATTTCTATAGAATATTTTGTCAAAATTTTATTTCTGTAGAAAATTTTGCCAAAATTTTATTTCTATAGAAAATTTTGCCAAAATTTAATTTCTATAGCAAATTATTTCAAAATTGTATTTCTAAAACTTTGACAAAATATTTGTCAAAATTTTATTTCTATAGAAAATTTTGTCAAAACTTTATTTCTATAGACAATTTTTCAACAATTTTATTCCGATCGAAAATTTTGCAAACTTTTTATTCTATACCTTATTACTAAAGAACATTTTTCAAAAATTTTATTTCCATAGAAAGTGTTAACAAAATTTTATTTCTATAGAAAATTTTTCAAAAATTTTATTTCAATAGAAATGTTTTCACAAATTTTCTTTCATTAACAAATTTTTCGTTATTTCATAAAAAAAAAATTATTTCTATAGAAAATGTTGTCAAAATTTTATTTTTATAGAAAATTTTGTCAAAATTTTATTTCCATAGAAAATTTTTGAAAAATTGTATTTCTATAGAAAATTTTTAAAAAATTTTATTTCTATAGAAAATTTTTGAAAAATTTTATTTCTATGGAAAATTTTTGAAAAATTGTACTTCTATAGAAAATTTTTGAAAAATTTTATTTCTATAGAAAATTTTGGAAAAATTTTATTTCTATAGAAAATTTTGGAAAAATTTTATTTCTATAGAATTTTTTGGAAAAATTTTATTTCTATGGAATTTTTTTTAAAAATTTTATTTCTATAGAAACCTTTGCCAAAAAATAATTTCTATAGAAAATTTTGTCAAAATTTTATTTCTCAAAAAATTTGGTCAACATTTTATTTCTCTAGAAAATTTTGTCAATTTTTTTTTTCATTTTAATTTGTCAAAATTTCTATAGACCTTTTAGTGGGAGAGAAATAATTTTAAAAATCTACCGAAACATCAACAATTCTACCAATATACATAGTAAAATATTTACCATTTTTGGTAAAATTCTACCAACTGTGGCAACCATCCTCTCAATCACCTTCTGCTTTGCGTCCGTTCATCTATTTGGTGTCCGCAGAATTCCCTTCGCATTTATTGAGCGATTTTGATGTAATTTGGAACACGTTGTTTTTTTTTTTGGCACACATACGAACGTTATTGAATTTGGGAAAAAATCGTATCAAATTTACATATAGATCCCATATCCCCCAATTTCGATAAATGGGGTCACGTTCACGGTTACCACACTCAAAATTTTATTTCTATAAAAGTTTTTTTTTTCAAAATTTTATTTCTATAGAAAATTTTGTCAAAATTTTATTTCTGTAGAAAATTTTGTCAATATTTTATTTCTATGGACAATTTTGTCAAGATTTTATGTCTATAGAAAATTTTATCAAAGTTTTATTTTGTCAACATTTTATTTCTATAGAAAATTTTGTAAAATTTTTATTTCTATGGAAAATTGAAGTGCCTCTTAGTTGGTAAGAATTTTTATCGCAAAATCTACCAAAACGTCAAGAATTCTACCAATCTACTAAACTATAAAAAATCTACTAAGTTTTGTAGAGTTCTACCAACTGTGGCAACCGTGGTCACATTGCGCCGTTTTACTAACCGATCGTTCGAACGGTTCAGTAGCGGTTGTTTTGGGTATGATATAGTCGGCTTCGACTGACTTTCTACTCTACCTATTCAACCGTCGAACGGAACGGACGTGTTTTTTCAATAGCGGATAAACTCATAGTAATAGGTACCTACTACGAATTTCAAGTGTGGTGGGATATTAAGCCACCATGCAGCGAAATTCCAAGTCATCCACTGGGTTGCTAACTTCAGGGCCCAGTGGACGGGTATCGACTGGAGTTATAAATCTGGGCAATGACCAAGAGTTAGGCCCAATTAGTCGACCTGTAGACGGGTCGACAGGTGGCGACACACTGACAAGTCGAACTTTTTCTAAGGTAACGACATCAAAAGGAGGTAATCCCTCACGAAAGAGATTCAAGGAACGCAGAAATGCTTTGTTTATCCTAAAGAAGTTAGGATCAGTCGACCCAAGCACGTTGTCGGCTAAACAAAGCGATTCCTTAAAATGGGCTCAAGGAATTCTTGAGACTGGAAAAAGGGAACGATCGCCGGATGAGCTGCCATCCTCCAAAAGGGATCAAAGATCGTTTGCCTCAGTTGCTAAAGATAGCCTTGTGATGGCTATCATTAATAAAGGAGCATTGGACGGTATGGTTCCAAAGCAAAAATGGGGGGAAATTGAGAATGCTCTATCTGTCGTCTACTCACAGGTACTGGAAAAGTTTCCCGGCCCAGATCCTCGACACCAAGAGGCTGGTTGGTATCAAGGACGATTTAAGCTAGTCGCATTTGAGGACCAGAGGTCTATAGAATGTTTTAAAGCTGCTCTGATACTAATTGGTGAAGTTTGGGAAGGAGCTGCTCTAGAGTTAGTCGAGAAGAAAGACATACCGGCTAGACCTAGAGCACATGCCTGGATACCTGCAAACCCTTCTGACCCTGAATCTATTTTAAATAGACTGAAACGATGCAATCCAGATCTTCCAACAGCTGATTGGAAGGTTGGCCGTTTGGATGAAGTGGATGGACCAAGACGGCATGCAGTGTTTATATTGAACACTCAGTCTTTGCCACATCTGGCAAAGTCCCAGGGCCGTGTATGTTATGGCTTTCATTATATCCAAATGAAGGTGTATAAAAACGATCAGCTAAAGGATTCAGAAATGGACAAGCCTCTGTCTGAATCAGAAGTAAGCGGATCCTCTTGCGAAGTCGAGGGAGATACCAAAGTTGAAGACATGGATAGATACCGTATGCGTGAGGAGGCTTCTATTGCCTCAGAACTCACCAAAGTCGAACCTATGGTTATTGCGAGAGTCACCGATATCTCTGAAGAGGACATTCTTGATGACTCGATCGAAGCGGCTGATGTGACGGTTGTTGAAAATCTCGATGGTCCTACGGATCCTCCAGATAAATCTTCATCATTGTAAGGCTGCATGTGCTGCCTTAAAAGTTCTCCTGATGAAAGGGGACATAGATATAGTTCTTATTCAAGAACCATATGTTTACAAAAACAAAATATGTGAATTAAGTACTCCGGGGTTCAAACTATTGCAGTATACTGGTAATGATGTAAATCGAGCCTGTATAATTGCTAAAAACGAGCTCAATTTGTTTCTGCTTCCCTCAATGTGCAATACAGACACTGTCGTTGCAAGTTTAGAAATAGCCAAATGCAAATATTGGGTATCTTCGGTCTACATGGGACATGACAGGGAGATGCCTCCATATGCCGTTAAGACCTTAGTGGAGGAGTCACTGAAAACAAAGGCGAAACTCATTATGGGATGCGATGCGAATGCACATCATAGTATATGGGGAAGTAGTGATACTAATGCAAGGGGAGAGTCGCTAATAGAGTTTATTTTGCGTACTAATCTGGTAGTTTGCAACAAGGGAGATGTCCCAACCTTTGTCACTAAAAACAGGCAAGAGGTTTTGGACATCACCTTGGCCTCGCAAGAACTAAATGAAATGATATCTGAGTGGCAGGTTTTAAGTGAACACAGCTTCTCAGATCATCGCTACATCAGTTTCAAATTTGATGTTCATATCACCAAGATCATATTTCCGCCAAATGTTAGGAAAGCTGACTGGAATAGGTATAGGGAATCGTTCAATATGATGATACCGGAAATAACAGAGACAAATATGAGAAATGTGCAAGATATCGAACACGCAGTGGAGCGGATTACTAAGGCCTTCAACATCTCACTGAAAGCTGCATGCCCTAGAGGAAAGCCAAGGGGGAAACATCGACCACCATGGTGGTCTACGGAATTAAGTAATATGAGGAAATCCTGCAGGAAGCTCTTTAACAAGGCAAAGTCCACCAGAGCCCCTGAGGACTGGGACGCTTACAAGAAGAATCTGAGAGGATACAAGCGAGAACTGAGAAAGGCTCAGCATAACTCTTGGAATGCTTACTGCAGCAGTATTGAGAATACGTCCGAGGCTTCCAGACTACGGAAGGTTCTAGCATCCACCAACTCCGCTCCAGGTTTCATTAAAACATCGGAGGGCAATTGGACAACGTCCAGTAAGGAGACGCTGGAGGTACTATTGGACACACATTTTCCTGGAAATCAGACGGTTGAACCATGTACTGGCGGTGCCACAGTTGCTCAGCGGTCGTTTCCTGTCGAGGAAATTGTATCGGAAACTAGAATAAGATGGGCGCTAAATAGCTTTGGACCATTCAAATCCCCTGGACCTGATGGAATTACTCCGGCGGAGTTACAAGCTGTAACTGACAAAATTATCCCCTGGTTGTCGGTGATATATAAAGGATGTATCAACTTATCATATATCCCAGGAAAGTGGAGGGAAACAAAAGTCGTTTTCATACCTAAAGCGGGAAAAGCCTCTCACTCGAGGGCGAAGGATTTCCGACCAATCAGCTTATCCTCATTCCTACTTAAGACTCTGGAGAGGATGATAGATATTTATCTTAGAACTAGCATCGATTCAAGTTTGTTCTCGAAACGACAGCATGCATACTCGAAGGGCAGGTCTACTGAGACCGCACTACATGAACTAGTCAGCTTTATTGAAAGCTCACTATCTGTCAAAGAATACACAATCGTGGCGTTTCTAGACATCGAAGGGGCGTTCAATAATGTCCATCCGAGCTCGATATTAAATGGACTGACAACTCTGAATGTTGATCCATGTATACTCAGGCTGTTAGACGAACTGCTAATGAAGAGACGTATTTCAGCCACACTAGGACAAGCAAACATACAAAGGTATGTGAACAGAGGCACTCCCCAAGGAGGAGTCCTATCACCTCTTCTTTGGAATGTTGCTATAAATAGCCTTCTGGTTACTCTAGAAAAAGAAAGGATAAAAGTGGTGGCATACGCAGATGATGTGGCTCTGGCAGTCAGGGGAAAATTCCCATCCACAATCAGAGATATTATTCAGAGGGCCCTCCGGATGACTGAGAAATGGGCGAAAGACAATGGTCTTGGGGTAAATCCTGCAAAGACAGAATTAGTCATGTACTGCAACGATCGCAAAACTCCCACGGTTAGGCCTATTTCCTTAGGGGGTATTGAAATTCCCTTTGGTGAATGTGCAAAATACCTTGGCGTTATTTTGGACAGGAAGCTGAACTTTAAGCTTAATATTGAAGAAAGGGCGAGAAAGGCAACTGTAGCTTTGTACTCGTGCAAAAAGGCAATAGGAAAAAAGTGGGGACTGAAACCAAAAATTGTGCATTGGCTATACACGGCAGTGGTTAGACCTATAATGCTATATGGTGTTGTAGTCTGGTGGCCGGCACTTCAGAAACCGACTTGTTTAGATAAAGTTCAGCGTATGGCGTGTTTGTGTATTTCAGGCGCATTCAGCAAGACAGGAACAAATTCCCTTAATGTCGTGCTGCATCTATTGCCTTTAGACATTTTGGCCAAACAGTCAGCTGCAACAACGGCTGTGCGGTTGCGCGAACTATCGCTGTGGTCGGAAAAAGGTTACGGTCACAGTTCTGTCCTCAAAACAATGCCAGATGTGCCTAACGTAGTGGATTACACTTTGGCGAGTCCACTTTTCGACAAAAAGTTTGAGACTCTAATCCCCAACAGTGAGGCGTGGTGCACACAGACCCCGGGGAATAAAGAATATATAGATTTCTACACTGATGGCTCCAAATTGGATGGACAAGTGGGGTTCGGAGTATATTCTAATGATCTGGAACTTCGAATAGCGAAAAGATTACCTAATCACTGTAGTGTTTTTCAGGCTGAAATATTAGCAATAAGAGAGGTGGCGAATTGGCTGAGAAGTAATGTTCCAAAAAATGTGGGCATTAATATATACTCAGACAGTCAACCTGCAATAAAATCCTTGGACTCTGTGTTCCTCAACTCGAAAACGGCCATCGACTGCCGCAAATCTCTCAATGAGATGGCTGAGCAGTACAATATTCACCTAATATGGGTGCCTGGCCATAGGAACATACCGGGGAACTGCGAAGCGGATGAGTTGGCAAGGCTAGGGACTACCTTACATATTCCAGGGGAACTAGAATTTGTTGGTATGCCCCTAGCTACCTGCAAGCTCATGCTGCGTGAGAAGGCTGTTATGATGGCAAATGTTCGATGGGAGAATTGCAAGGGTTGTAACGACACCAAGCAAATATGGCCCCATTTCAACTTAAACCGCACACTAGATATGCTAATGTTCTCGAGACGTCAGATATCACTCCTGATATCTGCTATAACGGGTCGCTGCCTGATAGGCGATTTTGCAAAAACTATTGGCGCGAAGTATAATGACTATTGTATGAGCTGTCATGATGCGGAGGAAAAAGAATCAATTAAACACCTCTTGTGTGAGTGTCCTGCATTTTGTGTAAAGCGCAAGCAACTTTTAGGAGCATATAGCTTCAGATTACTGGCGGATCTGGAAAACGTTAACTTAAGCAGTCTGCTACTGTTTTTGGAACAATCTGGTTGGTTCAACAAAGAAAAATAATCAAGAAGGTTCAGCGGTTAAAACTAGAAGTGCCCATATGTAATAGGTACTTTTAGTTAATGTGGTATCACAATGGACTGAATAGTCTAAGTGAGCCTGAATCTTAATCGGGCTGCCACTTTAACCTAACCTAACCTAACCTACTCTACGTACGTGTTTTTGTTTCAATTTCGAAGAACTAATCCTTATTCAAAATCTTTGAATCCAAGTAAACTTCTTTCTGAGGCCAGGCCATGCATATTTGAGACCAGGCCACGATTAAGGTTAAAATATAGATACTAAATTGCACTTCGATTGCAGCAATCAAAGATTTCATTAATCAATGTAATATAAAGTTGAAAGTTAAATTAAACAAAAAACTTCAATCATTATCGTTAGAATCGTCTATGTGCTTTTTATGAAGAATAGTATTCAACCTCTGACCCAGGCGAAATGACAATTATTTCTTCCTTTGTTTTACATTTTTATGGTGTTGTATTTTTAATCATCAAATAAATGACACAGGCCATACTTTGATGACCTTAGGCATTTTTTGGTTTTTATTTCCATGATGATATTGCGAATACATGTCCGAGAAATAGCGAGAGAGGGAGAGAGAGTGCTTGTGGTTACTTGTTGTTTTGTAATGTCCTGTAACAAAAGGATATAAGATTTCGTTGTTGTTTTCAAGGAGACCAATGTAAAATTAGCCAAGATTACTCTTTTTGTCAGTTTTGTTTTTTCATTCCGAACATGAATGAAAGGGTTTTGATGTACATCCAAATTGCTCTGAAGCTTTTCGTTTTCATTTTGAGAAATGGCGACTGATATGTTCCTTACTCGTTGAGAGGTTTGGTTTTTTATGGCCTACATGAAAAGGGACTATAAATAACAAGTGCAAACATTGTAATTGGAGGTCACGACATTTTTCAGCTGCCAAAATATAATAAAAGATTTATCCTCAGGCTAGGGGGTCCAACATCATTCACTGCATCAAAGGAATCATTCATGTAAGAGCGGTAAAAAGAACAATGCGGGCTTCTCTTGTTGTGTTTTTTTCCCCAACCCTTTTATGTTTGAAGTCAATTCAAGCTTCACATTCTATATTAATCTTCCGTTTTGTTGAGTTATTTGCTTATATGTCGGTGTCAGTATTCAGAGCTTAACCTTCGAAGCTTATAAATGTTAGACAAATTGAATTTGTGATGCACTCTCTTACACTCAATTGCAAGGTGAATTGGTTATGGCTGATTTCTATTTCGTTTTATCCGCACAGCTCACAGTGGGTGATAAAAATAAAGTCTTAAGTGTTATGAAGGAATCTTCTACTCCATAAGAGCAAATTAATTTCCAAATAGAGGTTAAACTGTAGAATTTCAGTCGTGCCAAGCTTTGAACCCAGCGATACAACTCAGATGAAGTTGTCTCCTTTAAGTAGGATATCTTACTATGCAATAACTCGGAAGAAGGAAATGTAGCTCAGTTGTAGTTTCACATACAGGAAACTAGAAATTTCTCAGATTCTTTGAAGAGAATACATTTCCATAATCTTTATGATTCCCATCAAAAGCGAGACATTACTATAGCCGAATTTCCCATGGAGGACATTAATGCGAATCCCATTGTTTTAGAAAAGAAACTGTACTGTAACTGTAATGAAATGCTTATCATGAGATGAAAATAATGGAAACAGGTTAGCTGATAAGTCCCCGGTCTGACACATAGATGGTGTCGCTAGTATTAAATGCATATTATTTTGATATAGTACTAACCTTCAAATGATTCGTGTCAAAATTTGACGTCTGTAAGTCAATTAGTTTGTGAGATAGAGCATCTTTTGTGAAGCAACTTTTGTTATTGTGAAAAAAATGGAAAAAAAGGAATTTAGTGCCTTGATAAAATACTGTTTTCTGAAGGGAAAAAATACGGTGGAAGCAAAAACTTGGCTTGATAATGAGTTTCCGGACTCTTCCCCAGGGAAATCAATAATAATTGATTGGTATGCAAAATTCAAGCGTGGTGAAATGAGCACGGAGGACGGTGATCGCAGTGGACGCCCGAAAGAGGTGGTTACGGACGAAAACATCAAAAAAATCAACAAAATGATTTTGAATGACCGTAAAATGAAGTTGATCGAGATAGCAGAGGCCTTAAAGATATCAAAGGAACATGTTGGTCATATCATTCATCAATATTTGGATATGCGGAAGCTCTGTGCAAAATGGTTGCCGCGCGAGCTCACATTTGACCAAAAACAATAACGTGTTGATGATTCTGAGCGGTGTTTGCAGCTGTTAACTCGTAAGACACCCCGAGTTTTTCCATCGATATGTGAAAATGGATGAAACATGGCTCCATCACTACACTCCTGAGTCCAATCGACAGTCGGCTGAGGGGACAGCGACCGGTGAACCGTCTCCGAAGCATGGAAAGACTCAAAAGTCCGCTGGCAAAGTAATGACTATTATATGGCGTTATTGGAGCGTTTGAAGGTCATAATCGCGTCAAAACGGTCCCATATGAAGAAGAAAAAGGTGTTGTTCCACCAAGACAACGCATCGTGCCACAAGTCATTAAGAACGATGGTAAAAAATCATGAATTGGGCTTCGAATTGCTTCCCCACCCACCGTATTCACTAGATCTGGCACCCTGCGACTTTTTCTTGTTCTCAGACCTCAAAAGGATGCTCGCAAAAAAAATTTGGCTGCAATAAAGAGGTGATCGCCGAAACTGAGGCCTATTTTGAGGCAAAACCGAAGGAGTACTACCAAAATGGTATCAAAAAATTGGAAGGTCGTTATAATCGTTGTATCGCTCTTGAACAAAATGATTTTGAATGACCGTAAAATGAAGTTGATCGAGATAGCAGAGGCCTTAAAGATATCAAAGGAACGTGTTGGTCATATCATTCATCAATATTTGGATATGCGGAAGCTCTGTGCAAAATGGTTGCCGCGCGAGCTCACATTTGACCAAAAACAGCGTGTTGATGATTCTGAGCGGTGTTTGCAGCTGTTAACTCGTAATACACCCCGAGTTTTTCCATCGATATGTGACAATGGATGAAACATGGCTCCATCACTACACTCCTGAGTCCAATCGACAGTCGGCTGAGGGGACAGCGACCGGTGAACCGTCTCCGAAGCATGGAAAGACTCAAAAGTCCGCTGGCAAAGTAATGACTATTATATGGCGTTATTGGAGCGTTTGAAGGTCATAATCGCGTCAAAACGGTCCCATATGAAGAAGAAAAAGGTGTTGTTTCACCAAGACAACGCATCGTGCCACAAGTCATTGATAACGATGGCAAAAATTCATGAATTGGGCTTCGAATTGCTTCCCCACCCACCGTATTCTCCAGATCTGGCCCCAGCGACTTTTTCTTGTTCTCAGACCTCAAAAGGATGCTGGCAGGGAAAAAATTTGGTTGTAATGAAGAAGTGATCGCCGAAACTGATGCCTATTTTGAGGCAAAACCGAAGGAGTATTACCAAAATGGTATCAAAAAATTGGAAGGTCGTTATAATCGTTGTATCGCTCTTGAAGGGAACTATGTTGAATAATGACTTATCAGCCATCCTGTTATGTGTCAGACCGGGGACTTATCAGACAACCTGTTAGATCAACGACTGAGGTTTCGACCTCAAGATTTGGCCTTCAGTTAAAGCATTTACTTTTATTTGATTCTAACTCTAACATTGTCTGCAGTTCTACGTATGGCCTTCAGTTCTACCGTTCTGTAGTATAACCTTCAGTTCATTCCCAGAAGTTTCAGCAAAACCTTCAATTGCGAGTATTTCTGCATCAATCCAAGCACTCTTCAGTGTTCAGTTTAAACATTCAAACTTCGGAAGTAGTTTATTTGCAAAGGTTTTAACTTGCAGTAAAATCATTAAGATTTCGTTTGGAAGTTCATTTTTTTATTGACTGTGAATTCCGTCCGCAGTTCTTTCACTGAGTCTTCAGTGTGCAGGTCAGTAACTCAAGTTTCAATTTGCAGTCCAAACGCTGTGGCTTCAATTTGAAGTGTAATTACTGTGGTTTCGGTCTGCATTTCTTAGTTTTATTTCAATTCCATTGTTCACACCCTACTGTTTCCACGAGGTTTCGACCTTCAGTTAAATCACTGAGTCTTTAGATCAATCAATATATATGGGACTACGTTTTATTTCAAGACTATTTGGTCTTGAATTAAAATACGGGTGCAGGCTAGGCCAGAAACTTTAGTTGACCGTTTAAATAATGAGAATTTGACCGCAGTTTATTCGCAGAAGTTTGGGCTTGCAAATCAGCCGCTAAGGTTTGATCCGACATTTCATTCGTATATACTACTATCTGCAGTTCAAACACTAAGGTTTCGTCCTGCAATTCAAACTCGAAGGTTCCGACCAGTAACTCAACCACTGAGGTTTCGGTTTTTATTGCAACCACAGTTCAAACACTGATGCTTCGGCCTGAAGATCACTTACAGACATTTGGCTTGTGGTTAAATCAATCCTCAGTGATTGACCTCCGTTCATAGAAGATTTCGGCCTGGAGAACAATCATCAGATTACAGTTCAATTACTGAGACTTTGGTGTGCATATCAATCACTGAGGTTTCGACCTAAAGTGCAACCACTAGGATTTCAATCTAATGTTCAATCACTGATAGTGCGGTCCGATATTCGATCAGAGTTCAGTTTAATCATGAGGTTTCAAAATGCAGTTCAGTAAATGATTTTGTAGCCTGCAGTTCAATCCCCGTATCTGTGTTCTTTAGTTCAATCACTGAGGCCATGGATTGCAGACAAAGATTTAGAACTGAAGGTCAGTCACCGCAACTTCGGCCCTAAACTTCATCACTGAGACTCGTACAATCACTTAGGCTTCCGTCTGCAGTTCATTTGAAAGGATTGACAAAGTTTATTCACTGAAACTTCAGCCTACAAGTTTCCCGATCAACCACGTAGTCTTGGTTTAACTAATGGCGTTGATCTCAATCACCCAGAGGTGTCGACTTCTAGTGCAATCACTGTGGTTCAATCACTCAGCGTTCAGTCTGCAATTTAATCACGGAGTCTTCGGTCTGCATACTGAAATTTCGACCTGAGTCTTCAGTGTAGTCCATTCGCTGATATTTCGTTCATCATTTCGAGGAGTTATTGACTTGCTATTCTATCTTTAGTGCAATCAGTGATGTTAGGCCTTGTGGATCAATCATTGGTTTTCGGTCTGCAGTTTAGTCACTGAAGTTTCAATCTGCAGGTCAAACATACATGTTACGCTAAGTGGTTCAATCAGTGAGAGTTCGGTCTGCAATTTGATAACGGAGTCTTCGGTCTTCAGACTGAGATTTTGCCATGATTCTTCAGTGTAATCCATTTGATCTCTGAGACTTCGGTGTGCATTTCATTTACTGGGGTTTCGACCTGAATTGCAAACGCTAGGATTTTCATTCAGTTGTTCATTCGCTGATACTTCGGTCCACCACCTAACGTAGCACAGAGGTTATGCTACGTGGTTCAATTAGTGAGATTGGGTCTGAAATTTGACCACGGTCTCTTCGGTCTTTTTGCCCTGATTCTTCAGTGTAGTTCACTCGCGTAGTTCACGTTTCGGTTATTGTTTCGAATACTGAGTTATCGACTAGGAATTTTGCCTTCAGTTCCATCAGTGATGTCTGTAGATCAATCACTGAGTGTTCAATCTGCAATTTACCATGGGGTCATCGTTCTGTAGATTGAGTTTGTTTTAAGTGTTCAAACACAGAGGTTTCGGTCATAGCGTCTTTGGTCTACACTGAGCGAACAGTCTGTAGACCTACCCAGAGGAATTCTATCACGAATATTTGATCCTGCAGTTCATTCGCTGATACCTGGGTCATTATTTCGGCCTACAGTTCTACCTGTAGAGCAATCACTGAGGTTATATGTATATCCGTGGACTTCTACCATGTAAGTTTGTGCTTGCAATTCCATTACTGAGAATTCGATCTGCAGTTAATTCGTGTATTATCGGCCTGCAGTGATGTCTGTGGAACAATCACTGAGTGTTCAATCTGCAATTTGACAATGGGGTCATCGTCCTGTAGATTAAGTTTGTTTTAAGTGTTCAAACACAGAGGTTTCGGTCACAGCGTCTTTGGTCTACACTGATCCAACAGTCCGTAGACCTACACAGAGGAATTCTATCGCGAATATTTGATCCTGCAGTTCATTCGCTGATACCTCGGTCATTAATTCGGAATACAGTTCTACCTGTAGAGCAAACTTCTATCATGTAAGTTTGTGCTTGCAATTCCATTACTGAGAATTCGATCTACAGTTAATTCGTGAATTATCGGCCTGAAGTGATGTCTGTGGATCAATCACTGATTGTTGAATCTGCAATTTGACAATGGGGTCATCGTTCTGTAGATTAAGTTTGTTTTAAGTGTTCAAACACAGAGGTTTTAGTTACAGGACTAGGAATTTTGCCTTCAGTTCAATCAGTGATATCTGTAGATCAATCAGCAAGTGTTCAATCTGCAATTTGACAATGGGGTCATGGTTCTGTAGATTGAATTTGTTTTAAGTGTTCAAGCACAGAGGTTTCGGTCATAGCGTCTTTGGTTTACATTGAGCCAACACTCTCTGGACCTACACAGAGGAATTCTATCGCGAATATTTGATCCTGCAGTTCATTCACTGATGCCTTGGTCATTAATTCAGCCTACAGTTCTAGCTGTAGAGCAATCACTGAGGTTGTATATCCGTGGACTTATATCATGTAAGTTTGCGCTTGCAATTCCATTACTGAGAACTCGATCTCCGATGTTTCGATCTGCATTTGAAACATTGACTCCTCAGCGTGCATATACATAGGGTTCGGTCTATAGTTCAAAGCTAGAGGTTTCAATTTGAAGCCAATACCATACAGGCAATTATCGGAATTCGGAAAGTCTTAACCATCGACCTATGAATCAATAACCAGCTAGGAACCTTATATGGACATATTTGTCAAGGGGAAATCTAAGTTTGAAAACCTTATAAACTTGGGAAAATGGAATTTCTTTATTACGAATAGATCTGAGAATCGAACAAGTATATACGCCCGTAAGTTCGGCCAGGCCGAATCTTATGTCCCCTCCACCATGGATTGCGTAGGAACTTCTACTAAAGGCTGTCATCCACAATCGAATTACTTGGGTTGCGATAACACTTGCCGATGGCAAGGTATCGTAAAACTTTTTAACACTGTCTTCTAAATTGTAAGTTAGTCCATAAGGGGTATATATTAAACAAAAAAAAGGCCGATTAAATACGTATATAATTCAGTTTGACAAAATTTTCTATAGAAATAAAATTTTGACAAATTTTCTATAGAAATAAAAACTTGACAAAATTTTCTATAGAAATAAAATGTTGACAAAATTTTCTTTGGAAGTAAAATGTTGACAAAATTTTCTATAGCAATAAAATTTTGACAAAATTTTCTATAGAAATAAAATGTTGACAAAGTTTTCTATAGAAATAAAATGTTGACAAAATGTTCTACAGAAATAAATTTTTTACAAAATTTTCTATAGAAATAAAATTTTGACAAAATTTTCTATGGAAATAAAAAGTTGGCAAACATTGCTATAGAAATAAACTTTTTACAAAACTTTCTATAGAAATGAAATTTTGACAAAACTTTCTATAGTAATAAAATTTGACAATTTTTACATGGCTGTTAGAGGCCATATACTAACGAAATGTACCAAATTTCAACCGCATCGGATGACTTTTGCTCCTCCAAGAGGCTCCGGAGGTCAAATCTGGGGATCGATTTATATGGGAGCTATATATAATTATGGACCGATATGGACCAATTTTTGCATGCTTGTTAGAGACCGTATACTAACATCAGGTACCCAATTTCAAACGGATCGGATGAATTTTGCCCCTCCAAGAGGCTCCGGAGGTCAAATCTGGGGATCGGTTTATATGGGAGCTATATATAATTATGGACCGATATGGACCAATTTTTGCGTGGTTGTTAGAGACCATATACTAACACCACGTACTAAATTTCAATTGGATCGGATGAATTTTGCTCATCCAAGAGGCTCCAGAGTTCAAATCTGGGGATCGGTTTATATGGGAGCTATATATAATTATGGACCGATATGGACCAATTTTTGCATGCTTGTTAGAGACCGTATACTAACATCAGGTACCCAATTTCAAACGGATCGGATGAATTTTGCCCCTCCAAGAGGCTCCGGAGGTCAAATCTGGGGATCGGGTTATATGGGAGCTATATATAATTATGGACCGATATGGACCAGTTTTTGCATGGTTGTTAGAGACCATATACTAACACCACGTACCAAATTTCAATCGGGTAGGATGAAGTTTGCTCCTCCAAGAGGCTCCGGAGGTCAAATCTGGGGATCGGTTTATATGGGAGCAAATATATTTATGAACCGATATGGACCAATTTTTGCATGGTTGTTAGAGACCGTATACTAACATCAGGTACCAAATTTCAACCGGATCGGATGAATTTTGCCCTTCCAAGAGGCTCCGGATGTCAAATCTGGGGATCGGTTTATATGGGGGCTATATATAATTATGGACCGATATGGACCAATTTTTGCATGGTTGTTAGAGACCGTATACTTAGACCACGTAATCGCAATGGACTGAATAGTCTAAGTGAGCCTGAATCTTAATCGGGCTGCCACTTTAACCTAGACCACGTACCAAATTTCAACCGGATCGGATGAATTTTGCTGCTCCGGAAGGCTCCGCAAGCCAAATTTGGGGATCGGTTTATATGGGGGCTATACGTAAACGTGGGCCGATATGGCCCATTTTCAATACCATCCGACCTACATCAATAACAACTACTTGTGCCAAGTTTCAAGTCGATAGCTAGTTTCGTTCGGAAGTTAGCGTGATTTCCACAGACGGACGGACAGCCGGACAGACGGACAGACGGACGGACGGACGGACATGCTTAGATCGACTCAGAATTTCACCACGACCCAGAATATATATACTTTATGGGGTCTTAGAGCAATATTTCGATGTGTTACAAACGGAATGACAAAGTTAATATACCCCCATCCTATGGTGGAGGGTATAAAAAGGGTTTATGGCATTGCGAATTTCCTTAAATATACTGCAGAATAAGCAGTAAACCAAAATATCAGTTCATCAACGCGATGATAGTTCCATCTGAAAAAAATTAACAAATATCGTAGCTATTGTAATTATTGAATCATTCCCTCCACTGTACAACATCAAATGGATAATGTTTGCATTAACATTAGCTCCTTGAATTTTCTATATACTGAACTTCTCTTTTCAAGAATCTTGTGGAAGAAGAAAACAAACCCTCACTCACAAAGTGGCAGAAAAATAGTATCAAAACTAGTCTAGCATCATATACTTTCCCAGAGAGTATTTACAGCATGTTTTGAAATTAGATTTTCATCGTGACGTACAGCTTTAGCTATGCGAGAAGCACTCCTGTATGGCCTAGCCTTTCCGACATTGATTGCCGCTGTGCATTGAAAGGCGATAGACGAAGTTTCTGAAGTAGACAAGGAAAATGAAAACTTTATAAAACAATTTTACAAAATTTCCATCAGTGCTGGCCACACACACCGCTGGCAAAATACACAAAACAATTGGAAAAAAAGAAGAAGGAGAAATAAACGAAACCGAAAACAAGTAAGGATGCCTAAGGGTTGCCTTGGTATATTGCATGGCTGCATTTAGGTTAGAACCTTAGGAGGAGAATATATAAAATGGACCCCAAGGTAAACCAGGATGTTGACTACAAGATAGTACTTTGCATACAAAGTCATTGCAGTGGAAAATAACCGACGTGACCTAAGTAGACCTGAGTCATTTAAGTTCAATGCTTAAGTTTGCTTTGTTGCAAGGATTACAAAAATCGTTGCAGACAGGCACGATTTTTGTTTTGAAAATTTTGGATTGTAGATCTTTAGTTTTGCAAAAAGTTTTATTGTTTTCGGTTACAATGGAATTCATTTAACCTAATATACTCCCCAGGAGTATATATGGCAAACTCATCTTCTGTGCACATCCTAATCATTATGGGCATATTAAGTGAATATTGATACAGACGTATCACTAAAGGACTTGGGGATGTCTAAGGCCGTTTTCGAGCTGAGGCGCAATAGCAGGAATTGACTCTTTACTGCTAAATGCTCATGTATTGTTGGTGATAATTCCACATATTTTATATACACTCCATAGACTTGAGGAAGTCAATGGCTGAGGCGAAATTCCAGGATTCGGTTCTTTACTACGGAAATATTATAACATCTGGGGTATGCTCAGTCGTCTTCCCTGAGGGATGGCTAAATCTAAAGCAATAATTAGTGTTAATGTCTATATGGTAGAATTTTATTCGAGATGATTTTATCTGTTGTAAAGTAGAAGTAGGTGATGGAATGAAAGTGTAAGCCCCGATGTTGTCAATGGTGGAACTATAAGTCCGAATAACTCAGTGGAAAACAGTAAGCCACGAAGGTCTCAGTAGAGGAATTGGGGGTCCGAAAGTTTCAGTGGAGGAACTGTAGTCCCACAAGTCTCAGAAGTCTATAGGTCCCGAAGATCTCAATGGTGGAACTGTGATTCCCAAAGCTTCAGTTGTGGGGCTGTGGGTTTCAGTGGAGGAACTGTGCGTTCATATGCCTCAATCCCTGAGATATCAGTGAAAGGCTATAGGCCACGAAGATCTCAGTGGAGGAACTGTAGTTATTAAGGTCTCAGTTGTGGGACTGTGGGTCCGAAGGTCTCTAATCCGGAGATCTCAGTGGAAGAGGAGGAACTGTGGCTCCAAACGTCGCAACGGTGGAACAGTGAGACCACAATGAAGACCCAATGTCTCAGTGGAGAAACCGTGGGTATGTAGGTCTCAGTAAAGGTACTGTGTATCAGTATATCTCAATGGTGGAAAAGTAGTCCCGGAGGTCTCAATGGAAGACTGAAACCCACGAAGGTCTCAGTGGAAGGCTAAATCCCCCTAATGTCTCAGTGGTAGGGCCGAAACTCGGAGGGTTCGCTGTAGCAAATGTGGGTTCCTAGGTCTCTGTGAAAGAACTATGGGTCCATAGGTCTCAATGACGAAACGGAAGGCCCGAAAGTATCAGTGGTGGAAGTGTAAGCCAAAAGTTCCCAGTAGAGGAACTGTGCGTCCATATGCCTAAATAGTGGAACTGTAATCCCTGATATCTCAGTGGAAGAGTATAGGCAAAGTCTCAGTGAAAACTATGGATCCGTAATTATCAGTGAAGAAAGTGTGTATAAGTACGTTTCAATAGAGGAAATGTAATCCCGGAAGTCTCTATGGAAGACTGAAGGCCACAAAGTTCTCATTCAAGAAATTGTGGATCTGCAGGTATCAGTAAAGGAATTGTGTATCAGTATGTTCCAACGTTGGAAATGTATTCCCGGAAGTCTCAATGGAAGACTGAAGGCCACGAAGGTCTCAGGGCCCGTAGGTCTCAATGGCGGAACGGAAGGCCCGAAAGTATCAGTAGTGGAAGTGTGAGCCAAAAGTTCCCAGTGCTGTGCGGGAACTGTGCGTCCGTATCAGTGCTGCCGCTACTACTTCAATCGAAGTATTTTGCTTCATTTTCACTAAATTAACTTCGTCACTCCTTCTTCCAAAAATTTGCTTCACTTTTTGTTCTGCTTCAAATTTTTAAATTTTTCCCCATATTACCTAATTGGTTTTTCCTATTCCTTTAATTATGATGAACATAGCGGTTTTAATCATTGAATTATTAACCGATTTGGACCAATTTTTGCATAGGTGTTAGAGACCATATACTTACACCATGTACCAAATTTCAGCCGGATCGGATGAAATTTGGTTCTCTTAGAGGCTCCGCAAGCCAAATCGGGGGATCAGTTTATATGGGGGCTATATATAATTATGGACCGATGTGGACCAATTTTCGCATGGTTGTTAGAGATCATATGCTGAAACCATGTACCAAATTTCAGCTGGATCGGATGAAATTTGCTTCTCTTAGAGTCCCCGCAAGCCAAATTTGGGGGTCCGTTTATATGAAGGCTATACGTAAAAGTGGACCGATATGGCCCATTTGCAATATCATCCGACCTACATCAATAACAACTACTTGTGCCAAGTTTCAAGTCGATAGCTTCTTTCGTTCGGAAGTTAGCGTGATATCAACAGACGCACGGGCGGACATGCTCAGATCGACTCAGAATTTCATCACGACCCAGAATATATATACTTTATGTGGTCTTAGAGCAATATTTCGATGTATTACAAACGGAATGACAAAGTTAATATACCCCCATCCTATGGTGGAGGGTATAACAAAATGAATTCTATTGTTTTGTTTTCAAAAATGTATGCTACTTCAATTTTTATTCAATCTACTCCACTGTTTTCCAAAATCTACTTCACTCAATTTTTCACTAGCGGCAGCACTGGTCCGTATGCCTAATTAGTGGAATTATAATCCCGGATATCTCGGTCGAAGACTTTAGGCCCGAAGGTTGCACTAGCGTGCACTGGCTATAAATGTCTTATTGGAGAGACTGTAGGGCCCAAAGGCTCAGTGAAAAACACTGTGGTTCTGTAGGTATCAGTAAAGGAACTGTGGATATGTAATTCCAGAAGTCTCAATGAAATAATGAAGGACACGAAGGTCTCAGTGAAAGGCTATAGGTCAGTCTAGGAATAGTAGGTTCTATGGTCTCTGTGGTGGAACTGTGGGTCTGAAGGGAAGGGAACCAAAAACAACTAACAGGAGCATCACTTAAAATTGCTGGAAGTCCCAACTCTAGTCAGTAGGTTTCAGTGAGGGAACGGTAGGCTCGAAGGTTTCCCTGGAAGAAGTGTAGGTTCCAAGATCTCAGTGTGGCTCCCAAGGTCTCAATGGTGGAACTGTAATCCTGGAGGTTTTTAGTTTCACTTTTTAACATATGACGTTTTGCACAATTAAACGTCTACTGGGTTCTTCATCTTCATGGTCGATCGGCGGTCTGCCTAGATTGCTATCTATACCCAAAAACTTGGGTAAGATGTTTAACCAGGTTTACCAGTTCATATATAGTATGCCAAATAACTCATTTTATTAAAAAGGAAATTTTTGCTCACTATAATTCTACTATCAACAAAGAAAACATCACTGTCGGAACACCGATTTGCATTGCTGTTTTTCATCTCTCCTAATTCAGTATATATGTCAAATACCTACTGACCAAAACTAATTCCAGTTACTAAAACTTTTCATAAACATCAACTAAATTTCTCTTTATTTTTTAATCGAAAACAAAATAAATTAAAAATAAGTGTTTTTATAGAAATAAAGTTGTCATGTTAGTTTATTTAATTTGACCGGCTCATACGTCTGTAAATGAAATAAAAGTAATTAATTTTCTTTGCCAGAAGAAAAACAATTGTCTTTGACATGTAATTCACTACGAAATCTCAAACCAATTTCATTTATATATTGTATATATAAATATGATTGAATTAAATTCGAAATGGGTTACCTCTTGAAGTCGACATAAAGATAGACATCACGAAGACAGGTTGATACTTGTAGATCCAAAAAGCTCAGAGGTGAAACTATAGATCCGAAAAGCTTAGTGGTGGAATTGTAGATCCGATGGACTTAGATGTGGAACTGTAGATACGAGGAACTGAGTGGTGACACTGTAGATTCGAAGAACTCAGTGGTATAACTGTAGATTCAGAGAATTAAATGGCAGAACTGTAGATCCGAAGAATTCAGTGGTAGAACTAAAGATACCAAGAACTCAGAACTGTAGATCCGACGAAATTAGTGGTCGAGCTGTATATCCGAAGAATTCAGTGGTGGCACTGTAGATTCGGAAAACTCAGTGGTGGAACTGTAGGTCCGAAATTTTCAGTGTTTGGGTTAGAGATCCCAAAATTCTGTGCATATCCGACGAATTTAGTGTTGGAAGTGTATATCCGAAGAGAGGTGGAGCAGTAGATACGAGGAACTCAGTGGTGACACTGTAGATCCGAAGAATTCAGAGGTGGAACTGTGGATCCAGAGAATTCAGTGGTGAAACTGCAGATTCGTAGAATTCAATGGTGGAACTGTAGATCCGAAGAATTCAGTGGTAGAACCGTAGATCCCAAGAACCGTACACCCTCAAAAAAATCGCTTCAGTAACATATACCCGAAACATATTTTGCTTCAAACATATTATGTTTCACCTTAGACATACTCTGGTAGAAAACAAATTTAATGAAATTTTCCTTTTGTATACATATATAGTTTTAAGGCGACAATTGGTTACTTACTTACTTACTCTCTAAGTGTCTCTTTCTAAACACATATAACAGGTTGGCTGATAAGTCCCCGGTCTGATACATAGATGGCGTCGCTAGTATTAAATGCATATTATTTTTATATAGTACCAACCTTCAAATGATTCGTGTCAAAATTCGTGTTTTGATAAAATACTATTTTCTGAAGGGGAAAAATATGGTGGGAGCAAAAACTTGGCTTGATAATGAGTTTCCGGATTCTGCCCCAGGGAAATCAACAATAATTGATTGGTATGCAAAATTCAAGTGTGGTGAAATGAGCACAGAGAATGGTGAACGCAGTGGACGCCCGAAAGAGGTGGTTACCGACGAAAACATCAAAAAAATCCACAAAATGATTTTGAATGACCGTAAAATGAAGTTGATCGAGATAGCAGAGGCCTTAAAGATATCAAAGGAACGTGTTGGTCATATCATTCATCAATATTTGGATATGCGGAAGCTCTGTGCAAAAGGGTGCCGCGCGAGCTCACATTTGACCAAAAACAACAACGTGTTGATGATTCTGAGCGGTGTTTGCAGCTGTTAACTCGTAATACACCCGAGTTTCCCGTCGATATGTAACAATGGATGAAACATGGCTCCATCACTACACTCCTGAGTCCAATCGACAGTCGGCTGATTGGGCAGCGATCGGTGAACCGTCTTCGAAGCGTGGAAAGACTCAAAAGTCCGCTGGCAAAGTAATGGCCTCTGTTTTTTGGGATGCGCATGGAATAATTTTTATCGATTATCTTGAGAAGGGAAAACCCATCAACAGTGACTATTATATGGCGTTATTGGAGCGTTTGAAGGTCGAAATCGCGGCAAAACGGCCCCATATGAAGAAGAAAAAAGTGTTGTTCCACCAAGACAACGCACCGTGCTACAAGTCATTGAGAACGATGGCAAAAATTCATGAATTGGGCTTCGAATTACTTCCCCACCCACCGTATTCTCCAGATCTGGCCCCCAGCGACTCTTTCTTATTCTCAGACCACAAAAGGATGCTCGCAGGGAAAAATTTTGGCTGCAATGAAGAGGTGATCGCCGAAACTGAAGCCTATTATGAGGCAAAACCAAAGGAGTACTACCAAAATGGTATCAAAAAATTGGAAGGTCGTTATAATCGTTGTATTGCTCTTGAAGGGAACTATGTTGAATAATAAAAACGAATTTTGACAAAAAAATGTGTTTTTCTTTGTTAGACCGGGGACTTATCAGCCAACCTGTTATATTTATAGGCTATTTCTAAATAAATATATGTTTGCATCCAATCATATTATATTTAAAAACATTTTATGTCCCAAACATAATATGTTCTAACATATTAACATATATGTTCCAAACATCTTATGTTAGTTTATGAACATTGTATGCTTGCACATAAAAATATTGTGTTTAAAAATTAGACTTCCAAACATATAATTTTTACACCCAAACACAGTCTTTTTCGTCCGTGTAGGTCCAATGAATTTAGTGGTCCAACTGTATATCCGTAGAATTCAGTGGTGGAATTGTAGATCCAAAGAACCCATTAGGGAAATAGTACATGTCAATCTCTCAGCGTTACTATGTATTACGCTAATGTTCCAAGTCTCTGGGTGTCTCCCTTTTGATTGTACCTGCTGTTGGAAAACTCGGTCGACGGACTAGTTGAGAATTACTTCCCCTTACGGCCAATACATGTGTCACCCAAATTTGAGGTGGTATGGTACTACTGTTTGCCTGCTGTCTGATTCTTATATCGCGACTCGCCTCCCAGCAAAAAAATTGGAAGTTGTTCCATAAACATTTCTTTTTAAAGCGCATCCTAGAATCCCCCCATCGATTTTTTCAACTTCCGATGCAGTTCTTTTGGACAAGTCCACAAACATTTCTTCTAAAGCCCATCTTAGGATAACCCCCCCCCCCCCCATGATTTTTTCTACTTCCGATGCAGTTCGTTTGGACAAGTATTAAATAGTACTCAATTAGGCTATTTTAAATGCACATTTAAGATTTGTACAATTAAATTTCATAAAAAAATAGAAAATTAATAAAAAAGTAAAAAATAAAATTAATATAAAAAAAAAAACAATAATAATAAAAAAAAACAAGTATATACAGCACTTAGTTCGGCCAGGCCGAAGCTTATGTACCCTCCACCATGGATTGCGTAGAAACGTCTACTGAAGCCAATGGCAAGGTATCATAAAACTTCCTAACAACGTAATATATACCACATAGTCCATACGTGGTATATATTAAATTAAAAAGGCCGATTAAATACGTATATAATTAAGTTTAAAATTTCTATAGAAATAAAATTTTGATAACATTTTCTATAGAAGTAAAATTTGGAAAAAATTTTCAATAGAAATAAAATTTGGAAAAAAATTTTCTATAGAAATAAAATTTTAACTAAATTTTCTATAGAAATAAAATTTTGAAAAAATTTTCTATAAAAATAAAATTTTGACGAAATTTTCTATAGAAATAAAATTTTGACAAAATTTTCTATAGAAATAAAATTTTGACAAAATTTTCTATAAAAATAAAATTTTAACAACATTTTCTATAGAAATAACACTTTGACAATGTTTTCTATAAAAATAAAATTTTGGTAGATTATTTTTGGCTCGAGTGGCAACCATGATTATGAACGATATGGACCAATTTTTGTGTGATTGGGGATCGGCTATATATAACTATAGACCGATATGGACCAATTTTGGCATGGTTATTAGCGGCCTTATACTAACACCACGTTGCAAATTTCAACCGGATCGGATGAATTTTGCTCCTCCAAGAGGCTCCGGAGATCAAATCTGGGGAACGGTTTATATGGGGGCTATATATAATTATAGACCGATATGGACCAATTTTTGCGTGTTTGTTACAGACCACATTCTAACACCACATTCCAAAATTCAACCGGATCGGATGAATTTTACTCCTCCAAAAGGCTCCGGAGGACAAATCTGGGGATCGATTTATATGGGGGCTATATATAATTACGGACCGATATGGACCTATTCTTACATGGTTGTTGGAGACCATATATATAAATTTTAACCGGATCGGATGAATCTAAGAGGCTCCGGAGGTCAAATCTGGGGTTCGGCTTATGTGGGGGGCTATATATAATTATGGACCGATGTGGACAAATTTTTGCATGGTCATTAGAGACCATTTACTAACACCATGTACCAAATTTCAGGCGGATCGGATGGAATTTTCTTCTCTTAGAGGCTCCGCAAGCCAAATCTGGGGATCGGTTTATATGGGGCTATATATAATTATGGACCGATGTGGACCAATGTTTGCATGGCTGTTAAAGACCATATACTAACACCATGTACCAAATTTCAGCCGCATCGGATGAAATTTTCTTCTCTTAGAGGCTCCGCAAGCCAAATCTGGGGATCGGTTCATATGGGGGCTATATATAATTATGGACCGATGTGGACCAATTTTTGCATGGTTGTTAGAGACCATATACTAATACCATGTACCAAATTTCAGCCGGATCGAATGAAATTTGTTTCTCTTAGAGGCTCCGAAAGCCAAATCGGGGGATCGGTTTATATGGGGGCTATATATAATTATGGACCGATAAGGACCAATTTTTGCATGGTTGTTAGAGACCATATACTAACATCATGTACCAAAGTTCAGCCTAATCGGATGAAATTTGCAAGCCAAATTTGGGGGTCCGTTTATATGGGGGCTATACGTTAAAATGGACCGATATGGCCCATTTGCAATACCATCCGACCTACATCAATAACAACTACTTGTGCCAAGTTTCAAGCCGATAGCTTGTTTCGTTCGGAAGATAGCATGATTTCAACAGACGGACGGCCGGACGGACATGCTCAGATCGACTCAGAATTTCACCACGACCCAGAATATATATACTTTATGGGGTCTTAGAGCAATATTTCGATGTGTTACAAACGGAATGACAAAGTTAATATACCCCCATCATATTGTGGAGAGTATACTAAAAAAAGGTGTATAGCATAAAAAAAACAATTTTTTTGAAAAATATTTAATAAAAAATTTCCGCTGGTGAGACTTGAACCTGCATTTTTTATTTTTTCGTTCATATTAATAAAGAACATCTCGAGAAGCAGTTAGAATGTTATTCCTTGGTGTCGTATTACGATCTTAACACAAACATTTGAAATGAAGTTTCGACGCTTTGTAATTATTGGTGTTTGCGGTTGAGTGTGCTAAGGCGTTCTGTTATGGTGCCAACAAACTCAGGTTCAACCCCTGGTCGGAGCAAAAAAAATTTTCAAATTCTAAAAATTAGATAATAGGAAAATAACTGTGTAATAAAAAATATGGATGAATCTTCAAATATCTGAAAGTTGGAAAAATTACCTACATCTGTCGACGAAAATGAATAACCTGTTCTTTTTCTCTACAGTTGTAATTTTAGAAAAAAAAATCCTACAAAAAAAGGATTTTTTCCTTACGCATGACATCACCGTTAGGATAATAGAATTCAATAATTTGTTCAGGTCGAAAACCTATGTTGTTAGCACCTATATTACCTGTTTATTTTCATAATTCATTATGATTGTAAATATATAAATAAATAAATAAAATAATAATTTGTTTGTTTGTACGACGATTCATGGTTAAATTATACACCAATCTGAAGCTTTTTGCCAATGAAAGAAAATACGAAACGTGCTAAAAATATCAGCTTTATAACAGACTTGTGTAGCAACATAACAGATGAAAAATACCAAATTCGAACTCATGAAATTTCAAAACAAATTATTATATTTGTTGATCAGACCTCGTATATACATTTTGCCAAACAAAAATAAAAAAAAAAAATAAAAAAAAAAAAATACAAATCATTGTCAAATAAATAACTCTCGTTCAAAACTCTTACATTACAACGCAATATTTTTTTGGTTTGCATGTATGAAAGCATTTCAAAGGATGTTGACAATCCACATTTAGTATTACTGGATGTGAAATCTCATCTCACCGAAAATTAAGAAGTCCTTGGGCAATAAAATAAATCAACATTTATTGTAACTTTGTTGTTTTGTTTTTTAATACATCTGGGATAGCATGTGTAAGAGTGTGTGAGGGAACGATAAACAAATGTTTATATGTGTTTGTATTGTAAATAATATTATATTCTATTATTTTCTTAATATAAACACAATTATATTCTTGTAGATTACAACCAGCCACCCTTACACAACATAGATAAATTTTCCATGCATTGGGTATTGGGTTACGTCAATGCACAAGGCGATATTTGTATTTCGCCATATATTTTGTTTTTTGATGGAATGCTTGGTGCACAAGCTAAAATATCTGGAGGCTATTTTCGATCCACATTTTTTGGATACCATGTCAACTCTGTCAAATGTGTTGGGTGCTTTATATAAATGTTTTTATTTCCATATACATACATTTAAATCTGACTCAAGCTGGACAAAATTTCTTATACTTCTACAAATTCTACATATCAGGGTAAAACTCTGGCTTCTGAAGCCATTTAGGTGTATATCGGGCGAAAGATATGGGAGCTATATCTAAAACTAAACCGATTTCTTCCAAAATCGATTTGACTTAAAGTTGATCTAGACATTGATAAAAAAAATTGTTCACAGACAGACGGACAGACGCACATCGACTCATGGGCCTGCCCTGAGCAATAGTGCCAAAGACACCATATGTCTATCTCGTCTCCTTCTGGGTGTTACAAACATATGCACTAACTTCCCAGCTAAAAAAAGAGCTTCCAAAAAAGGTGTTTGAATCCCCAATCTGTGATCCGGAAGTAGTGCAAACTTGGATCATCTCCAATGAATTTTACATGGGCTTGTCATAGGACGGAAGTACTCCCTTTTTGTATTCTTTGCATTGCTTTAGAAGTTGTGCCCTGGAAGTTAATTTGAATAAAGTAATTTAAAAAGCAAAAAAAAAAAAAAATTTAAGCAATTTCACTTTTTTTTAATCAATATATTTTATTACACAATTATTTTCCTATTATCTAATTTTTACAATTTGAAAAACTTTTTCGCGCCGACCAGGGGTTGAACCTGGGTTTGCTGGCACCATAACAGAACTCCTTAGCACACTCAGCCACTAACGCCATTGAACATAAAGCGTCGAAAGTTCAATTTAAATGTTTGTGATATGATCGTAACACGACACCAAGGAATAACATTGTAATTGCTTCTCGAAATGTTCTTTATTAGTATGAACGAAAAAATAAGAAACGCATGTTCAAATCTCACCAGCGGCAATTTTTCTATCAAATATTTTTCTAAAAAATTATTTTTTTATGTCATGCATCGTTTTTATTTTATATTTTAGGCATATATTTTGGTATAAATATATTTTTCCATTAAAAATCAACAAAAAAAAAAAAAATTCTCGTAATTTGCAAAACCTTCTCAACAGAACTTCCATGGAAGCGAAAAAGTCAAACGGCATAGGTTCAAATCCCAGCGGGGATGAAATTATTTTTTTTACTTTTTTTATTAGTTTTCTATCTGTTTGTAAAATTCAATTGTCCAAAATTTGCACTTAAAATAGCTTGATTGCTTTTTTTCTAATACGTGTCTACAAGGACTGCATCGGAAGTAGAAAAAAAAATCATTGGGGGATCTCAAGATACGCTTTAGAAGAAATGTTTGTGCACTTACCCAAAAGGACTGCATCGGAAGTTGAAAAAACTCGATGGGGGATTCTGTGATGAGCTTTAAAAGAAATGTTTGTGGAAAAACTTCCAAGTTTTTTTGCTGGGTTATACTATCTTGTTCCACAGTGTGCGGCAGGGTAAAAATATTCATAAAAGAAATACAGATAGTTTACGGTATATTTTTCCAACGAAACTGTTTCCCTCTCTACACAACTGATACCTCTGGTACAAATTTCTCTTATTATAATATCCTACTCACGAATTGTTAGCATGTTTTATTGGAATTTTAAAATTGTTATATATCCTCCATTTAGCATATGTTCAGAGTGGGCATACAACTGGCGAATATTGATTTTTAGTCGAATCGAGTTTTTGAGTCATCTTTTTAATTTTTTTTAAATCGATTTTTGATGATTGATGATTTGACGATTGATTTTGATGTTGTAAACAGGGTGGCTGATATGCTATCATTTCTAATCCGTTCTTCTGATGGCTGACTGATTCATTCCAACGACAGTTTATTTTATTATTTATAAGCCTACACAAGCATTTTGATCTATTTCAATCAGAAATAAAATAATTTTGTCAAAATTTTCTATAGAAATAAAAATTTGACAAAATTTTCTATAGAAAAAAAATTTTTATAGAAACATAATTTTGACAACATTTTCTTTAGCAATAACATTTTGACAAAATTTTCTATAGATATAAAATGTTGATGACATTTTCTATAGAAATAAAAATTTGACAAAATGTTCTATAGAAATAAAATTTTCATTCGTTTTGTTTTGATATTGTTGGTTTTGTTCTTTAAGCATTGTTGTTGTTTGTTTATTTCAGCTTAAAACCATACATTGACTAAACTACAAGTGTAGCTTAACCAACAGAGGAAAATAATGTTTGTCAAATTTATTTGGGCAAAGCCCTATAAACCGCAAGATGGTTGGATGGACGCACGTTTCGGAATTACCACATTCCTCATCAGCATCCTCTACTTGCAGCAAAACTATCAACCAATTATCAGAATAAATTCAGGAAGTTCATTAAACCCAACAATGAACCACACTTGAACCTCCCGAAAAAGGTTTTGTATGATAGCCGGTTTATGTTGTTTTCTTGACAAAATTTTCTATAGAAATAAAAATTGAACAAAATTTTCTATACAAATAAAAGTTTGACAAAATTTTCTATACAAATAAAATGTTGATGAATTTTTCTATAGAAATAAAAATTTGACAAAATTTTCTATTGAAATCAAATTTGGACAAAATTTCCTATAGCAATAAAAATTTGACAAAACTTTTTATAGAAATAAAACTTTGACAAAATTTTCTATAGAAATAAAATTTTCGAAAAGTTTTTACAGAAATATAATTTTGACAAAATTTTCTACTGCAATAACATTTTGACAAAATTTTCTATAGAAATAAAATGTTGATGAAATATTCTATAGAAATAAAATGTTGACAAAATATTCTATAGAAATAAAAATTTGATAAAATTTTCTGCAGATATAAAATTTTGAAAACTTTTTTTTATAAAAATAACAATTTTAAAAAAATTCTATAAAAATAAAATTTTGTATAGAAATAAGAAATATAATTTTGACAACATTTTCTACAGCAATAACATTTTGGCAAAATTTTCTATAGATATAAAATGTTGATGCAATTTTCTATAAAAATAAAATTTTGACAAAATTTTCTATTGAAATAAAGTTCTGATAAAATTTTTTATAGAAATAAAATTCTGATAAAATTTTCTATAGAAATAAAATTTTCTATAGAAATAAAATTTTGACAAAATTTTCTATAGAAATAAAATTTTGGCAAAATATTCTATAGAAATAAAATTCTGATAAAATTTTCTATAGAAATAAAATTTTGACAAAATTTTCTATAGAAATAAAATTTTGACAAAATTTTCTATAGAAATAAAATTTTGACAAAATTTTCTATAGAAATAAAATTTTGGCAAAATATTCTATAGAAATAAAATGTTGGCAAAATTTTCTATAGAAATAAAAATTTGACAAAATTTTCTATAGAAATAAAATTTTGACAAAATTTTCTATAGAAATAAAATTTTGACAAAATTTTCTATAGAAATAAAAATTTGACAACATTTTCTACAGTAATAACTTTTTGACAAAATTTTCTATAGAAATACAAATTTGACAAAATTTTCTATGGAAATAAAAATTTGACAAAATTTTCTATAGAAACAAAATTTTGACAAAATTTTCTATAGAAATAAAGTGTTGATGAAATATTCTATAGAAATAAAATGTTGACAAAATTTTTCTATAGAAATAAAATGTTGATGAAATATTCTATAGAAATAACATTTTGACAAAATTCTCTATTGAAATAAAATTCTGATAAAGTCTTTTATAGAAATAAAATTATGATAAAATTTTCTATAGAAATAAAATTTTGACAAAATTTTCTATAGAAATAAAATTTTGAGAAAATTTTGTATAAAAATAAAATTTTGAGAAAATTTTCTATAGAAATAAAATTTTGACAAAATTTTCTATAGAAATAAAATGTTGACAAAATTATCTATAGAAATAAAATTTTAACAAAATTTTCTATAGAAATAAAATTTTGACAAAATTTTCTATAGAAATAAAATGTTGACAAAATTTTCTATAGAAATAAAAATTTGACAAAATTTTCTATAGAAATAAAATTTTGACAAAATTTTCTATAGAAATAAAATGTTGATGAAATATTCTATAGAAATAAAATTTTGACAAAATTCTCTATTGAAATAAAATTCTGATAAAATTTTCTATAGAAATAAAATTTTGACAACATTCTCTATTGAAATAAAAATCTGATAAAATTTTTGTTAGAAATAAAATTCTGATAAAATTTTCTATAGAAATAAAATTTTGACAAAATTTTCTATAGAAATAAAATGTTGATGAAATATTCTATAGAAATAAAATGTCGACAAAATTTTTCTATAGAAATAAAATGTTGACAAAATTTTCTATAAAAATAAAATTTTGACAAAATTCTCTATTGGAATAAAATTCTGATAAATTTTTTTATAGAAATAAAATTCTGATAAAATTTACTGTAGAAATAAAATTTTGACAAAATTTTCTATAGAAATAAAATTTTGGCAAAATATTCTATAGAAATAAAATGTTGACAAAATTTTCTATAGAAATAAAAATTTGACAAAATTTTCTATAGAAATAAAATTTTGACAAAATTTTCTATAGAAATAAAATGTTGATGAAATATTCTATAGAAATAAAATTTTGACAAAATTCTCTATTGAAATAAAATTCTGATAAAATTTTCTATAGAAATAAAATTTTGACAAAATTCTCTATTGAAATAAAAATCTGATAAAATTTTTGTTAGAAATAAAATTCTGATAAAATTTTCTATAGAAATAAAATGTTGACAAAATTTTCTATAGAAATAAAATGTTGATGAAATATTCTATAGAAATAAAATGTCGACAAAATTTTTCTATAGAAATAAAATGTTGACAAAATTTTCTATAAAAATAAAATTTTGACAAAATTCTCTATTGAAATAAAATTCTGATAAATTTTTTTATAGAAATAAAATTCTGATAAAATTTACTGTAGAAATAAAATTTTGACAAAATTTTCTACAGAAATACAATTCTGACAAAATTTTCTATAGAAATAAAATGTTGACAAAATTGTGTATGAAATAAAATTTCTACAAAATCTTCTATAGACATAAAATTTTGCCAATTTTCTTAAGAAATAAAATTTTGCAACAGAACTTCGGGCCATCGTACTCAGAATTTTTCAGCCAAGGATGGCAATCATCTCTTAAACCTGAGCTCGATCATTTCCAAAACCTAAAACCTGAGCTTATTTTTTTCTGCTTTTGACTTTTTTGAGGGCATTAAACCATTCGTTCTTAAACGAAATACGGTTCGGAAACTTCTTAGCCTATCAATGAAAGATAATAGTTGGGTTTTCAAAAATATTTTTATTTGTCAATATAATCTCCTGAAACTTCTTAGCCTATCAATGAAAGAGAATAGTTGGTTTTTCAAAAATATTTTTATTTTTCAATATAATCTCCTGAAACTTCAATACACTTAGTCCAACGATTTTCTAGAAATTCTATCCCTTGATTAAAATAGTTTTCCTCAAAGTCTTCAAAGTAGTGGTTTTACAACTGTAATTGCATCTTCATTTGAGGTAAAATGCTTGCCAGCAAGAATTTTTCATTAGATTTGTGGTCAAGCAACTCGTACTTTAGTTCGTTGATTTTAGTCATTGTTAAAACAATCTTGTGTGCTAGTGCGTTGTCTTTATGAAAAATTACTTTTTGTGTTGTAAGCCAGGACGTTTTTCTCGTATTTGTACATTTAATTGATTCAAAAGGTTGCAATAGTACTCTGAATTTATTGTTTTACCCTTTTGCAGATAGTCAATCAATCAAATTCCTTTGAAGTCCCAAAAATCCGTTGCCATAACCTTACCAGCCTATTGAATTATTTTTGCCTTCTGTGGGGCACTTCCTCCAGCTTCAGTCCATTGGTTGGATTGTTCTTTTGTCTCTGGAGTATAGTGGTGGATCCATGTCTCATCAACAGTTATGAAACGACGCTTAAAATCCATTTTATTTCGTTTAAAACGATCCAAACAAGCTTGAGAAATGTTATTCTTATGCGTTTTTGATCGATTGTTAACAAATGCGGCACCCATCTTGCAGAAAGCTTTTTCATCTGTAGTTCTTCATGCAAAATTAAATCATTTGAGATGACCATGATATTAGCAATTTCAAACACTTTTATTCGTCGATCATTTAATACCATATCATGCACTTTGGCTACAATTTCTGCTGTTTTTGGACGTCCACTACGTGGTCCATCTTCAATACTTGTATGACCACGTTTAAATTCAGCAACCCAATTTTTTACTGTTGGATATGAAGGAGCAATTTCACCTAACACATACACCATATATTTATGAATTTCTTGTCCCGATAAACCTTTTTGATGTAAATATTTAATGGCAGCACGCATTTCAAATTTTTACATTTTTTGAATTCCTGTTTCTATATGAAGGATTTGCCAGATCGAAACAAAATTTAACATGTGTTCATAACAGAGATGAAAGTTTCCAAAACGCTTGACTTTTTTCTGTTTATACCGCGCTTTTTGTGCTTGGCTAAGAAGTTTCCGAACTGCCCTCGTAGACTGTTACGCATGATGATGTTTTGGTAGATTTTTCGAAACATTCTTCTCCAACAAAGAGGTACTTCAATTCTCTATCGAAATAAGATTTTGAGAAAATTTTCTATAGAAATAAGATTTTGAGAAAATTTTCTGTAGAAATAAAATTTTGAGAAAATTTTCTATAGAAATAAAATTTTGAGAAAATTTTCTATAGAAATAAAATTTTGAGAAAATTTTCTATAGAAATAAAATTTTGAGAAAATTTTCCATAAAAATAAAATTTTGAGAAAATTGTCTATAGAATCCTTTGACCACCATGACGTTAGAGTATAAACTATTCGTCCAAACCCATCATACAACAATAGTAAAGCTTCAACTATCTGAGATGGATAAACAGTTGTCGTTCTCAAGAAAACTTTTGAATTAAAAAAAAAAAAATGGTATGCATAATACTGCTGGTCGGTCTCCTCTTTCAAAAAGGGTAAAGAAAACAATTCGGTAGAATTAAAACTTTTTTGTATGCCATTGGGAAGAATATGTTGTGTTCTTTATTTCTTGCCACTGACATTTCTACTTCCGTGCCTTCCGTTGAATTTCAAAATTTTGTTGATGGAAGGGAAATGGTCCTTCTTGTAAAATACTACCATTACGTTAAGTAAATATTTCTGTTTTTATCTCAAGGCTGAGATGACAAAAAAAAAAACAAAACTACTCTTAATATTACCAGAGACTTGGGACAACATTTATCCATAGTATTTCTTGTATAGCCTTTGAGGAAAAGATGTTCGATGTTATCCCATAGTTGATGCCATTGCATGGATTTGTTTGCTTCGCGATTTATTGGTTTCCTTTGAAGTTGTTTGCTTACTTTAGCCGTTTGTTACTTTTTTTCTAAGTTGACAATTGCCATGTTGCTCCTGTTGCTATATCCTGTTGACTATGTTGTATGTATTTGTATCGCAAAAGAATTTTTCTTCCATTAAGTTATAACGTTGATAACTTTAACTTGTTCAATGGTATAAAAGGTCAATTGAATAGTCTCCACTTTGACATTAAGAATTAAATCTATGTGATTTTGAGTTATATTAGGCGAAGTTCGTTTTGAAGAATCAATATGGCACATATTGGATTATATTGAAAATTTATATTATATCCGTGTTTATTGTACTGTATCGTTTTTATGAAACGATGCTTAAAAAAATCATGACAGTTGCCAAAGATTTTGCCTTTACTATAACAATGTTGGTATTGATTACGAGCCAAAGAAGCGGAGAATTCAAGTAAGGATACTTTTATGGCACAATTTTTTTTTTAAATTTGGGTTATGTGTATATGACTCTAGGAAGTAAATTTTAATTTTTCGCTTTTTCACCTTTTTATACCCTCCACCATAGGATGGGGGTATATTAACTTTGGCATTCCGTTCGTAACACATCGAAATATTGCTCTAAGACCCCATAAAGTATATATATTCTGGGTCGTGGTGAAATTCTGAGTCGATCTGAGCATGTCTGTCCGTCCGTCTGTTAAAATCACGCTAACTTCCGAACGAAACAAGCTATCGACTTGAAACTTGGCAAAAGTAGTTGTTATTAATGTAGGTCGGATGGTATTGCAAATGGGCCATATCGGTCCACTTTTACGTATAGCCCCCATATAAACGGACCCCCAAATTTGGCTTGCCGGGACCCTAAGAGAAGCAAATTTCATCCGATCCGGCTGAAATTTGGTACATAGTGTCAGCATATGATCTCTAACAACCATGCAAAAATTGGTCCACATCGGTTCATAATTATATATAGCCCCCATATAAACCGATCCCCCGATTTGGCTTGCGGAGCCTCTAAGAGAAGAAAATTTCATCCGATCCGGCTGAAATTTGGTACATGGTGTAAGTATATGGTCTCAAACAACTATGCAAAAATTGGTCCACATCGGTCAATAATTATATATAGCCCCCATATAAACCGATCCCCCGATTTGGCTTACGGAGCCTCTAAGAGCAGCAAATTTCATCCAATCTGGCTGAAATTTGGTACATGGTATTAGTATATGGTCTCTAATGACCATGCAGAAAGTGGTCAACATCGGTCCATAATTATATATAGCCCCCATATAAACCGATCACCAGATTTGACCTCCGGCGCCTCTTGGAAGACCAAAATTCATCTGATTCAGTTGAAATTTGGTACGTGATGTTAGTATATGGTATCCAGCAACCATGCCAAAAGTGGTCCATATCAGTCCATAATCATATATAGCCCCCATATAAACCGATCCCGAGATTTGGTTTTGGAGGAGCAAATTTCATCCGAGTCAGTTGAAATTTCGTACATTGTGCTAATATATGGCCGTTAACAACCATACCTAACTAGGTCCATATCGGTCTATAGTTATATATAGCCCTCAGATAAATCGATCCCCAATCACACTAAAATTGGACCATACACGCAGAGAAGGAATATGATCACCTCAACCATGTTTCAGGAGCAAAATGTTATTTTTGGATGGTGACCATGTAACATGTTAATGGCAAAAATGTTCTTTTCTCGCCAAAAATAATATGCTTGCCGAAATCAGACACATAATCTCCGAGAAAATAACATGGTTGCGACAAACATGTTACATGGTCACCATTCAAAAATAACATTTTGCTCTTGAAACATGGTTGGGGTGATCATATTCCTTCTCTAGGTGTATCAAGTTCATAATTGTATGTAGCCCCCATATAAGCGACCCCCATATTTCAATTCTGGCTCCCTACGTACCGTGCAAAAGTCCATATCGATTCGTAATTATTTGTAGACTTACCAATACATACGTTTTTGTCTAATATATACCACGTATGGACTAACTCACAATTTAGAAAACCATGTTAAGAAGTTTTAAGATATCATAACCAAAGTAATTCGATTGTGGATGACAGTCTTTCGTAGAAGTTTCTACGCAATCCATGGTGGAGGGTACACCCTCATAAAAAATCGCTTCTGTAACATATACTCCCAAACATATTTTGCTTCAAGCATATACATTTTTGGGTATTGCCCAAACATTTATATGTTTGATCTCTTCCAATATATAAAATGTTTGAAAGCATATTGGTCTAAACAATATATGTTTGGGTTGTCTAAGTTCCAAACATTTTGTATTTTTGCATCCAAATTCAATAATGTTGTCTTCCAAAAAACAATATGTTATTTTGTGAACATATAATATGTTTGGAAGCATTTTGCACCCAAAAATATTATATGCTTAAAAAAATTCTCCCAAACAATATTGTGCTCAAAATTTTATTTATTTTGTTTATATATTTACAATCATAATGAATTATGAAAATAAACAGGTAATATAGGTGCTAACAACATAGGTTTTCGACCTGAATGCTCAAAATGTTGTTTCTGCCTAATTGTATATTCCCCCACATCTTTCTCACTTCCACGACATTTTTTAGTTCTTAGCACCTTTTTCTGTAATACAAACATTGTAGAAGAAATTATTCAATTTTATGATTTTTTTTATTTTAATTTTACCTTTTGCCGGACGGGGATTCGAACAGCGGACCACACAGTTTGTAAGGATCAAAGAAGTAGCTAATCAATTGCCCAAGGAAAAATCAAATGTTAATTTTGTAATAACAAGCAACAACCACCAACTTAATTCAATAGCGCTCCAAGCTACTAAACACATATATGTTTATAGGCTATTTCTAAATTAATATATGTTTGCATCCAAGCATATTATATTTACAAACATTTTATGTCCCAAACATAATATGTTCTAACATATTAACATATATGTCCCAAACATGTTATGCTAGTTTATGAACATTATATGCTTGCACTCAAAAATATTGTGTTTAAAAATTTGTGTTCCAAACATATAATGTTTATAGCCAAACATATGAAAAACAGTCTTTTTCATCCGTGTACATAAGATTTGGCCTGGCCGAACTTACGGCCGTATATACTTGTTTTTCTTCATATACTATCAAAGTCATTTAAAAACAAGTTAACGATAACTTTATTTTCAAAATTCAGACACGACTTCCTGTAGAAATTATGCTATGTTTAAAGTAAAAACGTCTTTAAAATAAAGTGTTGAAAAACATGTCCTGTTTTTGACCGATTTTTTGCTTGACTTGATGCAAAAAGCCAACAAATTTATAGACAATTTCATTAATTTTAGAGAATTTTTCTGAATTATTACAGTCGCGTTGGCCGTAGCCCAAAAAAAATTTTCTTTCATCTTATGATACCCATTTTAAAGTCAAATCACTTAGTTATAAGGACAACACGATTTCAATTAAAAGTTTATCGACTTTTGGACAAGGAAAAAAAAACTTTACATTAGAGAAATGCGTCTTCCACGCTAAGCAAAATTTGCATTCGTATTTTAAGGACATGAAATCTTTGGCCTCACGAACATATTTTTTTCAGTGTATGTGTACAACAAAATGTGTTTGTTTCTTAGAACCAAAAGGATGTTAACTCATGACCAAATCCAAAAAAATTAAAATTGCATCAAAATTCCAAAAAATCAAATTTTATACGAAAAACTTATATTGGCCATATCTCTTAAACTAAGCGGCCTAGAGTGAAAAGGACGTTAATTCGAGATCACTCCCACAAATTTGAAAATTCTAAAAAAAAAAACAACAAGTATATACGGCCGTAAGTTCCGCCAGGCCGAATCTTATGTACCCTCCACCATGGATTGCGTAGAAACTTCTGCGAAAGACTGTCACCCACAATCGAATTACTTGCGTTGTGGTAATACTTACCGATGGCAAGGTATCTTAACACTTCTTAACATCGTTTTCTAAATTGTGAGTTAGTCCATACGGGAGCCACCGTGGTGCAATGGTTAGCATGCCCGCCTTGCATACACAAGGTCGTGGGTTCGATTCCTGCTACGACCGAACACCAAAAAAAAGTTTTTCAGCGGTGGATTATCCCACCTCAGTAATGCTGGTGACATTTCTGAGGGTTACAAAGCTTCTCTAAGTGGTTTCACTGCAATGTGGAACGCCGTTAGGACTCGGCTATAAAAAGGAGGTCCCTTGTCATTGAGCTTAACATGGAATCGGGCAGCACTCAGTGATAAGAGAGAAGTTCACCACTGTGGTATCACAATGGACTGAATAGTCTAAGTGAGCCTGATACATCGGGCTGCCACATAACCTAACCTAACCTAGTCCATACGTCATATATATTACACAAAAAAGTTATGTATAGGTAAGTCTACAAATAATTACGAATCGATATGGACTTTTGTGCGGTACGTGGAGAGCCAGAATTCAAATATGGAGGTCGCTTATATGGGGACTACAATTATGAACTTGATATGCGCCAATTTATGTGTGATTGGGATCGATTTATCTGAGGGCTATATATAATTATAGACCGATATGGATCTAGTTAGGCATGGTTGTTAACGGCCATATATCACCACAATGTACCAAATTTCAACTGACTCGGATGAAATGTGCTCCTCCAAGAGGCTTCAAAGCCAAATCTCGGGATCGGTTTATATGGGGGCTATATATAATTATGGACTGATATGAACCAATACCTGCATGGTTGTTAGAGACCATATACTAACACCACGTACTAAATTTCAATCAGATCGGATGAATTTTATTTATCCACCGGAGGTCAAATCTGGGGATGGGTTTATAGGGGGGCTATATATAATTATGGACTGATATGAACCAATTCCTGCATGGTTGTTGGATACCATATACTAACATCACGTACCAAATTTCAGCCGAATCGGATGAATTTTGCTCTTCCAAGGGGCTCCGGAGGTCAGATCTAGGGATCGTTTTATATATAATTATGGACCGATTTCGACCAATTTTTACATGGGTGTTTGAGGCAATATATTAACACCACGTACCAAATTTCAACTGAATCAGATAAATTTTCGTCTTCCAAGAGGCTCCGGAGGTTAAATCTCGGGATCGGTTTATATGGGGGCTATATATAATTATGGACCGATGTGGACCAATTTTGCATGGCCATTAGAGGCCATATACTAACACCATGTACCAAATTTCAGGCTGATCGGATGACATTTGCTTCTCTTAAAGGCTCCGCAAGCCAAATCGGGGTATCGGTTTATATGGGGGCTATATATAATTATTGACCAATGTGGACCAATTTTTGCATAGATGTTAGAGATCACATACTAACACCATGTACCAAATTTCAGCTGGATCGGATGAAATTTTCTTCTCTTAGAGGCTCCTCAAGCCAAATCTGGGGATCGGTTTATGTGGGGGCTATATATAATTGTGGACCGATATGGACCACTTTTGGCATGGTTGTTAAATATCATATACTACCATCACGTACCGAATTTCAACCGGATCGGATGAATTTTGCGCCTCCAAGAGGCTCCGGAGGTCAAATCTGGGGATCGGTTTATATGGGGGCTATATATAATTATTGACCGATGTGGACCAATTTTTGTATGGTTGTTAGAGAGATATACAAACACCATGTACCAAATTTTAGCCGGATCGGATGAAATTTGCTTCTCTTAGAGGGTCTGCATGCCAAATTTGAGGGTCCGTTTATATGGGGGCTATACGTAAAAGTCGACCGATATGGCCCATTTGCAATACCATCCGACCTACATCAATAACAACTACTTGTGCCAAGTTTCAAGTCGATAGGTTGTTTCGTTCGGAAGTTAGCGTGATTTCAACAGACTTAGAGCAATATTTCGATGTGTTACAAACGGAATGACAAAGTTGATATACCCCCATCCTATGGTGGAGGGTATAAAAATATTTATATAGTATGAAAACTTCTTTTGGCCATATCTTTTTAAATATGCGTCCTAGAGCAACAAGGACGTTAATTCGTGACAACCCCCCAAAAAATTGAAAATTCCATCCAAATCCCCCTCAAAAAAAAAAATTAAATTTTTATATGAACAACTTATTTTGACCAGATCTCCTAAACGAAGCGTCCTTGAGCGAAAAGGACGTTAATTCGTGACCACCACTAAAAAGTTAAAATTCCATTTAAATTTAAATAATGCACCTATCGTACTGAAATTTTGCACAGACTCGTCTTTTGGCCGTAGATACCTGTTTTCACATGTAAACTACACTGAAAAAATTTCGTAATTAAACTCAAGCTAAATTTAACTTATTTTTATTGCAAAAATTATTTCTTTGTAGTTAAAGTTTATTATTTTTTTCGAAATTTTCTACTGCCAAATGAAATTTTCCTTTTGTTAAGTATGTCTCTAACATTTTATGAAATAAAAGTGGGTATAAAGTTCAATGACCTTATACATAATTCAATAAAAACTAATGTACTTTCGTGAGTTGCAGTTAAGTAGACCAGGGCATTAAATTTTCCTGGTTTTAACAACGATTTATGGAAATCTCAATATGTTATGTGGAGTATAATTTAGTTCAAGTTTTGCACGAGGAAGTTCCATGCAGTTTATTTTTTTTTTTTCTGTACACAGAAAAGCCAAAGTTTTTGCATCGGTTTGGATTAATGTCAACTTAATTTAATAACTTTGTGTTAATATTTTAGATGAGCTTACCATGGCATTTACATAATTACTAATTGGATTTTCTATATTTTTTTGTACAAAGAATTATTACCAATATGGTTTTTTTCTATAGACATGTGTATTAGTACAGGTTCATGAAAACATATTTTACAAATGATATTTAAATTAAATATATCCATTAATGCTTTAATTTGTTTGATTTTTATACAATAAATAACTGAGGCATACAATTTAATTTACTTTGTGAATTTGATTAAAAATAATGCGTTTTGTAATTAAAGTAATAATATTAATGAGAGAAATTTTAGTCAGGTGTAAAATACTTCATGGCATATTACATCTCAATTAATTGTATTTTTGTACTAGAAAGTAGAGAGAAGAATAAAATAGAAGAAAGAGACCACAGCACCAACCACCACATTAAAAGTGTTTATTAGTAGGGCTAATCTAAAATAGATCTGCTTATTATTTGTAGCCCAACATAGGAATGTCCCACTATAACGCGCAATAGCTAATGTGGACAAAAAGAAAGGTGAGTTCAAAAACTAAGATTTTAGAATTTGAGGTAGTGAAGGCACTCAAAAAAAAAAAAAAAAAAAAACCAACAAGTATATGCAGCAGTAACTACGAACGCCCCGAATCTTAAATACCCACTAACATGAATCAAAGATAAATACCCTAAGATAAATTTAAAAATTCTACATATAAAAACTAGAACAGATTCTGGATTTATAAGAACCCTTTTTGGTTAAGTTTTAGAGGGATCATAATGCCTTGATTTGAAATCTAAAATCTGGAGATCTTTAGCCCTATTAATTACGAGAAGTATCTGATCTCCTACAAATTTGAGAGTTGGGAGGTATATACAGTGCCACACATAAGTATTGGCACAGCACCCTAAACCACATAGTAGTCAGAGTATCTACGAAAAAATGTGCCTACCAGAAGTAAAGGTTGATACGGTCAAAATTTGGTCAATATAAACTTGACGTATTTCTTTCAATTTTGCATTTAAAAAACCTGAACACCCCTCATTTTGAAGGTGTGTGTGTGTCTCTTCAGTTGTCAAAATGCCGTCCAAGCAAGAAGAGCAGCGTATCAAAATTTTGCTCGCGCATCGCGAAAATCCGAGCTACTCGCACGCAAAGCTGGCAAAATCGCTAAAAGTTGCCAAATCAAACGTTACAAATGTAATTAAAGTGTTTGGGGAACGTTTGACGACAAAAAAACTGCTAAGGACGAGCAGCAGTTCAAGGCAAACTGGCTTTCGAAGAAGGTGGACAAGGTGGCTGTACAAAATCTGATGGCAGGTGTCAAGCGTGAGGCTCGGCAATTCGGATTTGGAAAAGCGAAATCCTAACTGAATATTTTTCCTGAATTTTATACTAATTGAACTTGAAAAAGAAATTTAATTTGATTTTTTAAATAAACGATTTCACCGATTTACACGCGTTTTCCCTTGACCAAATTTTGACCGTATCACCCTTTATTGATTTTAACCTCCATAAAATATATACCGATCAGAACCACCTTCTGAGTCGGTTTAGCCCTTGGTGTCCGTCCGCCTGACCATGTATTTGTTATTCGCAATATTCAGGCCACTGTTATTAACCGATTTGGATGAAATTTGGTACAGTGTTGATGGAAGAATGAGGGAATATAAGTACAAATAAAACAAAAATGTAGTCCATTCATTGTCTAGATTGCTTGATGCTGTTGTCAAAAAAAAGGAATGCCCAAAATGTACTAAATGTACCAAAAAAACTAATATAGAAATACCTGCGTCACTACTTTTGTTCCTCAATAAATGTGCCTTTTTTAATTTTTATAAATTCAATGTTTAAAGAACAAACATTTTTATAAAATAAACAAGTGTATACGGCCGTAAGTTTGGCCAGACCGAAACTGATGTACCCTCCACCATGGATTGCATAGAAACTTCTACTAAAGACTGTCATCCACAATCAAATTACTTGAGTTGCGGTAACACTCGCCGATGGCAAGGTATATAAGGATACGGGGTATATATTAAAAAAAGCCGATTATAATTCAGTATATAATTCAGTTTGACAAAATTTTCTATAGAAATAAAATGTTGGCAAAATATTTTATAGAAATAAAATTTTGACAAAATTTTCTGTAGAAATAAAATTTTCTATAGAAATAAATTATATTTGGCAATATGGACCCATTTTTATGTGATTGGGTTGTTAGCGGCCGTATACTAGCGCAATGTACTAAATTTCAAGCGCATCGGATGAATTTTGCTCTACCAAGAGGTTCCGGAGGTCAAATCTGGGGACCGATTTATATGGGGGCTATATATAATTATGGACCGATATGGACCAATTTTTGAATTTTGTTGTTAGAAACCGGATCGGATGAATTTTGCTCCTCCAAGATGCTCCGGAGTTCAAATCTGGGGAACGGTTTATATGGGGGCTATGTAATTATGGACCGATATGGACCAATTTTCAAACAGCACGTACCAAATTTCAACCGGATCGGATGAATTTTGCTCCTCATGGATCGCTATGGACCAAGGTTTGCTTGGTTGTTAGATACCATATACTAACACGACGTACCGAATTTCAACCGGATCGGATGTATTTTGCGCCTCCAAGAAGCTCCGGAGGTCAAATCTGGGGATCGGTTTATATGGGGGCTATATATAATTATGGATCGATATGAACCAATTTTTGCATTGGTGTTGGAGACCATATACTAACACCACGTACCAAATTTCAACCGGATCGGATGAATTTTGCTCCTCCAAGATGGGGAACGGTTTATATGGGGCTATATATAATTATGGACCGATATGGACCAATTTTTGCATTTTGTTTTTAGAGACCGGATCGGATGAATTTTGTTCCTCCATGATGCTCCGGAGTTCAAATCTGGGGAACGGGTTATATGGGGGCTATGTAATTATGGACCGATATGGATCAATTTACAAACAGCACGTACCAAATTTCAACCAGATCGGATGAATTTTGCTCCTCATGGACCGCTATGGACCACGATTTGCTTGGTTATTAGAGACCATAATTTCAACCGGATCGGATGAATTTTGCTCCTTCAAGATGCTCTGGAGGTCAAATCTGGGGATCGGTTTATATGGAGGCTATATATAAATATGGACCGACATGGACCAAGGTTTGCATGGTTATTAGAGACCATATACTAACACGACGTACCGAATTTCAACCGGATCGGATGAATTTTGCGCCTCCAAGATGCTCCGGAGGTCAAATCTGGGGATCGGTTTATATGGGGGCTATATATAATTATGGACCGATATGAACCAGTTTTTGCATGGGTATTGGAGACCATATACTAACACCACGTGCCAAATTTCAACTGGATCCGATGAAATTTGCTTCTCTAAGAGGCTCCGCAAGCCAAATCTGGGGGTCGGTTTATATGGGGGCTATACGTAAAAGGGGTCCAATATGGCCCATTTGGCATACCATCCGATCTACATAAATAACAACTACTTATGCTAAGTCGACAGTTAGTTTCGTTCAGAATTAGCGTGATTTCAACAGGCAGATGGACGGACCAACATGCTTAGATCGAGTCAGAATTTCACCACGACCCAGAATATATGTACTTTATCGGTTATTTGAACAATATTTTGATGTGTTACAAACGGAATGACAAAGTTAATATACCCCCATCCTATTGTGGAGAGTATAAAAATGATCTAAGTTCTTAATGCTGTTAAAATTTTTATACCCTCCACCATAGGATATGGGTATATTAACTTTGTCATTCCGTTTGTAACACATCGAAATATTGCTCTAAGACCGTGGAGAAATTCTGAGTCGATCTGAGCATGTCCGTCCGCACGTCCGTCCGTCTGTTGAAATCACGCTAACTTCTGAACGAAACAAGCTATCGACTTGAAACTTGGCACAAGTAGTTGTTATTGATGTAGGTCGGATGGTGTTGAAAATGGCCCATATCGGTCCACTTTTACGTATAGCCCCCATATAAACGGACCCCAAATTTGGCTTGCGATTGCTCTAAAAGAAGCAAATTTCATCCGATCCGGCTGAAATTTGGTACATGGTGTTAGTATATGGTCTCTAACAACCATGCAAGAATTGGTCCACATCGGTCCATAATTATATATAGCCACCATATAAACCGATCCCCCGATTTGTCTTGCGGAGCCTCTAAGAAAAGCAAATTTCATCCGATCCGGCTGAAATTTGGTACATGGTGTTGATATATGGTCTATAACAACCATGCAAAACTTGGTCCACATCGGTCCATAATTACATATAGCCCCCATATAAACGATCCCCCGATTTGGCTTGCGGAGCCTCTAAGAGAAGCAAATTTCATCCGATCCGGCTGAAATTTGGTACATGGTGTTGGTATATTGTCTCTAACAACCACGCCAAAATTGGTCCATATCGGTCCATAATTACATATATAGCCCCCATATAAGCCGATCCCCAGATTTGACCTCCGGAGCCTCTTCGAGGAGCAAAATTCATCCGATCCGGTTGAAATTGGGTACGTGGTGTTAGTATATGGTATCTAACAACCATGCAAGAATTGGTCCATATCGGTCCATATTTATATATAACCCCCATATAAATCGATCCCCAGATTTTCGGTCGATAGTTATATATAGGCGATCCCCAATCACACAAAAATTGGTCCTTATCGGTTCATAATCATGGTTGCCACTCGAGCCAAAAACCATGGTGGAGGGTACATAAGCTTCGGCCTGGCCGAACTTACGGCCGTATATACTTGTTTAAAATAGTTTTTATACCCACCACCATAGAATGGTGACGGGGGTATAATAAGTTTGTCATTCCGTTTGTAACACATCGAAATATCGATTTCCGACTATATAAAGAATATATATTCTTGATCAGGGAGAAATTCTAAGACAATATAACGATGTCCGTCTGTCTGTCTGTTGTAATCACGCTACAGTCTTCAATAATGAAACAATCGTGCTGAAATTTTGCACAAACTCGTCTTTTGTCGGCAGGCAGGTCAAGTTCGAAGATGGGCTATATCGGTCCAGGTTTTGATATAGTCCCCATATAAACCGACTTCCCGATTTGGGGTCTTGGGCTTATAGAAATCGTAGTTTTTATCCAATTTGCCTGAAATTTGAAATCTAGAGTTATTTTATGACCATAAAAAGGTGTGCCAAAAAAGGTGAGTATCGGTCCATGTTTTGGTATATCCCCCATATAGACCGATCTCCCGATTTTACTTCTTGGGCTTATAGAAACCGCAGTTTTTATTCAATTTACCTGAAATTGGAAATCTAGAGGTATTGTAGGACCACAAATACGTGTGCCAAAAATTGTGAGTATCGGTCCATGTTTTGGTATGGTCCCCATATAAAACGACCTCCCGTTTTCGGGTCTTGGGCTTATAGAAACCATAGTTTTTATCCAATTTGTCTGAAATTTGAAATCTAGAGGTATTTTAGGACCATAAAGTGGTGGTCCGAAAATGGTGAGTATCGGTCCATATTTTGGTATAGCCCCCATATAGACCGATTTCCCGATTTTACTTCTTGGTCTTCTAGAATCCGAAGTTTTTATCCTATTTGCCTGAAATTGGAAATCTAGAGGTATTTTCGGGTCATAAAGAGGTGTGCCGAATACGGTGAGTATCGGTCCATGTTTTAGTATAGCCCCCATAAGAACGATCTCCCGATTTAACTCCTTGGGTTTCTAGAAACCGTAGTTTTTATCTGATTTGCCTGAAATTGTAAATATTCTGGTATTTTAGGCTCACAAAAACGTGTATCGGATTAAGTTTTTATCGGTACATTTGGTAATTCCTCCATACAGACCGACTTCACTTCTTGAGGGTGTAGAAGGCGCACAGATCATGAAAATTGCTTGAAACTCAATGTAAAATTTCCAGATTTTACTTCTACAGATTTAAGATTTCAAATCAAGACGTTATTTTATAATTTTCTTGCACACTTACAAGAGATGTTAATGATTCCTCTAAAACTCAAACAAAAATGGTTCTTATAAATCCAGAATCTGATATAGTCCTCATAGGTGAAATCTTTAAATTTATCTTCGGGAAGTGTCCTCAAGTCATCAAGCCCTCCTGAAATTTCAAAGGCAACCCTAATATTTGGTTCATGGTGGTGGGTATTTAAGATTCGGCCCGGCCGAACTTAGTGCTGTTTATACTTGTTTTAATGTAAAATAGCTTCATATCACTTTTAGCATGTGGTTTAAAGAAACTTGTTTGGTGTGCCAATCTTTTGTGCGACACTGTATAGCAAAAAAAATTATATTCCTCGGTACATATATGTAGATCTCTCTCGTTGGTTTACAGTTTTTTTTTTTGAGTGTACATTAAATTAAGTTTTCCATAAATTTTCAGTTCAATTAGCTGGAATTCTCATTAAAAATTCATCACAAAAAATATATATTTTTTTTTTGAAATCCTCTTATGATCATGAATGCCTTTGCACTATAATAACTAATTATATAACTCTTTCCATCATCAATGCTACCTGTCAGTCAATTAGAGGGCCACGCAATTACCATCAATAAAATGCCCATAAAACCAAAAGTGCATAAGCTTTGCAATTCCGATGTCATTAGATTAGATTGCCATTTGAGTGAGGGTGGGGGTGAGGACGAGGGGATAATAACGACCCAACTGCAAAATAACTTGTTGTTGTAGTTTTCCGAAATTGAATGAATTCTTTAGAAAAACTTCATTGTATAGAAGCAGTAAGCTTAGAATACAAGCTATTTGCCAAACAATTGTGTGTTCATGATATGACCCACCCCCCCATCAGATCTGAATACATGAAGGGGAAAAACATGGAGTTTTCCAATATTAGTTTTGCATCTATCTACACAGAAAAAAAAGTATGTAAGGTTTTGGGCAAAAAGGGAACTAGGTTATGTAGGTTAGGTTAGTCAGTTCATTGTGATACCACAAATGTTGAACTTTTCTCTATATATATTGCACGAATTTGAAACTTTTGGTGTGTTACATTCATAAAAGAAAAAATTTGGACAAATTTGAAATAACTTCACCTCTAAAGTAGATAGCTATTCAAGTTGTTTTTGTTTGTAGAAAATAAGAAAATAAGCCAGCAAAATAATTGACCTAGATTTAGGCAAGGGAAAGTTTCTCAAATATGTAGCTTTTTTAAATAAAGTTTCTTTTTATAGTATAACTTGAAAGAGGAACTCTGGTGGGTATTTTTGTTTCCTTCATATATCAATTGAAAAAGATTCCAAATAATGTTGATTACGTTGAGAGTTGAAGAGATAAGGTTGAAGTTCATTATCTTTGTCAGGAAGTATGACATGCACTTGATGTTGGATTTATGGTTAACTGAATGACTTAGGCATCTTTTCTCCAGTTTCAATGAATTGGGCAAATGATTTCCATAGAGTTAAATATTTGTAATTGTTTTATAGTAGGCTCTTAACAAAGTTCTCATTTTAACACGTCAGAAAACATTATTACTTAATTTTCAGCGGTTTTGTAAAATAAACAAAGTCAAACATCAATTTCTGTTGCAAAAAATCAGTTTGTACCGTTGAGAATTTCGAACAAGTATCATTCATCTTTATAGGAGTTTGCGAATGAAGGTGCATCTTCATTTGTCGTGAAGTCCGGTAAACCAAATGAGGTGTGGTCGCTGGTCAAGTTCCAGTGCGATTAGGTAAGGGCGTCGTTTCTCAGATGTATCTGAATTTTATGGTAGCGTAGAGGTTGGGGTGAGGCTTTTGGTCCACTGTTGTCTACCATTAGATTGCTTCGAGGACGATTGAGGCTGCAGGTGCAACTTCTAATAATGCCGGGGGGAGAGATTCACGCGTTTGAAGGAGTCGCACTGCTCCTGAGGCAGAAGGACGGACTAGAGAAATGATACACCTCTAGAGTACAAATGACTGAGTAGCGTGACTACCCAGCAAAAAATGGAGCACTATTTCAGCAGAATTTTAAGGGAGAGAGGCAGTACCACCTGCTTGCAAAAACAACCGAATCAGCGCTGATTTTTCTGGGCGATGTCCCGATTTAGAGCAGCTTCTACATAGCGCCGTTATAATTACTCATTTTAATAGAAATATTGCTCAGATGTGATATAAAATCTTGAGTATAGCATTGGTGGCGTGAAGGAAAACAGCACTACCTTTCATGTATCTATACTGCATGAATTGGTTGCAATAACGTAAACGAATGATCATAAACTAGTTTGATTATTCGTTTACGTTATTGCCACCGATTCATGCAGTGTGGTTGCCTACTTTATTGTATACCAAAAAGCTCAACTAAACTTTTACTGCTGAAGTATTTTTTGCTGGGTTGTATACCAAAAAGCGCAACTAAACTCTTACTGCTGAAGTATTTTTTGATGGGTAGAGAGGTCGAACACCTGAGCCAGCAGGCGAAAATTCTACTAATGCGGGGGGAGAGATTGTACTCTTCACGCGCCTGAAGAATTCGTACTGCTCCTGAGGCAGAAAGACGGACAAACCTCTAAAGTACAGATGACTAACGGGGAAGAGCGTGACTAGAGAGGTCGAACAACCCTTGCGTTCGGATAACAGACTGGGAGACGCATGACTACCACGATTGCACACCCCTATATGATGGAAGATAACACAGCACTATGGAGTTTGCTCTTCTCCGTGGGCGACGATTAAAAACTATGTGAATAGAGAGATCGCACACCACTAGTGGGCAGATGAAAAAGACTAGACTAGAGAGAAGATATCATATCCCTAGAAGATTGATAGAAAAAAAATTACACGGTACTATGTTAGCTTAGGTTAGGTGGCAGCCCGATGTATCAGGCTCACTTAGACTATTCAGTCCATTGTGATACCACATTGGTGAACTTCTCTCTTATCACTGAGTGTTGCGCGATTCCATGTTAAGCTCAATGACAAGGGACCTCCTTTTTATAGCCGAGTCCGAACGGCGTTCCCAATTGCACTGAAACCACTTAGAGAAGCTTTGAAACCCTCAGAAATGTCACAAGCATTACTGAGTTGGGATAATCCACCGCTGAAAAATTTTTTGTGTTCGGTCAAAGCAGGAATCGAACCCACGACCTTGTGTATGCAACGCGGGCATGCTAACCATTGCACCACGGTGGCTCCCAACACGGTACTAGAAAAGTAGCTCTTCCCTAGTCTACGGGTGAATATTTATTGAACAAGTGTGTAGTGTGATGGATAGACGGATGACGAGATAAGAAATACGTGGCTAGAACGAGAACGCATTGCCAAGTGACGGATGGAAGATAACAATTTCGCTCTCCCCCTGTTTGACCAAGTGACTGGAGGGTTGATGAAGACTTGACTAACGTGATTGTACATCTCCATTTAATCGCAAACGGGTTAAGAAACACATGGCTACAGTGATCGTCACTTCTAGAGACGTCACTTCTAGAGACGTCACTTCCCTCTAGTTTATGGGTGACAAACTATGTAACACGTGAGTACATTACAACGAACTATCTCTTTTAGATGGATGACGGACTGGGAGACACGTGACTGTGGCGACCGCGCAACTCTAGATGGTGGAAGAAAATACCACACTGGAGACGTCGCTCTCCGCTAAATTGAGGAGACAAACTAAGGAACACGTCCCATGTGTGATCGCAAAACTTTAGTAGACGGATGTCGATGAAGGGACTATATTGCCAGACTGATAGCAAATCCCCAGTTGATGGATGGAAGATAACGAAGTACTAGAGAGGGAACTCTCCCCTAGTTTGACTAGGTGACTAGAGAGATCGATGCCTGTAGTAGAGGGTTGATGAATCAACGAAGATTAGACTAGAGTGATTGGCCCGGGAACGGACTAAGGCACACGCGACTAAAGTGTTTGCACGCCCCTAGCTGATATATTGAAGAAAATTCTGTCCAACTCTCCTCTAGTTTACGGGTTACAGACTATAGAACACATGGCCAGTATGATCGCACAATCCACCCTGACGGAAGAAAGAAAGTGCGTCACTAGAGAGGTAACTCTCCTCTAGTTTACCGGTAGAGGAACACGTGTGTAGAGAGATGATTAGGTTAGGTTAGTAGTAGTCCGTTATTTCCAACTCCCGATTCTATGTCACGCTCATTGACAATTGACCTCCTCCTGATAGGCGAGTCGAAACGGCGTGAAACCATTAGAGAAGTATTTATACGCCCAGAAATGTCACCAGCATTACTGAGGTGGGATAATCCACCGCTGGAAAACATTTTCGTATTCGGTTGAAGCTGGTATTGAATCCACAACTGCATATATGCAAGGCGGGCATTCTAACCATGGCGCGACGTTGGCTCCTCTGGTTGGAACGGCAACGCATGACTAAGATGGAGTTTTGGATCGCTACTAGAGCGATCGCTTTCCTGTAAAATTAAATTATTGAGCTGAATCCACTTTCGCTGGCTCTTCACTCTCAAAGAAACACCTGCAGTACTAAGGATTCTAGCTAAAGAGAGATTTGAACCCGTCTTTTACGCAAACAATGTTATAATACTTTGGCAGGCCTCGGATTTTAACAGACTGTGCATGAGGGCAGAAAAGGATCCTGAGGATGGCATATGATTGGGCAAGACCCAGGAGCCGAAATGTTGATCCGGAGAAGAGGGAAATATAGGAATATTTCTCTCTTCTCACTAAAAGGACTTAAATTGCCCAATATATCGAACCTAGTTTTGGGCAGGACAATGTCAGCATCTGTTAAAGTAAAGTACTTAGGAGTAACTTTAAAAAAAGAAACTGAGTTGGAAGAGTCACATCAAAAGTCTATAGATTTTAGGCACAGTGCAGAAGAGCGGTGGACTCTACGTGGAATTAATAGAGGAGATGGTGGGTTAGTGGTGAATGCCACAACAACCGTATACCTGAGTTGGTCATAGCTGCCGAGTGTAACTTTCTGACACCAGAAAGGAGGGAAGTAACTGCTAAATCTATGGGTAGAAGATGGATGACTCAGTCACCCGACGATAGCATAATCCTAGAGCTAGTTCACAGATTGTCAACGAATATTCGGGACACGGCAGGATATGTATCATATGGGGTTACGGGACTTGTCGGAATAAGAGAAAACATATAGGCAAATAAACTAGCGATAAAGCTATAGACAATTGAACTTGGAGAATGGTAAGCCCATTAAGGCAACGCGGTCCGAGTTGGATAATTGGGTATGGGAGACACATAAAGAGTTGTGGATCACTGCCACGGTTCGTATGACGAAAATACTATGGCAAAAAAAAAAGTGTGGAGAACTACTCAAGGAGAGTAGTATGACAGTCAGGATGGCCGCTGGAATAGTGACCGGGCACAAAGAATTGAGAGCATGATTGTTCCGAATATAAGAAACTGTGAACTTGGAGAATGGTAAGCCTATTAAGGCAACGCGGTCCGAGTTGGATAATTGGGTATGGGAGACACATAAAGAGTTGTGGATCACTGCCACGATTCGTATGACGAAAATACTATGGGGATGGCAAAAAAAAGTGTGGAGAACTACTCAAGGAGAGTAGTATGACAGTCAGGACGGCCGCCGGAATAGTGACGGCCGCCGGAATAGTGACGGCCGCCGGAATAGTGACAAAGAATTGAGAGCACAATTGTTCCGAATATAAGAAATTTTGAACTTAGAGAATGGTAAGCCCATTAAGGCAACGCGGTCCGAGTTGGATAATTGGGTACTGGAGACGCATAAAGCGTTGTTGTTCACTATCACGGTTCGGATGAAGAAAATGCTGTAGGTATGACAAAAAAAAGTGTGGAGAACTACTCAAGGAGAGTAGTATGACAGTCAGGATGGCCGCGGGAATAGTGACCGAGCACAAAGAATTGAGAGCAGAATTGTTCCGAATATAAGAAAAACAGAGAATGGTGCATGTATGGCGCGTTTAGAGAACGACCAGGCCTAGGAACACTATCTTTGTCATTGCCCTGCCCTTCTCAAGCAAAGAGTTAACGATATCGGTTAGGAAACAGATACTTGAAACAAATGAAAGAATTCGCTAGAGGCACAGAGTTACTGTGTACGATGGGAAGAAGAAATTAGAGCGACCGAATACTGCCTTAGGTGTATGTCAGCCGCCATGATACAAGGCAACTTGAATCCTCTTTTCAACCTAACCTAGCTGGGTTTGGTATATAATTTGCTTCAGCACTAAATACTTCGGGTTGAAGGACACTGTCATAGATTTTAGATCCGGTTGAAATTTGGTATGTGCTATTAGTATATGGTCTCTAACAACCATGCAAAAACTGGTCCATAATTATATATAAAAAGTGATACGGTCAAAATTTGGTCAAGGGAAAACGCGTGTAAATCAGTGAAATCGTTTATTTAAAAAATCAAATTAAATTTCATTTTCAAGTTCAATTAGTATAAAATTCAGGAAAAATATTCAGTTAGGCTTCCGCTTTTCCAAATCCGAATTGCCAGGCCTCACGCTTGACACCTGCCATCAGATTTTGTACAGCCACCTTGTCCACCTTCTTCGCCGCAGAAAGCCAGTTTGCCTTGAACTGCTGCTCGTCCTTAGAAGTTTTTTTTGGTCTTCTTTAGGTTCCGCTTGACAATAGCCCAGTATTTCTCAATTGGGCGGAGCTCTGGCGTGTTGGTAGGGTTCTTGTCCTTGGGAACCACCTGCACGTTGTTGGCGGCGTACCACTCCATGGCCTTTTTACCGTAATGGCAAGATGCCAAATCCGGCCAAAACAGTACGGAACAACCGTGTTTCTTCAGGAAAGGCAGCAGACGTTTATTCAAACACTCTTTCACGTAAATTTCTTGGTTAACAGTCCCGGAAGCTATGAAAATGCTGCTTTTCAAGCCACAGGTACAGATGTCTTGCCAAACCAGATATTTCTTTGCGAACTTTGCTTGAAAATATCTGCTACCTTTCCCCTTCTTTTTGCCGTATAAAACTCCTGTCCCGGAAGCTGTTTGTAGTCGGCTTTGACGTAGGTTTCGTCGTCCATTATCACGCAGTCAAACTTCGTCATCGTCGTGTACAGCCTCCGGGATCGCGCTTTGGCCGTCGTATTTTGTTTATCATCGCGATTTGGAGTCACTACCTTCTTGTTAGTCGATTTTGCCAGCGATTTTGCCAGCTTTGCGTGCGTGTAGCTCGGATTTTCGCGATGCGTGAGCAAAATTTTGATACGCTGCTCGTCTTGCTTGGATGGCATTTTGACAACTAAAGAGTGAATTCCAAAATCAAAATAGGAGCAACATTCTACACACACACACACCTTCAAAATGAGGGGTGTTCAGGTTTTTTAAATGCAAAATTGAAAGAAATACGTCAAGTTTATATTGACCAAATTTTGACCGTATCACCCTTTAACATAGCCCCCATATAAACCGATCCCCAGATTTGACCTAGGGAGCCTCTTGGAGAAGCAAAATTCATTCGATCCGGTTGAAATTTGGTATGTGGTGTTAGTATATCATCTGTAACAATCATGCAAAAATTGGTCCATATCGGTTCATAATTATATATAGCCTCCATATAAACCGATCCCCAGATTTGACCTCGGGAGCCTCTTGGAGAAGCAAAATTCATCCGATCCGGTTGAAATTTGGTACGTGGTGTTAGTATATTGTCACTAACAATCATGCAAACATTGGTCCATATCGGTCCATAATTATATATAGCCCTCATATAAACCGATCCTTAGTCCTCCGGAGCCTCTTGTATGTTGATACCAAGGCAACCTATTTTAGCAAAACGAAAACCCCCTTAGTTTGGATTTCAGATGCTTACCCAGGTATTGCTGGTCAACTCTCAGTCATTCCTAGGTTTAGTGACTTCAATAAATACCCCTAAAGATATCATCAGGCCAGTGGGTGGCGCCGTATTTCTTTGCAAGTTAGTCTATTTAAGTATTGCGATTACGAATTTGATTCCATTCTTATTGGTTTTGTCTACGAGAAAAAAGAAGACTAAGAGTTTCATATCCAATTCCTTCATAGTTAGTAACACAAAACAATGATCTAAAATAAAATATTTAGTTAATTGTGAAACTTTCCAACCACGCAATGGGAGCCAACAAGATGGAGTAGCATCTTAAACTGCCACTTAAAATTTTTTCTAACTGGCTTCATGTACTTGACGTACGGCAAGACAACCAGAAAAAAATTACATTAAATCTTTAAACGACGTAGCATCTGTAGCGAGTTTAAGCTGCCGTCACTGGAAATGCTATGCCGATGTATATCTGAGTTGTGCGTTTTTTTTCTTATGGCTCAGGATAAAGTGCGTCTGAGTGTCTCGCTAAGAATGCAGATAAGTTAAGAGTGTTGAGCACAGGCTCCCCTTTGAAGGACATTTTTCTTAAGCTGTTGTATTAATGTGTGTGTGTGTGTGTGTGTGTGTGAGGAAGACAAGTTTCTTTCTTTATCGTAGACAATTCAACACATTATTTGTCAACACAAAGTGATAAATGTGTTTTAAGCTACGATATCACTGACTTTCTTTTTGCTCCATCGTCACATCGTCCCGATTCATTAAACAGCGGGATGATTTATAAGACTAAATAATTTAAGTCATATACAAGATATTTTTGTTGTTAAAGAAAATATGATCTAAATGGTCTATCTAGCAATTTACCTATTTAAAATGAAATTTACTACAAATGTCGAAAAGCCTCAGATTTTAGAAGGTTCGTTAAAATACATTGCAAAGTTCAAGTCTGATTAGAAGACCTTTTTGGACCACCAAATATTTTCCCTACAACTTGGTGCCACTATTTTTATAGTTGCACTGAAAAACAGTGAACCCACCAGGAAGAAAACTTTTGGTTAATTTTAGAAAATTTTGAAAATTTTAACTAAACAGTATTACAAACGCTGGCATCACGCCGATATCACTAAAATAAGTAAATATTTTTTGACAAATTTAAGAAAATTTATTAGACATAATTAATTGTTTTCACTTGTTAAAGAAAATGTTATAGTTTGGCAGATGAAAATTTCGTCATCTGTCACGAGGTCATAGATGTGTTTCGCGTCACGAGCCTTTTTTGAGCGATTGAAAAGTTGTATGGGGCCCAACGTCCACTAATGAAATTTGACAAAGAATTTTGTAAAATTTTCTATGGAAAATTTTGTCAAAATTCTATTTCTATCGAAAATTTTGTAAAAATTTTATTACTACAGAAAATGTTGTCAAAACTTTATTTCTATTGCAAATTTTGTAAAAATTTTATTTCTATGGAAAATTTATTCAAAATTTTATTTTTATAGAAAATTTCGTCAAATTTTTCTCATAGAAAATTATGTCAACATTTTATTTCTATAGAAAATTTTGTCGAACTTTTATTTCTATAGAAAATTTTGTAAAAATTTTATTTCTATAGAAAATTTTGTCGAACTTTTATTTCTATAGAAAATTTTGTCAAGATTTTATTTCTATATAAAATTTTGCCAAAATTTTATTTCTATAGTACATTTTGTCAAACGTTTATTTCTATAGTAAATTTTGTCAAACTTTTATTTCTATAGAAAATTTTGTCCAAGGCAGCACGCTCAAAATAAAACCCAGCCAACTTCACTCAAATCGATGATTTGATGGTGGCAAAAGGAAAAGAGAGATGTTTGTACGAATTTATTTCGGCATAAGCCGGCTATCAATGTAAAGCCTTTTTTCGAAAGGTTCAAGTGCGGTTTATTGTTGGGTTTAATGAACTGCCTGAATTTATTCTCATAATTGGTTGATAGTTTTGCTGCAAGTAGAGGATGCTGATGAGGAATGTGGTAATTCCGAAACGTGCGTCCATCCAACCATCTTGCAGTCTATAGGGCTTTGCCCAAATAAATTTGACAAACATTCTTTTCCGCTGTTGGTTATGCTACACTTGTAGTTTAGTCAATGTATGGTTTTAAGCTGAAATCAAAAAAACAACAACAACAGCAGAAATCAAAAAAACAACAACAAATTTTATTTCAAAAGTAAATTTTGTCAAACTTTTATTTCTATCGAAAATTTTTTAAAAATTTTATTACTACAGAAAATTTTGTCAAAATTTTATTTCTAGTTAAAATTTTGTCAAAATTTTATTTCTATAGAAAATTTTGTCAAAATTTTATTTCCATAGAATATTTTGTCAAAATTTTATTTCCATAGAATATTTTGTCAAAATTTTATTTCTATAGACAAATACGTCAACGTTTTATTTCTATAGAATATTTGGTCAAAATTTTATTTCTATAGAAAATTTTGTCAAAAATTTTATTTCTATAGAAAATTTTGTCAACAATTTTATTTCTATAGAAAATTTTGACAAAATTTTATTTCTATAGAAAATTAAGTCAACATTTTATTTCTATAGAAAATTTTGTCAAAATTTTATTTCTATATAAAATTTTGTGAAAATTTTATTTCTATTGAAAATTTAGTCGAAACTTTATTTCTATAGAAAATTTTGCGAAAATTTTATTTCTATTGAAAATTTTGTCAACAATTTTATTTCTATAGAAAATTTTGTAAAAATTTTATTTCTATAGAAAATTTTGTAAAAATTTTATTTCTATAGACAATTTTGTTATTAAAATTTTTTCAAAGTTTTATTTCTATATAAAATTTTGTCAGTTTTATTTCTATAGAAAATTATGTCAACATTTTATTTCTATAGAAAATTTTGTCCAAATTTTATTTATATAGAAAATTTTGTCAACATTTTATTTCTATAGAAAATTTTGTCAACATTTTATTTCGATAGAAAATTTTGTCAAAATTTTATTTCTATAGAAAGTTCAGTCAAAATTGTATTTCTGTAGAAAATGTTGTCAAAATTTTATTTCTATAGTAAATTATGTCAAAATTTTATTTCTATAGAAAATGTTGTCAGAATTTTATTTCTATAGAAAATTTTGTGAAAATTTTATTTCTATAGAAAATTTTGCTAAAATGTTATCTTTATAGAAAATTTTGTCGAACTTTTTGTTCTTTAGAAAATTTTGTCCAAACTTTATTTCTATAGAAAATTTTGTTAAAATGTTATCTCTATAGAAAATTTTGTCGAACTTTTTTTTCTTTAGAAAATTTTGTCAAAATGTTATTTCTATATAAAATTTTGCCAAAATTTTATTTCTATAGTAAATTTTGTCAAACTTTTATTTCTATAGAAAATTTTGTCCAAATTTTGTTTCTATAGAAAATTCAGTCAAAATTTTATTTCTATAGTAAAATTTTGTCAAACTTTTATTTCTATCGAAAATTTTTTAAAAATTTTATTTCTATTGAAAAGTTTGTCAAAATTTTATTTCTAGAGAAAATTTTGTCAAAATTTTATTTCTAGAGAAAATTATGTCAAAATTTTATTTCTATAGAAAATTTTGTCAAAATTTTATTTCTATAGACAAATATGTCAACATTTTATTTCTATAGAAAATTTTGTCAAAATTTTATTTCTTTAGAAAAGTTTGTCCAAATTTTATTTCTATAGAAAATTTTTGGCAAAATTTTATTTCTAGTGAGAATTTTGGCAAAATTTTATTTCTATAGAAAATTTTGTCAAAATTTTATTTCTATAGAAAATTTTGTCCAAATTTTATTTCTGTAGAAAATTTTGTCAAAATTTTATTTCTATAGAAAATTTTGTCAAAATTTTATTTCTATAGAAAATTTTGTCAAAAATTTTATTTCTATAGAAAAGTTTGTCAAAATTTTATTTCTATAGAAAATTTTGGCAAAATTTTATTTCTAGTGAGAATTTTGGCAAAATTTTCTTTCTACTGAAAATTTGTCAAAATTTTATTTCTATAGAAAATTTTGTCAAAATTTTATTTCTATAGAAAATTTTGTCAAAATTTTATTACTATGGAAAATTTTGTCTAAATTTTATTATTATAGAAAATTTTGTTTAAATTTTATTTCTATAGAAAATTTTGTCAAAATTTTATTACTATAGAAAATTGTGTCTAATTTTTAGTATTATAGAAAATTTTGTCTATATTTTATTTCTATAGACAATTTTGTCAAAATTTTATTTCTATATAAAATTTTGTCAACATTTTATTTCTAAAATTCAGAAAATTCAGTCAAAAATTTATTTCTATAGAAAATTAAGTCAAAATTTTATTTCTATAGAAAATTTAGTCAAAATTTTATTTCTATAGAAAATTCAGTAAAAATTTAATTTCTATAGAAAACTTTGTCTAAAATTTATTTCTATAGAAAATTTTGTCAAAATTTTATTTCTATAGAAAATTTTCTCAAAATTTTATTTCTATATAAAATTTTGCCAAAATTTTATTTCTATAGTACATTTTGTCAAACGTTTATTTCTATAGTAAATTTTGTCAAACTTTTATTTCTATAGAAAATTTTGTCCAAGGCAGCACGCTCAAAATAAAACCCAGCCAACTTCACTCAAATCGATGATTTGATGGTGGCAAAAGGAAAAGAGAGATGTTTGTACGAATTTATTTCGGCATAAGCCGGCTATCAATGTAAAGGCTTTTTTCGAAAGGTTCAAGTGCGGTTTATTGTTGGGTTTAATGAACTGCCTGAATTTATTCTCATAATTGGTTGATAGTTTTGCTGCAAGTAGAGGATGCTGATGAGGAATGTGGTAATTCCGAAACGTGCGTCCATCCAACCATCTTGCAGTCTATAGGGCTTTGCCCAAATAAATTTGACAAACATTCTTTTCCGCTGTTGGTTATGCTACACTTGTAGTTTAGTCAATGTATGGTTTTAAGCTGAAATCAAAAAAACAACAACAACAGCAGAAATCAAAAAAACAACAACAAATTTTATTTCAAAAGTAAATTTTGTCAAACTTTTATTTCTATCGAAAATTTTTTAAAAATTTTATTACTACAGAAAATTTTGTCAAAATTTTATTTCTAGTTAAAATTTTGTCAAAATTTTATTTCTATAGAAAATTTTGTCAAAATTTTATTTCCATAGAATATTTTGTCAAAATTTTATTTCCATAGAATATTTTGTCAAAATTTTATTTCTATAGACAAATACGTCAACGTTTTATTTCTATAGAATATTTGGTCAAAATTTTATTTCTATAGAAAATTTTGTCAAAAATTTTATTTCTATAGAAAATTTTGTCAACAATTTTATT